>NC_060255.1:23088511-23709057 GCF_921293095.1 Ischnura elegans
ATTAGCCGTTTTGTCAACTTCATGAACTTTGTGACTCAACCTAGGGAAAACTACTGCGTCTACAGAATTTATCTTCCACAATAAGTTGAGAATATCAATGTAGATTAATAAAATGGCTTTTGAGTATTTTTAAAACGTATATTTTGATGTAAAATAAGGAAAATGTTTAAACACTATCTTGTCCCAGAGTTTACCCCGAAAGAAAAAATAAAATTAATAAAAACAATACTTAATTTATTTGCAATTTTTCTATGATCCGAAAATACGTGATTTTAATGTAGTATAGATTATATATGGGCATTACACAAATAAGCCAGAGCGAACGAATGCTGCGTTGCCACGTCTTGCGTGCGAAACTTTGCTTCCTGGTAACCGGCATTGGCCCGGCTAAGCCCCGTTTGGCAACATGACATTAATAAAAATGATTGATATCCAAAAATATCAATATTTTTATAGATTATGGATCATAGAAAAATTGCAAATAAATTAAGTAGTGTTTGTATCAGTTTTATTTTTTCTTTCGGGGTAAACTGTAGGACTAGATAGTGTTTAAACATTTTCGTTATTTTACAACAAATATACGTTTTAAAAGTACTCAAAATCCATTTTATTAATCTACATTAATATTCACAACCTATTGTGGAAGATGAATTTTGTAGACGCAGTAGTTTTCCCTGGGTTGAGTCACAAAGTTCATGAAGTTGACAAAACGGCTAATTTTATGGTGCGCGGAGTCATTTATTGCATTCGCGTGCCTACATTTTTGAATTAATCATAAAAAAAAAAATAAATTAGAATTAAGAATAAAATTTACTTTAAAATGACGTATTATTCATTATTATGGCATGTACTGAAGTCCAGATATAAATTTGCAAAGTACAGCGGCACATCATTTTGACGACGACAGTAGTTTCGCCACTGGACCGTATCTAATAGCCTGGTTACCGTACGAGTGAATTTCTAAATGTATGTACGCGTGAATAAACACGAAACTGCGCTGTGTAACCACCCAACTTGTTCGAATGCATGTACAGAAAATAAAACCCTTTTCTAATTTGGTTCATCTATTCGTATATGTTACGTTCCGGTCTTCAAAAATCATTCATGCTAACAGATATTAACTCTTACGTGTAAATGTACCGTGTAAACAGGTATTAAGACCTACCCCTGCATCATTTGGCCACCATTTAATTTCTTATTAGTCAATTTGTGAGCCGACGCGAGCGAGCGAGTGAAATTATTTCCAGTTGAATTTTTGGTTGTTTATGGCTGTTTTCATTTTCGTTCTTGTCAAGCAGTGTGTCATGCCGAAAATCTGTGACGTTTTTAGATCCTCATTTGGGTGTGGAGGATCGGGCTCCTTATACTGAGGCTGCTTCAACTTTTTTTTAAGGAGGACCATGGACGCAGTTATGAATTAAGGCTGGGGGGGAGATTAGACGCAACTTATACAGGGGGGCCGGAGGAGTACGGAATACCAGGGTAACCGCAGGGGCGCCGACTTATAAAAAATATTGGGGGGGCCCATATCCGAGGTCTTGCCCCGGGAAGAGGTTAAATTCAAAGTGTGTCGCAGCACCGAAACACTATCATGATTCACACCACCTGATTCAGTTAACCTGCTTAACCTTATAATTATTTGTTTTAACACATTGTTGAATTTATTTTAAAAGGTAACTATTGTCAAGCATGGGAAATAAAAATTACCAATATATTTTTGTGATTTCACAAAGCATAATATAACTTAATTATTTTCTTGAAACATTGAGGGGGCTCCGCCCCCCCAAACGAATCTTTGAGGGGGCTCGGGCCCCCTCAGGCCCCATGAAGTCGGCGCCACTGGGTAACCGCGAGGTGCGGTGGCCCTTCCCTAGTTAAGTTTTAAGATAAATGTTTCAAAATGGTGAGTTTTACGGATTTTTGAGGGATATTTTATTAATCCTCATACTATTCAATAAGTAATATCAATCAAATCAAGTAAAATGGATTTAACTTAAAATTTCTCTGAGCTCTTGGGGGCGGGGGATTATCCCCCAAAACCTCCCCCTCGCTATTGAGGAGGACATGCCAGGATATTTTATATTTCCGGGTAACATCTACGACGAACTGTCAATGCATGCCCTCGAAAATGCTTCAGACAACGGTACTAAATTCTTTGCTTTATTTTCCTCATTTCTTGGCAGGAAACCGGCCGCCTTGGCCCCACCATATATACGCCCCTGGGTCAAGATATCGATGATTTGATCTGAAATACACACCTACGATGAGTAGTCGTCCTAGCTATTCGGAAGTTCAAGGGTGTCAACGTTCAAACCCCCAACGCTCAAAATTTTAAAATTTCAAATTGATTAAGTTAATAATAGATAATAATGGTTATATTACCTCGAAGGCGGACCATTTGTTTAGGTGACCATCATTATATATAATTATCTTCTATGCATATGTTTAAATAGCGGAAAAATAACACGTACCAACGTTAACAAAAGTAATATCTTCGACGTTATATGTTATTATAATTATCAAATTTGAATTAACAGAGTTTTTTTTCAACTGTAGGCAACTAAACAGCCAATTATTTTACAGCTTTAAAAAAAATATGAAGATCTACCACCCTTTTGTATTCAGATGGTAATAATACACGATTACTTCGTCGCGAAAAAAGACAAAATGCGACTGATCTAGAGGTTGTGATTGGTCCCCTCAATTTCCATTCAGAACTTCTCCCGGAAATGGTACATTGGTATGCGGGCTTCGCTACTGAGATTGTGTGGATCGGGCGATAGCGATGATGTTTTGGACGGGGGCTTGAATAAACAGTGACGAAGAGTTTCGCCGCATTTGAATTGGCCCCGAATAGTTGATAGCCTTGCAAGGGTTAATGCACTGCAAGGCGGTCCTGGCTAGGCAGATTGACTGGCCTCCGGCTTATCGTCATCATTAGTATACGACCTTAAAATTTTGGCTCGTCTTTGCTTCGGAAAATCTCGAGTTGTTGTGAGGAAAATCTTCCACTCGGCCTGTCCGATTTATGGCTCATGCTACTTACCTTGGCGTGATTTGGCGTATTACGAAAATTGACCAATTAATGATTTACTCCTTCAATCACAGTACTGAACGCGTATCAATCATGACTTTTGTAATGTATGTTTTTTTCCCGGCGAACAATGGTATCGAAGATTCACTGCCAATCATGAATTTGATTTTTTATGATAACGATAGCTTTCGGTGGACCTTTTTTCTATTTTCCTTGCTATTTGTTTATTTCAAGAGAATTTTGAATCTTTTACGAGAAATGACTCAATCCTATGTCCTAGTCATTTTGAGTTGTTGTGAGCTAACGGATCCTTTCTTTAAGTTTTCAACTTCTTAGTTACCTGCGTCACATGAGGTCAAGTTATTTTTTAAAGGCCTTACTTCTTGAAAACTTCCGCTTTCATATTAGTATAGTATATGAGGTAAAATTTGCATTCGTGCGATGCAGGATAAGAGTTGAAAAGCGTCTACTCTCTTCATCCTGGGCATTTCAATATGACAGAGTAAGTTTTAGGCAATATTTACGTCAGGAAAAAAACAACATTGAATCGGTCGAGCCGGAGTCGGAGAGTGTTGCGTCCTTCTGTCTCTTTTATGTTTCTTGATCTTCCGTTTGCGGTGACTTTGTTCGCTGTTAGAACACAACAGGGACCATTCTCGTTTAGTTGAATGGGTGAGATAACGGGAATTGATAATTTTTTGTTTTCTTAGATGGTCGGAGGAAAAATATTTTCTCATGTCGATGTAACATATAGTTTTTTCTTGGCGTTTTGTGTCCTTTTTTCGACTGATTATCCTTCCAACCGATACAATTCCCATTAAACGTGCCATTATGAGAATAAGAATTCCATATTTTCTCAGCTATCTGTTACTTCATGTGTTGGGTGGTTTCTGAATATGCTGCCCTCAATGAAATGCTGAATCTGTAAATTGCCAGTTAAAATGGTCCCTCACACATCGAATATTTTTACTTAAATCGATTAAATGATTTACAACCTTGAGTTGCCTTTTCCGGCTTCCCGTACTCCGCCACTTTGCCTGCAGAAATATTCAAGTCATTCAACTACCACGGTGATAAATGGCTAAGTTATAATATCGTTCCCGCTCCATCGTCTTATATTTAAGGCAGGCCCATGCTGTGGGCCGCGGGGATACCGGGACGTATCCCGGTGAGCCCTCCAACCAGCAAAATCTTTGTCGCCCTCCTGTTCCATAAATGGCAAATTTTACAGTCAGAATACCAACATTGAATACATAGAGCAGTTGATGAAAGGCGCAAAGCAGATGAATTATGTATGTAGCCGTCGAAAGAATTGGTGATTTGTGGTTGGAGTGAAGAGTTGTGTAAAACCAATCTTAAGATTTATGGCTGTTGATGATGAGTGGAAATGAGATTGATATTATTTCGTATGGAGATACCATGGGCAATGAGACATTTATGGAGGAATGATATTTTAAAACATATTGAATTCATTGCGATTTCGGTTCCCAAAAGGATAAATGTGAAGCGAATGCTACACGCAGCCAGACGTGTATGATAGTAGATGTGCGGGTTGCATACACTAATTTGTTGCTCATTCTCACGCGTCGCAGGGCCAGAAAATTCTTTGGATAAACTTTAAACTTCGTAAATGCAATGAAGAAAGTTGTGCCTATAATTTTTTA
This sequence comes from Ischnura elegans, assembly GCF_921293095.1. NCBI lineage: Eukaryota > Metazoa > Arthropoda > Insecta > Odonata > Coenagrionidae > Ischnura > Ischnura elegans. Next base: position 23,093,210 of record NC_060255.1, read on the forward strand.
TCGTCGAAATGCATTCGCTTCAAAATATTTCAACTTGAGATGAAATTCGCCCTACAATCGGCCTTTCCTACAGGATGAATATCGTAGGGCGCGGGTTTATTGTACTTAATTAATTTGCGGAATATTTTACCTTAGTTCAGGTATTACGAGCAGGCGACCGACATTAATAAGTCATCAGTGCTATGCTAAGGAAGGGCATGAATAGAATCATGGAGATAACCCGACGTTAGTCGAAGTTAGAGAGAAGGGGTTTACAGTCGGACGGACGCTCAACTGCGCTTGAGTAATCGTCTACGTGCATCTCAAGGAGGGATTGAGTTACCTCAGTTAAAGCTCGCTTCACTTGAACCCGGATCCACGGAGTGGAAAGCCAATTCTCCGACTCCCTCACCTACCCGGTCTAATTTAGTGTTCGTGGTCCATCGATTTTTATGTAAGTAATGGCTTTAAAATATTTCGTTTTTAACCGTGAGCGTTTTCACCGCAAATTCATGTTATTTTGTAGTCAACCAGGGGCCTTCTTCGTGTTGATTATCTCAGAGGCCGTGCGTATGAGTCTGCCTAAGGGCTCAAGCTTTGCCTCTCGCTTGCGTAATAATTGGTTGACCCCATTAGCCTAAGATTTCGTCGAGCCGAGAATTATCGCGCTCGGTTGCGCCAATTTTCTACATTATCGGATTACGCTGCCCACAGTCATTGGACATCCTCGTCATTGAATTTCCTTCGTATCGTTTGCTGGCGATTGATATTATTTGCGGTTCGCCATCTGACTTTCCGAGGTCCTTATCTGCGGGTGTACTCCTTGACCTTCCTGTGGATTGGGGATTAATTTACATCTAGTTTTGCTCCAGTTTTACTTGGTCTCTTATCCAAATAGCGGTGGACACGTATCCCTCTTTACAGCTTGGTTTTCCATTGGTGCATAGTATTATAAGAAGGCTAGAGGCGTACTTTTGTTGTGCTTTTGTGTTGCTGTGTTCGTGTTATCTGGTTAATTATAATGACCATTAAGAAAAAATTTTCATCGATATCGATAGTATTAAATATTGATGTAGTTATGAGATAATTAAACCTTTAATACAAAACAATTTTCACAAATGACAAAACCAAGTCTGCATTCGGAAGGGAAGAACATAAATACCTAATACGTGTTTTGTTTGTACGTACTAATACGTAATTTGTGTTTTGTCATCCCATACATCCCATTTTGTCACAAATGACATAACGACGTCGTTTTGTCATTTGTGAACTTCAACTTCCACAAAGTTTAGCCGGAAACCATTCAACAACATAATTGTATTATTACCTCAATGGTCAGCATGTTACTTTTTACAGAAATTTATGTCGGCGGACACGAGATACTGATAATACAATTTTTCGCTTTAATTTCATAATTTTTCGAATTAGTGATTTATGCTATTCACTTCCGAATGCAGAATTTGGGGAGTACTGGTCCTTCTGAATAAGTCGTATAAGTTGGAAAGTAATTATTTCAATTTTGGCGTGAAATTTGAAACTTGACTGAAATGTTCGAGATCAAAATCGATTCCAGATCAGAATGTCTACGTTCGACTTCACTTAGAATCCTATGAAAAGATTCTGTGGAAGTTGTTGAATAATTTTTATTTGTCGATTCTATTGAGAAATGGTCCTTTCTGTTTTTCGATTAGACAATTTCTTTTAAGTTTAGCGATGAAAATTCAGTGTAGTTGTCATTTTACGGTTTAAAAATATATTTTTGTTACTGAATGTTAAATTTTGTATTATTTTCAAATTTTATGCATAGAAAAACAGCATAATATTGCGCTACCTTGCCATAGTGGGTCTAGACTAACATTTTGTATCTCAATAGAGAATTGACGTGGCAATAAAGTGTTTTTATGAAAATCTAAGATGACGTGTTTTGAGATAGTTAAGTTTTAAAGTTACTGGGAGTGATTTTGAAGCCTTATTCCCACAAAAGAAGATTAAGTATACTATAGTTTATCCTTCTGTGTAATTATGTATGAAATTTACAATTACGTTGAAATTGTTTCTTCATCCCAATTAAAACAAGAGTTATAGACATTAGTATGCACTAGAGTTCGTTGAAACAAAAAATTGAATTTTGTATTACGAATATTTCGGACAATTTTCATTGTTGAAATATGAGATTCCTTACCTTATTAAATTATGTTTCTTGAGTATTGGAGAGATTTAGATAAATTGGTGATCCATTTGATTTCATGTATGTATCACGGACCTTTTTTTTAAGATTGTGAGGATGTTGATTTCGTAATGGGTAAGTGACAGTGTTGTTTTCCAGGGAGAATGAACTTCTCGGAAGTAGTGTTCTGGCGTACGTCTCAATTATCTGCGGTTCACTGTTATTCGCGCTCGTCCCTCTCTTGTAAATTCGCTCACGTCTCCATTGCACTCGACGTTACGCTATGTGCTTATGAAACGATTCTTTTCCTCTCGCTGTGTGTGATGCCAATTCATTCGTAACCAGATTCGTAGCTCATCCATCTTACCCATAGGGTAGGAATATCTTTACTCCGCGGCGTTACCTTAGAAATATTCGGACGATACTACCTTTCACTCTATTTTTGTGATACCCATTTATTCGTGATTTTTTCCTAATCCTCTTGGTTTTTTTACAAAATAAGACTCAGGATAGTTGATCGATATTTGCAAAATTCTTGAATTATGAAGATTCTTATAGTCAGAAATTTCTTTTTTTTTCGAACTATTTTGAATATGCAAAATGATGCATTCTGATCGAAATGCATAAGTTTCCAAATATTTGTAAAACATTTTCTAATGTGAATTATGTCGCTTTCCTATTTTTGAAATTTTATGGGTATTAGTCCCCGCCATCTATTTTTCGTGAAATTTTACATTTTTTTGGAATTTGACTCGAATATACTTCGATCCTCTTGTGCTTAAACTACGATATTGGCGTATTTCTGTCGAATGTGCCTGCTCGGTGTGCGCCTTCTGCATCAATCTATTTCTCCCTTTCGCTTGATAGCAGTCGCCACTCCATTTTGGCCTTGAGAATTATGTTGTCCGTTCCACGTGACGATGGGGTGCGGAATGGAAATATCTCCTTTGGAATCAAATGTCAATGCCACATGTGCTGCTCTGCAATAGAAAGTGTGGGAGGACATTTTAACATAGTGAGGAATGGTGCGCGAACGGTGTCGAAGTTTGTCCCGTTCTTAGCCAATACTCCCTACGCCATGAAATAACTTCGTCGTAATTAATTTAATTCTCATTTCATTGGGGATTGAGAGTTTTAAGTTTGTTGCGGTATGTTTTGAGATGAAATTTTCCTAGAACTCCATCATTCCACTTGATTCGTTTGTTCAGGGAAGCATAGAATTCACGCGTCAGAATTTTTATTGCCGGTGAAAATTCAATATTCTAATGCCTAACTTTTTTGAAGCAGGGATATAGGGGTTTTCTTATCTTTGATGATTGTATTGATTTAAAATGTAAATCGCCGTTTACTTTACATTTTAATGGGTCTCAAATCATTAGCCTTTACACATCTCTCATTACTTTCCGTATGGTGCCTGTATATGATTTGGTTTCTCGTAATTGAATCTTGTTTTCCAATCCATCCACGAGTGAACATTCGAGTTGTAACTCATTTTGAATGAAAAATTAAACTCAGTTTTTCCTTAGAATATTTTTATGAGTGCACTACAATGGTTTCGACGTTCCGCGTCTTCCTCAGGTCTAAGGATGACGCGGAGCGTCAGAACCATGGCTGCGTGGAAATTAAATAAACTAATAAAAATATTCTGTGGAAAAACAAAGTTTAATTTTTAATTCAAAATGAGTAAATTCCATAAGGTGTCGCCAGAAACCATCAACTTGTAACTCATTATTTATCCGCTTTTCAACTTACATAACTAATAATTTTCTGGCTCCATCATATGTTATTAATCCGTATATTATCTTAATTGGGAGAGGTTTTTATTTATTTATTTATTTGCAATAAACCCAAAAACAGTACATGAGACCTTTTACATTTGATTTTTAAACAAATGGATAAATAATAAAGTGGAACAAGAAATAACGACAAAAAAATAAAACTTGATTAAATACACTCAGATATACATAATACTCCACTTCTATGAACGCCTCATCCGCTCATTGGCTATTTGGGAAGGGTGGACAAAGAAAGAGGGATTTAAAGAGGAAGTTTCCTGATGGCGGTCGTAAATGAAGAAATTGATGATGTTATGTCAACAGAAGGAGCTTTGATGGAATTGTAGGTAAGAGGTAGCCTGTAGGTAAGGGATCTCTGGGTCACTGAGAAACGGTGGAGAGGTAGATGGAAAAGAGACGAGTTCCGTGTTTTACGGGAAGGGACACGGAGGGAGAACATTGAAAGAATGTCGTTAGACCTGAAGTGGCCATTCATGATTCGGTGGAAAAACCTGAGGTCACTAAGAGTACGTCTTCGCCCTAAGGGAACTATGTCAAGTTGAGAGAGGAGATCATCAGCAGTGAGATTACGGAGGGAAGGGTTACGGTTTTTCTCGATGTTTACGAAGAAATTAACAGGTCTATTAAGAATTTTGAGATTTGAGGTACAGGCTGAAGACCATAAGGGCGAACAATAATCAATAAGTGGAAGAACACATCCGGAAAAGACAGATTTCAGAGCTAAAGGACTCCGTATTTCTGTAAATCTGTACAAAAGTCTAGCTAGAGCCATCGCTTTGGTAGATATGTGCTTAAGGTGAGGGGTGAAGGTAAGCTTGGAGTCAAAAAGGATTCCTAAATCACTGTGGCATGTAACTTTCGGAATTGGTTGGCCAGAGAAACTATAGGATGAATTTAAAGGATTAGCACGTAGAGAGAAGGTCATGGTTTTGGACTTCAGGGGATTTACCTTTAGCTTCCAGGTGGAACTCCAATTTGAAATGGAAGCGAGGGCATCCTGTAGGTTAACGGAGTAGGAAGCCTTCTAGTGGCGTAACTACGAATATGCTTTTTGTGGAGGGTGGATGGCGTGGTCTGGGGTGGCGACCCCCAGGCAACTTACTCGGGAAAAGTTTTGAAAAATGACATGCCTGGATATGCACTTTACATCATTTTGGCACTAAAGATTTCACTTTAATCAAATGCAGTTATTGAGGTTCAAAACTAGACAATAGTTTTAAAAAGCTTTTTTATTTCTCTGAGGCTTTGAAGGGGATCTATCCCCTCATCCCCCCGTCCAGTTACGCCGTTGAAGCCTTCCCATGTCAGTACAAACATCTTTTCGGTTGGATCTTGATGTTTGCGTGCCCTAGAACCGGAAGGTCATGATATAAAAAAATGTTTACGATATGTCACTTGGAGGGCGCATTACGTTGCCAGCTTGAAATCTTGCAGTCCACTTCCGCCTTGCCACGAGTGATAAGGCTGGAGAGACGAAAAATTTCTCTGTCGCCGAAATTCGGTTCCATTGGAAGTTCTTTCATTGGACTTCAATTCGTCGCTGTACAAAATTTTGTTTGTTCTGTAATGAGTGAAATGCTAGTTGAACTTTTAAATCTCGTTTACTCGTTTGCTTTATCTTTGTGTCATGTTATCATTGCACTGACTTTATTCGCTGATCATATTTTTTATGAAAAGCTCTAGTGTAAATGATATAAGAAAACGCTAACTATTATTGCGCTGGGATTATTTTTATTCTCGCCGTTTATCATTTTCTCGTTTATCGCTTCCGACCAATATCCAAGTTTTAAATCTCCTACGTCATATGAATTTTACTGAAGTGTGTAATGTAATGAAGGTGGACTTTGAGAAGCGAAGTTTTCCTGTTCAGCGATTAATACGAAACCGTGATTCATTCATTTTTTGTTATTACTGTGAGAGTATGTACGCGGTACCTCACTTCAATGGTCTGAATTTGATATGCCGGCCTCGGTGGCAGCGGGTTAGAGTACTCGCCTGCCAAACTGAAGGTCGCGGGTTCGAGTCCCGCCGGGTTGGATTACCCCTGCCCAGGGCATGGATGTCAGTTATCGTCTATCGTCTTTATGTTCTATCCCACCGATGTAAAGGCCAATCAGTGCTGTTTTCTGGGTTAAGAAAATAAATAAAAGTAAAAAAATTCCGTCACTCTTATGATCATAATTCCCTCCTAGAGAACGGTAACTCCCTCGTTATTTAATTGTTGACAGAATTCCACTTACAATAATTCATTTTATTAATCCCTCGCAATCCACCGTTGATATTTATAAAATGTATTAGTCCGAGGTCATTTTTTAAAACTTATGTTGTGTATCATTTCCTGTTTTTTTTTTAAACGCAGAGATTTCAATGCCGTGGTAGGCCCCCATGACTATTACCTGTACCTAAATTGATGCGAAAAAGCATCCTACGGCAAAAAGTAGTGGGAACGAAAGGTCGTATTGAATAACCGGGGCTGATAAATGCTGAGTTCGGTTCATAGTCAAGACAAGTCATCGTTCCATTACTCCGAGTGTTCATCACCCATTATCCTGCTGTTAGCGGCAGACATTTTTATTGCATAACTACATAACCCATTTCTTTCATGCAATTCATATAATCCTAATTTTAGGAGCATTGTTAGCCAATTTTTTTGCATTCATTCCGCGTTACGTTCCGGTGTGTGACATCCATATTAGTCGCCAAAAATGCATTTTGTGCGTTCCAACTTTTTTTAATACTGTACCACGCTTTTCACCGACTTGCGGAATAATCAAGGGAACAGAAAAGTTGCAATGCGTTGGACTGTTCCTCCACTAGTATCCAACGATTTGATCGATGGATTTTTCTCATTTATAGGAAAATTCACCAAAATCGTTGGCACATTAATGGCTTTGCCTGGTTTCGCTAATAGTAGGGCCCTCTTCGCTTCTATAGCGTTGAGGCGTCTTTCCCTCTTCCGTCCCTTTCCTTTCCCAGAGGCGTCGACGGACCCCTATCGCGGCGGCGCGGCGCCTCTTTCCTTTTCCCTTCCTCTCCTCCCCCCCTAACCGGGTGTCTGGGCGTATAAGCCACTGGCTTGGTTCCCGGCCCCGGTGCGTTGTATCCTCGAATGGCTCCCCTGAGCCCTCATGCGTTGTTCCTCCACTAGTATTTATTGTTTTAGGGGAAGATAACAGAAGAAAATAGCAGTAGAATAGTCCAAGTGGAGAGTGCATTCCCCAGATAGATGAGTCTATTGACAGGTGAAAATGTAAGCGCTAAAGTCTGGAAAAAACATAATGGGACTTACATTTGAAGCATGCTTCTTTATGATAGTGAGGCAGTGACGACGATGACAAGGACAGTCGTGGAAATCGCAAGTTTGGAAGCTTTCGATATGTGGTGTCATAGAAGAATGATGAAAATCAAGCGGCTAGATCGTGTGAGTCATGCGAAAGTTCTAAGAAGAGTAGGGGAGAAGAGAGAAATTTTGAATACCTTTGACAGAAGACGGAAAAATTTATTCGACCACAGTAAACAGCTTACTCAATGGAGATTCTCGGAATGAGAATGAAACTTTGAACAGCTCATGCGGTTAACAGCTGTGTTTATCCTTGTTTCATGCACTTAGAATTAGGTAGGTACCGGTGGCGGATACAGATGTTGGGCGCGCGCCCCCCCTTGCGGGCCCAACCTTACTGCCAAACATTGCAAAACCACAATTATAACTTTTTTATATCATAAGATGGCATTGTCTTGTATATGTATATAATAACTTTAATTAAAATTTTCTTAAACTCTGCATGAGACTTGATTATTTTTTATTAGAATAAAAGAGAAGGTAACTCAAGATATCTTTTGCGCCCCCCCCCCTCGAGTTTTTTCTGTATCCGCTACTGGTAGGTACTCGGATATGAGTTGAGAAAACATTTCTTTCTATCATCAGTGGCCCTCAACGGACCATTGAAAAATATGTATCATTTGAACCACTGGAAAATCTGTCCACATGAGACTAGAAGCCTTCGGCGCTAGCGGCGAGTGTTGAATATGAAATGAACGGGTGGGGTGACAAACGAGGAGGTGAACCGAAGAATAAGATAAGAACGGGAATTGTGAAGAATCGCGCTCCAGAGAAAAGATAGAAACCAGCAGAAAATAGATGTAGAATCGCCCAAGCGAAGGACACTCCTCAAATAGAGGAGTGTCCTAATAGGTGAAGATAAGCGTTGACGTCTGGATGAATTGTATTACGACTTATTTTCGGAGCATGCTTCTTTATGGTGGATTGACCATGTCATTAGAGAATGTACCAATTACAGGGCAAAAATGGAAGGAAACATGAATTGGAATATCCCCGAGAAAAACCAACAGTATGTATGGCAAATAAATAGCAACGCAAAGGAGAACAACATGAGAACTGAAGGAATTTGCATGGGAAAGGGTGTCATGGATGACTGCAATGCTAATATTAAGGCTGTTTTACACGGGGCACGTAATTGCGCATGTTATAACTGCATTAATTTCTCATTATGGCGTGCAATAGTGCGAATGCACGAACGAAATTAGAACGGGCTATTTTGCCATCTCACGTCCATGCATACACGCATGCCTTCCATCCATTCTGTTGTTTTATACGACCCAATTTTGACTGCGCCTTCGTAAACACGTCAGATTGTGCAATATGGTGCCCCGTGTAAAACGGCCTTTAGGATTGCATTACTTGGGATGTTTGAATTCGAGAATCGGATACATACTTCCGAGTAATTCTGTGTCGTGGTTCGAGTTCTAGCGACTCCAGCTCTGTTTCTGTCCCATCCGACGGAGAACCGTCTTTCCGACTCGCCTTCCCGAGGATAGAACGTGCGACCTTGCGTCTGGAAGAGAGGTTCCTCGGACCAAGTCTGTGGGTTGCTGCTGCTCCGCTGTGACCTCGCCCATCCACGGCTATTTTTAGACCCTCCCGGTCGGAAGGGAATGCATTCCATATCAATCGCCATATAATCATCGGGCAGGTTGTGCAAGCCACGGGCCTGGATTTTAATTTTGAATAAAAAAGGAATTTCTTCTCTATTATGAAGGTATTTAGGGCGAGGTGGTTTCCTTTGGTATTTTCCGGGCGTTTAGTGTGACGCGGAAGATCATTCGAGTTTTCCATCGGGACAATGACAACACGATTTTGGTTTTCATCGTCAGGGGCCAGTGGCGCAGGGCCGGCCTTAGGGCGGGGCGACCGCCCCGGGCCCCGCGCTTTGGGGGGCCCTGCGTTCGTGAAAAAAAATTAAAATATACGATAGTTTTGAAAACGCAATTTCAACTATTACTGTATTGTTAAGTACGTGCTAGATAAAAAATAATATTATGAAAAAGGAATAATAATGCAGTAGTTTTTATTGTGCAATTCACGCTTGAAGCTCATCAAGACTAATCTCAGAAGTAGCATCTCACAGGAACGCCTAAGTTCTCTTGCTATGTTGTCAATTGAACATGATGTTGAAGGGAGTGGTAGGGATTCAAAATGCTCGAGTTTGTAGATGGGGTGTAGAGTTTAATATTTTAAGTGAAGGGCCCCGCACTGAAGGTTCGCCCCCAGCCCCGCACCTGCTAGGGCCGGCCCTGCAGTGGCGTAATGAGGAATATGCTTTGGGGGGGATGTGGGGGCTTTGGGGGGGTTAGTGGGGGCAATCCCCTTTGGAAACGGAGATTTAAGGAAAAATTTTGTAAAATAATATGCCTGAAAATGCATTTTACATCATTTTGCCACTTAAAATTCAACTATAAGCAGACGCAGTTAGTATACTATATCAAATCCAGACAAGAAATTTAATCATTTTTTGATTTTTCTGAGGCTTTGATGGGGAATGCATCCCCTCATCCCCCCCACCCATAGTTACGCCACTGTCAGGGGCCATACCAGGCCCGTGCAATAGTTCGTTGTTTATTGCCCAATCACCCGTATTCACCCATGGGAATGGAAGGCGACTCGGTTTTCGAAACGTCTGCAGTCACTTGTCATTTAGACGGGGGAAACCCAAATAGCCTTCCAAAGAGTAATTAAAGATGCAGCGGGCGGGAAGAAGGCTCGGAAGTTTCTGGTATCCCTGAAGAATGAGATTTATTGTCTCACGTATTTATAGGGCGCTGTCCTCCTTTCATATGTTCTAAGTGAGTTTTGAGATTTACTCTTTTATTGAAATTTCTACCGAAAAGTTTATGTCAACATTGTCTTGTTTGTAATTTACATGATTTCTCTTTTACTTGTATTTTCAACTAATAACATCTAGGAGATATTCAAAAAGAAGTCGCATAGGTACCTCCCGCTTGTATGGTCTTTTTCGGTGACATATTACTCGTTTAGAACTTTGGCTATCATCTTAGTAGACCGATGTCAACACTTCATCTCAAATTTGAAAACGCCCTTTAGTTATTTTCTTAGGTGTCATTTTTTTACATTTGAGATTCTGAGTGGAATATTGAGAATGATAGAAATTATGTTGAGTCGGGTCCTCTCTATTTACCCTGAAAATTTCACGAAGGTAGCAAAAGGGATGGCAAGTGAAACGAAACGAAAATGTGTCGATTCGACCCGGAGGGAAACGAAAATACCAAGCCTGGGTTTGGTTTCGTTCTCGCACGACATTAAAATCACCAACGAGTTTAGTTTCGACCTGGGACGAAACTTTACTCCCAGGAACGAAACTAAATTAAACGAATCTCCGTCGCTCACGTTACGTTTGGCATACGTTTAGAGAGGTTAAAACATTGAGCTTAAAAATCGAATGGCCAGTTTGCGTTCACCGTTCTCCTTCAGTGGCAAGAATATGAACGCCCCGAAACGGCCGTAGGTCGAACCTCTACTTCATTCAACAATACTTCGAACTCTGTGTGTAGGTTGAAACTAAACTGTTCGAAGGTGAAGCACATGGTCCCTCCGGTGCGAAACATTATCCGCGGTTCGTTTCGTCCCAGAGGTTTAGTTTAGTTTCCACCCGAAGTAGTTTTGACTCCGATTTCGTTTCGACCCTGAGTTTAGCTCATTATTCTTTTTTGTTTCGTTTCTACCTTTCGCTCCCGGGAACCAAACTATTGAAAATTTATTGGTTTTGACTTTCGTTTAGTGTCGATTGCCATCCCTGGATAGCAAGTTTTACCCCAGTCATTCTTATTCATAAAAGACAGATCGTGTGGTAGGCATGCGTTCTCTCAAGGCAGGAAGGTGTGGATAGCCTTGAATAATTGAGCTTGAAGCCATTTCTAGGCGCAATAAACATGAGCTTTGGGTGTCTAGTTTAGTGCGGTGTGTAGAAGTGGGATAAAAGAAAATTCTCGATAATTTTTTAAAATGAATTATTTATGAGTCATCGTGCTGTAGCATTATTTTATCACCCGAAAACCTTTTTTGTATTGAGAATAAGACAAAGTTCATAGAAGCAGGTCATCACTTCTTTTATATTTTGAGTCGTTTTATGCCATATGTCACTCATCAAAAGGTTCTCTGCATATTAGGTTATTAAATATACATTTAACAAAGATGATATATAGTGCATTATTTACAAATTATTACGTTATTAAATTCTAATATTATTCTAAAGACTACGGAAAGATAGGAAGGTTCTTGATAAGGGAAGTGGAAACGAGCTTTCGTGCCGACCCTACTTTGTTGATATTTGAGACATCGATCATATGATGAGGGTGTCGTTTAATAAAACTTTAACCCTAATAAAACTGTAGTATGTTCCTCCCTGAAGTCTCTGGTTAATTAAAATTTTACCCAGTTTTGTTGGCTTGATTTTTATTCTTCACTTTATTTTCTCTTTATTTATCGCCGTCTTGCTCTTGCCTCTCTCATAACTATTTGCGTGTGTTCATTATAGCGTATTTCATTTATTTTTAGCGCCTCGTTATCTCTTCTTTTTTAAAATTTTCACTTTTCTTTCCGGCCTTTCTTTGTGTTCCGTATGAGTTCTGAGATGTATCTTCCATCTTTTATTGAAATTTCTTCGGATAATTTTCGTGTAAAAATAGTCTTGCTGATGGTGCAAACAATTTATATTCTTTCTCTTCTATTTGTTTTTTCGCCTTTGCCACTTCATCTTATAATTTCAATATTAGGTAGCTGTGAGCGGTGTCAATTTTTAAAGCACTGAAGGAACAAATGACTTTGTACGCAGTCACGCGCACGGGTGCAAAGTTAAATACACCAAAGGATGAAGTTCGCCATGAAAAAATATTTGACTTAGCCGGGATTCGAACCCGGATCTCCCGATTGCCGGTCAGGTGGACTTGTGACGTCAACATCTTGTTCGGTAAAACCCATCCCGAAGTTTGCTCTGAGAAGATGGCTTGGTGGTGTAACTGGTAGCACGCCTGACCGGCAATCGGGAGATCCGGGTTCGAATCCCGGCTAAGTCAAATATTTTTTCATGGCGAACTTCATCCTTTGGTCAATTTTTAACTTAATTTCATAGAATTAGTGTTTTTGTTCGTCGTTTTCACGTGACAATTATCCTTTCGCCCACGCTGAATGTATGCATCTGCTCATTCGGTTGCTTGGCTTGTAGGCGTGTTCATTTTTATAACCATGAATTCCATTCCTCCTCGCTAGTTTTTTTGGCCGAGTGACATAGATGTCGTTGTGACAGCCGCCAAGAGTGTGTTCGCGTATGAGAGTATGTAGCCATTCAGTGTCGGGATAGATAACAATGGAAGGCGATAAAGTCGATAGATCCTTCCGCTTGCGTTTTGCGCGCAGAAATATGGCCAGGCTTTACGCAATAGCAGTTCTTCGCCTACGCGTAAGCATCTGGAGGGAAATTAATGACATCCCGGAAGACATGGGCACGGAAATGAGCCTTAGATGCTTCGATTAGAGGAGAAAAATTGACTACGCATTAATTCATTCAAATTGTTTCATTTTATGAATAAGTACGGTATTTATTGTTTGATATTTCATTACATTGATAAGTATTTACAATAATAATTATGAAAACAACTTTATATTTTTATAATAAATTATTCGAAACCGATCCAGGTTTCAGCAAATCGCCAATATCGCTGTTTCTTTTTTTTCCGCGTGGAAGCTTACAAATTTTGTTTGTGATTATGATTGTCATGCGTTTCTAGAAGTTATTGCCTGAAGCCATAAAATTTTTACTTATTGATGAAGAGAATTTTTTCCATTTTCAATTAAACGTATCGGAGCAGTTTTTTGTTTTCCATAATTTTTTGGTGGCCCAGTGAAAGTACCCGATCCCTTGCTGAACGTTTGCAATTAACATGCGCACGGATTAGATTGGGAGAACTCCGCCTTCATTTATCAAGTTAACACTCTGGTTTTACGCTGAGTTATTATATTTTAAAATTATCCCGAAAAAATAATCTCAGATTATAGTATATTGAATAAAACTATTTAATCATTTCTGTCAGCTGTCAATACTATTTGGTGTAATATTCTTTCCCTTGTGGGATTAGTAGTTTACGATTAATGTAATTTAGTTACATTGATCCTAGCTCTTTGTTGCCCCAGTTAAGTATTAAATTTCGTTAGATGAAGCTTTGGAAGCAATCAGCGTTCTCAAGGCTTCTTATTTGTGCATTTGTACTTCTATTCTCTGTAGAAACTGTAGCCAAGCATCTTCAGAAAATTAAAAATTAAACAATGATTACTGGGAGGGTAAGTGCCGGAAAAATGCTGGAATATTCAGTTGGTACCGAATGTAATCTTTCCTCCTGAACGAGTTTTACATTCATTTGCATTTTAATTTATGATTTGTTTTAATTTTCAAGAGATTTTCAAAATTTCGGAACATTTCATGTCCGGTTTATTTTTAAAACTCTGGGCCAATCCAGAAGTCTATCCTTGCATAAAATCAGCTCAAAATGTTAGCCAATTTTCAGCGCTATTACTCGAAGTTAGTATTTTCATTGAGATGGGGCAATGGGTGCCTAAAGATCGGGGTATGAGGAAAGCAGGGTTAATGAATGGAGAGAAATTGGACTGGAAATCTTGACAAGAATGAAATTGTGAGAGGAGGCGCTTGACTCTGTGGACGGTAGCGTAATTCTACTTTCATCGAAACGCTCCTTAATCATCAGATCGATACTAATGAATGAATGAACCCGAGAACGCCGCCAACTATAAGCTGAGCTCGTGATACTTGTCATCACGGCAGTCGTATTGCTTGATGTCGGTAGCCAATGTCCCGTTAGTCCTCTCCTTGCTGATCGTCTTCTAAGAAGAGCCATGCAGATCCTCCGTTCATGGTATGGCCGAAGTCACCTTGATTCCATCAATGTAGTACTTGACTTTCCTCGAGGTATTTGATGAATTTTTCCGAAAAATTATGAAATATCCCGTACCATACATTCATTCAATGGCGTATCTATGGGGGGGGGGGGATAGGGGATGAGGGGATATATCCCCTAGACCTGTTGCAGATATTAGAAGACGTGTAAAACGATTGTTTGCATGGGATAGTACAGGTATTTAGGAATTGCTAATCCCTATTTTTACTATCAACACATGTTCTGACCCAGTGGCGTAACTATTATAGGCCCCCCACCCCCAAAGCCTCAGAGATATAGAAATTCTCCCCAAATGAACCCTTCTCCAAAACAGCACTCCAAAATATTTTTCCTAGGCATGGGTTTGCCTACCTCCATCGTATTCTATTTATAAACACATGTGGTGTTATTTTTATATGTAATGGACTTCCACCGATAAAATATTGCCTTTAGGGAAAAATTAATTAAATTTATTTATTTAAAATATATTTATAGGACGTTACGAATATTTTGTTCTCGTGGTGGGGAAAAAACAAAACCTGAAGGCCTTAATTTAAGAATATATGTGGAATTTTTAATATCGAAACCGTAATTAAATCTTAAGACAAGCATAAATATATGTATCTAGATCTTAAGATATTTTTTTCAGTACAAATATGTGATTAGTGTTGATAAATTATTCGAATTTATTAAACCTATTAAAAAGGGCTTCCGTCTTATTGACATGCTGCATACAAGGCCGCGTAAGTCAATGATTTTTCTTATTATCCATTTTCGTGCGGTATCCCGTAGCAGACTTCCTTCTCCGCCTGCGCTGAATTACGTCCGACGACGCAGTGTTGTCGCTGTGGGTGTGTGCTACCCTCGTTAAGATGCGATGATAACAGTTTTTCCTCCGTGCATCTTGCGGAAGGATCGTCGCAGGTGTCCCTACCATCTCATTATCACCTGAGTGTGGAAGCCATTCGTGGGCGTTGGTATTACCCATTTGCACCTCGTAACGTTGCGCACGGTGTCATGATGTTTAACGATGAAGAAATGATTGCACCGCTTTCTCTTTCGAGTTTTGCGTAATTGATTTTTTATTTTATCTATCTTTCCTTAGCCAAAATTTCACGAGTAAAACCTTAAAAGATAGTTAACATCATGATTGAATGCTATTTTTCATAAGAAAATAATTTTTTTCTCTTCTTATCTTGACCTCGTTAATTAATGGTAAAATAATATTGGTATATATGTCAAATGTATATGATGCAAAAAATTTGTTAATCAACGTTTCAGTTTATTTAAAACTATCATCAGGGCTATGAATGAAAACATGAGAACACAATAAAATACAATGATATACAATATTTTTACATAAATAAATGTTACGGAAGAGTTTTTTTACAATAATATAATTAAAAAATACATTAGAAGATAATACACAAAACATTTTGAAATACCTTAGCTTTGCATATTTTTATTGAAATTACGTTGAGAGTAAAAGATTGAACACCAATGCAGCTTCCACTTAAATCTTTATTAGATACGACCATGGTTTCGTAGCGATGCTACATCATCAGGTGGACAAAAAGTAAACGACATGGGTATATATAGTTGAAAAAACCGTTGCCAACACGTTTTCAACTATATATACCCATGTCGTTTACTTTTTGTCCACCTGATGATGTAGCATCGCTACGAAACCATGGTCGTATCTAATAAAGATTTAAGTGGAAGCTGCATTGGTGTTCAATCTTTTACTCTCAGTATGATTGACTTCCACAGAGTACTGCCTGAGACAGTGTCGCATGAAATTACGTTACAAAGCTTTTACCAAACCTAGTTACCATTAATTTTTTTGTGTATTCTCTTCTGATGTATTTTTTTAATTATATTATTGTAAAAAGAAACTCGTATACCATTGTATTTTATATTGTTCTCATGTTTTCATTCATAGCCCTGATGATAGTTTTAAATATACTGAAACGTTGGCTAACAACTTTTTTGCATCATATACATTTGACCTATACTACAAGAATTATTTTACCATGAATAAAATAAAAATTTTGAAAAAAAATGCATGGAAAATGGCCAGTCACTACCAAACAACCTTCCGATAACCACAGTTCCGTGATTATGGCTGCGGCGAACGTTACCTTATATAATGAATCAGTCAATTATTAATACATTGCCATAAACACTGAATTGTTCATGGAGGTTACCCTGTGAGGTTACCCTGAAAATGGTATTGTGCCTACTATTTGTTGCTGGTGAATCATAATTTTTAATTTTACTTACTTCTCAAACTTAGAGTTCCTTAGTATTTGTGAATGTATTGACCATCATGCCCATTCTATCCTGCTACTAGTTAATTGAAGCCATGAATTCTAAAACGCCACCTTGCTGTAATGCGGATTGAAAGTTTTTTTGTTTTAGTTTTGGTTGTGTTATCTCTGTTGATTCGATGTTTACATTAAATGGATTTTAACTATAGCCACTTATGTATTCACCGTGAAAAGTGGAAGTGATGGATTTTGTAGATCTAATGGTTTTCAGAAAAAGTGTTGTGCGTGAAAACTTTGCTGTTTTGTAATCCCCGACTTCAATTTGTCTAACAGCCGTTGTTATCTTGCTTTAACAATCGAATCTGTAGACCCCCGATTCAAAAACATCCCCTATGATTGAAGTGTCCAAGTTTCGGATAACGCTTGTGGCTTGTTTTATGACGATTTGCAACTTTCATAAATTTGATTAGTCTGGCTTCTTTCCAATCGGTCGTAACAGTATGCTTTTTCGTAAATATATATTATTTTTATATATTTTTATAATATTATAATATATATCTTTATAATATTATTTCAGTCCCTGTTCTGATCAATTAGGGCTTTGGGACAGTCATGGTAACTGCTCATAAAGAGTATGCTCTCACCTTCAATTTTACTAACCCTTCTGATATATTAGTTATGCTTACTTTCTTTTTTCCCTACCTTCTACTTGCTTACATTTGTTCCTCTCCGTTTTTCGTAACATATTTTCAAATTTCCTAGGCCATTCCCATTCTGTGAACCAACAAAGTTTTGAACCACATAGCTTCTAGGCACAGCATTTTTTAGTTTTTTTCTATATTATATTTCCCCCCAGCTAAAAAAAAGCTATCTAGCTAAAAAAATAAGTGTGTGAATGTAACACACACTTTTTTAGCTAGCTCAGTTCACTTATTTTATTTCCCTGGACACGAAAATAGAGAATAGCTATGATTCGCCGTAACCAAGTCAGGTAAATAATATTTGTTGAAATTGTCTTTTAATATGGGTAATTGGGGTACGATGATCTAGCCGGGGGAAGCCGACAAAACGAAGGCGTGGTCATAAGGGCCTTACGCGCTCCGAATGGTTACACCAAGCCGACTGTCTCGAGGTGAAAAATCCTTTCCCCTTTATCCACACTCGAGATCGAAGGGGTGGGTGCGATAGCAGGCCCTGATTTCGCCGATTCACGCGGTTTCGACTCCAACGCACCGAATAAGAGGACACGGCTGCGATCTGGAGATGGCTCAGCATCACAGCCCAGCATGTCCACCGATAGCGCGGCGCCTATGTGGCCAAAGCTTATCAGTTTTAATTAAGGAATGAAAACGAGAAAGGAGCTGGGAGGAAGAGAATTGTATGTACTATG
This sequence comes from Ischnura elegans, assembly GCF_921293095.1. NCBI lineage: Eukaryota > Metazoa > Arthropoda > Insecta > Odonata > Coenagrionidae > Ischnura > Ischnura elegans. Next base: position 23,111,072 of record NC_060255.1, read on the forward strand.
GGCCTCAGTCACGGGATTTGTATACTTTTCGGCGTCAGTAATATTGACGTAAAAATCTTGTAAGTGCTGACTCTGGGTCAGTGCGTAGCGTACGTATTAGGGAAATTTTAACGCTAATTTTTGTCCATAGAATCTGGCTCTCATTTTTCGATTATATTTCTTTTTTCAACTTTACATGTGGTTTGCCTCTCCATTCCTCTAGAAAATATCGGTGTTTGTAGAATTAGACGTTGTTATTAACCGTCTTCATCGGAAATAGCAAATGAATATTCTTTGCGCATTTTTAAGAATATTGTTGCACATTTTTAAGAATATATTTCCACATTAATAATTTCTTAAGAGGACGTATCAAGCCCGCTCGACCATTCTTTTATAGTGATGAAATATTTTACAAAACGCAAGTTAAAATAGAGCAATTTTCGTGGTGTGCAGAGTGTATCCTTGAAATTGTTTTCTATCATCTCAAAATTTAAAATTTTGCCAAAAAAATTTCTCAGGTTAAAAACTCCTCTTTTTGAGGTTCAGATTTTCAATAGTTTGACACAAAGATTTTAACGCAAGGGGTTTGATGGATCTTTGCGAAACATCCTCAACTTTCAAGATAAATTTTACAGTTTAAAACGATTTTCTCGCCACTAAAAAAAGGAAAAATACTCCTTATCGAGCCATAGTGATACATAATGTGTACTCTTTTCGCTACCACCATTTTAATGCCCAAAGAGCTTAGTATCATCAGTTTGATACGTTTATATTACTCGATTGATATGATATGACCCAGAGACTGATCTGACGCGGAAAAGCGACGATTTGGCGCGGATCAAGCAGAAACGCCTTAGCCTGAACAGTGGACCAGATAACCGTTGCGAAGGTGCGATGAGGTTAGAATACAAATGTGTGATCCATGTATCCAATAAAAATGTGTGATCGTAATGAAATACATGTATGTATTTAAGACGATCAAGAATCACACATTTAGGAATTATGCCTTATAGGAATCCTATAGGAAATTCTGTGCGATTCGTCTTCAACTCCTGCGAGTGACTAGATACACCGCTTCAACACGAAGTAGGTTTGGAGACACTAGAGAGTTGGAGGCTTATCGATGGCTAAGTTCTTACAACACGTATCTCAAAAATAGCAACTTCTAAGCAGAGCAAAAAAACGATTTTTTTACTTGTACACTGAAATTAATAACCAAAAGTTCATAAAACTGAAAAAGAAGCATTCATTTGCAAATGAAGAGTTGTTTTTTGCTTGCATTTTATTTTTTAATGTTATTACACTTTGTTTAAGATACCTGTCTCAAACCGGCCGAATTTGAGTAACTTGTTGTTAGAACTTAGCCATCGTTATATTGGTTGAGCAAATAAGGATATATATCATTCAGAGTGAGACGGAAACAATCGCCTTAGAACCGCACTTTATTTCCACGTCTTACGGACACGACAAAATGAGAGAGAGATTTTTTCCGAACGGATAGGTATGGGATCGCACAGTAAATGGATTTTGTAAATTCTTGTGGGACTCTGCGCGAATATTTCCTTTGCTTCTTTTTTGTCAACGATTGATATCTTGGCAACTCCCGCCACAAGCCTGCGGAGGCGGCTTGCGGGGAATTATGTAAATTTAGACGAAGTATATGAGGATTTTCAATAAAAGTGATTGAAATTAAATCATAAGCTATATTTATTATTCACCGTAACTTCTGAATGAAGTACGAAATACAAAGTATGCATAATACTATCGAAAATGATTGTTTCCGCAATAATAAATGGTTGCGTAGATACAATTTATTCTATTTTATTTCGAGGTTTGGTGCCCGCATTTTTTCTGTGATCCTAGCGAGAAAGTTCGCTCTCTTTCTGTTTAAAAAAAAATTGTTCCAGCGCTTTAAAGCTGAGCTATCAGCGCCGTATGCAGCACGTACGAGTCGAGAAATGGAATTAATGGTCCTTGGGCGATTCTTTCGAGGTCGTCAACCCACTCGGCATCTCATCTTAACGCACAATTCGTCCTTGGACCTAGTATAGCTAGGAAGGACTGATCCAAGCGGGCACGAGACGAGGACTCGGCCTGGAAACGAAAAAGAGAGACGACTTTTATAAATTATTTTGTTTTTTTTTTTTATTATGATTTTTGAAGCGACTGAACTTGAGTTTTGCGAAGAGCCATCACTTCCGTTTCTACAGTGGCATATTTCTTGTGCTATTTACTTGAGCTATGATGAGCTTGAAATATTTAGGATATATACGCTATAGGGGATCGTGTTGGTGTGGTGGCTAGAGTGCTGGTTTCCCTCTCTGTGGGCTATGGGTTCAAATCCCGGCGGTGGAAGAGAATTTTCAGAGACTGCCCGATCCCTGCTTGAATGATGTGTGGAGAACATTTCAAGCGCAACACTGCGTCCGTCGGATGGGACGTAAAGCCGTGATCCCCATGGCGCCTTTCGTTAAGAGCAGGCGTATGCCGACGCCGGGTTTCTCTCCACCCTTCCTTACCAACCCTTTCCTCGTGGCGCAAATGACCAAAGCTGTCGGTCGCCTCATCCAAACACCATACTATATATTATATATACGCTATATCCATTTCAATATTTTTCCTGGACCTTAAATTTAAATATATCACGTCAATATTTTTCCAGATTTGAAATTTTCATGCTTGAGACGAAGGCAAATGTTTTCAAAGTCTACTCTGATAATCTCAAGGTAATAGATTTTCCACTAAGAAAGTAATATGTGACAAATAAAAACAGAAAATGAGTTATTCGTCCCATTAAGGTAAAATTCGATCGCGAATGAATTGCCTCGCGTCAGTTAGAATTTCGGTCTCATATTTGCCTCGGAGTTACTATTTGCATCGAATATGACATCCAACGTTAATCTCCGACAATGCTATCGCCTTCCAGTTTACCCGTTGATTTTCATGAACCATGTATAAATCCGATCATCAGGAATGGGGATATCACCGTAGGCGGGCCATATAAATTAGAGATAAGATGGAGTACACTACGGTTAGACTCGCTCTTTTGGCGGCTAGTCCACAGCGCCCTCAGAAGTATGAAAATCAATATTTACCGATTATGGAGTGAAAATAGGAAATTTGCTTCCCGATCGTAGCCGAATTGAATATTATCAATGGTATCAATAACAGACACTTTTTCACTTTCACAAAATATTTATAAAAATTTCTATGACCGGTTTCGGATATTACACCATTATCAGACACAGAAAATATCGATTTATTGCAGAATTGAATCTCCTTTTAAATTGAGTTCTTGTTTTTAAAGAACGAATCGATTCAAAATCTTGTTTCGCGAAGTTTCGAACGCGAGTCTAATCCAACTGAATTTATTCGTTTCCATTCAAATGCAAATAAAGAATATAAAATCTTTATAGATTTGGAGTTTAAATGTTATTAAATTCAGGGAATTAACGTATAAGGAAGGAAAGGAAAAGGATCTGAAATGGATCAGAGCCGCCGTGGACTTCAAATGTAAAGCAAATACCCGATGCTGCGATTCTAAAATGAATCTTGCTGAATCGAATATTCTCAATGTTTCGGTGACGAGGTATTCCGATTGGCTGACCATTTGATTGAGTTGACTTTAGGGATGGCCGCATCCAGGATTTTTTCGGGATCCGGATTCGGATCGGATCCTTGATTTTCGGAGCCGGATATTTCGGATCGGATATTTTCGGATCCGAATGCATTTTCAAATTCCTGACGCTGAGATTCCCCCGATGATTGTTCAATGTCTTGGGAAGAGTCACACCATGTGCCAGTCGTATTTTGCCTTTTTTATTTTCCATGGCTGAAATTCTCGTACGTAACCTCTGCGAGAGCTTTCAAACAAAACCGTTCATGAGTAGGAAAGAATGGCATGCGACGGCGCATTCGAAGATGGAATCGGAACTCTTTCCACCCCCATGGGGTATGGTTGCATTTGCTGAAGCTATTATTTAAAATTTCGGAACCAGATCCGATGTCTTCCGCGACTTTGGATCCGATGTATCCGATGAAGGGCAATATCCGCGGATATTTGGATCCGAGGTATCCGATCCGACCATCCCTAGTTGAATTGCATTATGACTGAGCCGAGTCGAGTCCATGATGGAGTAGTCACAGAGGCAATATAAAAAGTGATTTTCGTCCTGAGGAATGGCTATTTATTTCTTTGTTCGTTTGTGCTAATTTGCTTTCGAAAATGTTCTAATATACTCATGTATTCGTTTTACAGATCGAGCACAATGCTGCTCCGGGTGGTGGCCCTGTCGTCCCGGAGCAAATTCTTCCGACGGTACCGAAGAAGTGCTTATTACTCGGTAAGTGCGAAATATTATGAATGTTGAGACACTTCTTCTCTGTGTAGAGGCTGTTTTTTGTGTATTTGTGCGTGCTTAATGTTGGGCAGAGAAAAAATAATCGCACGGTAGCATATGCATGTAGATCCGTATAGCTAGGATGGGATAGAGCGATTTTCGATCTTTGTGCATGAAAGCCAAGATAAAATCAAGTGGTTATTAACGGTATCCAGGGTTCCTGCGAGTTATTTGTTTATATTAGAAAAAAATTTCCGCTCTCCGATCAGTACTAGGTGTGTTTATATTTATTGTCACTTATGGACTATGCGTTAAGAGTCGTTGAAAGTCTTATAATGGTTACATTTGGCAAAAAATGGTCTTGTGAAATAGTAGCTTTGTTTAATACTTGAATAAAATGTGAGAAACTACGGAAAGGTTACCTTAATTTCTGCTGTACGAAGCCGGCGTATTTTGGAAAGAGCATGTATTTGCCACATCGTTCTACTCAGCCCTAAGAAAATTGAGCAAAGCAATTGTCAATAAGCTGACTGAGGTTAAAGAGTTGTTAGTTAAGTTTTATGGCTTGTATGCAATGATTAATTTCAATAAAGTTACCCTTAGCAAAATCGATTTCACCTTCAATGCTATTTCTAAAGTTCTCTTCATTTCACTGCCCATGGCTGATTCATATTTGATGAAAGCTAATTTTATTCGCAAATTCTCGCTTGTTACCTTTTTACTTGTGGAAACTTTGTCATTACTTCTCAGCAAGGAGCTCTTACGAAGTTTTCGTAGGTTGTTGGTGATTCCGTTCTGAGTGCAATGTATTCAAACTTGAGATTTTAGTTTTCTTACTTGTTTACGTAGCCATATTAATTTTCATGGACGTTTGATTTTTTCCCGGAAATTCTTTGTATCTTCGTGATTTCTGGTCGTGTTGTTAGTATGTCTTCTTATCCGCAGTGATTTGTGAATGAAAAACTTTGCTGTTTCTACAATTTGGAACTTTATTTATATAACATAGGGCTAGTCCTATGAATATGATACAGTGTATCGAAACTGGTCAGGAAAATAAAGTTCCAAATTGGAGAAACAGCAAAGTTTTTCATTCACAAATCAGTAAGATGGATTTCTACAACGTGAAGGCCTCTACTATTCAGTGCATTCTTATCCGCAGTTCGATCAAAGGGTTCTTAATGTAAAAAATCTTTGTTTAGCAGTGTATTTACGTATTTGCTGGTGTGTTACCGCGAACGCTGGGCGAAAGTAAATAAAGCGTTACCATGGCGTCGGGTAGTAATCTCGTGATCTCGTAATCTCGCGATCGGTTCTCAATTTTCGCCGCTGTGCAGCCGGGACGAGCTACTCAGGCAGTCCCTCTGGACCTAGAAGCAGCTTTTGACAGGATTTGGACCTTGGGCCTTATCCTGAAAATTTCCTCTTTTCCCATTCCCTTCTACTTGCAAAAGATAATAAAATCCTTTACCTCATACAGAACCTTCTTCGTCAAACTGAGCCTCCTACAGCCTCCTCTGAAACCCATCCTATTTTCTCTGGTGTTCCGCAAGGCGCCATCCTTTCCCCTACCCTCTTCAACCTGTACGTAAACGAGCATCCCTCGATCCCCGGCAACGACGCTTTCCTTTATGCTGACGACACCACCTATATAGCCCAATGTTCAAACCCCAGAACAACGGCCGAGCTGCTGCAACAACAGATCGACAGCTACGAAGATTGGGCAGACACATGGAAGCTAACAGCCAACCCAAATAAATGCGTCCACATGACTTACAGTCGCCGTCCAAAAGCTGGCACAGGAAATCCCATCTACTACGGAAACAAGGAAATCAAAAGAAAAGAATCGACCAAATTTTTAGGTGTCACTCTAGACAAGAAGTTAATCTGGAACCAGAATATCACGAACTCAATAGGAAAAACAAAAGCCGCAGCAGCAGCTCTTGGCCCTCTGCTGCAGAAGAAATCCAAACTATCTTTGAAAACAAAAATTCTTTTGTACAAAACAATGCTGAGACCACTGCTGACGTACGCATCACCAGTCTGGCTGATGGCGTCGAAAACTCAACAATCAAAAATTCAAAAAACGGAAAACGTACTATTAAGAAAAATTGTTGGCGCTCCGTGGTACATCCGAAATAAGGAATTACGACAGGACCTTAGTGTAACTCCCATTCTCATCGAATTAAAGGCAAATTTACCGCAATTCAAAAAATCCCTAGAACGCACAGATAATGAAAAAATTGCAAACCTCTGGGACTACACTCCAGATCCAAGTTTCAAACACCGTACTCCAAACTCCGCATTCGTCCCAAATCACATCCCTTCCCCGTAAACCACCACACCAACAGAACGACTGAAATTACATAAGGGAAAACATATAAGCAGAAACTAACTTTACTGAAACACACTGGGGACAGCCAGTAGGCTGGGACTAGTGGCCAAAAATAAAACAAATTCCGGCGAGGCGAGGCCGGGACGAGCTCTGAAAACCAGTCGTACTAACATGGCTGCAATTTTATTATTTTTTATTATTAGTTGAGGAATCGCTCAGTTTAGGCTGCAGTGGAATTTTTGGATAGGAAAGAAGAATCCGCCTTCACTGCAGCTTTTACTCAATAGCGGTTCACATGATTGGAAACTGGACGTATTGAGAACATTACCATGACGACCGGGATGCTGGAGGAAATGTAATCCATACTTTACAACATAATTATTTCTTTATGCTTACAAGAGGAAGCCATCTGTATGTATTTGTTCATAACGGACGACGTGAAGTAATTATTTCATTTCATAAAAGTATAAAGTTAGGTTTAGGTAGGTGTATGTTAAGTGACGCAGGAATTATTTCCAAAAAAAGTTTTTTTAGAAGATTATTTTCATGCATTAAGCGATACAGACCCTTACTAATTTCCGTATTTGCGAATAGGCTTGAAAATAAGATTATTGAAAAATGGCATTCACGAAAAATACGAATAATACTTGTTCACTCCGATATATTATCTATTCTCATCCTCGATTGCTCCGCCTACTATCTATCTGCTTCGCCTGTGACATAAAAATTTTATGCGACATTCATTGGGCTAAGATTTCCGTTATTTCGGGCAGTAAATTTTGAATCGACGAGCTGTGCATTAATATTTTTATGTTTGGTTGTAAAAAGCATTGAAATAGCATTTTCAGCAACCGTTAGCAATAATTTTTTAAATTAAGGAGTGGTTAAAGTGCGTGTAATAATGGTATTTAGTTCTGTAGTCTTCGACCTCGAGTCTTCTATTTTTGCATTTAATCTCGTGGAGTTCAAGTTTTTTATGGCCTTTTCCGATCAGCGTTTTCAATTCATGCTGATGAAGTGGGTTATATTCTCTTTTTTGAGCCTTTTTAATAAGGTTAGTGTAGGCGAGCTATGCTGCTATGAATACCTAAGTGCATTCGTTGAGTTATCTTCATGACTTTTTGCTTTGAAATATTAATCCAGTTATGCTCGGTTAAATTTTCAGCAAATGTTGTCTGATATTCTTAAAAATATGAGTATGGTCATTTTTTGGTAACTGGAATAGTTTTTTTTCGATAACATTACATTCCTATGAGCCTGCATAGTTTTTTTTCACATACAAGCACAGGTCCTTGCTTTTTGGAGTATTCTGCCTCGAAGTTAAGCGTTGTCTCGATGGTTGTATGTACGTAACGAAGTGAATCTTACACTGTTACTCCGTACACATTCCTTGAAGTATTGAAACACTTTTTAAAGGAATTTCTATAGAAATCCTTAGTTTTCGTAGAATTGTACGGAATACCTTACAAAATTCTGTAGAAATTATTTAAGTACCTTAATTTTCTAGTTGCACCGTTATAATACATTAATTTCTGAAATCGTGTGCAATGTTTTTTGAAAACTTTTAAGCGATATTAACGAATAAAGAATTACCAAAAGTAAATGCATAAAAAATGGCATGACATTATGATTTGATGGAGGGCCGTTTTACGAAAGGAAAAATGCATAAAGGAACGGATTGTAGCCAATGCAAGGTTAATGTGCAATCACTGGTCGTTGGAGAGACCAAACAAACCCAAGTTTAGGGAAAAGATTGGGGAGAAAGTAATCAAGCGGAAGAGATATTCGGTCATTTGGATAGAGTACGCGGACTTATTCATGGATAAGAGTGGATTGGGCTGGTGATTTTGGAAAGGTTTGGGAAACGACCAGCTGTGTGATCAGGATCCTGATAAGCGCGGTGCGTATGGTTCTTGGCTCAACTCGTGAGGGATCGTGGTTGTCTTGGAGGTGGGTGAAAATTTTTTCGGACGTCTGCCAGGGCGATCAGAGGAATGTTTTCAAGAGTTCTTTATTGTCCGTCGAATGGGACTGCATAGAGGAGGCCCAATTCCATCTCATTGAAGGCTGCTTTCTGTTTTCAATGAGGCCGCATTTTAATTGGTTTTCAAAAATGCCCGCGGCGCGGTGATGAGTGCAATGCGATCCACTTTCTTTCCAATATTTTGCAGTATAATGTTTTTTAAGCGACGAAGAGCATTAAAAAGTTATGACTTTAATAGATCACATCATCACGTACATAAATTTCGGTCAACACCCATATTTATACCAAATTTCCCCATAAAACTCGGATCAATTTGTCCGTCAGCGACGCGAGCGGTGACTTTTGTAAACCCGTTTAAATGCGCGGTGGGTTGGAACGCATATGGAGGCACACTTGAGGATTCTCTTTTATAATATTCGTGCATAAACCCTTTAGAAGTCTTTCGTTGTCGTCAGCCAGGCCTAAAGTGGGACGTCTCTTCATACTGTTTAGCTGAAGACAAAGATGATTCTTGTTAATGATAGTTACTAGTTACATTGGGACATTGACGTTAAACTTGGAAGCGTTAAGGCTTGACGTCAGTGACATTGGATTAAAAAGCTTGGTTATGGTTAGCTTGTTGGCCAAATTTATGAAAAACTTGGGATAAGGATCTTTTGAAAAGATTAGCCAAGTCAAGCCGAAAGGAGAGTGATATTTCAGTAATTTGTCTATTTCCATGATGATTGAAATATTTGGTATCTCTAATCCAAAAATCTAGCCGTCGAAAGGCTAATACGTTAAATATTACTTTGAATAGTATGATAGTTGCGGGTTTAGGAAATGCCAATGAGAAATATTAAAATTTAGGTTTTCAAATTTTCCACCGCTGAATTCACAACCATTATTGATGAAGTCTTCACGGGAAATCGGCCGGGTAAGGATCGACATTGCTGCCAACATTTCAATGGCCTTCTCTGGCACCGTCTTCAGGGCGAATGATGGACCTGGTTAGTGCCGGGCTTATAAAATCATTTATGCAATTAAAAATTTTTAGATCATTATACGCGGTAAAATTAATCAATAAGGAGACAGTGTCTAATTATGATTTTGACGTTTTCAAGTAGCAAATATTACGATGTGAATGTATATATTTGTTAGGTTGAGACCGAATGTGCCACATTTAAGTTTTAAAATTTTCTCCGGTCGTATATTGGGTGACAAAGACCATCTCGTTTCTTTGCGTTAAGTGCTTTTCTTGAGTGAGCGGTCTCTTTCAAACAGACGCTAAATAGCACAGCTTTCTCGGAGAGGTTGCTGCTGGGCTCCACTCCTTATATGATCCTGGTGAAGTGCTGGTGGAGAAAGAGAATTTCCCAATTGAGCGAAGTAATCTGACCAGAAATGGCACGAAGCCACTACCAAATTGGAGATGATGGGTACCTGCATTTGAAGCAGTCTTAATCAGCAAATGACACTAGTTAAAAGACTTCATTTTGTTCACTTCCTCTTAAGTTGGGTAGGCTTTTGGCTTTTGCTCTATTTAGCAAGTTTCGATGATTGTTTCCATCAATGGTTTCGAAATAATTGTTGAAACAATTTGACTATCTTCGAATCCTTTGTAAGTGATGTGTGGGTTTTGATCTTCAGATAGCTACTTTCTCTGTTTTCACGACCTCGATGAGCTTTTAAAATTATTTCGATTAAAACTAATTATTATATAGCGTGTCAGGTTCAAATGCCAGTGCATCAGAGGCGTGACAGTTCGGGGGAAGGGGTGGATGAGGGGATGTATCACCCCCCCCCCCAAGCCTCAGAGAAATCAAAAAATTATTTAAAAATCTTGTTTGGATTTGATATATAATAACTGTATCTGCTTAAAGTTAAATTTGTGCTAAAATGATGTAAAATGCATTTCAGGCATTTTATTTTTCAAAATTTTTCCTGAACTCCCCGATTCCTGGGGGGGTAGCCCCCCTCATTCCCCCCAGAGCCACCTCATCCCCCCCAAAGCATATTCCTAGTTACGCCACTGCAGTGCATGTATAATGCAATAGAATTTAGTATTATGCAGTCCAATTGAATTTACGTAACATTCACTTCTGATAACTTACCTATGCCAAAGGCTAGCGCATGATAATGCTTGGCTAAAATTTAATAGATTAATCCTTGAGAGCAGATACAAGTTTTGTAAGAATTCCGACAATGTGCAAAAAAGGATTTGATTCTGCTCGAATACTCTTTAAAAGACTCATCTACGGGTTTTGCTTCTGCGATAGCTACTTTGTGCGATTTAACACCGTATGCTCCAAAATCATTATTGTGACCCTCGAGGTGGCTTATTAAACTGATTAAAATAAATTATATTAAAGTGAAATGTATCTGGTTCTCACTCCATTGCATAAGAATTTATGCAGTAAATACTTTTAAGCATGTATCTATCTCAAAAATGTTTTATATGCCTGACTTAGAATTTAATACATTACTTCTACTTAGCTGGTAAAGGTTAAAAGCATTACGAGGGCGGAATCATTTCGCGAAAATATCCTTTCGCAACGCAATATAGCAAACCCACGATAGTAATTGTTATATAATTCATCTTTTATTTTCCATCTCCCTGTATTGTGTAACCTATTCCATTTCTAGACTTACGTGGCTGTATTCGGAGATGCTCGCAGTTTTTACGTTTCGGGAGATATTTTAACACCGAAAGGTTATCGTAGTTCATTCGAAATTAAGATCAAATTCAATAATTACAATGTCTCTCTAATTTTATTAGGGGATGTTGAAATAGCTGAATTAAGTTAAATATTTCCGCTGAATGAATCGAGGTATTTAATGAAATGAATCAGAAAATTGGAAATAAAAGCGAGAGAAATAATGGGAAGACCAGCTGGTCTAGGAGCAAGTATTTCGTCGTTCGACGTATTTTTCACTTCCGTTTGCCAATTATCACCTATTTTTCTCTTAAGAGCTTACTTTTCTCTTGAGTAAAAAAATTCCCCTCCTCCCCTATCCAAGTGTCGTAATAAAGTGTATAAATAGGGTAGTTTCCTTCATCAAAGAAAACGAAATGCAATGATTGCGATTCCTTACCCACCATTAGTGTATTCATAATATACTAATTATTTGGTTTTAAAAATCCCAGTTCAGACGAATGGCAATGGTCAATTTTAACCTCATTTGAAAAAGGCCAGATTGGCGCCCATGCGATTCCACTCCACGTGTAGTCACAGGGACCTAGTTTCTATACGAGTAGATAGGAGTTTTACATTTGTCTGAGATTACCAATGCATGCATGAGGCACAGAGCTCAGGGAAACATCTCTTAATAATCACCCATTAAAATTACCTAAGTTCGGAAAGTTTCCTTCGTTTGATAGGGGAATAATAATCCTTGTTTAAGCCAAGCGCTACCTGCTAGCTGGGTACTCAGCTACCTGCTAGCAGCCTGCGTCGTATCAGCGCTCAAGCCTTGCTCCAAGGTCACCTCACACGCCGACAGCTGGAACCAGAAATACGTCACACGGACTTTTCCCATCATTCCTACTTACATTAGCCGTCGCGTTTTCGCGCGCTTGAAATTTTTCACTTTTCGTTTAATCGCATAAAATAGATATCGTCATTGGAAAATCTAAGAGCGTGAAATGCGTACTCCAGGAGTAATAATCTTTCGATTTAGGCAATTAAAAAAAATAAAAGTAAACCACCCTATTCTGCTATAAATAGGAGGAACGAGGTGATAATACTTTTACTTAGCTAGATATACCGGCCGTTCAGCCCAACTCTGGAACCATCTTCCAGCGACAATCAACCACACTAAGTTCTGTGGTAATTAAATCATCGCTATAATCATAGGCGGATCTAGGGGGTGGGGTACGTGCCCCCCAGACACCTAAAAAATATGCAAGATTTTTAATACGGTCCCATTATCATTGCGCTCGTTTTGTATCACGAGGTATCCTTGTGCCCCATCCAGAACAAAATCCTGGATACTGCCTTGCTTGTGCCCCCCCCAGAAAGAAATCCTTGGTCCGCCCCTGGCTATAATTAATCTTAATTCGCTCTTGTTCTCCTCTTACATATCCTAAACGTCGCTGTGTAAGTATTCCGATACTACTAATTGAAGTTCTGGCAATCTCTCTCCTCTCGTTTTTATTCAATAAAAATTGCTCCCATTGGCTGCTATAGCGTTTCTTCCTCTTTGGTATTTCGACTTAAATCACCCCCTGCTGTCTCAATGTCGAGTCGTCTCCATTGTTGTTTATAATTTTACAATGGACATCGGTCTGTATAGGATATTTAAGAATTGGTTGCAAGAGTGTTTATGGGTGCCCCATCCTTTAAATTTAGTCTTTCATTTGAATGATGATAAGGCCAGTGTCCTAATGAATGGAAAATTATATAAAACATTATTTTCCTGTTGTTTTTCAACATCTCAATTAATAAAAAAATCATGCAAACGAATTCCATAGCAAACATCGCGAGTTACTTTATTAAAGATAATGCAGTATGTTTTAGCCTGAACAAGAGGTAACAAAATTTCTATTAGGATTTTGAGCATTTAGGATTGAATTTCACGTTTTATACTAATTGTTTTTCGGGCTTTATGTCTGTAGTGCGCAAAAGTATATAGTATACTTTTGCGCCCATCAGGAGATCGTGCGTGGTTGCCACGGCCTCCACGCGCTGTAGACACGGTTTTGATGATGGATATGGAGCCGTTCTTGAAAGAAATATATTTTTCCCCTCCCAATTTGGTCCTGAAGCCGCCGGAGTCGAAAGATAACGAAAATATTAGAAACAGTTCTCGGGGTGCTAACTTATAGCTCAATTACAGCTCGCATATTTACTTTAAAATCTTTCTCACAGATTTGATAAATAGTAAGGTGTAGAACACGGTTAGTACTAGCTGTGAATGCAAGAAATCGGGGATGACTTAGATCACGTGAGTGCTGGAAGAGACAAATACGAATATTAGCTAATGCTCGGAACAAAAATTGCGGCAGTCGTTTCTCTACTTTTAAGTAGGGAGAGAAGCGCTATAGCGCTTATAAGTACTCAATTATTTCCTTATGGCCTGTTTACACGATAAATTAACACGTACGAGTTAATATCTGTTTGCATAAATGATTTTTGTGGCGCGGAAAGGAACATATACGAATGCATGAACCAAATTAGAACAGGTTCTATTTTCTGTGCATGCATTCGCGCAAGTTGGGTGGTCACTCGTTGCATTTTGGCGTTCATTCTCGCGTTCATACATTTAGACATTAACCCGTACGTATTAATGCACCGTGTAAATAGTCCTTTAAGCAGTAGCGGAATTATGTTATTGTATATAAGATTTGTATGCTCTGTGGATACAGTGGGTGTTCTCGGAAAGCTGATAGTTTGTCCGAAATAAGGCATCCTTTTCAAGGTCGTAGCGAGGCCCGTGCTGGACCCCGTCTTAGGGCGGTGGACGGCCATGGCCAGACAGCGACAGCACAATGCATGAGGGAGGACTTCCGGGGGGCGCCAAAGATTTCCAGGCTGGAGGGCGCACCCGGAAACGTCATAAAGTCATGGGTGTCCCGGCGGCCCGTCACGGGCCTGGTCGTACTCAAAAAATGATTTCGGGGGTGAGAGGAGGTTATTCGGGTGGGGTGGAGAATGCATTTCGCGTGGGGGGTCATTGACCCTCCTCACTCCGCCATTGGCGGATTTAGGGGGGAAGAGGACTTCCTTGTAATTTCAGGAATAATTGAAAAAACTGTAATTTTTAAGGCGTCTCGCCGATTAAAGTTTTTATTTCTTGAGCTTAATAAACATTGCTTAAAATTAATTGATGAATAGGTGCCTAAAAGCCGCTTCTCCACGCATGTTAGACCTTGAACGCATTATCGTCCAGAGGTATTGCATACCGCTGAAAAATGTGACGAACCTTATAAGGGGGCATACGATAATTACGTCATGCGTTTAGGGGGGAGGTGCTCAAGTCGATTCTCATCCTATCTCACGTGTGGAAGAGGGGGCGAGGGGGGGGGGGGAGGCAAATATCACGTAATTTTTTTCGCAAGAAACGGTGTAAAATTGCGAGAAAACTGGGTTGAATTGAGCAAAACGTAATCTTAAATACTAGTCTTAACTAATCTTAAATAAAAATAATTAGACAAATTGTTTTTTTTTTAACAAATCCGACCAAATGAAGCATATGCTGACGTATTTACCCTGAAAATAAGCATTTTGAACAATCTCCCGTGAGATTGAAGGGAGGGGGTCTAGCCAAATCTCACGATATCTTACTAAGGGGGAGTGGGAAGTCCAAAAATCGTCAAAAGACCTTCACGTAATTGATAGACCCCGAAGGTATGAAAGCAACCCGCCTAATCCGCCCTTATCCCTTGGTCGCTAAGGCCTTTTTTTAATTATTTTTATCGCTATTACACTTTCCTAGTAATGACAGAAACCATTGCCGCACTGGGGAGGCACTGCTCTCAAAGTTTTCTCGTCTACATTCTTCGCCCATAGCCGCTCCATTTGTTCATTTTAATCAAGTCCCTGTTTTTGAATTACAATTTTGAAAATTTTCAGTAAGAAAGAGTAAATTAACGTGGTAATTTTTGTTACCCCCCACAAATCAGCCCATTTCACTTCTGTGCTACATTATATTCCAAAAAAAAGTGCTCATTGCTACATGATTGCTAGTGTTTGCTCGAAAATCTGGAACTTTGAAATATAGGGGTAATTCACATAAAATATTTGTGACGTCTTGAATTAAAGTTTAATTACGATTATACAGAATATTTTTTTTCCAAATAATTCTGAATTATTCTAAAGTTTGATAATTGGCAAAATGAAAAAAATAACTTATTTTTATTTTTTTGTAGTCGTAATAATAGAGCAGTTAATTATAGCTAGTACTCCCACTTGAAGTGGGAATACTCTCCCTCTAGAAGGGTGTATTTCTCTTCTATAAAATATTTTAGAAATTCACATGCTCAGAATCAGAAATTAAGACTAATGACATTTTTGAATAATATTGAAATTATAATTTTTCAAAATTTTCCGGGGGGCTACAATCCTTCTAGGGGGAGAAGGGAGAGGGGTCATCCCTGAAACCCCCTGATCTATGGCCACGGTTATGCCCCTGCACATGGGCATACCCAGTGGGGGCCCCAGGGAGGGGCAGCTGCCCCCCCCCCTCTAGATGCAAAAGTGAATTTAGATCAAAACGAAATTTTTGAACAAATTTGCTCTAAATCCAAGACAAGTGATATTAGTTTAAAACATGTAATTAATATAAAAATATTTTTTTGATCAAATAAATTTAAAAACTAATAAAGTGCTGTTATAATTTTCTTGAAATTTTTCTTTCAAAACCTTTTCTGTGATACGACTTGAACGACCATGGCCTGCCCCCCTCTAGTCCAGGGTACACTCTTGCCCCTACAGTACATCAAGGATGGCAATTAACATGGTAGATTTTTTAAAACGTCGCAGGCAATGGAGTGTTTAATTGCTTTTACCTTCTTCTTCTCCTGCAGTCAGATGCCAGAGGGGGTGCAAGTATGTCAGCGTCACCTGAGGCTGGCGTCTCAATGAATCTGCAGGGCAAGGTGATTGCCATCCGCAGGGAGGACCAGTCAGTGTGGGAAAGGCGGGCTCCTTTCTCACCCTCCAACGTTCGGAGGTTGACGCGAGCTGGAGTCAAGGTCATCGTGCAGCCTTCAAATCGAAGGGCATACCCCATGCAGGTCAGTTTAACCCACAAGTATGCTGAGATGGTTTCTCTGCAGAAGGGGTCTCGGACATCTTGGCACGACCAATGCGGCGTGGCCATTTGGGCACATCTATCTTGGCACAAGCCACTTTATTACTATGGACATTACACATTGCAATGCGCTATGTCAAAGGGTAATCACATACTTTAAGAACTCCCCCACCCATTAGTAGTAGCACTAGACCCACCCTCATTTATTTAATTCCTTTGCTCCTGAACATGGAAAATTTTGAGACATGGGACATTAATAAATGTATCATTTCATGTATATCCATATGTACTCACTTATTTCAATTAAGGGTCCAAATTTCTGTGCGAGAAACTTGTTCTGCTAATTTTAAAGTACCTAAGTATATGTTAGGATATGTGTATAAATATTTTTCGGTGAAATAAACCATAACTATTATTAATGAATATTTCTATTCTTCAAAAATCTCAATGCATATCTAAAAATGTTTTTTTAACCAATTCCTTGCATTTCAAGCAATGTTACATGTCCTCAAACCATGAAAATCACAAATAAAAGACGATACTGTGTTTGCCTTAGTTGAACTGTTATACGATATGCATGAACTCTCTTTTCAGGCATACTTAAGTTCAGGAGCTGTAATCCAGGAAGATATATCTGAAGCTTCTGTCATATTCGGTGTGAAGCAAGTGCCAGTGGATTCTCTCCTCCCCGATAAAACCTATTGCTTTTTCTCTCACGTCATAAAAGCTCAAGAGGCCAACATGCCCCTCTTGGATGCTATCATTGAAAAGGTAGGCCTCAGATTATTTTACTTTTTTTGTGAAAATCATTGATTGTTTTATTACTAATTAAAAAGCCTGTGTTTCTCTTTCATGGTTTCAATGTACTAGTAGAATGTTCGCTTGATTGACTACGAGAAGCTGGTGGATGAAAGTGGGCAAAGAGTGGTTGCGTTTGGAAAGTATGCTGGAGTGGCTGGTATGGTCAACATTCTTCATGGGCTGGGTTTGAGGCTTCTTGCGCTAGGCCATCACACACCTTTCATGGTAAGACATAATTATGGAGTACATACATATTTGGTGATGCATGGAAGGAAGGTCAAACCTTAAGTTATCATGTATACTTAGAGACCAAAATGAGCATGTGTTAACATTACTTGAAAAAATATCCGCTCACATCCTGTTTACTTTAACTCATCTATCATCGTCTTTTAAAGATGTGTATCATCATCTTTCAAATGTGAGTGAATGTGTGGCTATATGCACCACAAATTTTGGGTGTTATGACAACATTTCTTGGAAAACTATTTGTAGGTTTGAAATATGTATTCAACTTCTGCCACTTCGGAATGACTAATGAGATCTCTCCTTGACTTATTGGATTTTTCTTGATAACTTAATATCCGTGGAGGAGGGGTTTCTCTTCTGGGGTGGCAGAATGGCAGTCAGTGCTTTTTACTGTTGATAGAATTTTTTTCACATAGAGAAAGCACACTCTTGTTTACTCAAACCTCAGCCACAGCATAACTTGCTTTAACCCTTTCTACAAGTGTGTCGAGTGATACTCAATACATCATAACCCTGGGGCATTTAATCACAAATTTCAAGTCGGCTATTGGTATCGAATGTGAAAAAATATGAGTGCCAAGTGTTAAGTAATTCATTTCTTATTCTTTTTTGACGTTTAGCATATTGGTCCAGCTCACAATTACAGGAGCTCATCCATGGCTCGACAAGCAATCAGAGATGCAGGCTATGAGATCTCATTGGGCATGATGCCAAAGTCAGTGGGCCCCCTGACATTTGTATTCACTGGATCTGGAAATGTCTCTCAGGGAGCCCAGGAAGTATTTCAAGAGCTGCCCCACGAGTACGTGCCCCCCGATATGCTGAAGAAAGTAGCAGAGCATGGAGGTAATAAAATATACTAATAGCCTTGGAATTTTACATCCAATTTCAACATTGAAAACAAAATCGTAAATAGGGCTCATTTATGTAGCTATAATTTTACAGAAAAATGATTCAAGAAAAGTAGACTCAACAGACAGTGTATGAAAACAGGGGCTTTTCATGAAACAAGGGCTTGAAAATTGATAATAATGCATCAATTATGAAAGTTAGGTTAATTTATCGTATTAAAATAGAAGGTAGTCTACGAAACTGGTTAATGAAAATGAGTACATAGTGGAGATCAATGTCAAAACAGCATGGTGAGGACGACACCAGCTTGGGCACGTAAATGCCACTTATGAAGATAAGTACATCATAATACAATCAATAGCAAAAGCAAAAAAAAGAACACCCTAGGAAAAGAAATTAGCTCTATAGAAGCTCAACTGAGAGAGGTATTTGGTTCTTCTGTTATCTATGCATTATCAGTGAGGAATCTTGAGAGCTTTTGAAGCTGGATAAACTTCAGCATCTCGTTTTTGCTAAAGCAAAGCATAATTATCGTGGATTCAGCTATTCAGTCAATAGAAAATTATGAGTTTGCACGCCACTGCTTTTTTTTCCTTCCTGGGGTCTTCCCTTTCCTGCGCTCTACTGGTCTTTGTTTGATTTCTGGGTTGGGAAGGGAGGAGGTGGGCACCACAATGGTTGGGAACGCTACCTTTAGAATTACTGTGCTCAAAGCATTTTTGGATGGGCTTCAAAAACCTTTGCGGCTAGCGAGAAAGAAGGTCCGCTTGCTGTATGTGCTGGGCATTCATTGTTCTCAGCAGTGTGGGCGTGGTCCAGCAGCATTGCCAATTCGTCATCAAGTGTTCGAGTCAAGTCAAGAGACTGAGAAAATGTTTGGCCCATGGGTTGTAAGATTTTAAGATTTTTCTGTCTCGGACTGTACCATGGTAGAAGAAGAAGATTGTTTGAAGAGATATTGATGAAGTTTGTTTCTTGTTTTTCATTCCTTAAAATATTATGTTGTGATAGTTGCTTGAGAACTATTTCCTATGCGTATGAAAATATTGCGTTATTAATACCCACCCAAGATTTTTTTAATTTTGGAAAGAATTTCACTTCTATCATTATTTTATCCCTAATTATTTTAAAGGCAAAGCAATATTGCACTTCAATTTGGATTGATCATTATTCATTTATTTAATTTTGATTTTTATTTGAATATTTAATGCAGGTGTGAATAAGTTGTATGCTTGTGAAGTGAGTCGCAGGGATCACTTGGAACACAAAGAAACAGGAGGTTATGATCCACAGGATTATGAAGAAAACCCACAGGATTATATTTCTACTTTTAGCAAAAAGGTAATTTTTTCAATGAGCCACTAAGTATGTACCTACTTTTTTTATGCACTGCAATACTCTTATTCTTTGTAGTTTCTAAATATGTAGATATTCATGAGTATTTTCCTTCATCAGTAATGGTAACAATTTGTTCATTTTTCTGTAGTTGAAAATTCCAAAGAATCAACAAATTGGCAAAGTTGGATATAAAACATTTATATTGTGTATGAGTAAAAGTTTAATTGTAGTTAGTTGATGTAATAATCTCAGTATATATGTTTTGGTTGTAAGAATTTAATGTTTGCCTTGTGTATCTTGCATCATTAGATAGCACCGTATGCTTCAGTGATCATCAATGGCATTTATTGGGCAGTGGGATCACCAAAACTGATGACCATCCCCGATGCGAAGTATCTGCTCAGACCAGCTAACACTCCATGGTTACCGAGATCTGTTGGGACGCCTGCTCTTCCTCACAGAATGCTGGCAATATGCGACATAAGTGCAGATCCAGGGGGCTCGATCGAGTTCATGAATGAGTGCACCACCATTGACACACCGTTTTGCCTTTATGACGCCGACAGAAACAAGGATACAAAGAGGTATTGCACTTATTTGCAGATTATCACTGAGCTTTATAGTATGTATTCCTAACTTAACCTCTTGGATACTCTTTGGTTTAGCCACACCAGCTTTACTTTTTTGTAGCAATGTCTTTGGACGTAAAGCTATCAGGTTTATTTCCTCTTATCTGTTCAGTGGATATGCATACTATTAAATTATTTAAATTTTGTTGTTTCCTGATGAAATCTTCCATTGTTAGCCGCTGTATGGGAAAATATTGGAAATAATTATTTCCGTTTATGCTTTAAGTAAAGAATTGGGCATGTTCTTGTTCACCTATGGAAAGTTCTCTCAATGTTTACTAAATCTCCCGATGCTCAATGAGTCTCATGGTTTGAAAACAAGTGCAACCATCTGTCCTATGAAAATTGGTCTTATTCCGTGATTACTTTCATTCCTCCTTTATTTTAGTTTTAAGGGACCAGGGGTATTGGTGTGTTCAATTGACAATATGCCGACACAACTTCCGAGAGAATCTACGGACTTCTTTGGAGATCTTCTCTTTCCATATGCATTTGATATTCTCAAATCTGATGCAACTCTCCCATTGGAAAAGCATAATTTCACACCAGTTGTGCATGGGGTGAGTGAATACAAACTAATTTTCACTCATAAGTATTTCATTCTTTCTTTTATTTAATGAGAATTATACCCTATGACGCTAAGGAAGAGGTAAATTTATTTATTGTTAAGTATGATCCATTCAGTGGAGGATCCAGGCCATAATGGTGTGTGCCTTGTTTTCTCACTTTATCTTTAAGCAAATTTTAATGCCTCAAAAAGTTGCCAACCTATATGCATTGATATGGAGGATATGATTTTTTAAATTAGAGGTAGAAGTTAATAACTTTTGCGAGAATTTTTGCTTCCAAGTATAGGTATGGTGAAGATTATCATAAAATCTTAAATTTATTTTTTGGTCAGAGTGGCCATACTTTTAGTAAATAGGCATTAAAATTTGGTATTAATGCCGCTATCAAATAATCATAGAAGGATGAAGTTAGCCATTTTGGCTACATCACATCTGCAATATCAGCCCATATCTGGACTGGCAACTTTTATCAATTCAAAGGTTTAGCCAATTATTCTGAGAAGAAAGTAACAAAACAAGGAATGCGTTTTTTTTCTCCACAATTTCAGAATTTTTCATACTCCATTGTTTGAATCTTAAATTTTTTATCTACTCTCAATTTTGTTAATGAAAGAACTGTAAACTTTCTAGAATTCATAAAACTCATGGCAGCTTTTGTATTTCAGGCTATTATCACCAGCAATGGGAAATTGACACCCAATTTTGAATACATTCAAGAGTTGAG
Organism: Ischnura elegans; assembly: GCF_921293095.1. Classification (NCBI taxonomy): domain Eukaryota; kingdom Metazoa; phylum Arthropoda; class Insecta; order Odonata; family Coenagrionidae; genus Ischnura; species Ischnura elegans. Next base: position 23,132,600 of record NC_060255.1, read on the forward strand.
AATGGCTAACCGGTAAGGCAAATTGTTGAAATATCTCATCAGTCACTGTTGTGTCCAGTAAATTGTTTTCTTTGAAGTTCTTTCCTTTAAACTTAATAGCTCATTGTTACGTGTCCTTTACAATCCTATATGTTGCATACCAGACCTTATAGCCTTCTTATAGTGTCCTTGTATGTGCTCTGCCCTGATCATCCATTCTGTGGTCTTTTGGTTTTCTTTGTGATGAAATTGGTGATTTATGTTTAAGTTATTTTTCTTGAAGTTTTTTAATCTTATGGGAAAGAAGTGATAAGGAAAATATGCATTATATATTTTTAATGTACCCTGACCATCTGTCATGAGCAGTGGCGCAACGAGGGTGGAGGTTTGGGGGATAAACCCCCTCCCCCAGAGCTCAGAGAAATTTTTTAATTTAATCCATTTTACTTAATTAGATCAGTTTTACTTATAGCACAGTGTCAGGATTAATCAAATATCCCCCATAAGGCGGTAAAACTTGCCATTTTGAACCATTATTCTTAAAAATTTTCTAGTAGAGGGCCCCCTTAACTTCTGCTTACCCTAGCGGGTATGCAATACCCCCATACCCCTAAGTATTAGTTGTGCCTAAAACACCCCCTAGCAGGGGCGGATCCAGGATTTCTTTCTGGGAGGGGCACAAGCAAGGCTGCATCCAGGATTTTGTTCAGGGGGGGGGGCACAAGGATACCTTGTTATACAAAACGAACGAAATGAAAATGGTACCGTATTAAAAATCTAGCATATTTTTAAGGGTCTGGGGGGGGCACGTGCCCCTGTGCCCCCCCTGGATCCGCCTATGCCCCATAGCCTTAATTCTTAGCTGCGCCCCTGGTCAGGAGCAGGCATTTAGAACTGCTTTCTTTACTGAACAGGATGAAAAAGAATGGACATCAAAATGAACAGTTTATTCCACCCTATAGAATATGGACCTGTTTTCTCTAATTTAATTTGGCAGAGCCATAAGCCAAACAACTTATAAAAAGGAGGATTGTCAGCATTGCCTACGATACCTTTAATTCACCATCTTTCTGCCTATCATGGATATCGGATCTGGCAGGTGGTAATTGTGTTTTATCAGGCTTTTTTTTTCTTTATCTCACAAAATCATAATTTTAGGGGCTGAGGGTACATAATCGGAAGATGCCATCAAGGTCAGTGAAGACACTTTATGGCTTCAAGGCACCCTAACTCAAAAGAATGCCCAGTGCCGGATCTTATGCATCCTTTTGGTGCTAAAGGCTGCCCACTGGAGGTATGCTGGAAATATTGGGATGAGCAAATTTTGAATACAATTTTGTCACTTGGATTGAATACACTTGTAGGATGTTTGGGAGTCCCATAGAAATTCAGATATAAGCCTTGCTTCTCTGGATTCCAGAGGTTATTGGAAGTAAAATGCACATCAAATTAAGACAGAAAAACTGGAGTTCACACTATTTTGAATCTATTTTTGGGGAAAAGTGCCGAAAATCAGTGTTTATGGAATTTTTCTCTTAATCATTTTTAGTCCCTCACCTCCGTACATATTTTCAGCTCTCTACCTCTTCTGGAATTTGTCGGGAATTTTTATTCATCAGTGAGTGAATGAGTTGGTAGGCAAGGAGCTTTATGTGTGATGGATATGCTTTATTAGTTACCATTGTCAGATTTTCTCATCTCCTCCAGAAACTTCCCAAAAGGAGCCGTCTGCAGCTGCTACATTTTTGGCTCACCTCTTCAATCTACGTCAACTCTTCCCTCGTCATACGAAAACCAAACCTGCCAAGCAAATTTGTATACTGAACCCCCTCACAATGAGTCGACATTTTTTCGGTTCCGTTGGATTCATAAATTGAAGGTTTTTCCATATGTATTGCTTGCCCAGAGCTCCCACTCTTGTGGTATTAGGAATATCTTTCGTAGTGTTTTCTTCAGTGCTACAATTAACTCTCTGCATTAGAATTTTCTTCTGTTCTTTGTACGAATAATGATTGACGTGGTAATGGACATAAGTGGCGAATAGGATGGGAAAGTGATGCCAGAATTGAGAAATGGAGGACCACCCAGAAATCACGAGAGCCCACCAAACATGGAATAGATGATATCAAGAAACATGATGTTATTGTGAGGACCAGTGGCGCAGCGAGGGGGGGTTTTGGGGGTTAAAAACCCCCCCAGAGCTCAGAGAAATTTTTAAGTTTAATCCATTTTACTTAGTTGGATTGATATTACTTATAGATTATTGTAAGGATTAATTAAATATTCCTCAAAAAGCCGTAAAAGTCACCATTTTGAACTCTTTATCTTAAAGTTCCGCAAGCTATTAATCTCGCACCTACCGCTAATCCTGGTGGGTATTCCATACCCCCACACACCCCGGTATTAGTTGCACCTAAACCCCCCCAACCTTAATTCCTAGCTGCGCCCCTGGTGAGGAGAGACACTTTTCAGCTGGATGTGTGATGGAGTGGCCCGAGTAGGATCCGTGTGACTTGTTTTGAGGGATCTAATGGAAGAAAGGGACGGGAGGGCTCCAAAGAGAGGGATAGAAGTGCTTTTGGAGGAGGGGAAGGGAAGAATTAATGGAGCTGTAGGAGTGTGGAAGGAGAGTTTTCCCTCAATAACAGTAAGTGAGCTTCTAAAAGGCTCCATATCTCTCCCTCTTGATAGACCTTCCTGAACCCTAATATTTGTAATCTGAGTGCAATTATGGATTTTTTTAATTTTTTGGAATACATAATTGTTAGTTTCTCACCTGTCACTGGACAGATGATGACTTACATAGTTTCTGGAAGTGGTCAGGAATTTGTATCCATCTCTGAGTGAATGAGCCAGTTCACAAAATGCTTTTTATATTATGGACATGCTTTATTAGTTATGATATTCAGATTTCTCGTTTCCTCTGGAAACTTTCCATAAGGATTCCACTGCAGCTACTATTTCTCTTCCTGCTCCTGAATAGACCTTCCTGAATCATAATCTTTGTAATTTGAGTGCAGTTAGGGATTTTTTTTATTTTTAAAATAATTGTTAGTTTCTTACCTGTCACTGGATCGATACCAACTTAGTTTCTGTGCTTCAAGTGCTTCAAAGAGAATGAAATAAGAGTGCTTGTTTTTATTGGACATAATTGTTTGATTGCATTATGGTGTCGCTAGGAGTGACAAAGTGTGCGGCATTTCTTGTGTTTTTTAAGTTAGTCTAGAGAAAGGCCCTCATTTTTTAATGGCAAGAGTTCAAGTAATATAGCTATTGATAACAAACAAATATTTATTATAAGCTATGTAAGTTAGGTATCCAAAAAGAAAATTTTGATGTAATGATGGCGTAAAGAGTGGGAGAAGGAGAGAGCCTTTCAATGGAAGGCTGTGACTAAATTACTTTGTGGATGACTACACCCAGCAAAAATTTAAAGGTGAAAAAACTTTTTCGTTTCCAAGATCTACTGTTTTATATGGTATACTTTAAGAGTGGCTGTCCATGTGTGTCATTTTTAATACATACTTTGATGTTTTTCAAGATAGTTACACTAAAAAATATGGCCTAAAAGTGTCCTAGAAACGTTAAAATTATTTAATGGGTGGAATCTGAGATACGTATACATATATAGGTAACTATATAAGGGACGAGAAAAATATTTTTTGGGTCTTAACCTAACTTCTAAATGGATGAGGTAAGTTCTTTAGGCCTGGACCCATTATAAGTCTCCCTCAAACCCCCCTGCAATGAACCACCCGACTTAAACTCCTGAAATGTTCCATCTTGCAAGGTGAACCTCCTGTGAAAACTTTTCATGGCTATGGTCATGTGCAGATGTCAGGAGAGATGGAAATGCGTTGTTGACGATATTGTTGTGGATGATTGAAGAGGCTGTAATACGAACTTCAGAAGATAGAAAATGGGTAAAGGTATTAAAATACTGTAGGAACTCTGCATTTTGTAAACTGGCTTCTTTGGAGCATGTTGAGGGGAATGGGAGGAAAATCTATATTCTCTTAAATATCATACATTAGGGCCACCACCATTTGCGTGTATGACCATCGAGCGGTATCCAGTGGAAATAAGCCTATAAAATTGGAGAGGCTATTCTATATCCCCTCCCCCACCTACTAACATGGCATGATAGTAGATAATGGCTTCCCTATGAGATAGATTCCCCCGAGACTTGATCCATTAATGTTTTCAGATTTCCCCATTGAGTAACATGTTGGTGTAGGGATAGTATCATTATAGTTTTCCCTACAAAGGCTGTTTTAATAGGTATCTTGCATAGTTTGTATATTTGTAACAGGCGAATACATTTGTCATAGATTTCTTAATCCAAAACAAAAAAAAACAAATGTAAATCTGAGCTTTCCTGTATGATATACATATATTGATTATCAAATGTAGCCAAATTTGAAGTGTGCCAAGACCAAGCTCCCCACAGCCCATTGCCAGAACCCCAATAACCTCAACCTGTTCCTGATGTGACCTGGCCAATGCCAGATCTGGTTTTAATTGGGAACTTGCATGAAATTTTTGATTGGGAATCCAATGGGTGATTCACTGAATGACAATTAATAGGCAATTTTTTTGATATTCTACTGACCGGAAAAAATCATTAGTATGTTTTCATATCATTCATGGATAATGTAAAATGCTGATTTAATTTTAAGGTTAATTTAAAGAAACTTTGTGGTGGGTTATTTTTGAAGTTCATATGCAGTACAATGTGTTTAAATGATGTAGGCAAGCCTATTGGTCATACAAATACTATGCAGAAACTGTAGGTCATGCCTAGGCTACTAAGCATTTCTTGTGGTAAACATCAGTAAATTAATATTAATTATAGGAATTATTTGAGTTAAATCAATGGTATACGATTGTTACATTGCAGGAGAACAGAGACAGCCATGTTAGCAAGGCAAGCTGCATCAAAAAAAGTGCTTATTCTTGGGGCTGGCTTTGTTAGCACTCCAGTGGTGGAATACCTTAGCAGAGATAAAAATATAGCTCTTACAGTTGGTAAGTGATTCTGCATTAAAATTTTTATCATTATATACCATATGTTTATCCGCACTGAATGAAATATCACCTTGAGTTGATGGATATATTAATGAAAAAATTTGTAAGAAGTGTAATATGTTGTACTATTAATTTCAAAAGGGCTGGTTGATGCTTTTAAAGAAAGTATCGATCACCCAGTCTCAAGCTTTGTTTCCTCGAGTAGTTACCATTTCAATTACCTACATGAGGAGCTTTAAAATTGTTGGAAGTTCTTGGTAAATTGGATGGTCAAATGATCTGAGAATGAGCTTGTGTACCCATGCATTTTAGTATGACAAAGGGAGTGTGATGTTAATTTATCAAGGAATACAGGCATTATAAAATATTCATATACTTCGTTGGTGTTTTCTTATATCCTTTTAGCTGGTGCTCCTTAATGTTTTGAAGCATAAACTGGCTCCTTTCAATATTATCTTTTTTAAATATAAATTCCAATTTTATATTACAATACAATCTTTGTTTTAATACAAATTACAATTTTATGCCCACACGAGTGATGGCATGCATATAGAATGCACTCTGTTTCCGAGGATATCCAGAAATGATATTTCTAACATGGGAACTTATCTAAGGAAGTCAAGTGTATTTTATGTATATGTTGTCACTTATATTAGCTGGGTATGCCATACATTCTATCGATAGATTAACACCACATTTACCGATTGATTGGATCAAATATTTTTTTTATTTCAGCATCAGCCCTGAAAGATGAGGCGGATGCAGTTGCCACTAAGTATCCAAGTGTGGAGCCCGTTCTTGTAGATGTTGTGGGGCGCCCTGAGCATGTCGAAGTGCTCGTCAAGGAGGCTGACCTTGTAATATCGTTACTGCCCTACCCCCTGCATCCTTCAATAGCTACTGCTTGCATCGCCCACGGCAAGAACATGGTCACTGCCAGTTACTGCTCAAAGGCAATGCAAGAACTGAACCAAGCGTAAGTACATATACAGTTGAGGACCTCACATCTGGAAAGCATGGGACCAAAGGGTTTCTGGATTTCTAGTTTTTCTGAATTTCTGGTCTTCATGGTATATTTTGTTGATTAATCAATTTATAAATGCGTTCAGGCTCTTGTTCTTGATATTTGATATCCCTACGTGCCCCTGCCTAGGTTGTTAGCATATGTTTATAGTGTGTGCTGACTTCCTACTTGTCCCAGAACAAGGCCACGAGGTGGCAAGTCAAAACACTGTGCAGAGGAATTTTGAAACATTCCGGATTTTTGGTTTTCCGGGTTTCTGGATTCCGGATTTGAGGTCCTCAACGGTAGATGTGTATTAGGTTATGGTGCTAAACTTTTCACTCAATCATTTTATGTCTTCAAATAGTTCATCCATTGGCAGATTTAGGGGCCCTCCAGACACTTAAAATATAGGCAAGATTTTTAAGATCATTACGATTGTTTTTTTGTGTTCCACAGATTCTCAATCATTTAAGCCTTGTGCCCAAGTCAAGAAGACATATTAGTTGGTCATTGGTCATTTGCTAGTCAGCACTGGAAAAGAAGCATCGTCCAGGTGGGAAAGGGCTCAAAAACTGTCATTGTTATATATGTGCATATATGACTTATCAGTATTTTCCCACAAATAAATCTAATATTAAAATAAAGAGAACATTTTGTACAGTAACTGTTGCGGTTGTTTTTAATCTCAAACATGAGAAGACCGTTTGCCTGTCAGACCCTTGAGCCATTATGCCCATGGCCCAGAAAAAAATCCTGCATCCACCCTTGAGTTCATCTATTGTGAATTGCCATGTATGAAGGGAAAAACTTGATGGTGGTCCAGTGGAGAGAAAGTTAGGGCACTGATCCAATATTTTAATTTAGTCGAAACCAAAGAATAAAATATCAGGGTGACCGTAAATGGAATGGACATGGAATGCAATGGATTTGGACAGGAAAAAGACATGTATCTATTAATAGAAAGACAGTGCTATTAAAGAAAGAAGTATCTGGGATCTTAAAATCTTTTTTGAAATGTGGGAATCAATAATTATGTAGTTAGCGCCATGTACTGCACAGCACAGTGTGCCGTTCTCCACCTGCGTTCCTTCATTCTACTTACCCAGTGCGACAGAGAAGAGATGTATGTCGGTATACCAGCCCCCTCTGTTGCATTTCCTGATTGGATGTTGATGAAATTGATACCATAAGGAATCATATCCCAAACGGAGCACTTTTGCACCAACTGCCAAGCCTTCCGTAAAGTTGTCAAACCCATAGAATTTGTTAATTGCTATTATACCTTCCTCTGATGCACTCCCTCGTTGGAAGAAGGCACAATTGGTGTAATATCATAGCATAATCCGTGCTGAATTAGCCTAGAGGTGCATATTTTGCTGGTCCCAGATGCCGTCTGACATACCTCAATCCGGGCACACGCGCCCACCTGTACATATACCTGTACACATACCACCTTTATATATATGTACCAAAGTGGCCAAGATGGCCACGGTGGGTAGGCACGGCCCACGAGGGCTGGTCAGCTGGATTGAGGGATGACGGGATCCAAGACCAGATCACGCTGTGTGACTCACTTTCTTTTATTATTGTTTCCATGTACAAAGGTATAAATATCAGATTTATATGGTAAATTATGCCTTGGCCTCTCATAATGCCTGAAGGGCAGTAGTGTTATCAACATACATATTACCTTGCATATTAAACAATCCAAGAGCATTTATTAGATCAAAGGCTTTTTGTAACTCAGTTAGAGCGGCATATACGTCACATGCATTAATTAATGATAATAATGGTAAGGAAAATGATTGACTAACATTCCATTCTGATATCACTACTGCTTCCGTCGTCAATGTGGAATTTGTATACACATCAATTTCATTAGTTGGTCGTGGTAAACTCACTGTTTTGGCAAAAAAACTTGGAGTTTAACAAATGATTCCACCAAGTGATATTTCATTGAAAAACTTGGGTCACTAGGAATGTGGGTAGTCTGAGGATCCAGCATACCCAGGCAAGGTATCCAGCAGCCTTGGGGATATCACATTTGCGCAGTCTGGGTATGCTTGGAATCACTGATTTCACTTTTGTTTGTGCCGCAGGGGGCAACTGTAGAGTCTGGTTCACTGTATCAATGATTACCCCTAGATATTTGATTACATGGTTTAAATTTAACTTGGATTTCTTATGATCGATTTGAAAGCCTAGCTCATTGGTGAGAAAGTGTACAATTTCATTGGGGTAAAACACTTCTGGTGAGTACAGGAGCCAAAGCTCCAATCCCCTGCGAATATTGGCAAACTCAAGTGTTTCACCAGAAAAATTGCTATACATACACATTTCTATAATTGAGGCTAATGCACGACTTCTAAACATTGCCTCTCTTGAGATCTTCAGTTGGCACAACTTCATTTCTCTGAGGCAATAGCCATTTCTCAAAAGGTATCAGATGCTGAAGCCAGCCTTGTCATTTCTTCATGGTGACATTGAGGATCATCTTCGAGAGGTTTACAAGTGGTTTGGCTGGTCACTTCTCTGCTGACCTGAAATATGTACTTGTTGCATAAATCAATGTTTTGCCCATTAATGCAAACATATATGTTAAAGCACCTCTTAACATTGATTTCATCCTTTTTATTCCATAAAACGTTAACAGTGCCATAGATGCTGGAGTGACGGTGGTCAATGAAGTTGGTCTTGATCCTGGCATTGACCATCTTTTAGCTTTGGAGTGCCTCGATGAGATCCACCAAGGAGGTGGTAAGGTGGATTCGTTTGTTTCCTACTGCGGTGGACTGCCAGCCCCTGAATTTTCAGACAATCCCCTTCGTTATAAGTTTTCCTGGAGTCCAAGAGGTGTTCTCCTCAACACACTAGGTGGTGCTCGGTACAAGAAAAATGGCCAGGTGAGGTGTAGTCTAAATTTAAAATCCACCCTTTTAGTTATCTCACATTGCACTCATGGGAAAATTAGTTCCTACTCATGGGCTTAATTCGTTGTATTATATTCTGGGTGTTAAGATAGTATTCCTCATTACTTATACATTCTATGCATAAATCATTCCACTACTGTAGACTTCAGCCCATTGACTGGTCAAATATGCCTAGAATAATAAGAAAATGTTGAAAAAAGGAATCATTTCATGTCGCATCGCGGATGAGTTATTGATACTCTCTTTAATTGGCAAATTATTTTCTCCTTTTAGGCCAGTTCATAGAAAAGATTAGAAATAAGTATTAATTTAGATCATAGAAAAAATTAGAGTGGAATAGAAGTCATCCATCATTCTTCTGCAGTACATACTATAACAGCAAACTTCCTCAATTAAGGTATTGATATTGAATTGAATCTTAAAGCAGTGGCTTAGGGAGGGGGAGGTCCAGGGAGTATCCACTTGCCCAAAACACAATTACTTTGCTTCATAAAAGAGAACAAAATATTGAAAAATCATGAATTTACTAAAGATTTCTTTTGAAAATGAAGTTTTTTTTATAATGAAAAGTGTTAAAATTAGTTTAAAACTCTCTACTCAGTGCCTCATTTATCAAAAATTTCCCCCCTGGTTTTGGATGCCCCCCAAACAAAATTCCTGGCTATCACACTGTCTTAAAGCATCAATTTCTTTTCTTGAGTTCAATTCTCAATTCCATACAATATCCACATTATTTTTATCTTTGAGATGTTGTATACCAGGATTCCCTGTTAGAACTAAAAAAACATGATGCAGAGCTTTGGTAAAAATGAATTTGACAGTGCACATTCCAAAGTTATTCTTTAATTTTCCTTTTAATTCAAAATCCACCAAACTCCATGCTGATTTTCGCCAATTCTCTAATTTCACCAGGTTCTGCATTATTTTTTTCTGTGAACACCACCGATGACTTATGGTTAGTGGAATGTTGTATGCTTAGTGCTCCATATGGAAAATTTATTGCTAATATTTTTAAATTGGGCTTTAGTCCCGAGGTTTATATTTTAAATTTTTATGTAAAGTGTGTGCTTCATGAAAAGTTTCAAAAATACAGGGACATGAAAAATTCAGTGTTTGTGAAAACATGTCCAGGAATCATTCCACATCACAGCATTGCACGAAACAAGTGACTTCATACATATTCTTATGCACGGGTGCAAATTTATATGCATTAAGGATGAAATTCACCATTTATATTATAGGGTTTATTTCTCTGAAAATGGCTTAGTAAGTATGACCTCTGTCACATGTTCCTCAGAATGGACTTGTTCGGTAACACCCACCCTGAAGTTTGCACTAAGAAGATGAATTGGTGGTGTAGCAATACCTGACTGACAATCGAGAAATCCAGGTTCGAATCCTGACTCTGCCAAATATTTTTTCATGGTCAACTTTATCCTTTGTGTATATAAATCATTCTACATTTTTCTTACCCAAGTAAGCTGTAAAGTTACTAGAAAATTCATCTGGTGCGCTTGGATGTCTGATGTGAGTCTTAACACGTTGCGTACCGGGGTAAGCTAATGTTTAGAATAAAACTTTACCCAATCAAACGTTATGATGCATCAATTCATTATGAAAAACGAACAACAACTTGAAACGTACTAACAAATACGTATTGTACGCTTTAAAATTGTTTAGGTTGATGCGCCTAAATGATGAGAATCTTCGTCATCCGTTCGGAACGTTCGGGAAAAAAATGACGAGAATTCTCGCCATCTGTACGCAACGTGTTAACAAACGTGCACCTTACAGAAGCAAACAAGTTTTTCCTGATAATAGGAAAAATGAGTGAGGCAATTTTAAGATACTGGATTGACTTATTTTTGATAAGAAAATTCTTCACAGAAGAATTCAGCATTTTGGTGTTTATCACTTAATTTATTTTGCGATTTTACTCTCAGCTTGTAATATGGGTGAATGCATGGTAAGGTGTAAAGTTTTCATATTTTTAATGATATTTTCATATTTAATCCCAACTAAGTGATCAAATTCTCCCATTATTTACAGATAATCGAAGTGGAGGAAGGAGGCAGTTTGATGGATTCCGCTGTTCCTCTTGATTTCTTGCCTGGTTTTAGTCTAGAAGGATTCCCTAATAGGGACAGTACTGCTTACACTGCACTCTACAGAATTCCGGAGGCTAAAACTGTGCTTAGGTAAGGTTCAATGAAATTAGGCTTGTAACAAATTTTTGTTGATACTAGAACAATTAACTTGATCTAACCGATGACAGGTAGCGGGGTGAGAGAGAAAGATTCTGTGGAGGGGTAAATGTTTTTATGATTGCCAATTCTGCACTAAGTAAATAGAAATAAATTCTCCTCGTGGAAAAAGCCCTCTATGCTATACATTATCTCTCAAATGAGTTGATTTTGTATTTATGATTATGGTAAAAATGATATAAATTTTAAGAAAGTGATTGTATAACGTAAAAGTTTATTTCTTGCTCCGAAGTCTGATGCTGGGTTAAGTTGATAACTCCACTAAATTTTCAAAGAAACTGTAGAAAATCATTTTGCCATGTTTTTGTGCCTAAAATCTAGGACATTTTAAGATAAAGCAATTGATTCTGTCTTTTAGGGGCACCATCCGTTTTCAAGGATTTTCTGACACCATCAAAGGAATGATAAGCCTTGGCCTGTTGGATCCCACACCCCACCCTGCACTGCATCCAAAAGGACCAGATTTAACTTGGGTAAATTAAGTATACTTGTATAATATCACTATTTTTGTTATACATATTATCTACTATGATTTTCTCAACATTGGCCACAGGAGTACACAAGTTCACAATAGGGTAGTTTCCTTCATCAAAGAAAACGAAAGGCATTGATTGCGATTCGTTACCCACCATTAGTGTATTCATAATATACTAATTATTTGGTTTTACAAATCCAACTTTAGATGAATGGTAATGGTCAATTTTAACCTCATTGGATAAAGGCCAGATTGGCGCCCATGCGATCCCACTCCACGTGACGTCACAGGGACGTAGTTTCTATACAAGTAGATAGCAGTTTTACATCATCTGAGATTACCAATGCATGCATGAGGCACAGAGCTCAGGGAAACATCTCTTAATTATCACCTATTAAAATTGCCTAAGGTCGGAAAGTTTCCTTTGTTTGATAGGGTATTAATAATCCTTATTTAAGCCAAGTGCTACCTGCTAGCTGGGTACTCTGCCACCTGCTAGCAGTCTGCATCATAGTAGCACTCATAGCCTTGCACCAAGGTGGCCTCACACGGCGGCAGCGGGAACCAAAAATACGTCACACAGGCTTTTCCCAGCATTCATACTTAGCCATCGCATTTTCGCACACTTGAAAATTTTCCCTTCTCATTGAATTGCGAAAAATAAATATTGTCATTTAAAAATCTAAAAGCATGAATTATGTACTCTAGGAACAATAATCTTTCGATTTAGGCAATAAAAAATTATAGGAAATCACCGTATTTAACACACACAACCAGGAACACACGAGTGCACGGATGGTATGCATAAGTCCCAGGATGCTGGAGGTTTTTTTTTTTTTCCTCTCGTTTTCTTGTTTTACAACTATGTCACGGTGGAAATGCTTGCATATTTTTTTTTTTAATTCCAATTTTTTGTGGTAAGGTCACCCATGCCAGATAGGTCAATGGGTATCGCATAGGCTTCCACTGTGATGCTCATGATGACAACTAAAATCCGTATTCTCCACCCGCATTTTTTGTTATTGAGTGCAGTGGCGTAACCATGGAGGGGGATGAGGGGATGTATTCCCCCCAAAGCCTCAGAGAAATCAAAGCATAATTTAAATTTCTTTTCTGGATTTGATATATACTAACTGCTTCTGCTTAAAGTTAAATTTTAAGTGGCAAAATGATGCATTTTCAGGCATGTTATTTTTAAAAATTTTTCCTTGAATCCCCGTTTCGAAGGGGGGTTGCCCCCAATAATCCCCCTCAACCCCCCCAAAGTCCCCATATTCCCCCTTCAAAGCCCCCTCACCCCCCTATGCATATTCCTAGTTACACCACTGATTGAGTGACAACAGTTTTGGAAGTCATCCCTCTTTCGTCTTCAGGTCAAAGTTGCGAAATCTTGTTTTTGGCTATTTTTGTTAGATGGCTACCCAATCAGCAATAAGTGGAAGAGAGAGCTGACCAACCAGCACTCGGTGGAAGGACGGCCAGTGATATATAAGGTGGCAAAAAATCAAGACTTCTACCATATGATCTGATGATGAAGGAAGGGTGGGTTTTGAAACTATTGTCACTCACAAACAACAACGAATTTAATAGTCATCAGGTCAAATTGTCAAAACTAGACAAAAAGGTAGTTCATATGATATTGTTATCAGTGGCGCAGCGAGGGGGGCTTTTGGGGGTTAAAACCCCCCCCCCCAGAGCTCAGAGAATATTTTTAAATTAATCCATTTTACGTAATGGATTTGTGTTACTTACATAAAAGTCTTAGGATTAATCAAATATCCCTCATAAAGCCGTAAAACTCACCATTTGGAACCATTAACCTTAAAAATTTTCTGGAGGAGGGCCTCCGCAACTCCCACTGACCCTGGCGGGTATGCAATACCCCAACACCCCAAAGTATTAGTTGCGCCTAAAACCCCCCCTAGCCTTAATTTTTGGCTCCGCCCATGGTTGTTACCAGTGCAGTAGTCATGAAAAAATTTAGGTGGTAGTCACCAAAAGTCACTTGAGGAGATTCAAGATGGACTCGTAGTAGACTTTGTTGAGAGAGTCACATTTTTGACACACTGTTTCTCCAGCTGGTCTTCTTTCTGATATGAGCCATGACTGCACAAAATTTCTTGATTAAATTTTTCTAATGGCAGCCCAACACTTCTGAGGAAAATTGATCTTCCGGTTTTTTCTACCAATTAACTGTTCCTTCTTTTAGTGAGAATATCATTCATAGCACTAAATGCTCTTTCGCATTCTGATGTGGAAATTGGAATTGAATCAAATATTTGTAGTAATTTTTCAAGGTCTTTAGGTTTCACGTTCGTGTCCACATATTCCCTGAATGCCTGAACGTATTTTATGTGATTTAAAAAGGTAATTTAACCGGTACACTTACAACGAATTTGGATTTTCGGGGGGACGCAGTACCGGCCCATGCCAGCCCAACTACAGCACTGGTTGTTACTTAAAAACTGTCGGAGTGGAAATGGGAAACTTTTACAACTATCTGAAAGTATGGGGCACGATGAATTTTGCCTTGGAAGCTTATCAAATGGGACCGGGCCCATTAAGAACAGGTGTTGTTCATTCCAGTGAGATTGGCATGGTCCTAATGGTCGTTTTCATTCTCATAACTAATGGCAAAATAATATATGAAATGTTTTTTTGGCATCGAATTATGAAATATTCTGAATTGAATGCATTTATAATTATATCATAGGGTGAAACCAATGACTATATATTTATAAAAGGTTGTGTTATGAATTCAAAAAGCTTGAGTATAAAAATTTTCTTAGTAGATAATCTCTTTCTCTGTTCCTTCCAGAGACAATTTCTATGCATTCTGCTGGGTGAAGGTGATAGCAACATTTTTTATGAGAATCTGAAGCATAAAATCTATGACCGAGTTGGGAAGGTGAAATCAAGAGTTTCAGGAATGGAAGAGCTGGGACTTCTAAAGGACGATCCTGTGCTCAAGCTGTCAACCCCTCTTGATACACTTTCTCATTTTCTCTCCAAGAAACTTGTGCTTGGTGAGTATATTTAACTACCATTATAAAGTTATTATTATTTAAAGGTGTACAGTGTACACCCACTTTCTGATTAAATTATGAAAGTTTTAGATCAGTCATTTTTGTTTAGTATTAAATAAACACTGACAAAAAAAACAGCAGCATACATGCTCAAATAGAACGATCAGGGCACGTGGGGTGCAGGATTTAATGTGAGTTGTGGAATTTTCAAGAGCATTAATATGGAACCAGAGAGTGTTAACATGTTCTAAAAATATAAACAGCACTAATGGGAACAGCAGCTTCAAGGCAGTGATAGAGATTGTGAGCTTCAAGGCAGTTGATGCGGATTTTTTCCGAAATTGTCTGGTTGCAATTTACGAGTTATGCTGCAAGTCTCACATGTCTGAGTTGCTAACGAAGCGATGTCTTCTCAGGATATTTTGTTTCTCCCTACTAGCAATCTGAATTCATCGGCTCATCTAGAGCTATGCTACTTATTGTTAGAAATGAGTGGGTAAGTTGCCTTCTCTATAGGATAAAAAATTTCATTGCGCAGTCATATGGTCATGCTTCACCCTCTGCAGTAAGCTCTGCTTACGCCGTACGCAATAGCGTTAGTGCCGAACTTCACCTAGTACGAGTGGCTCCGTACTTTCCAGGGTGGGTTGACTTAAAACCAGCGAGTGTTTTCCGTGTGGGTTCAATAGAGTCCAGTTTCATTTTCATTAGTTTTATTCTTATTCGTCTTCGGACCATGGCCCTTCCGAAGACACAAGTGAGAACTTTAAGAGATGGACTGAAAATAATTGAAGATGAAGAAAAGAATCCGGGCTAGAAATGCACGAATACTGCAGAGCGCCTCGGTATGTCCGCTAGCACATGACGGCAGGGGTTGGGTTAGAGCGAGATCCCTGGTGAAAACGAGAAATGGGATGAAGCCGAGGATCAAGTGGGCGTGCCGCTGACGATTAATGCCACACTGCCTCAATCATATTAAAAATTTAATTGCTAGAAAGGAACATTTCAAATAATAAACTATTTTTGGCCTTCTTGATCCATCTCGTAACCAATCACTGCGACGGCGAAATCAGTTGTTTGAGGCATAACACGCACATTTCTCTCGTAAATACGTGTACTTGAAATGGCATTTGATGGATAAGAATTTTTACAGTGAAATAGCAGTGAAAATTCCGAGTGGAGTGCAAACATTTTTTAGCAAATCGGCGTGTTCCTTTAGGATATTTGAAAGAGATATAATTCGAATCAACAATATGACCTAAGTGTTTCGATAAAGTAATAAAATTCCTGTAATCAGCCAAAATCTTGTTTGAATCCATTAGTGAATGTCATAATTCGCAAAAATCAAGCGTTTCCTGGGACATAGGCAACCAGGACAAACTTTCCCGCATCGATCGTTTTCCCGCATTCATCGTTTTTTTCATCCATCCCCCTGAAAAACGACAGATCGAGGTAAAATTTTTCTAATGCACCCCAAGGGCTTTAAAACCACCCCAGCATTCTCCCACCTATCCCAAAATTCCACAATACATATTAGCCAACCCTCTGGAAAAGCATCAACCCATCCCCATGTCTGAATACAAGGCATGGTCAAAGAAGTCATGACCTCATAAAGCAAGGCTGTAGTAAGGGTGGGAGGGTTTTGAGATTTTAAATCTCTGTATGTTGGGGGGAATAATGTCTTAATTTGAAATCTCCAAACTAATGAATGAATTCCCATAAAATGTATTGCATACCATAATTGACCGCCTTCTCTGATAAAGAATATATTTTTCCTCTTGCTTGCATTGACTGAACAATGAAAATTCTATCAATATGAAGTTGTCTCTTAATAATGCAATGCTTCTGTTTTTTTTCAGAGAAAGGAGAGAAGGATTTAGTGATTCTTCAACATAACCTGGGGATCAGTTGGCCTGATGGTCGTCGTGAAAATAGAGGTATCAGTTTGGTTGCTTACGGAGATCCTGAGGGCTATTCTGCAATGGCCAAGACTGTGGGATATCCAGCTGCTATAGCCGCAAAGATGATCCTAGACGGTATGATACAGAAATCTCTTTGCTTAGGTTTACACGAATTATGAGTTCGGTCCAAGGTTGATAAATTCGCTCAGTCCATTACTGAGATTTTATGAAGTGCATCATCTTAAATGTAGGAAGAGGTTTCTGTTGGGAGACTACACTTTATTTGGGAATTGTGGGAAATATTTTAAAAGTTGTTAGCCCAGTCGAGCATCATTAATCTGAAAATTCATTGACTTCAACATTGACTGGTAACACCCATTTAAAGATAGGAGAATTGGCAGAATATTGAAGCATTTCTCATTGGATTGCTGCTGCGTAACTTGCTGAAACTGCTTTCTACTCTTGTGACCAAATCTTTCATTCAATGACATACTGGGAAGAATTTTTCCCTGATACCATTATATTTAATATTTATTTATTAATGGCCCTTTTCACAAATGATACATTGGAATTTGCATGAGTTGGATAAAAAACTTAATTCATATCAAATCACTATTATTACACATTATTGGTGGAAAGAAATGAATTACAGTAAAACACTCATTTATAAAACCTCCTTGTAGCAAAATTTTATGAAAACTGCGTAATAAAATAATCATGGTACCAGTCCCTTTCCAGGTATAATATTGGTGCAAGCTCTAACAGCTGGCTCTCGATGAGCGTGAAAGTCAAAGATGCCTAAAAAATTGCAAAAGACTCGTATCAAAATCTATCTGTTTACCCTCGGCACTAATAACCAGGCAGGACTCGAACCTGTGATCTCTTGCGTGGCAGGCAAGGACTTTACCCTGCCACCATCAAGGCCGGCAAAGTGCTGTTTCTTTTATTTTTTGAAAATATTTTGAGGTTAATTTCCATTTTTAACCTTTCAGGAGAAATCCAGAGAAAAGGAATGGTTTTGCCCTTTACGCCGGACATTTACAGACCCATGCTGAATCGTCTCAAAGTTGAAGGAATTGAGTCTATAGAAAAATCTCAATTCAAATGAAGACAATCGCAGAAGTGTTTTAACTCTGAGAGTTTTAATCAAGTAGAATAGAGATTGAAATAAGTTCTTGACTGAATATTTGAAGGCATTGCTGATGTCAAAGGTGAGAGCAGGCTGTTAATTGCTCCAGTTTAATAGCTTTGTGCGTTGTTAACATCGGTTTTGTGGATATACGAAGGAATGATAGAACCAGGAAAGTATTATTTGAAGTGAACGGGCTATGAACTTTGAACCAACTGACCTTGTCTTGGCAGTACAGATTTCATCATTTCCAGCAGTCTCTCACGATGATTGTAGCTCCATCTCTTTACTTCCCTCAAATGTATTTGATTGGAAACCACAGAGTAAAAAAATGCCCTGTTAAGAACAAGGATTCCTAAGGATTTGGGTGCGGCGTCTGCATTTGAGGCTTTATATAACCAATTCACATTGACTTGGAGGAGCAAACTTTTAATCTATGTGAATTTGATATTAATGTACATACAAGTGATGTTTAAATGGTTGAAGTGTTGTTTTATAAAAACTTGAATTATTTTTATGTACCGAAGAATCAAGCATGAATGGAGAAATTACAGATCTGGCTGTTGTTTTTTAAACATTTGAGAAATTCATTGTTCAGTTTCACTGAACCTAAAAATTCTCTTCTTAACCTGAAATGTTCTTACAATTGAGCAATTTGTTGATATTTTATTTTTTTTTAACTCAAATTGGATCACTAGGGCATGCAGAATGGAGATAAATAGTGTTGATTTTGATGGCTTTGTTTTTCTTGGCTATCTAGAGTAGGAGGACTAGAAAGTAATTCAATGCCTTGAGTGCTTTCTTGCCATTCCTAGTTTTATGATGTTTTGCCATGCCTTTTTTTGCAGTTTTGTTACATGCATTGATCATTGTTCAGGAGGAGAATCAGATTACAAAATGAAGTCATTTCAAGGTTTGATATCAAATGTAAAATAACTGTAATTTTACCAATTTCATTAAAATACTAATTGATAATAACTGATCAATTGATTGACATGGAAGGAAATATTCCTTAGAGCCTCAGATTGTTTTTCTTGTCCTTCATAAGTAGTGAGTTCAGGTATTCCCCAAAAATCATGGATTATTAATGAATTTTACTGGCAAAGAGAGATTTCAAAATTTTTGTCGCCATATTTAATGTTTTGTGTACGCCGCAAAGATTTGGTCTGTACCATTAATGCATATGTTTTGTTTTTTTATCAGATGTACTTGCTTTTGACATTATCTTTTAAGTTCATGTAGTCCTTAGAATCAGCAAGAGAAGCTAATTAACTTTTTATTTATTAGCTTCCTTTTTTTAAATTTATGACTTTAATTTAATTAAGCTGAATGCATGTGGCATTCAAGAGGGGAAAAAATTATGCCAAAATTTGATGGAGACATTAGTTTTGTAGCTCTTGTAAATTGCCAATGAATTGATTTTAATGGATGTTCTCCACCGCAGTAGTAATGTATGCATTTTGCTAAAATGTCCATTTTTTGAAATGGCATCATGCATGGTCTTCCTGGAAGTTCATGTTACACCACATTGTGATCATAACATTGTCCATGTTATCTCGCTTAGAAGTAACAATTTATCAAAATATACATTTGCATCCAGCATTTTTTGATGTTGTAACAGTACACCTTGGCATGGAGTGGCAATGATTTCTCAAGCTCCAAGGCTGGTGTCTTAACGTTGTATCTAACTTAGGGGTGGCCAGGCTGATGTTGTGCTGTGATTGATCATAATTGATGATCCTTTGCAATGAGAATCTAATATGTATAGTTTTATGAAGGACCTCCTCCGAAATTGGTGGATGAAATTACTATTGAGATCTTTGTGGCAATTTTACGATGTTCTTGGTATTTTTTGGATCCTTGAATTTTAATACACAAGAATTAGTGAAGGCGGTTTCATGAATTTATAATCAAATTGGATACAACAAAGTAAGTGTATTCACAAAAACTTTTAAAAAATATGTGTTAGCGATTAATAGTAGTGCTAACTTTTTATTTAAATTCAGAATAACATTTTTAAAGGAAGCAAATGTGATTGATTTCTGTAGTTTATCTAGGCCCAACAAGATCAGGGACTGATTATGGAGGGCAGGGGTTGGTGGCCAGCCTATAATGGAACATTCCTGGAACTATGAAGTGAAAAGCTTGAAAAGATGGCAGGTAATTATTAAAGTGGCTCTCCAATGCAGGTTTCCATTTCACTGGCTCAACAATGCAATGTTTGAAGATAACATAAGAATATGTACGTATATAGGAGCCACTTATCTAAGCAGATGCTAAGAGGTATTGCAAACCATCAAAGTGTCAAAGAGAGCAGTCAACCACCACCCAAAACAAGCTTAATCTGCCCCTGAGCAAGATATCATTAGCTTAGTCCTTTTGCTGCGGGAGTACCTGATGTAATCTGGGGCAACCCTTCTTTCTTACCAACGGATGGGCCTGCATTTGGGCACTTGTCGTAGGCATATTAACCGTTTCGAGACGGTGGAGTTTTCGTCTTAGCACGACTGCTGTACTGAGCCCCAAGAGACTCTTCTTTCTCGTGGTACGGAGCATTTTTGGAGGACATTCGTTAAGAAGGGTCTCACGGAACCTTTTTCGACCTCTCCCCGCTGGGACTCCGCATTATCTCGGACTCCGAGAGTAGTTGTGCTCCCTCCTTTCCGGGTTTACGACCATACCTGCGGCATTAGTTGGCAGTCAACTTATGTATTGCTTATATGTATTTAGCACATGGATAATTGTTGCTTGCACATAAATTGCAGACTTTGAATTGAATTCCTAATTTTTTTCTGAGCATTGTCGAATTTTAAACAAAGTTCTAAGGTCAATAATATTAACGCATTTAATGCAGCAACAATTTCCATGTTGATATTTATACAGAACTCAAGATATAAGTTAATATTTATCGTAGAATTTCGTCTAAAAATAATAAATGCAGCTCAAAAGACAAAGAATTCAATTCTTAGTTTGTATTTCTTGGGAAAAGAACGAATATTTATTTTGAAAACTGACTGGATAAACAATTGCATGACCCTTACCGCTAAGAGTGGTAATAAAAGACGAGGGGTCAGGGTACCTGTTCCCGGATTCCGAGGGTAAATCTCAGATGGAAATACATACACGGCTTTCGTCTCCCGGGTCAAGAAACTTCCACACATATATTTCCGTCTTTAGTAGGGAAAAGGTTATCATTGTGGAGTGGGAAGGAAACAACATGAAATGGACAGTACGATAGGAAATTCCTGGATGCACCCTCTGCCGTAAGGGATGGCCAGGGTGAGTTAAGCCACATTAGCGACCCCTACAGTGAGGGAAAGTGCACTTGGTCTCTACCCGGGTAGCAATAAAAATTTTGGGAATCTGAAGAAGGTAGTTAGCACTGAGTATGAGGGTTCTAGGTGAACCCTTCGAAGGATACAACACACTGGGGCCGGGAACCAAGCCTGTGGCTTATACGCCCGATCACCCGGGGAGGGGCTGGAGAGGAAGGAGAAAGGAAAAGAGGCACCGCCACGAAAGGAGCCCGTCGACACCTCTGGGAAGGGATAGGTACGGAAGGGACGGGATGAGGGAAAAACACCCCAACGCTATAGATGTGAAGGGGGCCCTACTATTAGCGAAACCAAGCATAAGCAATAAATGTTCTCGCGATCCTAGTGGATTTTCCTATGTAGGTAGTCGAGCAATGGTCAAACATTGAAAAATGTTTTTCCTGCAGTCAGCTTACAAACTGTTTAAAAATGTTCCTGCAGTCTAAGGGTTAAACTATGCCAGCCATAGGCGCAGCTGACATTTTGCATCATTCGGAAAGGATACACATCAATAGCAGATTTCATTACCACGATGTTGCAGTAATGTTACTAAGTGCACTATGGATTGCCATCACCTCGGTACATAATGGCAACCAACCTCCCTCTTCCCATGGAGATATGATATACATATTAAACTTTAACTAGATAATTCAGCATTCCAGTGACAATTTTTACACTAAGATGCAAGTTAAATATCCATGCGATGAAGGCTGCTGGCATCAGGGGCGCAGGTAGGAATTAAGGCTGGGGGGGGGTTTAGGTGCAACTAATACCAGGGTGTGTGGGGGTATGGAATACCCACCAGGATATGTGGTAGGTGCGAGATTAATAAATTGCGGAAATTTTAGAAAATGTTTCTAAATGGTGAGTTTTACGGCTTTCTGAGGGATAATCTATTAATTCTTACACTTTTCTATTAGTAATATCAATCCAATTAACTAAAATGGATTAAATTTAAAAATTTCTCTGAGCTCTGGGGGGGGGGGGTTTTATCCCCCAAAACTATTAACTTGCATCTTAGTGTAATATCCTTTCCGAATGATGCAAAATGTCAGCTATGTTCAATATGTGCTCAACTATGATGGATTTAGTTGCAGTTGGCGGATTTAATTTACATCCCTTGCCTTTGGATTCGAATGAAGAGGTCCTTGATCAAATCTAGTGGGCTGTGTAAGTGTAGTGGGACTGTACAGGGTGAGTAATCATTTTAATTTTTAACTATATAATGTATGTGAAATATATTCTGGCAGATCAGTAGTAAAGGTATGAACAGTCCTCCCTACAGTTTTTTTAAATAATCTTTAGTTATTCTTGGGTATCAAACCCCCAATAGTCCCCCAAACTCTACTAACTGAAAAATCTCCATTTTCAAATGATACTAACTTTAAGATTCTATTTCATTCTTGAGCAGAATCACTCTTGAATTAGAGTATCTCAACCTCTCCTGCACTAAGACTACCATTTTCAGATGATGTCCTCCTTTCATATAGGATATTTTTCATCTATGTGGACATCACTTGCTTTGATTTACGGTGAATAATTTCTTGTTAGTCAAAAGCAGTCAGTTTTCACTTTGCTGCTTCTTTGAGACCTGCTGCTCTGCTGGGCTACTGAAAGATCAGCTATTTTCATTAAGTTTCGTGTGCTCTACGTAAAAATGTAGTAAAACATCTTAAGATTTTCCTCCACTATCCTCAAGTAACTTCTGTTATTATATTGCTACACTCAATTAAATAAAGGTAATTTGGGTACAGAAAGAAACACTTAAACAACTTATGCTTTAGATGTATATTTATAATGATTTAGCCATTGGTTGAGTCACATTTGGGACCACAATAACAATTATCTTTGCTATGACATAGCACATTGCAGGAGGTTATAAATACCTCCTCACTTAACACCCATTTATCATTTATAAACTCCTCACCGACCACAGGAGAGGAACAGAGGGACAGCCATCTCACAAACAAAATAGCAACAGCATTTGATAAAATTTGCACTCAAATTGGTTTCATCTATTATAACAAAATCTCCACTTGAAAATGCAGACTTGAATGTTTTCCATTAGATAATTAAACAGCTACATTTACATTGGCTCACTACACTTGAATGAGCTCAATTTTAAATTTATTTATCTTCTAAGACTTGAGTTTTGATTCACATACAGAATAAAACATTTTTAGGATATGACATATCATCATAAATCCATATTGACACACACCAGTGGCTAGGAGACATTTAGTATTGTCACAGAGAGAGATAGAGATAGGTAAAACATATTTTTAAAAGAAATGATTTTTATGCTCATTGACAGAAAAAAGATTTTTGACTTTTAGGTCATAAGTAATGATACATCCACATTCAACACTTGAAAATTCATCTACACTTATACCATGACCATTAAATATATTTGACTTGCAATTGGGCCAAGCAACATGAGCTGTTCAAATGGTAAACCATTTTTTGTGCTTCCTATTGTTTTATGAAATATCAAATAAATATTGCATTATGAAGAAGTTGTTGTTATTGCTTTTTTATAAGGATTCATTTTCAGTGGAATTGACGAATTTCATGCTACACATTTCCAACAGCCATGCCAATAATATCACGCCCTTTTCACCTCACATATAAAGGGATAGAATCACAAGATATACATAGTTTTCAAATGAACTTAATAGGCTCAAATATTCCAAGTGAAAGTTACAGAGCCTTTTTTTATAGAACATGTATCCACTTTACATAGTTTATATTTTGAAACACCTATTGTTCATATTAGTGTTGAAGTTGTTTTTTTTTGACTCCAGGGTACAAACATGCAGGATAAGTAGAACATTAAAATTACAAATTGGTTTCACTTTTGTTATCTAGGAAGTAGAGACAAATACAACTATGAATCAGAACTTGGAACATAAAATAACAATAACGGGGGCCAAATATAAGCTGACTACACATTTGAAAGAAGTAAACTTGGTCATTAAAGAAATCAAAACTTATTGAATGTTCAAAAAACATTGGTCAAAAGATCACAGCCAAAAGATAGAACAGCATACAAGTGGAAAAAATAATTCAAAACGTGGGCTACTTTTCACTTAAATGATATGCTAAATAAGCTCTCAAAGAGCATTTTCTTAAGTCACACAGTTTGCACATTGAATTATAATCATGGACAATGCACCAAAGGTGAAGAAGTATATTTTGGGTACTTATAGCAATTGCGACTATGCCAAGAGGAACAATTTTAATAAAAATATTAGACCTCTCTCATCTGAAAAATACTGCTTTCCACAGTTTCATCAATAATTTCTTCATTATATTGTCTGATCTTCCTGGTATTGTCAAAACACAGATCGTAGTCCATCAAGGTTACAGTGCCCTTGTTCTTCATGCAATGGTATTCTCAATTACAAAATGATCGATGCCAAGTTTAATTAAGAGTACCAGTAGCAGAACGATATTATTCAACTTTCAATCTGATCTACTCATTCTGTGAACACAGTTTCCTTTTCAAAGCAACCCATGTTATAACAATACAAAATTTATAAGGAAATACCTCTGGCTTGTTTGAACAGGTAACACGCAGCCTCACATTACATTTTAAATATATATATATCAAATGTACATGTGTACATATGCATGTCTATATACACACATACATGTATATACATAATATTGAATGATATCCTTATGTTTCATGACACCAAATGGGCATAAATTGTTATCTTTACTTGGCCATTTATGAGAATTTTAGATGCAAATGGATGTGATGTTTTCATTATTACTTTTATTACATTTGCCATCAACATCCAATTAATGCCGACTATATATTCTGTCTCTACTCTATTCCATCTCTAAGGAGGTGAAATAGTCTGATATAATTCCATAAATATGTTATCATCGATGTGCATGCATTTACATGCCCACCCTATTCATCTAAATACGCTTTTCTCTAACCAAAAGTATTTTCTAAAAAAATCATTTCTTCTCAACCATGGTACCATACTCAATAAAAATAAAAACCTTTTCAGGGACTCGGTTAAAATTTAATGAGCGTTAAAAATCATGAAAACTAAAATTCACAACCAACTCTTTATACATAATTACATACACTCAGCAAGAAAAAATGTACATAGCTTTCCTAACTAAACTCATTTAAAATTATTTATTTACAAAATACTCAGAAGCACTCAATTCTCGAGTGAATCACGCTTCTAAGCTTAATTGGAATTTGATTCATATAATCTTGGTAATGTTTAAGGCAAAATATACAGTACACAATAATGCTGGATCAACCAGCAAGATTCTGGGCCGCAAGTAATGCACTCGAGTACAGGACATGCAGAAAGAGTAGTAGTAATAGAGCGATAAGAGAGGGGAAGTGGGGTCGAAGGGTTTGCCGGTAGTTTGGATAGGAGGGGAATGAGGTCAGAGATCAAATCATGGGCATTTGGGAAGGGGTGTTCAGGGTTGAGGGAGGGGGATCAAGGCAAAGGTACGACAATCTGCACATATGATACTGGGAAGTAACCCGTTCGTCCATTTACGCTGCCTTCATACCAGTTCTCATCAATTCTATTGATTAAGGTGATTGTGTCATTTTCCTGTAAACAAAAGCAAAAGAATATTCAGGTATTTAGTATAAATGGGTTAAGAAGGAAACAGGGCATTATAAATATTCCACCATATAAAAATGCAAGCCTATTCAATCAAAAAGCATTCAATATGCGAACATTCCACAGAGAAAAAATCATTCCCCTTGACCGGGATTTGAACTCCAATCTCCCAATTTCCAGTCAAGTGCTTCAGCCAGTTAAGCTACCAAGGCATCTTTCTCCTCTGAAGAAATTTGTGGACTGTACCGAACAAGTAGTTCATTGCATGCAGTAACATAGCAGGTGACTCTGTAGAGTTTTCTCTGTGGCTAGTCCCAGTACATATACTTAAGTATTCAATGGTTAGCAGGTATTACGGAATGTAGGACAAAATGGAGATGAATAATGAAAGTCCAATTTTCTGAAAAGATAATCAGACCATGGCTTCCTTTATAATAGGCATGTAACTGTCAAACGTGAGCTCATTTTATGGCCAAAAACAGATTTTAGTATGTGAATGATGGACAGCAGGGATCGCCTTAGGTTCAAATCTTTAATGCTAATATATAATTCAAATAAATATGCACAGTGAAAGTTAAAGGACTTAATACATAGCATAATACGTTCTGATTACCAGAGTGATGGGTACAGGGTTATATAAAGTGGTAAGTCAACAAGGGGTAGCTTTGGTATTAAATGGAAAGCTCTGTGAGAGAGTGGTAAGTATAGATCAGGTGAGATAGGATTTTGGATGCGGAAATTGAGGTGCAACCCACTAACCTTGTGGTGGTTCAAGTTTACATACCCACTAGCAATCATAGGGAGGAAGAAGTATATGAGGTTTAAGAACAGATTGAGGAAATGATTAGGGAAACCCCGCATAAGAAAAATACAGTAGTAATGGGGGACTGGACACCTCAGTTGACAAAGGGATGGAAATTTGGATTAGGAATGTGATGTGACAGGGGAGAGAAAGCAGCACAATTTTGCAGGAGAAACAATTTTATTAATAACAAACCCAAGGTTTAATCATCACTAAGGGTGGAAGTGCACATGGAGAAGTCCAAGGAATACAGGGAGATATCAGATAGACTACATCATGGTAAGACAAAGGTTTAGGAAAAGTGTGAAAAACTTGCACAGCTTCTTGACAGTGGATGCAAATTTAGACCATAACTTATTGCTTATGAAATGAAACTTCAGATTCAAAAGATGAATTAAAACTAATTACTAAAGAAATATTAGAAAGTCAAGGAAATGGAATGCAGAAGCTCCGAGGGGGATTACGTAGAGAGAAAATCAAGAACTAGTGGAAAATACTACCCAAGAGTTGAAAACTCATGGAATGTAGAGGAAGGGTGGGAAATTATTAAAACAGGAATACAGTAAACTCTCGTTTATACGAATAATGTTATTACTAATTTCTTGTTATTACGAAAATCGTTGCTCCTGACGAAAAGGCCAATGCAATCTTTATTAAAAGAAACATTATTAACAAATTTTTGCCCATTCTTCCTTCCCGCAGAGAGCGATTTTTTTCGCCACAGCTAGATTGACTTGACACAATCGTGAGTTAACGCATAATTGTACTGCAGAGTTGCATTCTGCAGGATAACTGCACCTTTCAATGCATGGGTTTATCAACTTACGAGCAAGACCTTGGAACCCATCTCCTTCGTATATCAGGGACTTAATGTATTCGGGAAAATATCAACCCTCGATTACATCATGCTGCATTCTTCTATCGATAAACCAAACAAATGTCCTTGTTTTAATATATTTGTGAGTAATTTAACCGCCTATATTATACAAATGACTCTGAAGCCATTCCGCAGTGCGACTATAAGTATCGGATATTGAAGAGACAATAAATTTTGACTAAGTGTTTTAGTGATGATTCCTAAAAGAAACGTTCGTATGCAATTCGTCATTACAAACCTCTGGTTTTTTGGTCCTGTGAACTTCGTAATAACATGAGTCTACTGTAGTAAAACCAGCCAAGAAATCAATGGGTAATGTTGACAGCAGAAGGATTCAAAAGCCATGAAAGAAATAATTAAAAAAATAGACGAGAGAAGGAATTGCAAGAATGTGGGCACAGAGCATGGAAAAAATGTATTTGCAAATAAATATTTGATTACAGCGTGAAACTTAGAGGAAATGAGGCTAGGTGGAAAAGACAGTGTGGGGAAATGGAAAATTTTCAGAAGGAAGGAGAGGTGCGTTGTATGCCAAGGTATAGTTACTAATGGGCGGCAAAAGAGGGCAAGCCATGTCAAAAATTAAGGCTAAAGGAGGCAGGATACTAATGGAGTGAGACTAAGTACAAAGTAGATGGAGGTAATATGTGGAGGATCTATATGTCAGTAAGAATAGGCCAGAAAGATTGATTTTAGAGGAGGAAAATGCAGTGGAGGAGGATAATCTTGGGCCAGGGATCTTATATGCGGAAATCAAGAGGGCCCTTCATGATATGAAGGCTAGGAAAACAGTGGGTGTGGACAATATCCCATTTGAGTAATTGAAGAATCTAGGGCAAGATAGTAAGAAAAGGTTTTTTGAAATAGTAAGCAGAATCTATGAGGAGGGATGTTGGCCACAGGATTTTGTGAAGACTGTTACCAAATTCTGCTACTGAAAAAGAAGAAGCTGTTGAATGCAGAAATTATAGGACTATGAGCCTAATATCGCATGCAGTGAAAGTGGTACTGAGAATATTGAACAGACGAATGGAGGCGAGGGCAAACGAGTAATTGCGCGTAGATCAGTTTGGTTTTAGAAAAGGGAAGTCAACTCGTGATGCAATTGCACTAATGAGATCCCTCGTGGAGAGGAACCTAGAATATGACCAGGACGTCGGATGGAGAATCTGGGTGGGCAAGCATTGGCCGAGGTGTTAGGCATCATTAGTCTACTATTAGGCTGAGTTATGATTAGTCCAATATTGCACGTGACCTGTATTTGGGCAATAATTAGTTTGGTTTTAGAAAAGAGAAGTCAACTTGTGATGTAATAGCAATAATGAGGTTTCTCATAAAGAGGAACCTAGAATATGACCAGGACATGTATGCCTGCTTTGTGATTTTGAAAAAGCATTTGATACAGAACTGGGTAAAGATAAGGGATGTTCTAAAGAAAATAGGTGAAAATTGGAGGGATAGGCGACTGATTCATAATCTGAATATGGCCCAGACTGTGCAAGTGAGGGTAACAGATGGAGAATCTGGGTGAGGAATGCATTCATGAATAGGAAGGAACTCATAAGAAGATCGTTATGTAGGAGTTCAAAAAAAAGGTTAGTGAAGAGTCTAATCTGGAGAGTAGTGCTTTACGGTGCAGAAACGAGGACACTTAGGAAGGAGGATGAGAGCAGGCTGGAGGCATTCTGGAGGAAAGGCAGAGGAACAAAGAAGTGCTGGACATGGTGGGTGAGGAGAGGCAGCTTTTAGATGAGATACAGAGGAGACAGAAGGTATGGATGGAGCGAGTACTTAGCGGGAAAGGCATGTTGAAAACAATGTTGGAGGGGAGAATGTTGGGTGAATGAGGGAGAGGAAGGGAAGAAGATTTTTCGATAGAATGAAAGGGATAAGGGGGGGAGGGGAGATTGTCACAATGTTTCGTGAAGCTCAAGATAAATCTACCTTAATTGGTAGAATACTTATTATATATTTAATTTAATATAATAAGTAGCAAATTAGTCATTGAGAAATTTATAATTGAGAAGCTCAGATTCTAGGAGTTATAAGTTGGAGATAGGGCTAAAATTGAAGTAATACTAGCCATTCACATAATTATACGAATATGTACTTATTATTTAAAAGCTCTTTGGAATACCCCTCGTTCATGGCAGCACTGCTGAGGTTCATGAACTGCCTGGCCACAGGCAACAAAGACATCATCCCTCATCACTTCTACTCATTGCCACTAACATTTAAACCATCTGACTGAAGCACTGAGATTGCTGGTAGAGATCAACCTTGCTATCCATCTGTAGAAATACAATCACTTTCAAAAGTCATTCCCCACGGCCAGCATGAGCAACTATGTTCTCTACTGGGCTCAAACTTAGGGTATTGCCTATGCCTTCTGTGCCTTGAAAAGGCCAGTTTGACTTACTCTCATCGTCCGTGAAATTCTTACCTAGGCATTCTTTAGTATTCCCAAATTTTTCCTAACTTCCCCAACTCCCAGTGCCAGAAGGCAAGGCAAAGCACAAAGGAAGAAACAAAAATTGGAATTTACACCTAGAGGAGGATTCCAAAAGGTACCTACAAAATAACCTTATAGATTACGCCTCTAACACATGATTACCAAGCACCATCAATGCATTTAGCTATATTTTTAAGTATTTTAGACAATCTGATTGACAATCTTTCATTATTTCTAAGCATTTTCTTGAGATTTATATTATCCTACAGTTTTCTACATGTCTCATCACATGAAGAATCAAAAACACTAATGTGTGCTACATTATTAAGTTTACCCATTTTGGTCGATGTTGGTAAGGACTGAATTTATTCCAGCCATTACCAATATTTCCCAACGAAAATGTTTTAATAATGCTTAATATATTCTAGGTATCAGTAATTAACCCAAATTTTCATGTTCATCAAAATTTTTTCTAAATAGTTATCATAAAAAATTTTGAAATTTAGAAAACCATCAGAAGCATTAATTACATGACTTGTGGGGGGTGGGGGAGGATGGGTTCATGGAGCCTTCCTACCTCTTAAATCATGCTTGGGACCCTTGGCGATGGTTAAAATAGTCAAGTAGCACCATTTGCACAACCTAATCAAGTCAAATTGATCCCCAGTGGACAGGAAACGCATAAGAAATACACGAAAGTCGACTTCAGAAAATAATGGAGACGGCTGGCCTGGGTTTGTGACTGTTCATCTTTGGCACATTTAGGATTATGCTCAAGAGATATAAAGTATCAGAAAGAGGATTCTAGAAGCCAAATCCTGAGATCCCAGCCATCATCAACTTCCCTAACCCTAGGAATCCATAGTGAAATGCTGATAGATGGCAATATAAATATTAAATCCAAAATTTTCCCTTTCTATTTCCAGTAGTTGAATTACTAGTCATCATCTATGAAATTGTATCACAAAGATCTAGGTAAGGATACCCTAGTTCTGCTTTAGCTAACAAATACTACGGCAAGGTCAATACATGTAATATAAGATTTTTAAGGCAAAACGATAATAATTTTCATATGAACTATATTCTTGACAGTTCTCATCTCATCTGGAATAAATAAAACTGTTCACCCCAATTGATTTCTCTGTAGTGATATGAATTGGTAAAAAAGATAGAGACCAAGTCTTACCTTGAAACCAAGTTCACCTGGGTTCTCAGGCTCAAAGTCGTAAAGTGCAGTACAGCATGGTGTTTTATTAGCTGCTGGTGCTTTTGCGGGCGACTTCATTGGCGATGGAAGAGGGGAAGCTTCGGAGAGAAAACAACAGCAAGTTAAAAAATATCTCTTTCACCTGAGGTGATAGATATACATAGTGTGCTTGCAAGCTGTAATGTAGGACTTAAAATAGGAATCAAGTAATATGCATGCTGGATGTTAACATGTAAATGGCAGTAAAACTTTGATGATATCAGTGAAAATTGTGTGTGGTAGCCCATTCATTAGGAATCAAACAGAAAATTTAAAAAATCAAAGTTTTAAATGTCACTCTATATTTGGTGACTTATTTCCAAGGAGTAAAAAAGCTGCTTAATTATGAATTAGTTACAATATTATTTTATTCACTCTATGATGGTGTTAGATATTCAAATTACTTTTATACATGACATTATGTATGACAAAGTTTCACTGTGAATTGGAACCCTATCATGCAATATTTTCATGGATAAATAAAAAGACCATAAGAAGCTCAGAGTGGTTTCAGTCATCTAGGAGGTTATCTGAAACAATGCTAAAGGTTAGCCAATTCAAGTTAACTCTATTCAAGTGCAATGCATATTTAATAATGCAATGTGCTTAATATATGCTAAGCTTTTAAGTACAAAAAAATTCACATTCATGCCAAAAAGCCCTCCACTATATTAGGCTATGAACAATTCACATAACCATTACACAATATCACCATATGTAAGGAAACACAGGGTAAAAAGCACATTTCTAGAAATACTCCCTTATCACTAGAGTAACTATACTGGTACACACAAAATAACATACTCAGGAAAAACAGATGCCTAGACTATATACTCCTCTCCCTATCCTGAAGAGAACTACTCAACATATGATTGTAATAAAAGCCAGTCAATAATAATTAATAATAAATAATCAACAATCTCATATATAAATGATACCACAGGTAGTCACAATTGACATCTAGATTTAGTGAATTAATGCAATAACCACCACCCTCAGAAATCTAGATATGTCACAGACAGCCTTCATTCATCGATAGTAATCACACAAGTATATTTAAAACATCCCAGACATTCTGATATAAGCTTAACCTGAATCTTAAAAGGTTCTTTAATCTCCGTGTTGGCAACTCCCACAATTGCTTGATTGCTGACATTTTTCAGGGTGAGATAGTCATGATAGAAAACTTTTAATTAGCAAGGCCATCAATATTTCATTTGAAAAAATAGCCTAATAAACATCTATCAAAATTCCAACTTATAACACACATATTATAGATAGGACAATAATTGATAATTATATTTATGAATTTATTTAAAAAGGAAATTTAAATAGGGTCCCAGAGGGTCAAACAGCTACACAATCCTCACATTATCAAAGGTTCATAATGCTTAAACCACCACCTGCACACTTTACAAAGAAAAATTGATATCCTCAAAACAATCTTCATAATTACTCTATTTCTAACTACCAAAACCTAAAATGCTGCTGAAACACAAATATTTACCAAAAAATAATGACATATAACAAAGAGGTCTAAGATGGCATAAAACAATAGTACCATTGGAGTGGAAAAAAAGTTATTCATCAGCAATCTACCAATACCTATTCTATAAAATGCCATTAAAATATAAAGCAGTTCTTTCCATGATTGTAAATCTTTATATACCTGAATCTATCAAACACAACTATTCTAATCAAAGCTTAAATTAACCAATAACACATTAATTGTGCTGCGTTGTTGTGCAAGTTATCATAATGTTTCAGCACATGTACAGCCAACAGGAACAAAAACTGAGTTCATGGCTTCCATTTTTATACATGGAGAGATGCAATAATAAGTTTAAATAATCATTGTGGAAACTCATGAAAAATTTCTAAATGATATGTCTCTAGAACGGATGGACAGAAACAACTCAGGTCATGAAAAAATTTGTGAAAAATGACTATCTTAACTACCTAAACATATAGAAGCTGGGATTATTGTGTGAAAAGGATCAAATCACCATACACCAATCAAAATCTTATTACTTGAAAATAAACTTTGCTAAAAATTATAGAATAACTTTCAAGCTTTTTGCACAGCCTTCTTTCATTTTAAGAACTATAATTTGAACAAATGACTACATAAAATTCTTTGACTATTTCAGGGCAGCATTAAAAGATTGGACATAATGAGGTTTGGGAAGATAACAGCTAATAGACATGACTTATTCCCGAGGAGAAGTTAATTTTGTTTCTATCACATTAAAAATTACTACCAGAAGGAAAAATTTCTTATGTTTCCATTGCATTTGTACAGTGATAAGAATTTTCCAAACTTCAATTTTGCAATATGACAGGAAATTTAATACGTTGCCCATTATACATTGTTTGATTAACAGTTTGCAAGATTGTTTAATATTATCTTAGCCAGTCTCCTCACCTCATGCTACCCTAATTTTCCTACTCTTCCCTTCCAACTTATCAATACCAACTACCAAAGCTGGTTGCTCTATCAGATAACAGTCATTTTCAGGTCTGCAAAATCGCCATGTCCACAAGCAAAATTTTTTTAATTAGATTAATTAATTTTTGGCTTCTGGGATGATAATTCTTTCCCTCTACCCCTTTGAAATCGTAATAAGCAAAGCATGTGTTTAAGTTTTGTGGGGGCCAATCCAACATAACTGTGGACACAAAAATTCTCTGAGTGGTTGAAACACCAATGAGAATTGAACCCATGGCCTGAGGGTGAACAGGCACTGTTAATTCACTGATATAGCGCAGTTCTTCCTACCGTATTCTTGACCAGGGAAATTGATTGTAAAGTGAGGCACTGAAAGAAGCTGTTGGATTAGATGGTTCAAAGTACATAAATCCAAAGTGCCACGAAAAAGTACACATGCTACTAGCTAAAAATCACGAGGGAATTACGATCTTCTATCAAAACTTTGCATTTCGACAGCATTTTATTTTAACTCACACATGGCTATACCACAGTGTAGTGAAACACTTGTGTGCGAAATTGAGGGTTCAATATTTCCTTGGCATTACTTCTGAAGTCATTAAATGAGACAATAATTTTCAAATCCTATCATTTCACTTATACCATGGGAGTAGTTACTGCAACTGCACACTAGTATTCAGATAAATTTACATTAGCAAGCTCAAAAAAATGAGACTTGTCACTTCTGTTTTAAAGAAGAGACCATAATTAAGTCCAAAGAATAAAAGATGGCTGTACATTTTAAATTGATATTTTAAGAGTATGGCTGTAATGCAGCCAAAAATCAGAATTCATACGTTAATTCATCATGAGTAAGGTGACCACAATGTAGCATTCAAAATACTTGGAAGAGCCTTACTGCAGACTATGGGGCACTGGAATTGTTGGATAGATCATTTCAGCAACCTTAATTTTTTACTTCCTGATAATTGTTCATTTAACTTCTTTTGAGTCTTAAAAACATACTATCCACAGTTGAACACGCAAAAAATTACAAATGGGTTTCCTTGGTTCCAAGCAACGTTACTATTCTTCTCTGAAGTAAATAATTAACAACCATGAAGTACCATGATCAGGGATTTTTCAGCTGCTATGTAGTGTACTCAAAGAAAAATCATTCCCATACTAAAACTTTAAATACTTAACCACTACAATTCATTTGCTCAAAAATTATTGAATTTAATCTACTCCATATTGGGAAACTATCTCACGACCATCTTGGCAGGCCTTGGAAATAAGAACTGGTAAGATATAATCGACACTAGAAATTGAAGATCGAACTATAAGGAGATGTATGGGTACGATACATTTGCGGCCTGAGAAATCACAGTGAATGACATTTCAATGAAAAATGTAGCCAACACAATTCGCAACCCAAATTTTTTATCAATATGTATGCTGACATTCCTAATGAACCCACTGAAATAACACAAAGGAATAAACTGACCAATAGCATTACTATAGCACCCATATGGCAGTACACTTCACATAATCTGGGCCAGAGTGGTAGTATAATAGAAAAAAACCCCTGATCCTGTTGCTATATTGAGCATCTTCCCCAGAAATTATCCTAATTGTGGTATCTCTAACTGTTAATATTATGCACTGCCATATTTTTGATAGAGTACTCACATTTGAGCACAAGTACCTTTAAGACTAAGTTCATAGAAGATATAACAGAATTATTATGAACTTAGCTGAGAGAAACATATAATTGGTCAATATAATTAAGGTCAACCTCCAGTATTTACCACATACTACATATTTTGTCCAGCAATGAAAAATGACGAAAGCAATGTTCAAAATGTATGAAAGAATTGGTAGGTAGGTTATGTTATAAAGGACACCTTACTCATTTTTGATCACCTGACCACTATAAATTTACTGATACTGCTGGTGTACAGATGGTTTTAGGAATTCAAAGCTATTTCTTTTGGAAGTTACCATTAGTAGACCGTGGAGGGTTGCCAGGAGGAAACAGCTCCAGATGTGATTTTGGGTTCGCAGGAGAAGATTGCTGAGAAGAGCCTAAGATGCAGAATCAGCATTTTCATAAAGGCATCAGAGAGAAAGAAAGGAGAGGGAGAAATGACAAAGGCAAACCAATGACAAGGCCAGAGGATGCCAATGCACATGTGAATAGGAGAGAAATACATGATAACTCCAGAGACAAAAGAGCAAAAGTACAGTTTCCGAGCCTATGCATATTTATTACCTATGCACGAATTGCCTTATTCTAGAGCTGCAAGAGAAGTTGGTTAGCATATGAGGACTAACTGAACCACAGCAACAGTTTGTGTAAAACACTAAAAATTTACAAAAAACATTGAAGGAAAGCAAATATCTACATGAAATATAAAAGTGAGTACTTACCAAAAGCTCCATAAAGTTAACAATGAACATAGAAAAGGACTATTTCAACTACCGAACATAAAAATCACATAGCTAGCATAGACAATGAATCAGCAAAAGATGACCAACTACAATGCCAGTAAGACGCGTAGTTATGAAATTTACATTACATGAGTATCTTCCAAAATTCTTATGGAAAACATACTGCAACACTCAAGCTCGTTAATTAATATGCATGCAACGAAGAATGAAAGTGGAGATGCTAGATGCTTTTTGAATGTTCTTTCTAATGTATTGAAAATTTGAAAAAAAAACAAGAAAAAAAATCCTAAGCAGTGTTTGCCCAAGTCATGCACTGTTAATAAATGTATAACAATGAGTGTGTACACATGCAAACCCACTAACAGTTTGCCACCTGTTCTTTAAAAGAAATAAATTCATTTTTTTATACGATTTCAATACCTTAGAAATTATTGGAGTTAAGGTAAGTATTTCACCATAAAGAATTGAGTTATTACTGACTGCAACTTTGATTGACGTGTGGCCGTAAGGTTTGACTCAGTGGCGAGGATAAAAAAATGCATTTTCTCTCATTTAATTTTTGACTCAATAACTCAAAATTTAAACATTATTGAAATTATGATAAGGCTAGCAAAGTGCATTACTTGAAGAGAGGTAATTAAATTGTGAAAAATAATGTTTTGATGATCCATTTACAGAAACATGATCATCGCTTTCTCAATCAGTACACTTATTACCTGCTACAGCAAATGTTTTCTAAATTCATTCAATTTAAGTGATAAACCAAACATGTACCATTTCACATAATTAAAAAATACCCATTCGTATAGCTCTTAATCAAAAGCAAAGCCTTTCATTTAATTCAATAATTTCCACACCTCAATTTGTCCTACATCTAAAAAACAATAGCATTTGAGTCATAATCATTCACAGCCAACGATGACACATTGTATCTTGATTAATTTTGTATATAAGGATAATTTTAAAAGATTTCTCTTCAGGCTATTTACGGAAACCATATTTCCTCTTACACATGCACAGGCAAGAGAAATTCAGATCAGAACTACCTATTTTCATTTCAAGTTAACTTACCTACTTATTAAACAAGGTAATGAAATCTCTGAAAACCATATTGCCCTTTGAATAAAATTCTAAAGTAAAATACAGGCTAACTTATTTTCGTAATAAATGATATTTACTGGTTTCAGCCAGACTAAATGATACATAACTTCCTCGGTGAAACATGGCTCACTACACTTAACCATACAGGCTGAATTTGATATAACTATTTTAGAAGTTACTACATGGATCGGAGGATTGTCTAGGAATAAATGAATCTAGGAATATATACTTATAACACTAATAAGCTCCAAAATTGGAATCGCATGATAAAATAATTGGGTTCAGATGATTATAGGAAATGTCTCCAGCCAGCTCTAAGCCAAAATGAACGAAGAAATTAACAATAAGGGTGTACCAATTGATATGATCAAGCAAACATCAAATTTGAGATTCATTAACATTATTTCTGATAGATGTACTGCTCGGGTAGCCAATTATTCACCATGAAAACCATACTTTGCCCAGGAAGTGAAACTAATCTCGCCTGCAAGATATAAAGGTAACCCTCAAGGAAGATAGTGGTGCCAGTCAGTTTAATCGTAAATAAATCATTTGCACATTTCGAAATACCATAATGAATGTAAGTGATGAATTATTTAATTGATAAAAAAAAAAAAAGCATGCAAGAAAAAAAAGAGACCAGATGCTTTGTGGCTACTGAGTCAACGAACAATAATAGTGTCTTTCAACAGGTGGCAGGACTCTGTGAGGTTGCATTCAGATCGACTGAAGCCCTGATAATGAGATCTAATGTACCCTGTGGTTTATTGTTCTGGTTACCCCCTGGTTGGCTGCCATCAGGAGTTGCAAAGAGCAGCGTGCTGGGCTGGTGCACTGGAGTGGTGGCGGGAGAACGAGCCGGGGAGTGGTACGGAGAGCGACCAGGGACTGCTACTGAAGGGTCGGAAGGGGTCGGGGAAGAGGTCGGTTTGCCCACCACACAAATCATTCAATGGAGGGTCACGTGTGACGGGGCGCCATGATCGGAGATTATGAGAGGAAGGATGGACATGAGAGGTTGTCAAGGAAGCAGAAGATTCGATTAAGAGACAACACGGTGAAGTGGAAGGAAAAAATAGAGATGAGTAGCCCCCAAAGTATTCCCAGACACACTGACTCATGCCAAACCGACACAATAATTCGAGAGAAGAAATGTGACAGATTTCATATGCTTCAATGAGTGAAGTAAATTAAAGGGCCACCACTACAATGGCATATCGTCCTAGAGTTGGAAAACAGACAAACCTATTGACTTAGTCCTCCCAATACAAATCAGTCATGAGCACAAAAATATGCCTAAGTAGCATCAATCATTCTTCAACCATTCAGCGCATTGATCACTGATAAGGAAACCTAAAATGTAATGATATACACTAATTCTGATCATCACAAGCACTATAACTCAATGTCCAGAGCCAAGCGCTTAAAGTTTCTCCGTCTTATTTTCATGACAGCACTGTTTATTAGTATAATAACAAGATGAATAGGAACCTCAAACATCCAAATGAACAAGTTCATTTTTAGGAAACTTTTTGAGTAGGTACTTTTTAGCAGTAGCAGATTAAAATAAATGAAATCACATTATTCCTGAGGACTTAGAAACCATGTAAAAACAAGTCTATCCGCAACAACAAAAACACAGAGAACTTATGGGGAGGGATGGTTGAAAGAGTTCTGTAATAATTACTACTTCCAATACAGCTATTTAAAAAAAATGCAATGCACAATAAAATAAAATAATCATATAAAACACATTTTTAACAGTGATTTTCAAAAAGAATGTTGATGATTTCCTTAACAAAAGATTAATTCAATAAGGCATCGATAAAAATCCCATTCCTGCTTTGATAGGGTTTAAAACCTAAAATATTGGTTGCATAAATAACCAAGGCCAACACTAAATAATAGGTACTCATTTTAACTCCAATTTTGAATGACCAAATTCTACAGATTTATGTTTAACATTACAATAAAGTTTCTTCTCATGACCTATACTCCAAGAGCATAAACATTACATTGTTGTTTTAACATTACAGTTAAACTTTCAGTAGCAAATAAATTTTCCATGAATTCTCAATTACTCTGCATTTTCAGCAAGAGTTTTCCAAAGTGATAACTGGGTGGTTTTGAGATGAACATAAGAGAACAGAGAAACTTCAGCAACAGGACAATGACATAACAGCTAACTGCTAATACCAAAATAATGCTATTTCTCACGTGTGTTGCTTTAAATATAATGACGTCATAAATACTTTTGAATTTTAGTGTAGATAATGCATTACATCTAGTTAGTCCCTTTCGGGAAATGCTGCGTTGATAACATTTTCTGCTCAACGTTTCACTCTTTCTGGGAGTGTTTCAAGAGAATTATCAAGATAAGGAACTAACAAGATAGATAAAAGAAGCTGCAAAAATCTTCAGATAAATATACATTAGATATCATTATTAATCTACTATCAATTACTGTCAATTGCATGTGATTTCATTCTACCATTGGATGATGAAGTAAATAACATAAAAGATATATATATTTATTAACCAGAATCTAATTTTTTCACGATGGAAAAGCTTTAAAACTAACCAGCATATTTCTGTGCTCAATGAGGACAAGAAACAAGACAAACAGAGACACCATTTTCTGAAATGAAAAACCCATTTAACTAGTTCAACAAGACATGCAACTTCTATTTCTCATGGAATAAATATCATACACACTTGATTGCACATGTAATTTAATGTGAAACACTATTTTGAATTACCAGCTATACCATCTGCAGCTGAGGAGAATCAAGAGCTCATTGTATTGAAAAATATTTCAAAGCTGATAAAATAATGGCATATAAAAACATGGTAAATCATCTTATCAGCAACTAAGTATCTAAGGCCCTTATTAGATGAGGTATCCAGGCGACGTCGCCAACGACAAAACTGGCTGCTCAAGTTGTCATGGGTCATTGATTCTTATGGATGTTATTACAAGAGGGTAGCCAGCGACGTAGCCACACTTTGGCGACTGACTGGCTACCGAGCCCCGTCGCCACTCTGGTCGCCACTGGCTACCCATACTGGCAACGCCGCATTGTAACATACGGAGCTTATCACACTAGGTCGCCAGTCTCGCATCGCCACTCAGTCAGTACACATCGCTGAGTATAGAAAAAATTCTGGATACTGAACTGGCTACTCGGTTTGGTAGCCAGTTCATCGCAATCTACTGTCGCTGGCAACGTTGCCTTGCTACCTAGTCTAATAAGGGCCTAAAATGATTCAACAATTCATTTTTTCTTTATTCTGATTGAAAGATTCTAAAAACAAAACAGTTTCCTAATGTTTAATGAATTTATGGTATTTCTAGGCAAAAAAAGTGGCAAAAAACTAAACTAACCTCAATGAAACAAGTTAAATGGGTTCAATAGCATTCCACATTATTAAAATCACAATAAAAGCAGCTAATGCGAAAAAGTCACCCCCTTTGAAATGCTGAGAGAAAAGTGCATCACACATTCACATAAAGACTCTGAAAATGTTTGAAATCTTGGCACAAACGACATATGCCCACCATGAATTGTGATTTATTAGCTATATGTTGCTATCCTAAATTTTGTAAATTATGGATCATTAACTTATAACTCAGAAAAGAGTAACATAATGAGGAGGGAAGCTAACATTTAATTGCTCAATAGTTAACTCTCTGATATAGTAACTTTGGCGGAGAGTTTAATTCCATAAACATTTTTTTTGGTAATGGACAAAAACTATTCAAACTACCACATGCAATAGCAGCTTTAAAATATCTGCCACTTGTGGATGTAACAGCAATTGAAAAGAGGATAAAGATCTATGATCCTTAAAGAATACATGTTAAGCATATGACACATACTTCAGCTTTTGACATATAAAAGAGAAAGAGATTCACGGTCAAATCCATCTATATCGAAAGACTGCATTCCCTTATCACAATGAGTATGCAACAGTACATTGTAAATGCAAAAATGTTCATGAGACATGCAAAACCCAGTTTATTCCCACTTCGACTCCCACACATCGTACATCCGAAACACTAGCTGGGAAAAAGAGATGAAACTGACGGATGTAAGGGAAAACTGACATTGGCTGGTTAAGGTTTTGCTCATTGAACTTTCATAATGATGATGATAATAACTAACTTCTGGCATAAAAAATGGAGTTTGCCACTAATGAGTAGAATAAGTAATTTTGTGAGGGGGTCAATTTTGGATGCCAAGAAAAAAGCCGGAAAAAGAATGGTAGCAGGAAGGAAACGCACCCTCACTTACACATTTGCGGGAAAAAATGGATTGAAAATAAAACTATGAGTCTCTTGACCACATACTACATATTTAGGATATCTGGTGTCTCAATGCCATTCAGGACTGAGGAAATAACTTTTCTCACTCTAGGGTAGTCTCATAAATAGAACCACTAGCAAAAGAGAGATGAAAAAAGGATCTGGAAATGTTTATACACCATAGTGGAATTAGCAACATAATTAGGATCTAGACAGTGCCACAAGAGTCTTACACAGCCTACGTAGGTGGCTAAATAAGCTGTGTTGACTACTATCCACGCTGTGAAGGCACTTCCTCTACGAAAGAAGAAGAATGGGAGTAAGGGGACCTTCACTTGCTTCTTATAGTGCTCATGGAGCTGAAAGTCAAACTTTGATTGCATGTCATAAAGATGAGAACTTGAGTTGTCAGTGGGATTAAATCACTAGTACCGCATCTTTAGTCTCCAGAAGCTTATATCAACATATTGAGTCTAATCTAGGACTACCATATGAAATTCAAATTCATAGTTACAGTAAAACATGAATGGCATCATGTTTTAAAAAAATTTTGCTACGACTAGATTTTAACATCCTTAAAAAGCAAGGCAGAGCTGGACTTAATTTTAAACATTGATATTTTCTCGTGAATGGCTTTGCTTCAATAAAATAATAAGTAAAATGAGGATAAGGTTAGGATAAATAAGGTA
The DNA here is from genome assembly GCF_921293095.1 of Ischnura elegans. NCBI lineage: Eukaryota > Metazoa > Arthropoda > Insecta > Odonata > Coenagrionidae > Ischnura > Ischnura elegans. The sequence continues at coordinate 23,174,617 of NC_060255.1, forward strand.
AATCCACAATTCAACAACAAAAATTTTTTGAGCTGCATTCTTTGAAATGCTCACTCAGTGATTCCACCTGAAGGCTGGATAAGATAGGTGAGGGTAGAGCTCACCTCAGGCTAAGCCAAAGACATGTGAACATCACGCACATTGTAGCCAGTTTCTTTGCCTTGGTCACCTTGCACTTCAAGGATTTTATTTGGGACTGTTACTAAGACTTGGATTTGAACCCAGAACATGATAAGTAGCCAAGTGCTGTATCTGCTAGGCTAGCACACTCCCTGTCATCATGCATCCCCCAAAATATGAAAAACAATTATTTTCCTTCATAAAAGAAAATGAAATATTGAAAAATCTTGAATTAAAAAATGTTTCATTAACAAATGAAGTTTTATCGATTATTAAAAGTGTTAAAATTAGTTAAAAAACCATTACTTTGCACCCAGTTTTTCAAACATTTTCCCCCAAGGTTTTGGACCCCCCCCCCTGAACAAAATTCCTGGCTACGCCACTGACATACAGGACGAGTTTTTGTTTGCAATATTATTTTTTCAAATCATAATCCTGTAGCACAGAGAATATTAGACTAATTTAATTATAGCCATATTTATCAATATTAAGATGAATTGAAATAACTCAAGAGATAACCAGAAATAAATAATAACTGACATAACAATCATGAAAAAAAGATAAAGAACAGAGAAGAGGTAGACTTGTAAAGTCAAAATGGGTTAGTGGTACAAACGAGATAGCGGAAAAAAACGATCACCAAAGCCAAACATCGGATGTTAGTCAAGATGCCCAAAGCAGCACTTTACCACCACCACCACCACTACCATTGTTATGTTTCCCAAGCCATGGAGTAAAGGCTTTGAAATTTTGCCATTTAAGGTCACCTTTGGGGGCAGATCCCCACGAGTCAAACTGATCAATGGCTGGTGGAGCACTAGGTTTATGATTCACAGCTCTGCCATACTTTGCTGATGCTGGCCCTACACACGACGAGTAAGGAGGAGGCGCACCATTAAGGCCATCACTAAGTCCCTCCACATTCAGATCTGCCAGTGTTTTGGGCGTGAACTCCGATTTAGGTCTGCAAGCAGCTTCTTCCTTCCTGCAAACAGAACCAGGAAAAAAACAGTACTTAAAAAATGCACCACAAAAAACTAGAAAAAAAACATGATGAAATAACAGCAATATTTCCACTCGTTTAAGTGCGTACTAGGGTAGTAAAACAGTGAAGGTATTTCCATCAACCTTGATGAATAAACATATAAGTAATATGTTTGATCATTAGGTAACAAGTGTTCAAAGATCTAGGAGAGTAAGAGGAGCTCAAGTCTAGGGGTTCCAAGAATGTTTGGGAGCTATGATCTACAGCAAAGATCTTTAAACAGTGGCCCCTGAGGTTGAAGAAAATATTGTACTGGGAACCAAATATCGACACTCCAATCAGAAATAAACTAATAAAGATTATTACCATTTGAAATTATAAGTGTTTTTTTATATTTTTTTGTTGTGGTGGTAAAGTGACACGGAACATTGTGGCCCTCTGGACGTTGTAAAATCAATTTTTGGTCCTTGCATTAAAAAAGTTTCAAGACCACTGGTAAAGAATGTACCCTTCATATTAACCCCTAAAAAAATTTTTTGGCTACTGCCTTGTGGAGGAATTCAAGAAACAGAGGAAATATATCCCAAAATAAATTGAGACTGTTTTTAGGAAACCAATCAAACTTTTTCACATATTTTTAAAGTTTGAATTGGTCAGCAGAAAAAATTTTAGTTTACAAAAGAACATACTGCTCCACTAAGTCTCGTCAAACAAAGTAGAGACTACGATATCCAATGTTAATGTTTGCGATACCAATCTTCAATTCTGGATCAAGACAACTCTTTAAAATCATCTAACTAATTAGGTTTTAAATTTAAGTAACATCAAGTATCATGAGGAGCTAGTAAAGTAAAAATGAAGTACTTCTATTCTTCTCCTCTAAAAGCTTGAGGGGTTCAGCCTTAGAGATTGATAATAACCACATTTGAAACAAAAATTACATACATCAAAGTGAAAATGTATTAGGAAATTTTGGTCTGGAGAATAATTGTGGATCTGAAAAACAATCTCATGAAATGCAACGGCAACTTCCATCATTCACATCAGAGTATTAAGCTTTTATTGCAGCCCAATTTACGTGTAAAAATGGTTCAAACACTTTAAGACACACTCTCTCTTTTAATCATACGCCCAAGTCTTTTCTATTTAAATTTTAATACAAATCCTCTAGAGAAGGGATCATACAAAGGTGATAAAATATAAAAATGAGGAGGAGTTAAACAATGAATTCGCTAAATATAAATTTAATGATAAAACACTTACTTCTCAACCATTGTTTCAGTTAGAGTCTTAAGGATTTCTGTGCACTGCTGATGGTATTCTAGAAGAGCCTCAGCAAATGATGCTAACTGAGATATTTGTTCCACCTGCAATAAAAATGATAGCATATTAATCCATCAGTTAGTATATAATCACACGCATAAGTAAAAACATTATGTACACAGAAAGCAGATACTTCTAATAAAAATAATTATGATGACATCATCTTTAAGTCATCAAAGAAATTTAAGGGGATACATTAATTCTGGTGTTATATTAGATAATGTCAATCCAAATTAATCCTTATTCTGAGTAAGAACTACGCTCACAAATGAATGGCATTAAATCAAGCAACCCACACACTATGACTAATCCAGGCTGTATCCTCACATGTATGGGAATGTTTTAATTAACATGTAAGAATAATAGTTAAATAGACACTCAGCATAAAGAACCACAGATGAAAGATAAACGGAGGAATAGTGCAATGATTTGTGGAATTTCCATTGCAGAGAAAAATTCGCATTATTAAAATGGACATACTGTAGTTCACGATTCACAAACAGCCTCTGGGGCAAGCATACTGGCACTGGACTTGATAGGTTCTTGATTAGAAATCAAAATTGCAATGTTTTGAACAATATTTCAGGGCAAATGGATTACTTACATCATTCTCAAGCAGGTTAAACATTCCGACTTGGGCCAGTTGTAACGATTCTGCAAATTTGTCCTCGGAAAGCTTGATTTCCTCATCTGTAATGTGAGAACCTGTGAGCATTGGGGAAATGGGGAGAAAAAAAAAGCATAGGAAAACAAAAATCAAAACAAACTTAGGAAACAAAAGAGAAAAATAAACAAATGAAACTTGAGGAATAACTCAAGTAAAGAAATTAATATTATGAAAATAAATACATAAAATTATAAGCACTACTTCTGGAGAGAGTAATGTAACCTGGTTAGCCTACACCAAGACCATAGCCAGCCATTTTTCGGGAGCTTCACTCAGAACAGGAGTGCATTTGAGGGTTAGGGGCTTACTTAAGAATGTACCGTTCAAAAATTTAGAGGGGAGGAGGGGATTAAACCCTTGACCTCATAACTGGCTACAGGCTTAGCCTGTTTACATTACTAGCTTTCTACTATGGTTTAAAGGGTGTGCCGAAAAAGTAATGACAATCTCTCATTTAAAGAGAAAAATTGGGACAGTCCACTTTATATGGTTACGATAAATGAAAATGGAACAAAGCTTATGGACACGTGGTCAGTCAGTCATCTCAGAACAAGAACATCAATGAAACTCATATTTGTCTCCTGCACAATCTGCTATGAAGCAATCATGGGAAGAAAAGATTGCTATCATCATATGGGTGAAACTTAGCAAGTCTGCAGTGGAAACTTACATGCCAATAGTAAGACAGCCTCAAATGATAATTTATTTAGAAGATCAAGTGTACTGGCAGCACATGTCTTTGAAAGCAGATCTTGAAGAAATCATCAGCGACCACCACCAGCAATAATTAAGACCATGAATTATGCTCTTTGATATCTGGAGGCTCGCCCAATAAGAGCGTGCATAAAAAGGCAAACCTGTCAATACCAAAATCCATGAGAACGTGAACTTAAGACTCAAACTACAGGTTCACTGTGCCCAATCTGACATTGAGGACAACATTTGAGCTCCTGCTACCTTCCTCATAACAAACTTAACGGCTGATATGCAAGAGATATCATGCAATAAATATCCAGCTGACCTACAGTCCTGATCTGATTCTCACTAAATTCTTTTTGTTCAAAGACACGAAAACCCTAACAAAAAGACATCATTTCTTTGCAAAGCCAAAAAGTAAGTGCCAGGGCTCAAAAGGCTATCCAAGAGGATGATTACCACAATGGGTTTGACATTTTCTAAAAGAGGTACATAAAATCACAGGAAGAGCCCATTTTTGAAACCTATTAATATTTAGTGGTGTCTAGTTATTCAAATTTCTTCAATGAATCCACTGACAATTTTTGGACATACTCTATAGCTCAATTCAAGTACTAAAATAACTACAATAACAATTGCAGTTGATGCTTACTGAGGCCGAGGTCACTGGTACGAAAATACACTGCAAAAATGTTTACTTGTACATAGGAAACCATCACTGCAAGCTAGTAACATAAATGAAGTACTACATTATAGTGATATTCAAGTTAATTAAAAAGCTATGGCTGGTAGTCGCACTTTAAAAATCCACACCTTGTAGACAACAATCAAAAAATTAACAATGAACAGAAAGGCCACCAAAATGAAAGATATCAATGCAGAGGACTGAATTGGAAGGAAAATGGAAAGGTAAACTTAAAATTTTGCATATAATGAGGAATGACATCCGAAAGGTTGAAGAATTTAATGTTTGAGCTACAGCCTCAATGAAAATGGATGAAATTGGCGTTTCTATCAGCAATTAAATAACCCTGAGGAGTTAAAATATAAATTCACTATCAAAGCTGAAATATTAAAGCAACCATGAAATTTACTCAACTGTTTTAAATGAGAATGTTCCCTCAAATATGGAATCATGAAGAGGTAACAAGAAGGACACCATAATTGAGATAAGTATGTAGTGAGACTGTCTCATGAGAAACTTCTATACACATTTGTAAGTCAGCAGAGGTAAAAAACAAAAATTGCCTAAATGGCTTTATTAATTCGCTAATTCATCTTACTAAAAAATTTTGTTAAGTCATACTCAAAAATGCAAGAAAATGAGCAAAAATAATTTCAGACAGTTTACAAATAAGATACTCAACCATCCAAAATTTGAATCTGAAAAATACAAAATTTTAAGAATAAAATTTTATGCAAACCACTTTCATCTCAACAATTTTAGTACCAAATCATTTTTATTTTTGAGACATTCAGAGCAGAATAAGATAAGAAAACCAAAATAAAGGAAAGAGCTATCAAAGAAATAATAGATCAAAATTATGCATTACATAGAAAAGTACGAGAGGTTTTAGAAATTTCACTATTTCTTTGATGGAACTTTACAAATATTATTCTTGGAAGCACTGGAAAAAGCAGTGCACAGTACTTACAAAAAAAAAGCGTAAGCCAAATGATATCCAACCCGTAAAATTATTGTATATGTGTGTATTGATAGGCAGGTCAAGGAAATTTGGTACAAGGCAAAAATAATGCAAGAAAATTATAAGTTAGACATTGCTTTTCATGAGATTACTATGTTAAAAAAAACTTCATCCAAAACTAATCAATTATCTAACCCAATAAACATGCATATTTTATAAAGCATAGCCCCATTCTTCTTTATTTACCATTAGAAGATGAGCAAATTAAGTTTAAAAAATATGTATCAGACCTATCCAGCCACTACAGAGGGGCAAACAATTCCCACTTGCTACAACTCTAAATTTCATTGCAAGACCATAGTCAAACCACATGCATCAGTTTTTATTTAATATGCAAAACAAAAAAACAACTAAGAATGAACTAAAAAAAGAACACTTTTTGATTCTATGTAATGTGGGTAAACTTTTCAACAAGAGGTGCCAAAAAATTTCAATAAAAGTAGGTAGTCAAGCCATTCCACTCAATTATCCAGCATTGACCCTCTTAGTGCCATGGGCTGATGTATCGGCTCAAGCATAAACTGGATTTAATATCCTAATATGGTAATACTTTTTAAAATCCTTTATCCATTTTATTAGAATATTATAACAAAAAATAATTCCTTTTTGGTTAAAATATTGCATTGATATGTGAAATAGTAACTTCATAAAGTGTTTTTTTTCATAAAAAGTTAAAAAATTCTAAAATTTACGTTGGCATTTTTTGCTAGTATCACCATATTTCAGCGGCACTGAGAGGATTAAAAAAATATTGAAGTTTTGATACCACTTCAGAACATCCTCAGCCAAAATTCTAATGAGTAAATATGAAAAGCCAAGGTGTAACCAATTAAATAAATTGGTGAAATTTTTTACGGCTGAATACATGTTTTGCAGACTGAATTAGCACCAAAGAACTCAGTACTTAACTGGGTAGTGACATCATGCGAAAATAATCACAGATTGAAACATATACTTAATGTGATAAGTAATCAATTTTTCTCAAAAGAAAATATCAGGGGTGTTCAGATAAATAAATAGATTCATATGAGGCAAAACCGACTGAATTGATAATAAATAGCTTACATACAAAGATATGAGGAAAGGTTTCAAGTGACATACCTTGATTACTCTTTCATGGACTGTCAAAAACTTTGCATTAAATTATCTGAGTATAGTTTTCCAAACTTGACCTATATTTGTCAATTCAACAGACATAGTTAACAGCAAGGATATGATATCAACTGATTTTAAGAGGATACATTATTTCTGAATTACCTTTGTTAAATATTCTGTGTAACAAAGAGAAAGGTGGGAGTATGGATTCTGGTACTGATAAATAATAACTGTATTTAATGGTCCCAGAATATTTAGATAATGTGGCATTGACATGAATAGTTCATTTTATTGTATTAAAAATATTCTTTACTTCAGACACAGAAAATATATTTCATGTGATCATCTCTGATAATTTTGGGTATGAAATGATGGAAATGGCAAATTCAAAATGCAGCACCTGAGATATAAATCACACAACATGAGGAAGTGAATCAATAAAAAATGCTCAATTCGAAGTGGATTGGAATGCACAAAAATTAAGGGAAGACATAAATTTATTAAAGAACACGCTCTTCATTCATATAGCTCTTCCCTATTTGCAATCCTTACTCTGTCAATCTATATTCTCAAATTGCAAAGAAACAGGAAAAAAGTTTCAAAAAATGAAACTTATTTTTCACTCCTAATATTGTAATTAGTGATGGGTCGATTCCAAAATTTTATCGATTCCGATCCTGATTCCGATTCTGACATTTCGATTCCGATTCTACCGATACCGATTCCATCGATTCTGATGCCATAGGCTCCAAGAAAAATATGACTTAATTCCAGGAAACAAGAAAACCACTTTAAAAAATATTACTCTGTAAAAGAGTCAGTTGACAAAAGCATCTTTCATATCATCACTATGTAATTAAAATATAATAGCTAAATTTCAAAACAGAAAATACCTGAAAAGTGGTGTTACATGATAGGTATTACTTTAAAATATTGGCACTCATAATATGTCGACCATATATATGTATCCAAACTACAAGGGAGAGCCCTGAGTACGGAAATTTTCATAGCTGTAATAAAGATTACATACTACATATATGAATCATGTAATATTTGGCCCTTTCAAATTCTCAAGCAGAAAAACCAATGTCCAGCTTTTTCCGATTTCGGACCAGTGTGCGCCGGGTAGGAAGACGATCGGCCGCCGCGGCTGGTGTAAACGCGTTAAGGTATTCGGCGCCCACGTCGACAATTATAGTGTATTCGGCAAGCTGAATTTACCTGGTCAAGGCATTAGAATGACTTATCTGCTTTAAAAACTGCATTATTACCTACATGAGTTTCATGATAGCGCTTCCTGCCGGCAGATTGCAGGACCTACTAGCCTCGAAAGCTCTGTAACCTTAGCTACTCGACTCGACATTCGTAATGCTACTCGAAACGCTCGAGTCGAGTACCAACTACCCGATCGACTTGAATTTTCGAGTACTTGCACATCAATAGAAGATGTGTTGTCATTACGATTACGTGGCGCGAAAATTCAAATGACTGTTGGAAACGCAGTCGTATATTTTGTTGTTTGAAGTACTACTGGAATCGGAATCGATTTTTCACCTTATCAAGTACTCGTTTTCGATTCCGGTTCTTGGTCGAGAATCGAGGAATCGAAGAATCGAGGAATCGAACCGACCCATCACTAATTGTAATACATATATATGATAACAGGATCTAGAACTTTTGCCACACCTCTGACATGCAGTTTTTAAAATGAAAAAAAGTGGGGATAAAATTATTTCCAAATCAGGGCATTCATTAACTTTATTATTTTCTTTGGTCACTAATGATGTTGTAATTCATTAAAATAATTGACTAACTACTTTTATGTAACACTGAACGACTCTCAATTAATCAGCTAAAATACAAAACTAGAGTTCCATGTCCTTGTTAACACAAAAGGAATGCTCTGTTGAGTATAAAGGGTTGAAGAGTTTTTAAGTGGATATTGAAAAAAATTATCTGATATAATCTGAAAAAATTGCCATTTCCACCATGCCATAATCCTAGAAATATAATAATAAAGTGAAAGCGAAACCTAAAAATCATACCCCATCTCCCTGTGTGCATTCTCAGACAGGGATGACATTACAGTTTAGTTTAGAGTTTTAGAGCCATCAGAATTTTTCTGAAGGCCTTTTTGTGTGCATGAATGTACTCCCACAGGCAATGAACACATGAATGCAAAGGGACTCTTCAAATTTTATGAAAGTTCATTCATGCAACCACACAATTTTTCGACATGAAGAAATAAAATGTTTTGACGGGACATATGAATTCACTCATGAACCTGCATGGGGGTGATATACATATCATACGAAGAAGCCTTGGAGCAAGTCATGAATAAGTAGGTAATGTTCAGAAAGGGGTGGTGAACCAAAGGTGAGATAGGGGTATTGCAATCATTAAAACGCAACATACCACCCGAGGGAGATTTTGCTGGGCTTCCATACGGACTGGGAGTTGCTGTACCTTTTTTGACTGCCCATTTAGAGGTTGATTTGTTGGTGATTGTGGTTGTCAAGTAGGTCGCACACATCAACAACATAACAAACACGAAACACATGGAAATAAAATAGAATACCTGTGTTAGTGGGAGAAGGGAAAAAATTATGTACTTGGGAGTGTGAAATGATGGGAAAGGAGGAGGAAAGGGGAATGAATGAACTGACTGGGAATGTATTTCATCATCATTGAAATCAGAGAAAATCTGTATGAAAATAGGTAAAAAAAAAGGTATGGAAACTTTAACTACACTCATAAATGGAGCATTCAGTAAGAAATAAAATGATTCTCAAATTACTATGTATGAAACGTTAAATGTAGGGTAGAGCACGACACATGATGTAAAGCATTTTCATGATCTATCAAAGCCATCACTCAAACAGGTGCAAATACGCTCAAGTTTCTAATGGACAGCTACACTCCAGTTTTTGCATCGCTCGTTTTTTTAATACAAAACAAGCCCCATGATATTTTCAAGCATGACTTCAGAAGACAAAAATATGTATTACATCACAGATATTATTATTCATACCACCTGGTTGGATGAAAATTTTGTCTGATTGTGAGTCTACATTGCTTCTCGGAGGAAACTTGGAATGTAAGAGATATTTCGAGTGATTTTATGACTGTTACTCCAGGGTTCCCCTCCTCCCCCATGCTGATGATGATGTATTATCCTCTAAAAAAGGAAGAAGTATTTCAGAAAAACTCTGAACACTGTGATGGAATATAATATTCATTTGAAAAATCCCAGAAATTTTTTTAACTCTCCTAAAATATTTTTCCAACTGGACAACGTGCACCCCTAAGGATATTTACCACACACTAACTGTACAGCCTAAATTCAAATGGACTACATTGTGTGGGTATTAATAATTGCTAAGTAAGATGCCTTGACACTATGGTGGAGCCATTAATAAAGAGAAAGAATGGTGTTTCCTTAGTTCTGGAGTAATACCAACAGCAGTCAACTTGCTAATGGACTCCTGAAATCCATTTTTATGGTTCATACTGACATTATGATGGAGGTAACAATCGGTTACCTCTGCAATTTTGTCCTCACTTCTAACTATCGGTTACCTCTGTCATTATGCCAGTATAAACATTTTCCCTCATACCATTTAGTACATAAGCTCAACTATAAGAAACAGCATCATAGTCTAGTCTTATACTATAAAAATCAATGCAATGACATGCTTCCTCAAAAACAGGTTCCAAAAAGATACATTTACACATAAAAATCAAATGATCTTGTGGGCTATTGAATGAATTACATATGTACATGTCATAACTGAAATAGTTCGTTTTTCATTTTCATGAAGCATATGAATCACGATATGCATTTGATGTCCGCATTCAATAATGATTAATTTCATGAACTATATTTGACATTAATTTTATGTAGGGACATTTGTATCAAACCAGGTAGAATTCAGCTAATTATTGATGCTTATCTAGTAAATTTTCAGGATTCAAATAAATACAAAAAATGAAGTATTTCACCATCCAAAGAAACTTTTTCATGGCCAACGGTATTGGCTACAAAAATGTTTTCAATGCTATCACATCACAATTAGTCAATGAATAAAACCAGCAGTCATGATGGAATAGGAGGTAATCTTATCAAATAATAATAAAGACCTATTGAATGCAAGGCAGGCTGCTCATAACGAGATCTAATGAATGCAAGTCAAATCTCAGACAAAATAAATAAATGCAAGGCAACATTGTAAAACAATAAAGTAGACCACCTATTTAATCATGCAGTGGATACATGCAGAAGTATAGCAGTAGCCTCCTAATACTCATCATCTTGGGTCAAAAAAGATGAGAGATCATGCATATAGAAGAGAAGACAAGAATTAAATTCAGTAATTGTCACCTAAAATCATGCACATAATTTAAAATCACATTTTGATATATTTTTGAGAGTCCATTTGTTCAATAGATACAGTTCTAGAAGAGTCTTAAGAAATAAGCAGACACGAGTGAAATAATCAAATCTGGAAGAGATCGGAACAAACATTTGAATGTGAATAGACGCCTTTTATATACATGCAATTGTGGAAAAATTGCCACCATATTTAATCATCTTCAATTACATTATGCAAAATCATTGAAAGAGTATTTGAATATATTTCCAACATAGTTATTTCATGTAAGAACTATTCGCTCCATCAACTCTGAAATCAGGTTGTGCAAAACTAAAATTTATGGAAATATATTTTGCATTATTACTTCAATAAAATTGAAATATTATATCTTCCTTCTCTTACTTCCAAAGAGAATTTTACTCATTTATATTGAAATGGCCGGTTTTAGAATGAGAAATTCTTTTATTTTTTTATTATAAAGAAAAAAGCACATCTAATTCCATGGAAGTGGTAGAATGCACAATAACTCACCGATGTTTCAATTCATTGAAAAATAAAGGGACTCAACTGATAAAAGCAAGAAATAAATCCAGGAAGTGGCATGGCAGCATGATACAAAATCTGAAGCAGGCGTAGGAGAAAACTGTCAAGTATTCTTTTAAGAATTACTGGCTATCTTTTGATTGACTACTGAAAAAATATCCTAGAGGTTATATTAGTCAATAAATAAGTTTCCATCTTTGGAAAATAGTTATCCACTAAATACTCTAGCAAACCACGAAATTAAATACTGAGTAATGTGGACACGTCTTTGGAGGAAGCAAATAAAAACAAACCTCTAGTACTTCTCAGGACATAATATAAACAAACAATAAATGCTAAAAAGATATTTCATTTTTAATTCCAAAGAGAGAGAGAGAGAAGTTATTTAATTGTAGCTCCCCCAGACAGAGGAATATATTTATGCTTGACTTTTTCAACATCTTTTTGCATGTGAATTACCCTTCTGAAAGTCTTCATCTTAATATTTATCCATACATGCCATGAATCACCCCTTGGGAAGCCCTCAATAGTACATGTTTACACATGTTTTTCCACTGTGCGGAGTGTTTAACCTGCAGAACTAACTGGAGGACTATAACACGGTACAAAATAACATGAGTACTTCAGTATGACTACACCATACCAACTTTGTTTTCAACTCCAAAACCATTAAACTACAGTCTGAAAAAAATATGTACTTGGCTACAATTATGACTGAAACAGGGGCAAATATGGCAGCCAAAACAATATGTAATAAGATAAACACTATCTGTTTAGTTGCCAGAGTTGGGAAGAAAATACTCCTCCCTCCACTCAGGCTGACCATATGTTCTACCTATTACTTCAGAATGGAGTTTTACAAGCACCACCTGAAAACGTCAACCCCCTTCATGAACTCATACATACGTACTACCCTCTGAGGCTTTCAACCCTGAGCACACCAGTTCACCCCAATATTCAGTGAGGAAACTAAGTTTGGTTCAGTTCAGAAACTATGGCCGTTCACCTTTATTTTTAAGTGAATTTCAGACCAGCATATACAGCAGAGAAACTCTCTGCGTATCTTGAACTCTAATACTTTTACAATTTGCACGATTTTGAGTAGAAGTTGGAAGAAAGTCTTCCAGGCCTTGATTTTTGGTTGCTGCAATTTGTATGGTTTTGGTTTAATACATCTATTATTTACAAACAATTTCTCGTACTTTTTTATACTATGTTCCTAAATTTTTTACCACCAAGCTAAGAAAGATTTGTTTTGAACAGTACACCAATCAAATATGAACTAGCTCCACAATATGCTATTAAAGCAAAGACAAATGAACACATAATTCAGTCATCTATTCTAATATACTTTTCTTGGTGAGGTCAAGTATCATGCATAAACTCAAGTTTATTTTTAGCGTGGGTCTAGCAGTATTATCTATTCATCGTAGGGAGACTTACTAGGTAGAATATTTTGGGGCCAGGGTAGTCCAGGGAAACAAAAAAAAAATAACTGACATAAAATTTTTAAGAAAAAGGATTTTGGAAAGCTAATCAAAAGTCTTCTTTGAGAACTCATATTAATGACAGCTTTTCACCTAAGGAACTGTATTTCTTTTTGATTCAAATCGTTCTTAGCCTTACTAAGCCCACCTTTAATTCTGTTCATGCTTCAAGAAAAACTTGACATCCATCAGGAAAAATTTTAAAAAATAAAATAAACCATATTTTTTTTCCTTTTGATGAGTGAAAACTCTCCCATTTTAATTCAAATCTTTATTTTTGAGCTTATTCCAAAGACTTATTTTCATAATTGGGATCTGTTTCTCAATAATGAAAAAAACAAATACTTCTTTGAACAAGAAATTTCATTGATTGCACCAGGTGAACATTTAAGATAAAGTACATTCTACCACTTTTCAACTGTGCAGAAAAATCTAACCTTATGCAAGGTGAGGGGTTGTGGGTCATGAGGACCTTACTAAATTAAGGTAAGTGAAACATCAAGCTACCTATGCACATTTAAAAGTAATTTACTGACACATACCCTAAAGACGTAGATGATTGGATCGAATCCACTGGTGAGCTGCTTGGAGTCATACAAATAAATTTCTTACTTGATGAAAATGGAACTGATAGGAGCTTGAGGAAAAACAAAAAAATATGGGGAGGGCATACATTTACATTTGCCAGCCTTTCTATCAATACACCCACATAAGAAAAACGAGGTTTCAAAAGTAATAAGAGTTGAAAAAATGGCTCTTCAGACAACTAAGGAATGAAAAATGACCTCTCAAAGGTAAAAAAAAATCCCAGCCCACTTCTTCTTCAAAAAAAAAACTTTAAATAGAAAATGTTGATAGTATAATTAGAATTATGAATAAGAGCAAGAAAATCTTAAATCACCTTCTTTACCTTTTGCCTGTCTTCTCCGCTTACAATCATAATCTAGTCTTCTACCTTGCAACTTTTTCCTATGGTGCTAAAAAAGAAAGAAATGAAATGAGATATTTTCTGCACTAATTCAATTGAAGTAACGTAGAATTAGTAAAACAATTACATACATCAACTGCAAAAATAAAATGTAAATTTACATAAGTAAAGGTCACATGTGTTATAGTAAGGTATCTCCAAAGCAATTCACAAACTTTTAAAGAGATAATTTTTTAGAAATTGACATAGAAAATTTCATAGTAATAATAACAGTAATATTTATAAGCTGATATATGGTATTTCTTGGTATTCAATATAGAGAAAAGGCATATACCAACAAAATATTTTCAGGCAAGAATTCTATAAGCAATGAAACTTACCATGACCTCTTTGAGGTCTTTAGTTTGGAGATGGTGGAGGGGTTCTAAGAAGTTTTGCTTTACATTGTCATCCAATGAATACTTGACGTCTGCCATTTGCTTCATTGACTCGCCCATTTCAATTAAAGCAACAGCTGTTGGATAATCAAAGAAAAAAATGAGAGTACATATAATTAAAACAAGAGTAGAATTAAGTGAAAGAATGGATTTTGTTGAGGATCTGATTAAAGTATGTACAACTATCCGTCACTTAACACAATAAATACACTCCTAAAAAGTGTCGCATTAGGCGTATTTCGTGTTAAGGGAAAGGTGTATCACAGGCAGTATAATTTACACTTAGTACACTATATGCTCTGATTTTTCTGGGAGCTAAATACCCATGGGCAAGCCCAGACCTAGGGTGGGACAGAGGGGTCACGAGCCCTGGGCGGCAGATTTCAGGGAGCGGCAAAATTTGAAAAGTTTATTTAAAAAGTTACATAATTTTCTAATTAAATTGTTGAACAAACCAGTAATATTAATAAATTAATTAAATAATTATATTAATCATTAAACCAGTAATATTAACAAGACTTTTTAATTGCAAACATATGGTGTGTAATTTCAACTACTGCACCTCGAAAAAATAGTGGTACTTTATTTAAGTGGTGGTCGAGGGGAGGGAGGGATTGAGGGGGGCTCACGGGATCAGGGGGGAAGGGGGATCAAACTGATCTTTGCCCCCCCTGACCAAACTACGCCGACCCAGTTCCGGCCCTGCCCATGGGCATTAATACAGTTGATATGGCACAGAGATCGAAAATCCAAGATATTATCATCTATTGTAGAGCCAATTACTTCATCGATATATTAAAGTGTTCTTCATGTTCATCTTTGGCTTTTCGCATGCTTGTTAAGGGGTGACATGAGGGCTTTGGCGATTTCCTCAGTTAAGGTAAAGCATGAAGATTGCTTGAAAAAATAGAGAGCAATCTTCGTGAAATAGCAAAAACAGAGTCTAAAGAATTCATGCCAAGCAAATTCATGTTAAACGTTAATTACCTGCGCATTCGGGGCGGTCATCAAACAGCTTTTTTCGAAATTCAAAGTTCGATATATGTCAAAATGTAGCCCGAGGTACCAAATTTGCAGAGAAAAAATTTTGTTCCAGTAGGTTGACATCCTACGGTGGCGCCAGCGCCATTTATGTTGAGCGTAGGCAACCCGCAATACATAACCCTCTTTTTACGCTATTTCGGCGATAAATGTCGTGATTTAAATGTTTTTTTTGTTGATTTTGCACCAGTCATGTCTGAAATTGCCGAGGTAAGCAACGTAGATCGAATACTCACCCTTTTTTAATACAATCACCGGCATTAAAATGCAAAGAAACGTAAAAAACTTTGAAAATCTCTTAAATAATGGCATATATTTTAATTTGGTGTACTCGTATGGGCATGATCGCACTAATATGACCCTACCGTTTATATAGAACAACACTCTTCCCCTCTCCCATCCTAAAGAAAGGATCTCCTCATCTCCCTATGTGCCTATGAACTAATGTCAACGCACTGCTCAGGGATGTGAAAAACCCTGATGCCTTCCTCTGGCGAATACGTCTTTCTTGCCTGCACTATCCTTTGTAAGGCTACTCTTCGCACTTCGGCCCTTTAATCATTCAGCATTGCAATGAGAATGTTCTCTGGATGAGCGAAGAACACTTTGCTCTGGATGAATTTCTCAGGAACTGTACTTTTCAGGGAATTGTCTCATTCTCTTAAGCATTTCCCAGATATGTTTTGCTCCTTCTGTAATCTTCCAATTTTTCTTTATTGTGAACCACGTAGGAATATAGAGCTTCGTGATAATCTTGGTTATTGTTAAAAAAGCCACTGTTGGTCGTCTTGTTCCTATATAAATGCAGATCACTAAAAAAAACGTGAGTATTCGATCTATGTTGCTTACCTCGACAATTTCAGACATGACTGGTGCAAAATCGACAAAAAAAACCATGTATGTGTTGAGGGTTGCCTACGCTAAAAATAAATGGCCCTGGCACCACCGTAGGATGTCAACCTACAGGTACAAAATTTTTTCTCTGCTCATTCGGCACCTCGGGCTACATTTTGACATACGTCGAACTTTGAATTTCGAAAAAAGTTGTTTGATGACCGCCCCTGTTCTGTACATACACAACATCAACACAAGCCAATATGTGGGGAACATACCCTAAACTATAATGTTATGTTGCTCCTTAAGTTTTAAGCCTGAGTATACATTATTTTATGTAAAGTAATGTAATACTATACATTACTTTACATAAAACCAAAGTTCATAGTTTTTTTACTATATATATCCCATAAAGTAATGTATACTCAGGCTTAAAACTAAAAACGAAAAAAAATCTTACTACCACTAGAATAATAAATAGGAAAGTAAAATAAATCTTACTACCCACCGAAAACACTATCTTCGCCCAGTTTCCTGCCGTAAGTGACCATGCACTCTCCTAGAACACCCTCTGGCTGAGGGTATGTGGATGCTTTCGCCTGGCCACTAAGCTTTGAGATCCCTTTCACAGCTGCCATCTTGGCCCGAGCAGTTGGGTTTGGTTGCAAATATTCCTTTGTCTTTATCTGCAATTCTTCAACTAACTCGTATGTGACATCCGTTTTCTACAAGGGAAATAAGCCAAGATATTAAAATCAATACATAGATTTCCTTACTGGATTTTAAAGCAAATTACACAAAGCAGCTGGAAATTCAATTTTTTTCGTCAATGTAAGTGTTGACTGTAATAAATGGCAAAAAGTGACAATAATTGATGAATTGATTGAAAAATGTAAATGTAAATTCTTTAAATAATATTCAGACCAATGCTACAAAAAACTAAAATACGCAACAAGAACAATAAGCTGCAGGGTGCAATCATGTTTGATTTTGACAATGTGATGTACTGATTTTGTGTCTTAATTTTAGCGATTTTTCACATAAGAAAACAACTAATTTAAATAATTTTTTGATAGTCCCTTATAGATTAAGCAAAAAAATACTTTCCCTCTAACTCAAAGAATTCTGCTGAGTTATGCAGGTGGGTGCCCCATGCTTTTGGATTCCAATATTCAAGACACCACTGTTTTCACTAAAAACAACCTTGTAGAGAAATACCCAAGAGCATGGAGAATCCACACACTTTTCTTGCCTTTACAACTGCTTACTTTCACCTACTAGTGAATCATTCCTACTAGTGAATCGAAACACAATATCTTCAGGTGAAATCTGTCAACTTACCCTTTCCATATCCACAAAGTCCACATCAAGTTTTGTTCCTTCTGCCCCTCCCATCTTCTCCGTCATATACTGCAAACAAAGAAGGAACCAACAATTAGCAAATATCAACCTCATAAAAAAAATTGATTTATATAAAAAGCACTCCAAAAGACAATAAACAAAACCAGTAACATAGCCATCACAATTTAATGAAACTAATGGTAATAAATTTTCCCCACGCCACTCAAATGCTATCCACACTGTCATATCTGTCACACACAGAAAACCCCCAAAATTGGAAGCTACCAGTATAAAAGCAGGATAACTTGGAATACTCTATGCTTGGGAGTTAGTTGGGTTAGCAATTTCATGTTTCAAGCACAGAAATGCTATTTGTGCCTCAACTGCTTTATAATGGCGACGAAGTTAAATTCGTTATATTTAAATATCTCTGAGGTACATAAATACTCCTGGAATATTTTTGCGTCGTTTCCTCATTAAATTTTGGTTTTAAGTAAAATAAACTTGACTTTAATATTTAAATGATTTTATTTATAGCATGATACTGAAAGGAATTCAATCGAATCATCGGCAAAAATTCTGATACTTAATTAACACCTGTAATTAAACTATCTGATGCCACACAGCTGGATATCCTGAAGTTATACTACCTGCTATACAGACAGGCGCACACCCTGAAATAATAATGATTTATCTACACATTGTTGGCCGCACCGAAATTAAGTTTTCTGTCTCTGAATTAAAATATTATCGTGGTGCTCATTAGTGTCGATCTGGTAAATATCAAATCTAACCGAAACAATCGATTGTCAGATGAGCCGTGGTAAAATTATTAATCCCTATGATTATTTTGGGAATTTCACAGCAAATCTCTCCGTAATATGAGGCACAGAAAACGCAGAACAACTCATCGCAACATATTGGTGGAAACATGAAAATGTACACGCGGAAAATGGGAAAAACTCGGGAAATTTCTTTCCGTGACAGAGTGGTCACCCATCGAATGACTGAAAGCCGAAAGATAACGGGTTTACGGAAGGTAGAGATGAAAGCGAAGTGTAACGCGTCGGTGACCCGACGATATAAGACTCTTTTCTTCCCTGCGCTACCACATAATTGGAGAGAGGATCTTCCTCCTCGAAGACTTCCGGATTGATCTCACGCACCAAGGGTTAGGGTGATATCAGGGGGGAGTAAATGGCGGAGAAAGCGCTTACTTTCGAGACAGACGAAGCGGATCCATGAGGCGGCAGTCACTAACAAGATGAGCAGGCTGCCACTAATCGTATCATAGTAACACTCATAATATTGGACCGCCGCGACTGCTAACTGCCCGAAAATTTTAACTTCCACGGTCAATGAAGATCTCCTGAACATTCTTTAAATATCTTCAGGCCCATAAATATCACCAAAAAGAAGCTTGACAAAAGTGAGGAATGCCCCTTACCAACCAGAAGTTACGACTCTTCCATTGCCTTGATTATTGAAATAACGAAAATTATGACTTCACTATCTCAGATAGTTTAATGTCTGCCTAAGTCGGGTTATCTTTTGTAAATTTCAAGTCGTTCAAATGCTTGTAAGTGATTGGTTAATTCCAATTGTAAATTTTAAGCTATTTAAATGCATTAAAGTGATTTATTTATATCCAATATAAGCATCATTCAAAATAATTTTAAGTATGTAAAAATATTCTCCTATATTTTTTCCTAATTTTTAAATGCCTTTAATACAGGTTTTAATTTAAACCAAAGTAATATTATTTTCCTGCTATTTCCATCGTAAAGTTAAAAATTTTAATTTTCAATTTATTGACATTCAGAAAAATTTCCCCTCTCCACTTCTCGCCGCAGACCGCGAGAAAACTATTTTAAATCATTCGATGAAGTGAATTAATAGCTAGGTCATTTTAGTTTTAAGTGTATTATTCCTCAGTGTCAACACTAAAATGAACTATGCCACGTAATGGTGGCACAAATTAATTCCCATCTTAGAGTACGCTGAAAATTATAAGTCCACCCCGGCGAAGGTCAAGTTACGACACATTAAATCGTGATTAGCGGCATGCTACACTTTTCGTAGAAGTAGGTCCCCATCACAGAAGGATAAAGGTTTCACACCTCCCATCTAATAATCCTGCCACTCGTATAGTCGCGGTCTGAGGCGTCGATTTGTGACAGAATTGAAATGCAGAGAGGATTAGATAAAAATTTAAGAAAAGGTGAGATTTTCTACCACCAATAAAATGCAACTCACTGTTAAATAAGGCACCACCGTACACTCCACCGTCCTGAGAACGATGTTAAATGATCAGCTAACGCAATTTTTGCTCCATCAAAACAGGCCGGGTGATAATTACAAAAATAATTCACTCGCTCATTCGTGAGGAAAACACTTAAATCCTTTAGCATAATCAACATGGCTCAAAATTTCTTTCACAATTCCCGATTCGATTTCTTTAGCCACAAATTCGACCTTTCTTATCTTAAATAACGTCTATACTACTAAAAATTCCGAGAAAGCTCATTTAACGAGATAGGCATGTCCATCTGTCAAGCCCTCATCATTCACGACTGTTATCTGAAAACAATATTTGACATAAGTATTGTATTATAAACGATAATTTGTTGGAGAAGATTAATTATGAATAAAAAACTTCCTCCAGACAAGACGAGGATTGCTTCTAGATATTTTAGCATTTTGAAATAAATTATAAACCCGTGTCTAGAGTAAATATAAAAATCTAGGATTTTCGAATCCGTAATATTTTGTCCTTGATAAAATAAATACTTTGATAATTCATAAAGATACTCAAAGAGCATAATAATATTTGGTCATGTCTTCCAACATAAGCGTTGCCGTTTCACATTTAGATTACGAAAATTCCATAAAATCCTTGAAAAACCTGGATTTACTCGTATAAATACATATTTAATCTCCATTTTATGACATAATCACCAATATGCGTAAAAGGCTCGGATCTTCTACGGAAAGAATGGAATGGATAAAAGCTTTTCCCAGCCCCGACCCATAAGAGGAGTATAATGTGCTGAAGCTTACGGCGCGGCGGACCGTCACCCCTAACTCCACCTTTGTGTGACTTCATGGTCCCTTCTCAATCAATCTTTCTAACGTGTCGAACACCCGAAAACGCAACGAATTAACAGAGTTTAGAGGATGGAAGGGGCAGATAACTCATAACCAAAAAGTTTTCCTCATTTAGCCATTCCCTCGTAAGTTTAATATAAGAGAACGGGAAAGTTGCCGCCCACTTTTCATGAGTTGGGGGCGTCATTAAAGTTCTGGGTCACTTAATCGCTCAGGAGAACCAAGCCGAGGAGTGGCTGAAAAGGGATGACCCACCAGGGATATGCTCGAGATGTCATCCACTGATCTCGGATAGGGTTTAAGCCGTCGATTTTTCGTCGCGAAAAGCACCACAGGTTATGCGAGGGAATGAAAAACGGAAAAATACGGATACCTTTATCGCTATCACAAACGATCATAAAAATGGTGAACGAATTAAAATGCGCCCCTATCGGAATTGGGAAATAAAATTAAGTACAGGAAGATGAATTAGTTTGCTAAATCATACGCAAGGGCGGAGCCCCGTCATGGAATGATACTACTTTACTTATACTGCTATTTTCACAATTGTAAATATGAATGTCATAGGGGAAACGTCCGTCACCAAAGTTACGTTCTGAATAGGGGCCAAAACAGTGTTTATTGCTAATGTCAGTCGTTCCCTCATGGCGGATTCCTCGGAGGCAAAGGCGTAACTATGGGGGAGGGGGGGGGGGTTGAGGGGATGCATACCCCCCAAACCATCTGAGAAATCAAAAAATGTATGAAAATCTTGTCTGGATTTGATATATAATAACTGCATCTGATAAAAGTTAAATTTTAAGTGCCAAAATTATGTAAAATGCATTTTCAAGTATGTTATTTTTCAAAACTTTTCATGAAATCCCCGTTTCATGGGGGGGTAGCCCCCTCTAATCCCCCTTCCCTCATCCCCCCCAAAGCCCCCACATTCCACCCTCCCCCTCACCTCAAAGCTCCCTCACCCCCTAAAGCATATTCCTAGTTACGCCACTGCGCGGAGGAAAGGTGAGATTTTAAGGGCGTAGCAACGTTTCAAAATGAATTTCATCAGAGCCGCCGCTTTCATTCATCGACGCACCGCTACGAGCGAAATAACCCGAGCGAGGCCCACTTGTGGCTCTCCTCCGCTGCACGCGCGGCTGTGCCTAGAAAACTTCGCTTCTCCACCACCAGAAGCAGCAGCAGCGGCGACGGCAGTGCCTACATCCATCCCAGCCAGGCGGTCGTGACCGTCTCTGTGTCAAGGCCACGCACGCCCGCCAGACTCGTATACACACCGGGTGTCTGCCACCGTCGTCAGAGCACGCGGAAAGGAACGCCCGGTTTTGCCCGCGATCGCGCAAATGAGGAGGCATCGCGGGAACGGGGTCTCGACTGGCGACTTCTTCGCGGGAGGGGCTTCCGCATAGGCAGGCCAGCGGCGTCTCCGGGAGTCGGTCACGGGACCATCCTAGCTGCGTCGGCAACAGCAAGCAGGAGTCGGGAGGAACGGAAGTTGGACCGCTATGATGGAGCACCGCCTCCTCAACGACCTCACCGTCTCGACGAGTTTTCGCGCGGAAGACAAAACGTGACTACGTGGAGAACATCGACCACGGTATATTGCAATGTGAGATTCTCCAAACGGACCTTAAACCGGGGCGATATATCGGCCCGACTTAATAAAAATTATTTTATATAGTGATTGCGGCCGTTTCACCGGCTGCCGTCTCACAAATACCGTTCTAAATACATCTTTAGCATTGGGAAGAATTCTCGATGCATTCAATAAAACTAAGTAATTGTAATAATTTAAAATCTGATATCTAGCAAATTCTGGAAAAATACCATCGGAAGTCTTTGCACATACCGCCCGAAATAGGCTGGCAGGGTAAAAGCGTTTTCACTCACTGCTCATATAAGTGCGTATAATATATATAATCATAATATAATAAAAAATAATAATGGACAATCCTAGAGGGTCCTGTTGATGGAAAAAGGCTCAGAGGATGACAACGGTTCCAGTTGGTTTGTAGACCAAATAATGACGAATGTTTGGATGAAAAAGGTACGAGGAGATGAGGAGAGCGGAGAGAGGAGAAGAATGGAGAGTCTACGTCGGAGGAGGGAACCTAACTCGCCACTCGCGTCACTAACGGCCAAAGCGATTCGAATTTCACGGAGAAATAAACTATGGTTAGGGCTGTAAAACTAAATTTTCACTTGAGACGACATCATCTATCTAATTCATTACTTTTCAATTATGTTTCTCGCGATTGCAATTACTAAATTGTAAATATTACGAATAAATAGATCACATTGCTACCGAAGCATGAATTAATTTGCTAAATCATACGCGAAGGCGGCGGCATCATGGAATGGTCCTCCTTCACATATACCGTTGCTTCCCTGCATGTCTATACGAATATCGTGGGGAACACGCCCGTCACCTAAGTTATGTTCTGCAAAGGGGCCAAACCATTGTTTGGAGCAGCTAATCTAAGTCGTCCCCTCAGGGTCGGATATTAGGGAGGGGGTCAGCCTCCCCCCCTCAAATGAGAATCAACATGCGCCACTGAAATCATCTGATGATGGCACCTGCAACGGCGGCCGTAATCTCGATCGAAAGATCTCAAAACGCAGCATAAGTCAAAACGTGTGCAGACATGAATATCCGAGAAAACCTAAAATAGAAATTACGTCAGAGTGAGATGTTAATAATTTTTCGCGGGAATTATTTTCCTCTTCACTTACTTACGAATACGAACCACTTCTGCTCAACCAGTAGCCTTTCTTCTTTTTTCCTACATTTCCTGCATCTTATGGTAAATATCATTTCCGACGTGAACATTTTTATAGTTGAGATGTAGGAAAATGTTGACACAAGCTACTACTCCATACACTCCGAGAATTTCAAGATGACTGCCTCAGAGAAAATACTAGGACTAGTCTTTTATCGATTCAATAACTGATCATAAAACCTATTGTTATAAGAAGGCCATTGCTATAAGTTAACTTCAAATCGTAAAAGCTTTAATTAGAAAGAATAAATTTTCAAAACACAAATTCTAGATGAACCAAAAGGTATTTCCCAAAAACTGCTGGAAAGAGGAGTTTCTAATAATAATTCGGTAAAAGCAGTCACTGAGATCTCCGCGAAGAATGAATTTAACGTAATTGGAGTGGAGTCGTTGGTTATACGCTCTGCCCTCCAAGCAATTTCCCGCTATATATGGTGACCTTGTGTGCTCTTGCGGAAGGAAAGACCAAACACATATTAGAGAATACATACACAGAAGTGAAAAATGTAGGAGATAGCTCACTATGTTACCGCCATTCCAGAGAGCAAAAATTGGCTCACGAATAGGGTGGTTTCCTTCATCAAAGAAAACGAAAGTCATTGATTGCGATTCGTTATCCACCATTAGTGTATTCATAATATACAAATTATTTGGTTTTAGAAATCCCAGTTCAGACGAATGTTAATGTTAACCTCATTTGAAAAAGGCCAGATTGGCGCCCATGAGATGCAACTCCACGTGAAGTCACAGGGGCCCAGATGCTATACGAGTAGTCAGTAGTTTTATATAGTCTGAGATTACCAATGCATGAATGAGGCACAGAGCTCAGGGAAACATCTCTTAATAATCACCTATTATAACAGCCGATGGTCGGAAAGTTTCCTTTGTTTGATAGGGTATTAATAATTCTTATTTAAGCCAAGTGCTACCTGCTTGCAGGGTACTCTGCTACCTGCTAGCAGCCTGCATCGTAGCGGCGCTAATAGCCTCGCACCACGGTGGCCTCACACGGCGGTAGATGGAACCAGAATGACGTCACACTGGCTTTTCCCATCATTCATACTTAGCCGTCGCGTTTTCGCTCGATGGAAAATTTTCACTTTTCATTTAATCGCGAAAAATATATGTCGTCATTTAAAAGCGTACGTACTCCAGGAGCTAATCTTTCGATTTAGACAATTAAAAACAAGGAAACCACCCTATTGAGGCTTTCCCAATGTTGAATAATTTCAGCTAGAGTTATTGCGGAGAGTTGACAGTTTTCCGAGGGACAGTTATTTGCAGTAAGTGAGCTCTGAGTTCATGAAATATGAATCAACGCTGCTCTGCGATAAAATTATCACGGAATCGCACCGTTCCGGAACTGGTTAATTTCAGTCAACTGAAGAACACGCGAAAAATCTCTTCTACCGACAATTTCGCCCGCAATATATCGTCGTCTTTCCCCAAATGCAGAGCTTCGCGGACAGCGCTGGTCAGGGAAGAAGACAAAGAGGCAATTCTTCACGCGTTCATTATCTCCCGACGTTTTGAGCGCTTTTTTTTCAGTCAACCTGCCTTGTAACCACGGAGATAAACAGGCAGATGCAAGCTTTAAATTTAAGCGAGTCCACCAGCCCTCCATTCAGTAACTTCTTTCGCCAATTATCTTTTAAAAAGATTAATTAGTAATGCACAAAAATATGTACAAGGATTATTGAAACAGGGTCAACACAGAAAGTCGATTTTTATTCACCAACGCCGACAGTTTTTCCTGGTTACCACGAGAAAAAATTGACATTTTTAAAGATGAAAATCAAGAGTATAAAAGGGTATGGGCGTACCCAGCGAGGGGCAGCTGCCCCCCCTTAGAAGCAAAAATCGCTAATGTCTTTAAGGAAAATAATATTTTTTCAAGCGAATAATTTTATGAACTAATAAAGAGCTGTTAGAGTTTCCTTAAAATGTTGGCTTTAATCACCTTTTCCATGCTTAAATCTTAATGATAGCTTGAACAACCATGGCTTACTCCCCCCCCCCCCCCCCTAGTTTTTGATGCTGGGTACGCCCTTGTAAAAGGCCAAAATCAACAGTCATTAAAATCACCCGGATCGTCGCCCACCTTCTCAGAGGAAACTTGAAATGAGTAAATAACGATTATTTAACAACGAAAACGATAATCAGAAGATAAGCATATCAGTAAAGAAGTCGGAAACGTAATAGAACATTCTAAAGGTCTTTTCGAAAGTCAAGGACTTAAGAGTGTTTTACAAGGCCATTTTTAAATCTTCAAGTTTATACCGGTTCTCTCCATTCTCTAGAACTTGTAAAAAAGATCGCCTCACGAGTAACATTTGATGTCTCAATGAAATCATTCATGCAAACAATTTAAAACTTAAGTTCATCGCCTCCTCCCTTGTAATTGGTCTTAAGCACCTTATACGTCCCATTTATCAATGCCTGAAGGCAGATAGATTCGTCTCGTTAAAACAGGATGGTCTATTTCATAAAATTCGCGCGGACAATACAATTATAACAGGAAAATATGTATTGCCTATATCCACGTCAAACTGACCTTTCTAAATATGTTTAATTTTATGCACGGGCACGGAAATCAAGAGCGATTCTTCAAGGGCAGAGCTGTTCGCGAAGAGTCGCTAAAATATGCCCAAGTTTAAAATTATCGCATCACATAACTGCTGACAGACACCGATGAGGCGGGGATATTTAGGCAATGGCTTGCATAGCTTGGATATTTTGATTTCACACGGTTGTCACATTTCATCCGTTGCCAAATCAGGAATGAGAACGGCACAATTATCTTTGCAAAGGAGAGGCGTTATAAAGAAGAGTTAGCTTAAATAAGGTAACAGCAAAAAAAAACACGAAGATAAATACAGAAAAAGTCAAGAAATGCTATGAGAAGAAAATAAACGAAAGTGGTATTGTGCATTGAAATGGAGAATCAACTGTCGGGAATGTTTTGGAAACAGTTGGAGCAATTGGAACAGTGTGTTATTCTACGAGGAGTTACAGTTACACGCTCCGGATAGTATAACAAGCTGCTCCAGTTGATTAAGGTGTTTATACCTTTGCATCCGTGCGCGCAACTGCGCGCAAAGCTAATTGATATGTAGCGCTTTCAAGTCGTTCCTAAAACGGCTAATGATGATATCTTCACTAGGTAAACAGAGTATTAAATCAATTATTTCAGTATCAGGTATTGCAGAACACAAGTTATAATGGGTTATGCGGTTTTGGGAATCATAAGTACCCTAAACGATCAGGTTGAACAAA
This sequence comes from Ischnura elegans, assembly GCF_921293095.1. NCBI lineage: Eukaryota > Metazoa > Arthropoda > Insecta > Odonata > Coenagrionidae > Ischnura > Ischnura elegans. The sequence continues at coordinate 23,201,357 of NC_060255.1, forward strand.
GTCATAGGGTTTGGTGACCTTAACTTTAACATTAGGATGGTTAAAAAATTACCCGACCGATTTTGGCATCCTTTACATGAGATTCTGGACATGAAATGTTTTATTCGTATTAATATAGCTGCTTCACGAGGCAAGGGACGAAGAGATACAGAAGAGTGAAAGGTTGGATAAGTCGGTTGCTTTAATCAAACCACTGGCTACCACGCACGGCTTATGCTGTGGCTGCTAAAATTGCATGGATGATACTTCACGTATTTTACCAAAATAAAAAAAAAGAAATCAGGCACTACACGATAGATTGCTGAGTAGTAGGTAAAAAATATAGAGAATATTTCAGGATTTGGAACTACGTATGTTCTCTAGCACTCGTTTTTATATCTTCAAAGTTTTTATATCAGATGAAGTTTAATCATTCATGTCATCTGAAGTGTCCTCTAATCTTCTCCGATCATTAATTTAACCATCTACAAGTGCTTGTTATATTTCATTCGCACTTCAAAAAATCTATTCCACATATTCGTCGATAACAGCCCGTATAATTATCCCCTTTGAATTTCAGCTGCTTACTTAGACTCAATAAGCGGCAATTCGTAGCAAATCAAGAGAAATTACACATATCGAGCGAATTCCTAATTAAATGAGAGAGACAACTCAGGAATATGATAGCAATTGTATGTAATAGTGAAAATATGAACAAAAATGGATAAGGATTAACACGGGAAATATATTATCGGCGATCGTCACTAAAAGTGATGATCTGGTAACAGCACTTCCAAAATAACAAACGAATCTGTCTAAGATCCAGACCCTAGGTGCTAGACTGGATTTCAGTTTTCACCTTGGAATGAGCCTTATTCATTCCGTCCAAAAAAATCCTTTTAGAGTAACTTGACAATGCATTCCTAGTGTTTAATATATGGGCAGGGGTTAGATGGAATAAAGGACTTTCTAGTCCCAATATCTCCCAATATAGACGCATTATTGTTATCTTTCCCATTCTTCTATACAATCTAAATTATTTTTCTTGGAACTCTTTTGAAAGGCTGCCGTAAAAATTTCCATACTTTCGTCCAAATTGGAGTGGAATCACAACTACTGCCGAAAACCAACCGTTATCAACAGCCTACATTGTAAAAAATTGCTTCAACAAAATTTGAGTTATGGCTATATCACGCACTGAAATGATTCCGCACCTTTTCCTGACTCAAATGCAATTTTTTATGAGCCGATAAAACCCTTACTTGTAAAAAGTTAAAAAAATTTATAGCGCTTTTTGACATCTTCTTTATATATTTATAAATAGGACTATAGGATACAGTTAAGCTGAGGAAAGTGAGCAACAACATTTTTTGGCAGAAAAAAACGCCACAGTCACAACTCAAGATTAAATTAGGAGAAAAAATAAAGAAAAAAATATAAATAAGAGCGCTCAGAGCGGCTCCACAGAAATCAAAAGCTGGACTGGATACTTAAGCATCATTATGGAAAATTAAAAATTTTAAAAATTAAATAATTTAAGAAGTCAGATTTTATTAATATTTGATAAAATGATAATTTTATACATGATACTTCGTGAGCATTAAATTTGATTGAAATATAATTTCCAATCGAAATAAACAGTATGTAAACCAACGCCATGGTCTGAATCAAATAATAAAACCAACAGACCCATCACGTGACCTGGGATTCTGCCATTTCAATCTAAGCGCATCCGCAGAAGCATGTTATCCCTCTAGAGTTCATATTTACCCTATGGCTACAATAATAAGGAATGTGGATGGACCATTATTTTAAGAAATTTTCATCCCTTTACAACTTCATTCCGCTATGTACCAATTTCAAAAGCAGTCATTTGAAAATAAACGAGCATTGTAAAAAATCCAAGTCTATAAATCGACAATAAGTTTGAAAGATCATCCACAAACATTCATGCCATGATTCAATGTCATTCCACGCGGGATCAAACCATTAGTTACAGATGCTACGCTCAAAATCCATAATCTCACATTAATTGAACACGCTCAACTGGAAGACCATCCCAAAACCATATTTCTTGCCTCTAACTTGTTAATTACCATCAGTTCAAACGCTCGGTGATGCGAAACTCTTCAATTAGGCAAATGGAAGCCGAGATTTTCCACGAATACCCTCAACCGGACAAATAGCATGGTTTCGCGTCGCCATAACGAATTAATGCGAGATGGAAAGAAAATCGTGGCTATACGCCATCGCTTCTCCACTGCGGCATTTTCGCGCGCGTGCGGAAAGGGCATTCCAAGGACACGGATAGAGCACAGATGACCGCATTACACACTAAGCGCACGGAAAGAATGGACCCCGATCCATAAAAAGCGCTTCGGCCGCATATGACACGCTTTCATTTTGGCACATTATTATTAAGCATTCTACCGATTAAGGTAGGTTTCCATGGAGTGCTTAAGAAGAATTCCGGAAGTCTCCCCTTCAATCATGCACTTCCCTCTTCAATGCACAATAAGACCTACTCCCTTTCATTCTATCTAAAAATCCTATTCTTTTTCTTCCCCCCCTCGTTTACTTAACATTCTTCCCTCTAACACTTTTCAACATCTCCTCCCCGCTAAGTACTCGCTCCATCCATACCTTATGTCTCCTCCGTATCTCATCGAAAAGCTGCCTCACCTCGCCAACAATATCCAGCACTTCGTCGTTCCTTTTCCTCTCCGTCCACTTCACCTTCTCCATTCTTCGCCTCCTCGTTTACCTAACATTCTTACCTCTAACACTTTTCAATATCCTATCCCTGGTAAATACTCGCTCCATCCATACCTTCTGTCTCCTCCGTATCTCATCGAAAAGCTGCCTCACCTCGCCAACAATATCCAGCACTTCGTCGTTCCTTTTCCTCTCCGTCCATTTCACCTTCTCCATTCTTCTCCATACCCACATCTTGAATGCCTCCAATCTTCTCTCATCCTCATTACTAGGAAATAATATTTCCCCACAGCTACAACCTTCTCACGCTGAAAGGGTTGCGCGAAAAATGATCCTATAGGAGCTCTTGTCCTAATTCACCACCAAAATTGATTTAGACCACTTACTTACGGAGTGAAATACACATTAAATTGCGAATAAAATGAAACTCTCCTCCTCCTTTTTAAAACTATTTAACGACACGACCGGTTTCGATTCACAGTAATAATTTTCAATTTTCAATGATGCAGTGTATCGTCTACATATTACCCTACAAGCCGCCTCGACAGGTGCTTGGCGGGGGTGTTAGGGTAGCAGCCGTTTAAAAAAAGAGAGAAGAAAACAAGAAAGAAAATGAGACTGGGATCTACCCAGCATTTATTTAATTCCTGTATTGTTTGGGGGAAAAACAAATTCCTACACACGTCCGTTCGGCAAAATATCTCCCTTAATTTACTGTTTCTGTCGGGCCTAGAATTATATCATAACTGATTGTCTCATCAAAAAGTAAAAAAATGTGGGAAATTTCATATTATTCCCCAGCATACGATGGAACAACTCCACCACATTGGCCTAAGGATCTAAACTTATTCTCCCATGCCGTGGAAACTTGACGAATATTAGTTATATCTACTAGACTCTTCGAAAAAGCCTTCCGTTATTATTATGAAAAGGTAGGAATAAGCACCTATGCCAGGGTCAGGGGAGGATGCCTGTAACGTCTGTCGCTTTGAAAGACCGAAGAACTGTATGCTTAACAATTGAAATACTTACGGTGAAAAACCACGCAAGAGATGACCATTTAACATATTCCATAGGAGTGCGCCAGAGATACCACAAGCGAGAGAAATCGAAAACTCGATCATACGTATTGCTCTTCCGCAAAAAATAGTGGCTGTCAGGGCAACGAGGATGACCTACGAGATTTTGTATTCTGAATTACTTCCCAATATAAGCTAGATGATGAGACAAGAGAGTAGAGGGAATTGGTGCATACATTGGAAGGAAATCTGCAGACTAGAAGGTTGCTTTTCTACTGCCACGAAATTGGAAAAACACAGAGTAGAAACATACCGTAGGAAAAGAAAGTTAAATGCGAATGAGGATAGAGAGCATAAAGACCAGGCGTACTGTAGGTATACAAATTTCCACCCGAGTTCGCGAGAGAAATAATTGTATCCTGATATTTTATTTTCTAGCTATGAATCCTATTGGGCTGGATAAGAATCTAGAAGGTTAGGTGGACGGAGAGGAGGAGCAAAAACGAAGAGCTGGTGGATGAATAGATAGAAATCTTATAGATGGGATACGAAGAAGAGAGAGGTGTAGATGGAGCCAGTACTGAGCGGGGAGGGGATGTTGAAAACGGTGTTAAAGTAAATTCAACAGATTCAGGAGTGATAGAGTGGAAGCTCGAAATAAAAAAGGTAGTCACACTTTTCAATGCGGAAAAAAGCAACTACCTTTTATCTCATTACGTTATTAGATGGTAGAATGTTTGGGAAACGAGGAAGAGGAAGGAAGGGAATAGTATTTTAAACAGAATGAAAGGGAGTAGATCTTATTGAGAATTTAAGATGGAAGCCCAAGAAAGGAGGAAAGAATGACAGAATACTTCTTAAATATTCAACGCAAACTACCTTAATCGGTGGAATACTTAAACAGTAATGATCCTATTGGAAATAGCGTGGGGATCAAAGTGATACGGGTCCGAAGCTCGACTGGAGTCAAACACACACGGGCACCGGAACATTCAAATCCGCTTCCCGTCAAAGCGTGTCCCTTCATTCCAGGTCAAACGGCCACGACAGGTCCTCGCCGAATGAGGAATATACGCCCCAGTGTCCTCGATCGTCGCGATTGAGCAAATCGCGAGCACTGCCCTGACTCGGATGGGTCAAACAACTATTGAGGAAAACCTTTTCCGGGCCGACCAAAGACTATGAAACACACATGAGAAAATTTCTACGTTGGAAATCGACGTAAATTACAAATAAGATTAAACTAGCAGTGTCCATCTGCGTGTTCTACACCCAGGTTGCCCTTGCTGGGCTACCGGCTGTTACCTTGTTGCTAGCCATGGCCCAATCGCGAGAATCACGGGCCAATTGAGAGAAATGGTCACACGAGGCTTGGGGGACACGGAATTATTTGTGGTATGCCACTGCCTGGCTGTCCTTCGCTATAGTTTTGCTTAGGAGAACCACGGCAGAGGGGAGACATGAATAGGGTGGTTTCCTATTATTTTTTTATTGCCTAAATGAAAAGATTATTACTCATGGAGTACGTATTTCACGATTTTAGCTTTTCAAATTACGATATCTATTTTTCGCGATTAAATGAAAAGTGAAAATTTTCAAGCATGCGACAGCTATGTATGAATGCTAGGAAAAGCAAGTGTGACGTCATTCTGGTTCCACCTGCCGCCGCATGGAGCCACCTTGGTGCGAAGCTATGGGCGCCAATAAGATGCAGGCTGCTAGCAAGAAGCGCTCGACTTAAAATAAGGGTTATCAATACCCTATCACACGAAGGAAACTTTCCGACCATAGGCAATTTTAATAGGTGATTATTAAGAGATGTTTCCCTGAGCTCTGTGCCTCATTCATACATTGGTAATCTCAGACTATATAAAACTACTGACTACTCGTATAGCATCTGGGCCCCTGTGACTTCACGTGGAGTTGCATCGCATGGGCGCCAATCTGGCCTTTTTCAAATGAGGTTAAAATTGATCAATGATATTTGTCTAAACTGGGATTTCTAAAACCAAATAATTTGTATATTATGAATACAATAATGTTGGGTAACTTATCGCAATCAATGCCTTTCGTTTTCTTTGAAGAAGGAAACTACCCTATTGAGAGAAATGGTCGCAGGAGGCTTGGGGGACAAAGCATTAATAGTGACATGTCTGTGCCTGACTATCCTTCGCTAGAGTTTTTCAAAGGAGAACCACAGCAGAGAGGAGACAGGAATTAATTGTTTTTTGCCACTGTTTGTCTCTCGTTTGGTGGGCAGGCTGTCTTTGGTCCGTTATTGTTTTTTCGCCCGCAACTTGATGCAATGTCGAGCTACAGCGCGAGATATTAGACCTATCACTATTGAGATAGTAGGCCCTAAAGTGCGACCGCGCAAAATGCAGACAGACTGACACGCAACAAACTCACTAAACTACTATAAATACGAAGCCTGCATTATATTTGCATTAAACCCGACTACGGAATGAAATACGAAAGCAAAATAATAAAAAATCAACCTAAAAAACGAAAGAAAAATAGCCCAATTGTTTCAACTACGTCATCGGTATTGGGCAAAATATTATATATATGCGAGAAATATAGCAGTTACGAACTGTCTGAATGAATCCCTGCTTTATTTTGAAATCTGATTTGGTAGGTGACGAAGTATAAATCCTTATTTGACTGTCTCCACTTCGACAAGAGGAAGAGGGAGCAGAGCCAATCGATGGCATCTTCGGCCTGGGAGCTCCAGGCGACTTCTGAAATCCACCCCCCTCTCTCCCCAGCAAGACTTCTTGGCGCCAACCACCGGTGGAGTCTGCAGACAGTAGTCGCGGCGACGCGTCTGCAGGGAGAGGAGACGAGTCGTCTACCCCAGACCTTAATGACCGTCGAATTAGGGTGGCCTTCGGATGCTACGCAATGAAGGATACAGTTTCTCAGAGAAATATGTTATCTATCCATCACGATTTCAATATCAGAACAGGATGTTTCTAAATGACAATAGAGGAATAATATTGTTAATAACGACATAGCTTTAATAGAAAAGCAAACACTGAAAATATTTAATAATTATTATATGAATAAATATTTGTTATATTAATAAATGATAATTGATTCTAGACAGCCGAGAGAGCTTGAGACAGTTACTGATAATGGGGTGTTTAAACCGATCGACAGAATGAATTAGAGTGAAAATTACTACAGCTGTTTGTATCTCATTAGTCTGAATTTCCACAAAGTGAACTAGTTGGCAACCGATCTAACCAGCCACCTACCTGACTTGACAAACACGATGGAAAGAGTTTTTACATCAATTACCTACTCCTGACCCGATGATCAGGGTGTGAAAGAAATAACTCGCCTTTCGAATGAAGGTACACCGTTTACGATTGGCTTTCACGATAATAAAATGCAACAATTGCCAGTGAAACAAAAAGTGCTGATTTTCTATTCAGTCCATGAACAATTTATATTTGTAGTGGAACGACATACACGCTGGAAAGCTATGACACCCAGATATTAATTTAGAATCATCACGCTTATTTTTTTATGCACATTAGTAACTGATTTTTCACAAAAAAATGAAAGAATAACGTCGCCTATACAGTTAAAACAGATTTTGTGGGTGGTTATTACCAGAGGTACGTCCATAGCATTTAATTGCTTTTTGGGTTTAAGTACATAGAATGTAAGCGCGAAGAAAGATGGATTTTATGTCGCAAGGAATTTTCATTCCGAAGCTTCAATCGCTTCCGGAGAATCTATCGATTCTAATCGATGAGAGGATGGCATGCACTAATGGCAGTCTCTAGCTCAGATTGATTGCGCACGGATCACTCGACCGTGACATTGTAATGCATAGCGCCTATCACGACGTGCCGTCACACTTTCACGGAGAATTTCACGACGATACGAAGGCATGTGAATGTCGTCGCTAGAGACGCTTCTGATGATAAGCTAAAATATTAAATACTGAATATATTAAATGGGGAAAGTTTTACACAAACATTTGAACGAACATTCTGAATATCGAATTTAAAAAAAAAGGGCTACTCCACCGATTTTAAGTACACTCAACGGCCCAACCGCTTCTGTATATCATCAGGAACTTCCCCTGGCTGAAACCACTTGATTTTAAGATTTAATTCTGTGGAGTTAAGAGGACACATCACTTCCATTGGACCGATCTTACTTAGTCACTAATTACAAGTTTAAAATTTAATCAAAAATTATTACCCCGAATACATCAGGGAACATTCAGTAGACCATTTAAATAATTTTCCAGCATCTCAATGGCATAAATTTTAATCTAAGACAATAATACTGATGAATTTTCATACTTGAGACGCAAGCTCATGTTGAAAAGCATTAACTCTATATGTTTTGAAAATTTCAAGATGGTAAAATAAGTTTATAGCAATTCATAGATGACCAAAAAATAACATTATAGCGTCTTAATGATGAGTCTTCTTAACCAAGTTTTTCTTAACTGTCATAAAAATGCAAAGGCATCAACCTTTTTCCTGCCCAAAACCACCGACCTCACCGTCTGGCCACCTTTCTTCCTCTCCAATTTGCATACACAAAATTCACCCCCAACCAACAATATTCACAAGGGCAAACAGAAATATCCAATGCTAGTTTCGGCGAGGGATCTCACTTTCTACCCGTGTTCCTTCATTCTAGTTCGGCAAGGATTCCAGAAGAGTCTTTCGTATGGCTTGAATAGTGACCTCCGAATAAGCGCTGACAAGTGGGAAAAAAGAGGGTAAGTGTGGAGAAAGATGACGGATTATATTCATTTCCGGAAAAATGTAATAATCCTAATAATAATAAAACATGTACACCGGAGTAGACGCTCCCGGCGATGGGAATTTCAATTACAACAGATCATGGAATAGTTTACTGAAAGTTGATCACCATTTAACCCTACCTTGATTAAGGAAACCAAGATTTAAATCGATACCTCTTCATTGTACCTTCGCAAAAATGTTTTGAATAGGGGTAATGTTAACTGCCATGGAAAATTATGTTTATTAACATCAAGTTCCATCATAAAGTTTGCAGACCAAGGAATGTGAATAAAGCGGCATTAAGATAAGCTAAAAACACTATGTCCTAAGGTCACTGAAATAGTTATTTAAATGAGAATCTGCTCACCTCGGATTCTCGAACGTTTAACAGACGAAATAATAGATTAAGAATTGGACGAAGAGATGCATTCAAAATACGAATACCTACTTAAATCATGAGGAAGGACCCATAATAGTTCAAAAATCAACACCACAACAGCGTTAGGAAAAGAAGAAAAACACACAAAAATTCCAAAAAGTTCATTAAAAAATAAAAAAAAGCTACAGAAAGATAAAATCAGAATAAAACAAAAATAAAAGCCATTGGGACAAGCCAATTAACCAAATCGTTCCGAAGAGAACAAGCGAGAAAGAAAATTGTTTTCGACGTAACGAGGACCGCTTCTAGCTTCAGCGATAAATACTCATACATAAATGGGCTCCGATTCCTAATACGGTCAGTGAATCCTTTCCGTTCGCTTCTCCTAACCTCAAACGGGAAGAAGAAAAACAACTCAACAAGGCCTCCTTTCCTCGCAGCACCCACTGCAACAACGATTCCTCACAGCACCCACTGCAATGCGGGAAAAATGAGAGACTGGACCGCTCCAAAAGTGCAATAAAATACGAGCGTCATCAAAGAGGGAACTATGCGCGACATAGCCATTTAAGGGGACCCACTACTTCGGCGAAAAGTGTCGCTGAAGACCAACACAATTTCCCATTTCCTCACCTAACCTTGGCCATGGTGCACTAAAATATTTTACTAAACAATATTGTAAGGATGAATTTGTTCGGTCACTATAACATAATGCCCACATTTGCAGTGACGTCGAGGAAAAATAGAATTTAAGCTAACATTTATCCCTATTTTTACAACATTTATTCAGGCGGTCTACCGCAAAATGAGTACATCATGCGATTACTACAAATAAAGGTTACCCAATTTGAACAGCATGCCTTACTTTATTAATGAACACAAAGCTATTTAAATCCAACAGTTTACGGATATTTTCAGATTTTTACTGATGTTTGTAAGACGATATCGTTAAAACGTAATATATTATTCTGGATTAATTATACAAATTTATAATAGGTAAATTTTACAATAGAATCCACAGATTCCCGGCCAAATTCATGTTTATGCCAAGTGACAACGGAACAAATGAATTTGAATTAATTAAATATGAGGATGTAAAATAAATAAATAAGCATAAAATTTATATTCAATTTCAATGGGATATCTTAAGTAAACACTGATATCTCTGAGGATTTTAACTAGTAAACTTACAGCCTCTACTCTCTGTTCCACGGCGATTCATGAGTTTGCGCTGTGGTATTTAAATGGAAGGTAAGTATACCAGAGAGCGTGTTGACATGCTACCGATAATAATCGACTTAGGTGATGTTAAATTTGAGTAAAAACTACTGCCACCCATGCGCATAAAGGCTAGCTTAGTGAGAACTAAAGAAAGTACATGGGCATCATTCGTTTCAGTCGTTTTCAATAACAGCGACAGGAATAAATCAAAATATCCAGGGATTAAAATTAGCGAGTGGGAAAATATGATGGTACTCGCAGTCACTCGAGGGGAAGCTCTGCCCCCCCCCCCCCTGAGAGACTCCTCCGGGAAAGGCCTTCTCTGGTCATACTACCAGGTCTTACAATTTTTTTTTAACCGTATGTCATAGCACCGTATCTCCTTCGTAGTAATCCTAAGACGCAACACCGTACACATCCCTCCATTGTTGAGATAATAATTCACGAAATAGTGAAATTTCACGATTTGGCCAAAATAATACCCAGACGGCACAGAATCCTCCGTATCTAATTCGTATGCACATAGTATCCATTGAATATCGCCCCATCGCTTTTCGTCAATGGATACTATCTGCATACGAATTAGATACGGAGGATTCTGTGCCGTCTGGGTAAATACTCCGCTCAGTCTGAAAATTGGTTTCACGGCGTTCTTGAAACGTGGTTTATATTCGAAAAATGACATTTTTGACAATAGATTTTTTGACACCCAAAAAGTAGAGGCATAGAGACAGTAGGCAAAACTGTATAAATAGAAAATGAAGTGTTTCTATAATTTTTCCTAGGCTTTCAGACCATTTCCGACAGGGTCGATTCTATGACTTTTAATCGTATCTCGTCTCGTTCACCCCAAACATTGTATGAATCAGTCAGTCAGTGGTCGAAAGTGGGTTTTATACTACTGAGTTAACTACATCAATTAGAGTTCTCAACAACAAATCTGCACATTATGGAGCGGCAAAGCCAACGAAAATGGGGCATCTGTTCGCAGGAACTCAAATCTCGATAGCACTCCTCGTAACGATTCGTGGAAACGTATGCAGCGGAACGAAAATGGCGATAAGTTACACAAGAACGGGGTTCAATAAATTAAAATTACCCTCAAGCGGGGTCGAGACAAGCGCGGAGGGAGCCACAGGATGCCAATTCTTATTCAGATCACGCCCGAATATCGGGAAGAATTGGCCCAATAAATCTTTCGGGGTGCGCAGATTCTATTTCCTCAATTATCTCGCTAGGTTTTAACGTTTATTCAAGCACTAAAATGGTAATTCATAAAATAATCATTCGGGTACTTTACATTGATATCTATACGAAGGCATGCCGATGGAAATTCATTCAATAAATCCTCATCTCACAATTTTTGACCTTTGTCCAAATTGCACTCAATTAAAATGTCATTAGAAAACGGAAGACTGGTTTTGGAATACTGATCTTTTAATAATAATTTCCCGATTTTATTACTTGAAGGTGGATAATGGGGAACATGCACAATTTTTAAAAAGTACTATTATAAGAAGGTCCCAACCTCGAATGTGCTCGCCGCAAATCTGACGGATGAATAATGTTTTTTAGCTTACAAGGGGAGACCACGAAAGTTGCTCCGCCTTTTTCAATGCCGTATTTTTTATGGCCTTCGGAATGGTGAACACATCCCTGAACTAGTAGTGGTTCCGTTGAATGGGCCTTAGTTTGGCTGTAATTAATTAATTTTCATGCGGTACTTTTCACAATCCGCATATAGTCCCATGATATCACGCAAATTACGTGTGGGTCGGGTGGGGTAGTGGATAGCGTTTACGACTACCACCCGGGGGACAAGGGTTCAAGGCTCCGTGACGGATTTTTATTTTCTTGCCTCCATTGTGATCATACGGCGTCAACTTTTTTATTAATTTTAATTGTGACAAGCATAGACATAAGACTATTTTTTATCACCATAATGAAGTTTAGGTATTTAAGCAGTGTCATTTTCAACGCGGGGAAGTGAAGGCTCCACTTTCTACTCAAAAACATAACGAAAGATTAACGGGGGGCTAAAACAGTGGCTTTTTTGGTAGAAATGACATTTGTTGGTGCATATCTTGTTATTATATTGGAAGGGCTACGGAAGATTTTGGGAAGCGGCGAGCACAAGACACATTTGGTGTAATTGTTGCTTTTAACCCTCTAGCGGGCGCGATTGTTATTGCTTCACAACCGGGCGAATGGCGTACTTTGCCTATGTTATGTGCATATATGATAATACTCGATTTTTGTTAAAATTAATCTTTACTTATAGAAATTAGTAAAATCTTGTACATTTATAGGTGATACAGATATAAAGGTACAGAGGTGGTATACGGCCGGTCTCCCGGCGTAATTTATACTCCACGTGTGACGGGTTCCTCTTGCTGATCTAAAAAAATTAGCTACAATACCTCGAACTTTGAAAACTCGCAATAAAGACAGTCAAAGTACATTGTAGGAATACACGAGACCATTCTAGCCCAGAATGTACGTATGATGTTGAAATCCTTGGCTTTCGAAGATTGACGTATTTTATACGCTACCACGTCCGGTCCAGGGTCATAAACTTTTATTTCATCCTATTTATTAATGGAAATTATATTTCGGAATGGTTATTTTAGCACATAGGTACTGTGTAAGTAAACTCCCTTTGGAGTAAAGTGAATTACAAGTGTTCGAGAAATATGGCATTTTATAATCGTTTTTTGTTCTTATTAATTATGTCTGTACGGATGTTGTTGGTCGCCGCGAGCCTTTAATGGCATGTGCTCTAGCAAGAGTGGTTTCCATTTTTAATGTGGAAGTTGATCAGTATAAGCAATGAAAAATTTAACAATTTGTCGCACACCAACCCCATGCTAGTGTAGTCGTCGTATCTCCGTGTTTGAAATGACACTGCTTAAATACCTAACGCATTTATGGTGATAAAAAAATAGTCTTATGTCTATGCTTGTCACAATTAAAATTAATAAAAAAGTTGACGCCGTATGATCACAATGGAGGCAAGAAAATATAAAGTCATCACGGAGCCTTGAACCCTAGTCCCCCGGGTGGCAGCCGTAAACGCTAACCACTACCCCAACCTACCCACAAGTAATTGGCGTGATATCATGGGACTATATGCGGATTGTGAAAAGTACCGCATGAAAATTAATTAATTACAGCCAAACTAAGGCCCATTCAACGGAACCACTACTAGTTCAGGGATGTGTTCACCATTCCGAAGGCCATAAAAAATACGGCATCGAAAAAGGCGGAGCAACTTTCGTGGTCTCCCCTTGTTAGTTATGTCTTTAAAAATTAATCTTCATCGGCTGCTTGAAAACACGACGTCATCGGAGCGTGACGTCACGGTACGGTCTCCACTGATGACAGACTGAGAAAGTGGATAGAAAATCGGTCTATGCAGGGGCTGAAACGCAAATTTGGCGAAAATAATTGCTATTTTTACTTCGATATCTTACATTCAAGTACTACAGTAAAAACCCTTGAGTCAAAGACTGCGTCAAGTTCTGATAATTGCTGGAAACGCTAAGGCAAATCAAATAACAATAAACAGAAAAAACCTCATTACATCAATTGCAAACTATAATCGTACATTTACCGACGCATGAATGTTTTACAAATGGGTATGTATAGATTCCCCTCCATAGCTCCGCTGAAATTTGTCAAGTTGGAAATGATAGTGTTGTATAGTTAAAACATGGCGACTTATAGCGATGTTTCCAAGCAACAAAAATTTACAGAGAAAATGAAGACGAAAAACTAAAAGAATGTAGGTTTTAATTCAACTTGATCTTTGCTTCTCAAAATATATTTGCGTCAACTGAGTGTTTTCCGTGAACGTTATCACTACGGAGAACATTTTTTTGGAAAAAAATTAATTATGGTGACTCTAATCTGCCCTGAACTCCGTTATTACGTCTCGTGAATCTACCGGAAAATAAACCAGTCGCGCTGGCAATACGGTGGTCGGAAATCGTACGGGGAACTTCCTGACTTCGAAGTTGACGTGCGATTTGGGGGCAAGGAGCGTTTCAAAGCGCCCATCACCGTGAGAACGCCCTCAATGGAGGCGGAGAAAGAATTCGCGTCACACACGAAGCCACGCAAGGCACAAACAAATGAGGAGCGGATTCGACATGCTTCGTGGAAAACGGCGATTCATCGTCGGAAGTGAGATATTAAAGACAAAACACTTTCGCATCCTTTCCTTTTTAAATTAGTCCGCTAAGGGAGCATCAACCGTAACGTTTCGTGTGCTCTCGCAATAGCTATCTTGACTCTAGGACAGTTCGTGCACGCAGTTTTCGCGATTTAGAGCGCCATAATTGAATCCAGTTTCCTAGACTTCGTGTAAGGTCAATGACTTTCACTTACATAGTAGTGCTGATGATATTTATCGAGAGCACTTTCCAATTGGTTGACATAAGCCTTATCAGACAGGCGCCAGGTGTCTGACGCCGTCGGAGACCAGCGAAAGGTGCATAGTTATGCAGGAAATATTATAATGAGACTTGCTTCTTTGAGAAAGGAGAGATTTGGTGTTGTACGTGTTGCATGCACTAATATTTAAAATTTTTGCCCGCGCGACTGGTTTATTTTCCGGTAGATTCACGAGACGTAATGACGGAGTTCAAGAAAGATTAGTCTCCATAATTAAGTTTTTTTTTCCAAATCTCGCGCATTGGTAAACCATACCTTTTAATTGATTACCGAGAAATTTCCTACACGGACATAATATAAGGTAAGGTTTCCCCTAACATTCTTAAATTTTCACATTATTTTATGAAGCATAAGAAAAAACGAGGGTATCCTGTTGCGCAAAAAGTACGTCATGGCCGAAAACTTGATGTAATTTTCTTATTAAGAGGCCAAAAGTTAGTCAAAAACAAGTGACAGATCTAAAGGCCTGGTTGCACGACGCATTTACCCGTACGAGTATGTCTAAATGTATGAACGCGTGAATGAACACGAAAATGCAGTGTAACCACCCAACTTGTGCGAATGCATGCACAGAAAATAGAACCTGTTCTAATTTGTTTCATGCATTCGTGCGTGTTCCGTTCCGGTCCACCAAAGTCATTCACGCAATCAGACATTAACTTGTACGTGTTAATGTAGCGTGTAACCAGGCCTTAAGAAAACAAAATGGCTGTTATCGGATCGATACGTCGGAAATCAAAATGCGCCACCGTTGATGCATTGAGATGTGAGTCCCACCTCCCGCTATGAGGGTGAAGGACCGCCTCCCACCCCCGCCGTGTCCCACAACCAAGCCTTCCACACCCCGAACGCCCGCCGCCGCGGCTGTCTTCGGCGCACCCCGTGCATTTCAAGATTCCGGGCGCGTAGAATGGATCCGAGATGTACATACGAAAAAGGTCCCTCAAATCCCTTATGACTCAAAAGCGGAGCTTTAACGGGCCTCGCGAACATTCGTCCTCTCACGGACGAAGGGATTCAATGTTAGGGATAAAAGATGAGGCGTTTTTTTCTCTTATCCACAGGGTAGGTGGGGGAGGGGTGGGCGAGAGAGGGTCGGGAGACAGATGGGAGATTGAAAGGGAAGATTATGCGGGAAAGAGCATTGGTTTACCCTGGAATCGAATCGAACAGGAGGAGTTGGGGAAAGAGAGCACTCGATATCCCCGCAAATACCTGCGCCCTAGTTTCCAGGATGCTGATCCCAGCGGGCGGAGTACTGGCCTCTCTTCTCCTCTGGCGAACTCCGGGAGCAGCGCGGGTCTATGCTCCACGCACACAGGAACAATGAATTGAGAGAATACTGGTTTCTGATAAATGGAATGTGACGAAGCAAATTACTCAATTCAGTGGCGCAGCGAGGGTAGGGGGGTTTGGGTATGCAGTCATTTTTGAGAGATATAGATTAACAGTGAGAGCATTCTTAAATTAAAAGTCGTTAAATCAACATAATGAAATAAATTCATGTGCTGTCTTTAAATTATTCGATTCGTTAAAATAGAAATACTCCCAATCTTGTTAGAAACATCACCAAAATACAGGAGCACGCAATAATACTTTTCAGGAATCCTTCTCGGGCTCTACGCCAGGTTAAGTTTTTCGACCTTTCGGAAATTCGTATCCCCCAGAGCTCAGATAAATTTCTAAGTTTGATTTATTTTGGAAGGTTACTCGGAAATTCCACCGGGTCAGGTTCTCCTACTCCATCTCGGCCGACGTTTCGATGTACTATTTGTCCATCGTCATCGGCATCCCTGATATCCATGGACAACTCGTAAAACGAAACGTCGGCCGAGATGGAGTTGGAGAACCTGACCCGGTGGAATTCCCGAATAATTTTCTACGATTCAATACGCCGGGAAAGCCTGCGATCATTCTTGATATATTTTACTCAATTGGATCAATATTACTTATAGAAAAGTGTAAGGATAAATAAAACATCCCTCAGAATGCCGTAAAACTCAACATTTTGAACCATTTATCTTAAAAAATTTTCTAGGGAAGGGCCCCTGCACCTCTCACTTACCCTGGCGGGTAAATTCCATACCCCCAAACCCCCCCGCTAGTCTTAATTCCTGGCTGCACCCCTGACTCACATTGCCTGCATTGGTTACAAGTAGTAATCGGATAATTCTAGAGTGCGATTAGCCAAAGCCAACATACTTACATATCGATGGCTAAGTTCTAACAACACGTATCTCACTATTTGGCCGGTTTGACACGGGTATCTTAAACTAAGCGTAATAAAATTAAAAAAAATAGAATTCAAGCAAAATAAACCTCTTTGTTGGCAAATTTATGCTTCATTTTCAGCTTTATGAATTTTTGGTTCTTAATTTTATCGTAAAATTAGAAAAACATAATCGTTTTTTGCTCACCTGAAAAGTTGCTATTTTTGAGATACGTGTTGTTAGAACTTAGTCATCGATATGTATTAGTAGTATTGTTAAACTATTTAAAATTTTCCTGATGAATAATAATATGGGATTCTTCTCGGACTCTGCACCAAGTTAATTCAGTCGTATTAGTCAACGTTAGAATTTGAACATTCAGACAGTAACACGCCTTGGAAATGGAAGACTGGGCGCTTTCCGAAACGTCGGCTTATACGACTGAATTAAACTGTTGTACAGCCCGAGAAGAGTTCCTGAAAAGTATTATTGTGTGTTTCTGTATTTTGGTGATGTTTCTAACAAGATTGGGAGTATTTCTATTTTAATGAATCACATGATTTAAAGACGGCACATGAATTAATTGCATTACGTTAATTTAACGACTTTTAAATCAAGAATGCTCTCACTTTTAATACATATCTCTCAAAGATGACTGCATAACACAAAAACTATAATCAATCGTGCGTCAATATAGATCAAAATAATAGTCTGTCATTGCAATAAATAAAATTTTCAAAGTAGGATAAAGAATAGTTGTAACATTTTCCATAACTAATCCAGTAACTTCACCCTTTACTACCTCCATCAAACAATTAAAATTCTTCGCAAAAAATCTTAAAATTTTCCGAGGGCTCTCTTCGTTAGCTCGATGGTTTCCGTAACGATAAAAACACCACCGCTCTTTCTCAATTTGTTAGTACATACGACGCACTGCTACGGTCATACATCATCCATCACGAAGAGAGTATGATGACGCCAGGACCCCAGCTTCTATAGCATGTTATTCAGCCAATAATGTTTAACCACAATACGCTACGTCGGTGAAGCGTGTTAGAATGGCGTGCTGACAGCGATAACAGATGAAGTTCGGGTGTTTCGCTCGCCGATTTTTTTTTTTCATTTTTTACGATACGTTTCAATCCTTTGTACCATAGTGACGCATGTCATGAGCTGTGGAAATGGAAATAAAAATCACATCCATAAAAATTCATAAGGAGCAAATTATTAGGGAATATCTCTTGGAACCTTAAAATACCAATCAACTCGTTTAATAGGTTTTCCTTTTTGAGCGTAAAAACGGGCGTTTGCATGGAAATTATATTAAATTATGTACGCATGTAGAATCTGCCTTTTACGCAAAGCGTCGAAATGAGCCGCAAACTCGACGAATGTATCCGACTTAATATTCTTTACAAGCGATTTTTAAGTTCAAAAGTTCCAAAATAAATGAAATTTTTTAAACTTTTTAGCTCACCAAAAAAAGTAAAACACGCTTTATATAATGCATTAAGTTCTCTCTCCCTTCTCTCTTTTCATCAACAAGAGCTGTAGACTTCAGCATTTTCTCCACGGAGAAGAGAAATGATGAACAATTTAAAATAAAAAAAGAGGACACAAATAAACAAATGAATACTGGAGGTGAATATTTCGAATGCATAGGAGCATGACGCCCCAAGGGAAATTCCACGCTTAAATCGAACGGTTCTCCCACAGCAGTTGAGCCAAAAATATTACATTCGAGGAGAATCCTCCACTCAACCACTAGACGTGCAGACACCCACTGCGATGCTATCGTAGAGCGATCTGAATTTCATGGGGATGGGTGAGTATCACCTTAATGAGTGACATTAAACCAAATTTACTAGCCGGCCTCGGTGACGGCGAGGTTAAGTCCTTGCCTGGCAAACAAGAGGTCGCGGGTTCGAGTTTTGCCAGGTTAGGTTTCCCCTATCCAGGGCATGATTATTTGTGTATGTTTCATTGTTAAATTTGTTGAATACTTCGATATAAAATGGGCAATATGAGCTATATTCGGTAGTTTGGGAATAAAATAAAATCTATATTCCAGATGATACTAACAATCTGCTAATAACTTTTCATGGCTATTCTTTGAATGTGCAAATTCCCTATTGAAAAAATTTGGAACAAATCGGAAGCCCTGCGTTCCTTGACACACTTCGGACATTTCCGATAACTTTAAACGCGACCAAAGTGGATAAATCAAGATTCTACGGGTAGGCCTGCGGCCCTATTCTTTGCATTTAAAATGACGGTAGTCACACTTTTCCACAATCATTTAATGTGTACGATGCGTTTAGGCTCACAGAGCCATTTTCTGGTACAATATCAGTACAATACCTGCCTTAAAGAAGATAAAGGTGAGATGGATGACAAGTTCGAAATAGGAAGAGCCTGGAATAGATTGCATGACCTGTCTTGTATCAGACGATGGCTCTGTGAGCCGAAACGCATCGTACAAATTGAATAAGTTGGAAAAATTATGCAACTACCTTTTATTTCAGTAAGTCGAACATCCACTATATCACGCTTGAATCGGCTGAAACTCTTCCTAGTATTTACCAAGAAGAAAAGAGGATCCTCAATGCTGACTCTAAATGTGTTGTCAGTCACCGAGTATATAAATGGGTTAACAGAATTCGCCACTTGTGTCTCTGACACACAATTTGATCCGAGTTTTACGGGGAAATAAGATATAACTAGGGGTGTTGAGCGAAATTTATATTCATGATGATGTGACCTATCAGATTCATAACTTTTAAATACTATCCCTCGCAATTACAAACATTATAATGCAAAATAAACCGATTAAAATGCGACCGAAATGGGGACAGAAATCATCCTTCTATGGGATGGAATTGGGCCTCCTCCATGAAATCCCATTGATATTTACCATGGGCTGAACGGAGAGAAATTTAAAACAAAAACATCATGAAAACTGCTATTACACGGGTGACTTCCACAAACGACAGAGGTTTACCGAGTACCGCCACGGCTAATCTCGGGACGAATTCGTCGTATCCTGATATCACCGCAACCCTCAATTCACGAGCCAACGATTTCCAGCCCTGGCTCGAGGGAATCCATCCCTTGGCAACGTTTCAAATCACATGCCTTGAACACGAAAGCCCGCGTAATAGCCACCAAGTCACGTGCGATCATAAAAACAGGGGGTATTCTCACCGTTCAACACCGAGAGGAACAAAGGTTAAGGTCATCGGGAACATCAACGCGCACAAAAATTTCGAGCGAATATTTAAAAATCACGCACACACCCTTCGTTGCGTAGAGACATTTTTGCGAAGTTCCCGTTTCAAAACAAAACATGAAGAAGGACGAGCACTTTGCATTCGAACGGCACTGAACAGAAACATGGTCCATTATAGGAGGGCTGGAGAAGATAAGATGAAGAAGATAAAGGTGAAATGGATGGCAATTAGTTTAGTGACAATAATTATTCAAATATTCTTCACAAATGGACGGAATATTACCTTGGACGGCCTTTAAAGGTCGTAGAAGGGTTTAGTAGTCTAGAAAGCGGGTAGAAGGCAGTGATACTCAGTGTTGCTAAGTTCCGAGCAAAATGAGCTTGAGGTTCGAGGCTCCACTAACCCTTTCGCCGAAAGAAGTAAGAATTTCAACGCTTCACGGCTGAAAACTCTAAAAAAATAAGCGACAGATAAAAATGAAAACTCGGAAATATACGGATATATATAATATATTCCCTCAACCCAAGCTCTAGCATTCATTAACGACCAAAAATCAATATTCCAATATTAAAAAATAAGAGAAAAAAGTAAAATGGAACGATAAATAACTATTATGTCTTTTAGTAATTTGTGATGACTGAGGGGCATCATCCTCATGAGGGGACTCATATTTCGAGCGACTCTGCCTCACTATTTATTGGGTGCAACCTAGGAAGATACAACAGTAAGTAATTACGCTCTGACTTGAATGACCGCTCAAAGTGCAAAGGTTTCGCACATCGAAGAATATTATTCAATTATTTTGTACAACTGGGGAAATTGTCAGAGCAGTCTCCTGAAGACCGCAGGAGGGACACCGGATGCCGGATGTCACTGCCGATTACTCAAAAATGAAAATATGCCGGACAAAAACTAATACAGGAACAGAAAAATATGTCACACCGTCCCAGATCTAGATCAATTTGAAAGAAATTTAGTTAAACGCCAATTCCATTTGTGACGAAATTACCTTTAGAGAAAACTATACAACAGGATATTTCGATGTAATTGTAAAATACAATAAAATTGCAAAACTTCTAACTATGCATGATCAAAAAAACATTTATTAAGGCGGTTTTCATGTATTATCATAGAAATTAAATTATTTATCGAAATAACTTCTAAGTATGCCCAAAATTAACATGTGAACGAATTACTCCCAGGTCAACCTTTAATTGTAATGATTTCAAGCATCTTCAAAACTCTGTGAATCGAAGTATGAATTGAAAACTTTTAACAAGGCCATGAATAATGTTTCAAACACTGATTTCATAAAATTAACCCATTTAGCTGTTGATTTATCAAGATAAAATATTACCAGCCTAAATTTTAATTTGAGAGAAAAAGTTGACATTTTCATGGAAATGCCCAAAACAATTCCTGCCCTTGACTGAGAGTAATTATTACCAGGATAGAGCCATGAAATTTCCAGCGCCAAAACTTAAACCACAATTTAAGTTCACTAAAAGTTTTGCAAGCTATCGGTAATGATGCAGTTCTATAAATTACAGGAGGAGTAAATATGATATAGTATTTCAAACCTTAGACATGAAATCACATTATTGGAAATGGATATGCAATTATAGGAGACAAAATCCAGCTGAGAACATCATGACTGGTTGTGGCTTCACGGAAATCCATTCTTCCTTGCGTTGCCATCCTTGATGAAAACCTTACGACATGAATTGCCATAATCCATACCCCCCACACCTTCCAGTAATAGTTGCGCCTAAAACCCCCCAGCCTTAATTCCTAGCTGCGCCCCGGTGTGTATACGTTATGCAAGATTCAACCATTTTTTGGCGGATTAATATTTTTCAGTTCTACTTCTGCAGGAAAATTGAGGCAAACGCAAATTTTCTGCGGGAAAATACACTTTCGGTCCTGAAAGCGTTAATGTGGTTCTTGGGGGTATATTAGATATTCTCTTATAGTCTCCAGAAGACCGCAAGAGCGACACCCCCAGAGGGTGACTGAGAGGCGGGAGGTGCCGCTGGGCATCCACAACACCCCCTAGTGAGAGGCTCCCCTCGGTGCCATGGCTGCGTTCACTGGGCCACACTGCAAAAGGGCGTGGATCGATGGTTCGCGCAGTGCAGCGCGGCGCAGGGGAGGAGAATGCGCGGGGGAGATAAGTCCGCCCGTCGACCCCATCTGCAGGTCAGGGGAGGAAGCGGATGGCTGGGGGGAGGCAGTGTACGTCTGCCGAGGCCACGCGACGGGAAACTGGGGCAGTGGAGGAGGCGTCGCTAGGTGGGGGCGGGACTCCCTGGAGCTTCCCCACTGCCAACACCTTTGTGTCCCGCCCCACTAACCGCCACTCACGAGAGATAAGAGCGCGCGCGGGAATAGCATCGCATCGTAGCCCGCAATAAAAGCCGCGGAGCTCAATAAAAGGGAGAGTGGAGTCGAGTGGGCGAAAAAAAACAACAATAAGACCATTTCAATCCCGCCCTCTTTTAATGAGTTGGTGACGTCATGAGAGTAACGGTTTATTAAATAGTTCGGGCAGATCCACTCACTGAATCTCTCACAGGAGGGAAAACAATCACGAATAACGCGAGGCCGAGGCGAGTGGCTTAAGGCCGTTTACACGGGGAACGGAATTGCGCAGGTTAGAACTGCATTAATTTCTAAAGGCCGTTTTACATGATACACGGAATTGCGCAATCTGACGTACGTGCGAAGGCGCATTCAAAAGTGCGTCGTGTAAAGCGGTGAATTGCTAGAACACATGCGAGAATGCGTGGATGCGAGACGGTAAAATAGCCCCTGTTCTAATTTCGTCCATGTATTCGCGCAATTCCCCGCCATTTTAGAAATTAATGCAGCCCTAACCTGCGCAATTCCGTGCCCCGTGTAAAACGGCCTTAGAATAGCGTGGAATTGCGCGAATGCATGGACGAAATTAGACACAGGGGCTTTTTTGCCATCTCACGTCCACGCATTCCCGCATGTGTTCTAGCAATACACCGCTTTACACGACGCGATTTTGACTGCGCCTTCATATACACGTCAGATTGTGCAAGTACGTGTCCCTTGTAAAACGGCCTTTAGAAGAGTTGACCCGGCAGGATTGCGTGACGTCATCAACTAATCTAGGAAAGGATTGAGGTTGTCTTAAGTAAAAGACGATTCCGATCTTGTGTCGCTGCGATCGTAACGATTCCGAGAGAAAATATTTCTGGGTGGGGGGGGGGGGGGGATGCCTAATAGACTTTTAGGAACTTTCCCACCGCATAACGCCCACCACTATTTGGTGTCACCCCACCAGATGGTACTGGGGAAATAAGAGCACGATGGTGCTCACCGCGTTCCACGAATCCTAATACTTGGAACATGAGATAGCACAATTTAAGGAAGAAGAAACTTAAAATACCGGCTCGATTAATGGGCTACAGATGCAACAATTCAACACACACACATTAATTTTTGAAATAAAAAACGCGGCAAGAATTATTTCTACCCCGAAAAAAAAATTAAGATGCCGAACCCATTTCGGACGAAATACGCGACATACAGGAGGATTTTCACTTTAAGGCGAGCACAAAACAAACAATCACAAGATAAAATTCAAAACTTTATATTCCGATGAGTTTCTGAGTTCGGAACCAAAAACCAATGCACACCACACACAGAGGCTTGCTTATCATTGGCCCTTTGAGTCAGAATTACTCACTTATTTTCAAAATCATCATCAGCCATTTTAACCTCCATCTCCAATGTGGCATGGCACCACTCACCTGTAAAAAAAGAACAATGTCGTTATCTAAATGGACATAAAAAAGAGAGAGGGAAATGTTTAAAAAAGATAGGCAATGTAATATGATTGTAATTCCAATCATTAACCCTAGGAAAGTAACCAATTCCATTACGATTAGCGCACCAATATATAAATATGAATCACAAAACTGAAAAACATACGAAAGAAATACAAGTCATCATTGTCAAGTCATATTCTGATTCCATTGGGCTATCCATACCGGAAGTTTTTTAATTTAACATATTTTTAACATAATACGACAATAATTATTAAGATAATTGAACTTCGTATGACTCTTGATTCAAATAAATTTGAAAAAATCAAAGATGAACATTGATTATTGCAGTAAAAAAGCCAGATTAAGTAGTGAACAATTCTGAAGTATTTTCGGGTGCATCGTAAATAAATTATTAATAAGAGTTCGTGAAAAGTGATAATAAGTACCGCTTATATATTGTATGATATTAAAAGATATGGCTGACAGTGCTGAAGGCTATCCCGAAGATCGAGTTTGAAAAGTGTTTCGAGGATTGGAAGACGCGCTGGCATAAGTGCATAATATATAATGGGGACTACTTTGAAGGTGACAACATTAATGTAGACAAATATATATTTTGTTTTTTGAAAAAATAAATTACCATTATTTCCTGAACACACCTCGTATATAGACCCAATCAATTAAACATGTGGCCTGAAAAGGTGCGCAGGTATCGTAAAATCTACGGCCAACTTCGATCAAAATGTAAATATTCCAATTGATGAATAAGCGTGAAAGATCTGAATTTTGATAACTGGCGCACGTTAAAAAAGTGGATGAGAGATGGAATTGAATACTTATTTGTAAAATTTGCAAATGAGGTTTTCCAGGTAGTTTTCGAGAACGCGGAGACTTTAGATGATGGATGCTATGGTAACCGGATAAAGAGAACTTGTCTGTATGTATCACTGAATACGACCGAGGCAATTATGTATGTATGACTTTTAACTAAAAATAAGTTAAACGGTCCAAATTCTAATTGGAAGGGCTCCAAAAGCAATTAACGATACCGGATATACAGCTGGGAATTTTGGGTATGGCTTCATACGGGTTGACTACCCATGGAGATATCTGAAATCGATGACCACACACGAAATGAAATGCCCAAAGAACGCCCAAAAAAAATAATCCCTACTATGCACCCTAGTCAACACATGCTGACAACCGTTACCGATGTACCAATTAGAACCAGACGTAGAAATCCATACGAAAATACTAGGAATGAGTAGACTACAAACGTCCATCCATGATTCCACCGACTTTCGGGCACGGATTCGGAATCGATTGCAAAAAGTCGATTCCGAGTCCACCAATCAATTCCAGGAAGATAAATACTTTAAAAATAGACTACGAGATCGGGGAAGAGAGGCCGACATACACCTGTGCCATTGTACACAGTACATTATGAAGCTGACAATTTATGTCTGAAACATTAAGCGTTTATTATTTTATTAAAGCTGAGGATATATTGCAATAATTCTAACTAGCTATTTTTATTAAATATACTTTTTGGGCCACTTAATTGTATTTGCCATTTTATTCCATTCCATTCTTAAAGTTTAATTACAGCAATGCTGCTGACAAATCAATATCCTACCAGCAGGTATGAATAAGAACCGAAGAAATCGTAATCGAGAATCGGGAATAGATTTGAAATGACCGGAATTGCAATCGGAATCGGAAAGAAGTGGAATCGACTCATCCCTAGCAAAGATATCCAAGGGGACATCCAGGGAGTGCGAAAATTCAAATGTCTCCCTCATTTCTACATGCATTCAGCAACGTTTACGCACGATGTGCAAGCGAAGAACTTCAACGACGCCTAAGAAAAGAAGAGAGCACAGAAACGTATATTTTTCCACATCCTGCCTTATTATCAAAAGACGCCAATATTTTCAATTTTTTTTAATTGAGAAGAAATAACAATTGAATTGTGGGCGAAGGAAAATCCACGCGTCCTTGAACGAAAAGCCCAAGTGAGTCAAGATGGATGAGGCCGCTCCATTTCAGCCATATCGATCCCTAGACGCGATATAACAAGGATTATGGGACGGGGTAAAAATGCTTGGCGGATTAGAAAAAAATAATTATATCGAAAAATAAGAAGTAAAAAAAGACAAATTGAAAAAAAAAGAGTAATGTTTCCCCAGGACGTCTTCCGCGTGTGGAGCCACCGTCGAAGTTGGACAATGAGATGGAGCAGCAGGCATGCCGATCGAAGAGGACCTCGCCGTGATGCAGCGGGTCGCGTGACTATGAAAAAAAAACAATATAGCAACGGACACCGCGCTCTCTCAAACACATCGGAGGGATAGGAAAAAGAGTGCCGTTGCATACAGCGAAAAGGTGATGGGACGTTTGTGGAGAGAGGAAAAAGGATAGCCGCATAGTGCTGATGGATTGGAGAAGAAGTTTGCACGCAGAGGCATGGTACCTACACATAATCGCGAAGCTGGGTAGGGATCGACAGTGCGATAATGAAGGAGGAGAAAGAAATGGAAGGAACCATGGAAATAATGATGGAAAAATGTGGGTAAATAACGATTTTACAAGCAATCGATATGGAATCGAAATGAAAAGAACGAATTTTCAACAACAATCGAAATTAGAACCAAAATATAGAATAATCAAAATATCGATGGTTCTTTTTGAAAAAATATACAGTTCATACAAAAATATATTTATTATTCAATCGAAAAACACCCAGAATACATATTTGAGTAGTATAAAATAATCCCAAATACTAATAAGAATACACGATTGAATTATTATTATTATTATTGAAGTATTTTACCGATTAAGGTAGGTTTCCATGGAGTACTATAGAAAAATTCTGGGAGCCTCCCCTTACTTCATGCACTTCCCTCTTCCACTCACAATAAGACCTACTCCCATTCATTCTACCCAAAAATCCTATTCTTTACCTTCCTCTCCCTCGTTTACCTAACTTTCTACCCCCTAACACTGTTTTCAACATCCCCTCCCCGCTAAGTACTCGCTCCATCCATACCTTCCATCGCCGAATGAATTATAAGTAGCAAAAATTTACCCACGCACGCCCATTTAAGTTTTGTGATCAACGCTTAGAACCATTCGGCTGTAATAAAATTCTTAAGAAAGATCAACTGATTGAGATGCTTTATAGATAATCGATGATGTGCCTTTCTAAGTTAACTGGCCTTAGTAACGCTGCTAAAATGAAAAGAAATGGAGGAGGTCAAGATCGAAGGTGAAAAAGCGAGTTGGGATCTAAATATCTACTACCTCGATCTTTTTCCATTAAAACTCGATTTTCGATTTTAATCGAAATCCATTTTTCCATCAGTAGACGGGCGACGGCTGGGCGCACTCATCTCTTTAGTAATATTAGATTAAATTAGGTGAGATGCAACTGGGCTTCGAATTACACGTAGAAATGAATATCTGAACGCTAATCAATTTAAGGAATAAAATCTCCGAATAAGGTTTTTTTCGGTCAACCATGAGAGCCATCAACAGGGAGTACAAGGGCATACACTACGCACATGGAGATGTATTTCTTGCCTCGTGGAATGTAGGCATACGCGAAAGAATCGGACTCTCTCACATCCACCGTGCTCCTTCAAAGTTTCTATAACCACGATGGAACCCTGGGCTAAGGAAATGAACTGACTTAATTATAATTTCGCTAAGCCTCGCTACGAAAGCAATCCTTTTAAATTTTATTGTTTCTGAATTAGAGGGTAGCTCATTTCGCGAAGGAATGTCTCGACCAGCTAAACGAGGCGATTTTTCAAATCCTATCCTCACACATTTTATATTTTTCGCCTTTTTCCACAATTCCCTGATCCAACAAGCTGAAAGTTATGCCATGTAATCTAAAATATGTTACAACGGAGGTAAAATTGGAAAAAGATCGTGGGAAAGAGAATTTGTTTACACATATTTTCAATTAATGCCTACTCCATTACGCGATCATTTAACACTATCGCTACTACTAAAAGTACATTGCTATGTACGCTATCGCGGGTATCTTCTGTTGACTTCTCTAGACAAATAAATGAACAAATTACTTGCAAGATTTCGATTAAAAATTTGCATCCCTACTTATGCTTGTCAATGGTAAATGTTTGAAGATAAAAATGGAGGTCAAGGCCAGCAAAATGGTTAGAGAATATTGGTATATGTGATCAATAAGTAACATGAAACTTCAAAATGGAGCATAGAAATTTATAAAAATACCTCAGACAGTTGAAAAAAATGACTTAGGTGACAATTAGACCGGACGAAAATGGAGATTTTCACCGAAGGAACACCGCGCATCATTGAAAAACTTTTATGTCAACTCCCCACCCGTGAAGGTGAGATGCAGTTTGTAAGAAAAAACGACAACGAATCGGCACGAGATTGGAATGATTTTATAAGGAGGCAAAGAAAATTGATCAAGCGGCTCGAAAGCAAGATACATATCACCGGAACGAAATGGAGACACACTCGAGTTGATGGGATTATCCGCGTTAGTGAGGCTTGCACAAGCAGGAGGTATCAAGTCGCAGAGCGACTAGACCGCTACTGGGAAAGCAATCTAAGGAACAAATAAAATAAAAATAAAACGCCTCGATTCGACACGAGGCGACGAAATAACCGTGCGATCGACCGAAAGCCAATTTATTCCAATTCCCCCTCGGGAAACCAAACGGCTACAATGGAAAATGGGGACGATATTCGATGAACGAGGGTGGGGGTGGGGGGATATAACTATTCGCTAAATCGACTCGACACCATCCCTACCTCCCTGCCATCCACTGATCCCATCCCAGAATGCATAGCGTATCGACCAGCATCTATCTCTGCGACTTCCACCGTGTAACTGCCGGAATCCAACGCTCCATTTCAGTCTCCGGCATTTAACAAACTAATATTTCGTTTTGAAGTGAAAACTTCTTCTGTCGCGTTGATCACTTTTGTAGATGGGTAAAAGACATTTGACTCGCGTCACCGGCACCGCTACTACATATATGTATAATTCTGTATATACACAGTACACTCGCTATGTACACAGTACTTGTGGAGAGGTACAAATCATTAGACTCGCATCAGCGTCACCAGTCCATACTCGTGCAGGAGAGTGTACTCGATACAAGAATAGTGAAGGTTAATATAATATAACTCAATTTCTTTTAATACGTTCAATTTGGGTAGCTTATTTAATAAAACACTCCATTAGAAATTATTCCTAACATTAAAAATGCTTACGTTATTTCAAGTTTTCACTTCTGTCGGCACTCCCCGAGGGCGGATTTTTTTTAGACACAGGCAGATGCTGACAAAATTCTACTCTTATTTTATTACCTGAAAATGTCTAGATGAATACGTAAATTTCAAGGAAGTAATTCCTCGCGAAAAAAGACTAAATGCGTCTATTCGGAGGAGAGATTCAATGAAACGACTGCCCGTTACTCCGAAGGACTAATTCTGTGGCCAAACCGAAGGTCGAGCGGCTGCCTGAGGGCATGGCCGCTGCCGTGTTTTGATGCGAAGTCCCTTAACGGGAAGACGGGTGACCCAAGGCGGGATGGGAGAGCCAAAAACCAAAACGCTACCGCTGGGATTTCTCGGAAGCAGTTTTCGGCTTCGCGAGAAATGGCCACTCGTTTCTAACAGGCGTCGTGACCGTTCGCTCGTATCTAAGAAGAATATCTGATGAAGCCGGCTTAACTGGAAACGAGGCTAATGTACCTAATATTAATACCTAATGAGGCTAATATTAAGTTTTACTTCCTACCTCTATTCCCTGGCCTTGCAGTTTTTCTATTTGGGGTGACTTTCTTGGACTAAATTAAAAAAGTTAACGTAAGAGATCATCTCCTAGTCCATAGGTCTATTTCATGCGCATGATCATACTAAATGATTATGTGAATGATATCATTCGCCGCATATAACTGAAAAATTCGCGAATGGTCATTCAGTGAAAATTGGAACATGTTCTATTTTGCTCGCATGATCCTGTGAATGATCACGTGATAATTCAGCATGATCCTTCGCATAATCATTCATCGTGTATAGCGGCCTTAACCCCTGTTAAGTCCTGGTTATACGGTACATTGACAAGAACAAGTTAATGCGTGAATGTATGAACTATCTTGGTGGACAGGAACGGAACATCTACGAATGCATGAACCAAAGTAGAAATAGCTCTATTTCCTGTTCATGCGTTCGCACAACACAGCGCATTTTCGTATTCATTCACGCGTCCATACATTTAGATATTAGCTCCTAAGTGTTAACGCACCCTGTAAGGAGGTCTTTCCATGTTAAATTCTGTTGAAAATTCGTTTTTAATTCTGACTTTGAATCTAGATTCATCAGTTCATGTTTTTCTTTCTAGGAAGGGCCAAATCGTAAAAGACATGAGAGGAGATGGAGCAGAAGTCGACTGGATGAAACATCGAGAAAGATGGCGAGTTGCTGCTGGCGAGGCCAAAAGCCTTAAGAGGTTTCAGTGACCTAATAGTTAAAGTAAGGTAACTGGAAATGAGGAGTTTAAAAAGTGACGCAAAGTTATAATTAAAAAAATACCCTAATACACATTTCCAGGACAGATCACAAAACCTTAACGGAAAATATGTGTGAGTCATTAAGCCTTTCCATGCCCTTCATTCACTCTTGAAGTTTTAAGTGCTCAATCATGTAGCACTAAATATTATTAAATCACATGGGCAAGCAAAAAATGCAACCGCTAAGCCGATTTGACAAGTCCATTGAATTCTTCTTCCTAAGCGTAGTGATGGTAAATCACGTGACATGCCATTTAATGGTTCCAAGTGAACCGGAAATATGAACAAAAAATGAAAATAGAGCTGAGCTTGCAGAAGGTATAGGTTTGACATTGGCCCTTCTCATACGTCAAGCGACCCGAGTCCACTACACCAAGACAAAATTCCACATTAAATCATTAGTAAGAACTTAAGATAGGTTGCTATGACTTCGTAAGTAGTTTTAATTTATTTATTTTTACGCGAGATACTGACTAGACGATCTTGTGCAGATATCAAGGAGATGAATTTAGAAATCCGCAAAAAAAACTGCCTGGTAGAGCGAGTAAAAACTGAATCAACTCATGGCTAGATGTAAGATAGTTTAAAGCTATATAGTGTGAAATGTAATATCATGAATTTTGATAATTAGATTTGAAATAAATATGTTTTTAAGTGCTCCCTCTACTTTTTACATTTCCTATGATAATACCGATGGGGTTGAGGTGCCTCGGCTTTCATTTCTCAGCGCATCTAGCTTGAGCGTTCAGGTCAAGGACACTACACGGAGGAGACCCCAGTCCGTTCCATGAAACCTTGATTTGTGTGGCCACTTTTTGCTCTTTTTACTTAGTTTTGTAACATGTCCGCTGTGTGCTGATGAGTGAGGACCGATCCATTTATTCTCAATACTTGCTAAATAATAATTGCAGTCACAATGAATAGCATTTAAAAGTTATGCACTTGATTATTGACAGCGCACAGGGCCAAAACCAAAACCTGGACAAAACCCAGAGAGTGAAAAGTGGTTTTGCAGGTTATTTAATTATTGCCACTTGAAGCTGGATAAATGCAAGTGTTTATTTAAATATTTCATTTAATAGTCTGGATTTAAAGGAAATTAAATGATTAAAGTTGGACGTAAAAGTGTGATTATAATTGTCTGAAACAATTAATCTTGTGAGCCTAATTAAACGAAATCTTTGAGCGAATACATCTACATAATAGGCTGCGAGCCTAGGATGCTTGGCTGGGGGTGACCACCGATCAGTACCAGCAACACGATTGCGCAATCTCACCCATATTGAGATTTTGGCTAGGACATAATATGAGAAGAGTATAAGAGACCTCGGCTTGCCGTTTGACTGGAGGAACCCAAGTCCCAGCGCTGGAGAGGCTGACTTCACACTAAGGATTCACTCCTCCCTGTGTTTGCTTTTCGAGTATTCCAAGGTCGTATACACCGCAATGCCAGCTGCGCGAATGTCTTTCGCCCTGAGGCTGTTAGAGTATGTCACCGTTCCACTTTCTTCCACGCCATTCATACCTGCATATGATTTACACCTCATGCACCTACTTATTTCACGTCTTATATAAGAGTAATATCGCCCAAAGAAGCGAAAGCTAAACATCGCAGAAGATGATGAGAGTTATGTGTCCAATTATAGAAAGCTATATTATCACTTCACATACTTCTTTTATGGCGTATCTTTCATATGTTACACAGTTGCTGACATGTTCTTAACTGTTGCGAATATTCTCTTATCCCTTCTTCATAATACAAACAATTCTCTTCAAATACAGTAATAAAACTCGCTTTTAACGAATTTCAGGGAACCATCGTCCTAATTTGTAATGAACGAGATTTCGTAACATCCATCATAAAGGATTTTGTCATGTTAAATAAAAACTTCTGGGCAATGTCGCCGCGTCAAAGTTTTGACGAAGAAGGATTTTGTCATATACAACACAGTATTTCCAGCAGATATTCCTTGAACCGTTTTTATTTAAGCAACAGATCCGTGATAATTTAACCATCGCACCAACATTTCCATCAAACGGCTCTAAAGGGAAGGATTTTAAGATCAAGAGTAGTAGGTACTATGCGGTGATGGCCACATAGAAGAACATCTACATCTACATCTACAAATTACCCTGCGAGCCACCTCTAGGGTGTTTGGCAGGGGGTGATCAATCACCAGCATGCAGCATGCATTTGGACTCCCACATGCACACCACACCGTCCAAGAAACGTCCCGTATAATAACAAACTATACTACTATATGCTGTTAGAAATAGAATATAGAATAGAAATTCAGAAACATGCAGTAAGTTTTACATAGGTTAGTAGGCTACACTACAAGTCATGCAATCTATTTACGCGCTCTATTGCTGCCGTTATAATCTCTTATTGATCGTGGAAAAAATGACATTCGGAATCTGTCTGTTCTGCAATCTATCTCTCTTATTTTATTTATATGATCTGATCTTCCGTAGTACGTTGGCGTCCGCAAGATATGGTTAACTTCGTCAGAAAAGACACTGCTCTTTAATTTATCTAAAAGGTTTAGTCTATTTTTCAATCTACGGTCCGACAGAGATTCCCATCCGAGTTTATCTAAGAGGTCAGTTACACTAACAAGACTATCGTAACGACCTTTCACATACCTGGCAGCTCTTCTTTGCACGCGTTCTAACTCTGTTATTAAGCCTTTTTCATGAGGGTCCCAAACACTGGCAGCGTATTCCAAATGTGGTCTAACGAGGGAAAAGTAGCTAATTTCTCTCACTTTGTCGTCGCACTTTCCTAATATTCTTTTAACAAAACCCATTTTACGATTAGCTTGACCGGTTATTTCTCGAATATGTTTATTCCACGATAGATCATTATTGAGTCTAACCCCTAGATATTTCACGGATTCAACTGCCTTAACTGGGTGCCCCGAATGATATAGTTACGCTTTAGGGAGTTATTCTTCTTCCAGAAATTCATTACGACGCATTTTTCCAAATTTAATTCTAACTGCCAAGCATCGCACCAAGCTTGGATAGCAGCAAGGTCATTCGTTAGTTCATCTATATCTTTGCTGGAACGGATTTCTCTGTAAACTACAGCGTCGTCTGCAAATAATCGTAACTTACTCTGCACTACTTCGCCAATGTACAACTGATAATAAGGTGAGGAACGGTTAAGTAGCGAAGATGGCCTTAATTCCTTTATAAAAGAGGAAATAATTCCACTAAGGACCACAGAATGGTTCGTAATTGCGGGGATTTCGTATCATCCGAACTCGTTACATGCGGGGAAATTGACATTGGCAATCATAGGAAATTCCGAGGAACCGGATACCCACCTCGTTATAGGCGGGATTTGGTTACATGCGTGATCGTTATAAGCAAGATTAACTGTATTTGCAAGTTAGTGCCTCAAATAGGTCAGGGAATACTCCAACTTCAACAACATTCATTCTTCTCCACACGTTTCGAGAGCGGAAGAGTTTAAGTACTTGTATTGGCTGAGCGTGGGCTGGTCAGGCAAGGGTGACTCATGCAAGCGGCTCGACATCCAGGCTACCACCACGGTGGGCAGTGAATGACCCGCCGCGAAGTGAATCACCATATCGCGAGCACAGTGACATCGCCCTTCCGCAATACGGCTTCGACTTGAATCGCGGCTAAGTTAGGACATGGGATTGGCAGTTGTTGAATAATGAATGAATACACAAATTTGTGTAAGACATTTCTACATATACATAATACCATTCGAGCCACCTCTATGGTGTTTGGCAGGGGGTGATCAATCACCAAAATGCAAGAGGATTCCCACACAAGGGCGTACCCAGGATCAAAACTACATCTACATAATACCCTGCGAGCCATCTCTAGGGTGTTTGGCAGGGGGTGAAAAATCACCAACATGCAGCATGCAAGAGGACCGCTACATGCACACCACACGGTCATAGAAATATTACGCACACTAGAAAAATATACATGCTTATTCATTAAAAAAATTGCTAATGAATAGTAATTCCTAAAGCAAATACATGCAAGGTTAGAACTATGAAAAAACATGCAATGAGTGATCCTAGCGAGCGATGCCATTAATCCTATCAATTGAGACAACGTTGCTATCCTTAATAGTACGAGGGAAGAATGACATTTTAAATCTCTCTGCTTTGCAGTCTATTTCTTTTATTTTATTCTCATGATCGCGTCTACTATAGTACGATAATAAACGAAGGATATGATTCACGCCGTCTGAGAAAATATCTTCTTCGAGTTTCCTAAGTTAAACCTATACTTCGATCTACGCTCCTGTAAAGATTCCCATCCTAACTCGTGTAACATACTTGAAACGCTGCACTTTTTGTCGTAACAACTCATCACAAATCTGGCCGCCCTGCGCTGTACTAGTTTGATTTCAGCTATTAGTCCTACCTCGTAAGGGTTCCACAAGCTATCAGCATATTCCAAGTGAGGCCTCACTAGAGTCAGGTAGCTTATTTCTTTCACCTCTTTTGGGCAAAAAGGGAGGAGGGGGGGGGGGGGCAAGCCGTGGTTGTTCAAATTGTAGGTAAGATTTAAGGGTGGAAAATGTGAATGAAATCAACATTTTAAGGAAACTGTAAAAGCTCTTTATTAGTTTTTAAACATATTTGCTTGAAAAAATATTATTTTCCTTAAAGACATTTGCGATTTTTGCTTCTAGGGGAGGGGGGCAGCTGCCCCCTCCTGCCCCTCGCTGGGTACGCTCATGTTCCCATATGCACACCACAAGGTCAGAAAAATGTCAGGCATAATAAAAAATTATACTTTCACATTCATGCAAAGGCAAAACTTAACAAACACTGATAGAGGCAATCTGGCTACTAAGCTATTAAATGCAAAAAAGCTGTTAGGAAAGGACTAGGTAGATACAGAAACATGCATTAAAGAATACATAGGTTAGTAGACTACACAACCACTAACTATTAACTAATTACAACTAACCAACCTATTAGTAAGTTCTAACGCTGCCGTTATAGTCTCTTTATCAATCGCGGAAAAAACGAGATTCTTAGTCTGTCTGTTCCACGGTCAATTTCGATATCTCCCTACATTTGCGAATGTAAATGGAAGTAAAGCCGAGGTGATAAAAGAGTATTCAATTCCCTGATATTCAGTAAAAACGTTTTAAAATAAAGGCGAAAGTTATAATATCGCCTCATTTTTACGTACATTCTGAAACCTTTCTCCTCGTTTTCCAATTTCCCATGATTTTGTGAGGCATATCTTCCGAAGAAGACACTTCATATATTTGGTATGTCCTCCAGTTGAGTCCCTCCATATCTTTGATTACAACACCATTAAAAAGGACCGTAGACATCTCTCGCTAAAATAATTATCAACTCTATGACGGACTGGGATCAAAAAAATTTATTTTGTCATACTTAAGATTCACTTCCCCTCGGATAAACTATCCCCCCCCTTTTTTTAGAGATTACGTTGTAAACTTTTCGTTACAATTGAAATTATGAGGCTCTCCATTGCCGATTTTTCCTCTATATTTCCACCCCAATCAGGCAGTAGAAAGTATAATTGCAGTGCTGGTGCACTGCAGTCCTTACATCGATTTAAATCCCGATATTCGGCAACAGCTCTGAGCATCTTCGTACATAGTCTCATGTTCATGCATATCTCTACATCAGCTGTCTTTAAAAAAATCACCATAAAAATATGATTATCTAAACTCCTAAGGCGTTTTTGCGCGGTTAGTTTCGTAACCACCATCAAATATGCACCGTGTGAACGCCCAAAATTGCGCATATGCACAGGAGATGGCCCCCGTTCTCATTCCGAGCATTTATCCCAGCATTTGTCCAGCGACGTACTTCCACGGGTAAATGCTTTGTATACACAGTTGGTAAGTAATCAAGTAAAAGTATTCAAATTACTTGTAACGATTACTTTTACAGTAATTTGTACTGGTAAGGATTCATTTTTACAAATTGTAATTTATACTTGTAATTTACTCCATATGGAATCGTTACTTTCGTTGCAATCGTTACTAGCTCGTAATAATTAGTCAACCTTATGTTGTGGTCTACTTATGATGGGCACAATACGTGACACCCCTTGTGTCGGTATAATTGTATGTATCGCAAGTGAAACTGTAGCTTTAGCAATTTCTATGATTCAATTATTCCACATTTTTACTTCAATAGTCGACAGTTGCCAGATAGTCTCTAGCAGTGGCGTAGCCAGAGGTGATTCCGCGGGGTTCAGAACCCCCCCCCCCCCCCCCGGAATATAAAAACAATTATTTTCCTTCGTAAAAGAAAAGAAATATTGAAAAATCATGAATTTACAAAATATTTCTTCGACAAATGAAGTTTTTTCGATTATGAAAAGTGTTAAAATTAGTTTAAAACCCTCTCCTTAGTACCCTGTTTTTAAAAAAAATTTCCCCCCTGGTTTTGCACTGACTACGCCTGGCTACGCCACTGGTCTTTAGAGTGGACAATCCCACAAGAAGTATTAATTTGTACTCATACTTGATTACTTTTTATAAAGTAACTGTCATTGAGTCCGGTTACTTTTTCTCAGTACTTTTACCAGCACTGATCGTGTAAACACCGCTTTCGTTTTATAACGTTTGGCAATAACTTTTTGGAATATAGAACCGAAGTAGACGAATTATTCCACGACAAACTACGATCAGTAGTTCACCAAACCGTTATTTCCAAAATACTTTGTAAATGCATGTCATTGGTTTCATAACATCTATAGCAATAACTTTGTTGAGTATGCAACTGAAGTAGACGAATTATTCTACGACGAAGTAATGTCACCTGTAAACCAAACTATCATTCTAATATACTCTGTTTTACGGAAACTTCCAGCCATTTTTAAGTTGTGGCCTGTGTCACATTACGATTACCAGTAACCAGACGTTGTAAAACCGGCTATATACGCTTTCAAAGCACTACGGAATTCTCTTCCACGGTGGCAGGCCGAGATGCGCATATTTCCACCCCTAACCGGCTGCAGGGTGGATTCAATTCCTATTCCCGTCACTCCAGACGAAAGCACCCATCCTCCCTTCGGCTATCGTGATTCGTGGCAATCAACGGAATCCACGCAGCGTAAAAAATCCCACAATAGACGCTGACAAAGACCTCGCATTTCCGAGGGCCACGTTCAATGTCAAGGGTCGCATTTTATGGCCCCGGGAGATGGGTTCGTTTATAGGCGATTTCGTGCGGTACGATAGTTATTGAGATGGGAATGAAAATAGGCCACGGCATTTTATTTTAGGCCGAGGCAACGGTGATTGGGCTTTTCATACGCTCCCAGATCATCTCTATGATGGCTAGAAGCTAGCCTCGGTAAAGTTCCGAACAACCCCAAATTGGGATATTTTTTTCCATCGAATCCTTTAACCACTAGGTGCTGACTTACTATATCCAATCACGATTGCCCTCCCCAGTCACAGTACTCCTCCTCATCATCTTTCGTCAAGGGCATTTCCATGAAAATGTCTGCTTTTTTTCTCAAATTAAAACTTTCGGCTGGAAATATTTTACTTTGATAAATCAACAGCTAAATGAGTTAATTTTATGAACTCAGTATTTTAAATATTATTCAGAGCCTTATTAAAAGTTTTCAGATTATACTTCGATTCTCAGAGTTTTGAAGATGCTTGAAATCATTACATACACTTAAAGAGGTTGACCCGGCAGCAATTCCGTCACATGTTAAATTTGGGCATATTTAGAAGGTATTACGATAATTATTTTTTTTCTGTATATAAACATCACCTTCATAAATATTTTTTGATCATGCTTAGAAGTTTGGCATTTTATTTTGTATTTTACAATCTTATCGAAATATCCTATAGCATAGTTTTCTCTGAAGGTAATTCCGTCACGAATGGAATTGCCCTCAATCCTCTGACTGACGTAGCTCTTCATTCCTCTCTCCTATTAATAATGAAAGACACTTTATTTCTTCCACATTACTGACTAATTCGCAAGCATATAGGTATAATTTATAGCGAATAATTAAAAATATTAATAATAATTACTATAATTCCTCATAATACAAATAACACACGAAATATATACAAACGATGATTTGGAATTGAACATCCTATAAGACTTTCGCCTCGCATTAGGGTTGACGACTCACTAATTAAAAATTAATTTTATATTTCAATTTGGCCTGTGGTGCATACAATTTTTACACTTTCACACAACTGCTGGCGAGCAAAAATAAAACAAAATATACAAAACAGACACATATAACACGTAGAGAAAATAAAGTGCCCAAAAATGGAAATCAGCTATACAAAGAAAAGAAAAAAGTAAAAGAAATATTACAACACTTCACAACATTCCTGTATCAGCTCTATTATAATTCATATTTCTATGGAAAATTAATAAAGACATTGAGTTAGCACAGTAGAAAGTTAAAGGTAACGCATACTACGCGAAAATAATGTTGGCTGATTGGAGAATTGGGTGGAGGAGACTTCACGTAAATAATTCGCCGGGAAAAATTACAATATATTTTACTATTTTATGATTGTTTAGCGGAGCGTGTTGAGCTGAGATGTAGAGCCGTAGACTACAGACGGAAGGGTTCTGAAACGAAAGCTCCCGGATGACAGATGGCATAAAGAAAAGCCCTCACTCCCTCTTCTTTCAATGTGTGAAATTCATATGCCTATGACTTATTCCGGCATGCGTTCTAGCCTCAGCCATCGGAGCCGTTCGTAACTGAGAAAAAAGCATTGAGTGATGCATAAAGACAGCAACACTATGTCATATCCGTGGTAATCCGTGAAATCCGTGGTACACAGTGTAGTTATTACAATATTAATCGGAAATTCTCTGACCCATCCAGATTACAATCATAATGATGACTGATGCATAGATCGTATTATAAGAAACATGAACGACTTCGCAGCCGATAAAAAGATAACAATTATTAAAGATAAACTATAAAATAAAATTCAGTAAATATACGATATAAAATCAATATAAACAGCCATTAACCACATAGCATTGAAAATTTTCAGTTATAATAGATGGAGTTTATGACAAGCGTATGAATTCAGTCAGAAAAACGTATTTCATTAGAGTGAGAACTCAGAATGAAGTATATCTAAGTTGACACAATAATTATTAAACCACCACAGGTATAGAAATGGTTATCAAAAAAGCATAAAATGCACTAATATCGAAGACATGTTTAATCACCTGCGGATGTGAAAATCTCACAATTTTTTAAACTTTTGCAACAAATATGTTTTTTCCAAATTTATTATTGTTTTCCCTGACGTTGACTTCCATAGACAAGTCTCTCACCTACCACTGATAATTTCGAGATTTTCCAGTAGGCTGGCGATCCTGCCATTCCATGATCAATTTATTTTATCAATTAATACGTTACTACAACAGTTGCTTCTCAAAGCATTGCAACATTAACAGAAAAACACGGAAGGAGAAGATCATACATCTACGGAGGAAAACAACAAAGGAACGAATATCCTCAGCATACTCGATTGCAGTCCACCTTCTAATTTTACCATCCGCGAGGAGTTTTCTTCCGTGTTTCCTTCTCTAAGCGATCGATTAAGGAGCCTAAAATGGTCACGAAACTCCTGCCGATAGCATGCACCCATTAATCTGATGAATACTTCCGCTTCCAAAAGGTTCCAAGACTTGGACAGGGAAGGGGGCATTCGAAGCCACAGCTGAGGAGAGGTAGTGAAAAAATATATATAAAGAAATTATTGCCCCAAGGGAAAAAATGTTTTATGAGAGACGAGGAAAAGGGTAAGTCCTTTGAAATAACCTATACAGGCGATAAACATATATTCACCCTAAAATTAATAGTGAGTTGTTCCCCGTAAATATAAGTACATTCTGCATTCTTCACTGTCATTTACCGGAACTTGATCTCCTAAAAATTCTATTCATGATCCGGATCACAAACAACAAAGCGTAAAAAAATCTCTGAAAGTTTACTTTACGATAACGTGAATAATAATAACAGTCATAAAGAGAGGTATTCCAGAGGAAAAATAATAAAATCCTCGTTATTGTGGTTTGAGTGAAATTAAAGTTTTAGATATAAAATAGAAATTAATGATTGAATTTAAGCAGCGTAAAATAATTCAAATCTTTCCACCGAAGTTCCTTAAGTCAATGGGGTGATATTAGCCAATATATGGACAGTATAGAACCCCATACATGATAAAAAATAGGTTTCCACCTACAGTGAGGAATAACATGTGTATCAGGTATCTCACGGAGGATCGTACTAAGACCTAAACGGTACCAACCGATAATGTGTTCTGGTTGATATCTCTGAACTGATATCCCCTGTTATTCCAGTACTATGCATCTGCATTCTAAGTAAGCTTATCTTGTGACGCTGTAACAACAACATGAGTAGATACGAGGGATGATCACAGCACCGTATCAGTAGTTCAGCTCTAGATAGCCTATATGCGGGACCGTAACAGACACCAAGTAATTAATTCTAGTGAGAAAGGAGCTCACTATCATCATTAATATGAAACTAATAAGGAACTCCAATTTTTACAGCAACAGATGCCTAAATCAACAAATATATTGAAGTTGAACGCGCTAACAAATAATAGAGGCATACAACCGATACATTTCACCAATATAGAGATACTAAATTTAAAATGGGAAGGATGAAATTGAAAAAAGGGAGCATGAGAAAGAACGAGAAAATTTTCCACAAATTAAATCTACACACAGTTGGCACTATCCGGTTGAATCGAAGAATACAATTAGTACGGAGAAAGCAAAATTGATAAAATTTTCATGGTTTATTTCCACAAGATCACATTCCTGTGAATTCCAATTACGAGGTGTGTAGAAAAAAAATTAACCACAAAAAGTTGAAAAACAAAAGAAATTGAGGTTTCAATGCGATAATTTTTCTAGCCCACTCCAAATGTCCCGTTATCTCAATCGAATGAACGCATTCGAAACAGAAAAAAATCATGCTAGTTTCCGAATATAACAGGGGTACGGAATTATGCTATCGCAGATTCTCTACTCACGCTACTATTGGAATAGAAATATTGGCGTAAAAATCATATTCCTTTTTCGAGAATACGCGAACGAAATACGGGCATCACCTGGTGGGTTTTTAAAATTGAAGCTTTTTTCCTTTACATCCCATGAGTTTCTACGCCGGCAGGCTTCTGTTTTTAGTTGAGATTCATCAAATAAAAGCGTTTCATGATTTAGGATTGCGCCATTCAGTTGAACACCGTAAATTCCGAAAAACACCTCAGGCAAAATGCCAACGAATTAGAGGGCTTTATTATTCGTCGGACACTTTCTCTGGTGATAGATGGAAGCAGTAATAATAGCCCATTTACTCAATTTAAAGATTATAGAATAATTATCCACGAGATAACTTTCCGGAGTTACGGATAAGAAATTCGACGATTCGAAATAAGACGGGTAAGAAATCCTCCACTCAGACACTACAACGAGAAGGGAAACGATGGCACCAATACAGCTTTTAAATTGTTTTCTCTCAAAATTAATTGAATACTACCGTAATTGCAAACGTACTGTTTCAGTAGAGCTTAAATAGATGTTGGTGTCACATTTAAACAGTTTTTTCAGATGAAAAAACTAGATTTATCTGTAACGACAGGATTGTACTTTGTGTACGAAGGGTAATAAAATTTCAACCTCGAGATATTTTTCATTCTATATTCATTTCAACAGAAAGACAATAAGCAAAGTTACAGGAATATCTCCTAACAGTAAAAATATTTCCGTCAAGGTCGGAACGCATTTAAAATTAATAATTGTCTACGGTAAACCACACATTTAATTGAGAGCGGTGAATAGTGGTTTGAGCAATTTATTGGAGACATAACATTGGATTTGAGGCCCGAGAACTCTTAACGTGAAAAGAGCCATCAGTCACAATAAACGCTTGATGAGAGGAAAACTATTGCGTCCCACGCCAGCGATGGAAAATGAAGTGCTCTAAAGGTTTAAGGCGAGCTCAAGGCTCTCTTTCAACATTCATGGATTAGCACAGCAATTAGCAACATCTGCCACCAACAAGCTTAGGCGTTTCTCCTCCTCTTTCACTTCACCGACAAGCTGGAAGCTCTTTCTCGCCGACCGAAGAAAAAAAAACCTAGTTTTCCGGTACGTTTCACAAAGGACAGGGAGGAAACCACGAATAATACGATTTCCAGCTCTTCCTTTACGGCTTGCATCGATCGTTATTTTCAAAATACCCAGAGCGATCTTTAAATAAAACATGAATCCTTCAAAGGTCACGCCGAAACAAGCGTTGCGGTGGAAACAATTCCTCCTTCTTTTGTTTACGCTTTGGGTCTCCAGGCAAGACCGACACGAAAAAATGTTATGACTTTTTTAACCCAGACTTTGAGTAAACAATATATTTATCCTCATCGACTTCTGATGCTTCAATGAATGGGAGAATTAAAATACACAAAGTAGACAAGGGTATCAGATTAATTTCATTCCAAATTTGAAAACATTCGAGATGGAATTGCATCCCAGAGAATGTCAATTTTCTGGAACGTAATTCGTTTGCACTAAAAATGGTATTCGAGTAAACTGGATCAATATATACGTATTAAAAATCACAGGTGGCAAGCTCAAT
The DNA here is from genome assembly GCF_921293095.1 of Ischnura elegans. Taxonomy (NCBI): domain Eukaryota; kingdom Metazoa; phylum Arthropoda; class Insecta; order Odonata; family Coenagrionidae; genus Ischnura; species Ischnura elegans. Next base: position 23,244,381 of record NC_060255.1, read on the forward strand.
TTGAAAAATGCCAAAAATATGGAGCAACAACTTGCGAAATAGTATGCAGGTATAGAATACCAGTTCAGTTTTCACCAAAATCAAGATAAATACAGTTAATTAAATTTTGAAAAACTTGACAGTTACATCAACGTCATCGAGTAGCAAAAATTAACTCCCTCCCTGGAATAATAACACATCGTTTTCGTTTTTGATGCTGAAAGCGTTATTAAAAAGGGGATTTCCCGCATTTACAAGTTTATTGTGATCAGAAATTAACCGGGTCTCTCGTACATTAATGAAACTACTAACAAAGTATTTTCATCTAAATAGGAAATACGAAGCGTGAGAGACGGAAATACGCACATGGCAAAGGAATAGGACTGACGCAAAGACACTTACTCCAGAATCACACGGTCATTTTTTCCCGTTCCTCAGAGTGATAATCCAAACCAAAAAAGCGATTGCTTGACCCATCGTTTTCTGAACCATTCCGCCGTCCCTTTTTCCCATCGCTTCCTCCGTAAGTGCAACTGTCATTCCATCAAAAGCCAAACTTGGCGTTAAAAATTACTGTTAGCGGCCGTGCGTTGCGATTGGCTGAGAGACGGTGCCAGCGATGGTTTCAGCGACGGAAAAAGGGATGTGGTGAGTGATGGAAAAAGGGATTGGATTACCATCCCTGGAGCCATTGTGGAAAATGCTAGCGGAAAAAAAAATGTCACTTTTCAGCTATCATTGGAGCTATAGCCGGAAAGGGACGAAGAAAATGATCGCGTGATTTAGGATTAAGAGAGCGATTAAAAAAGTAAAATTACCATATAAAATAGAAAATCCATCGTAACTTAGAAACTTAGTAACAATTTTTAAAAGGCTAAAATGGTGTCAGTAACAGTTTTCTTCGCTATTTTACTTTTATACCTGATACAAAGGCATAATTTAAACGCGAAATTCTGTTGAAATACCAACTAAAGACCTATATATGTTACCGTAAAAAATGAGAAAAATGGAGGGAGTGTTTGGAGAAATTGGAACTAATCAACGTTCCTCATCAATACAAGGGATGCCCAAAAATGGAAATTGAATCAAAAGACCTTGAAAATCACACTTTCTACAGATTATTCCACCACAGAAAAATTCAACATCCACTCGTTACTAGATTCGAAAAACTGTTTACATTGAAGATGACTCGCAGATTCGAGATGCTTTGGCTTCCAAATATCCTACCATATTAATCTCCTTTTCCTAAATGAATAAGGTTGTGAAGCAGACCAACAAAAGGATGGAAATAAGGGATTTATACTCTGATATGAAAGGCTGCGTGATATAAAATATGCAAATTATTCCGTGGTAGTAGAAATGTTGGGTCGTTTTAAATATGCAGCTGAATGAAGTATTATCGCGCTCTGATTCGATCTGACTGACTTATTCACTTCACGGCCAATGTAGCTTAAAAACTTTTTCCACACCTCGATGGAGGTGCCGTGAATCTAGCCACTCATAACATTTATAAAAGAGGAAAATGGATAACTCTCACTTAATTACGAATATATGCCTGACAAACCGAAAATCTCGACCATTTTAACACACTCAATGCTGAAAATAAGCACAAAAGCAATTCACTAGACAAGGCAATTTTTTATGGAAATAGGAGCAGTAAATACATGAGATCACTGAAAGTTTGCAACAAAAAGGAAATAAGTGAGACCAGTAAAAAATATCACATGGAAATTATAACTTCCCACTCTTCCTGCTAAAGACATTTTCACATTAAAGGCAGACAACATTCTTATGAGCCAAATATGGCTCAAAAGGACTCAAAATGTAAAGGAAACCATGACCTGCTTGCATAATTTAAAAAAAACACCAGATCTTGCGGCAAAAACTGAGGTACATAGTTGGTTAAAAAGACACGGAAATATTGCCATGAATTTAATACTCCAGCATTGAAATTATTAATGGATTTATTCGAGCTTTCGTCGAATAAAAATTTCTCCTAAAAAATTCTCTCTCCGTCAAGTCGCAAGGGATATTGAGAGAAGAGAAAATTGGACAATTCTCACTTAATTACGTATACGAGCCAGACAAACCGAAGCCCACAGCCATTTTAATAGTATTTTAGGAGCTTTCGCCGAATAAAAATTTGAGATACGCACGCTCTCACTATCGGGTCGCAAGGGATATTGAGCCCAGCTTCGCCAGAAGTTACGTAGTCGAGTTCATTAGTCCCCCTCACTGCAACCTCAACTCGAGAAAAATCATTAAAATCCCTCAATGCAACCACGGCTGCAACGACCGACTTCTCCATCCCCCTCCTCCCGCTCCTTACCCCGACCGCCTGTCCACCACAGCCACGGCGAACAAATTTGGGTTGACCCTGCGCAGAGACGAGCTTCGCACTAATGCCGCGGGCATATCTCCCACCCTCGAAGTAAACAAGGAGAAGAGCTCTGCGACCACAATGCGCAATCAATACGCCGGGCGGATGAACTTGTATTTTTTTTCTCCTTTGCACACGATGACGCCAAAGCCAATGCATTCATGCTGAATTCACACTTTTTGGCTCACTCTCCCGCGCGCGCCTCTGACGGCCGAAAAACGAATGCGGCGGCAAAATGAAGAGCGGAATGCGAACGGAATGGAGAGGGGGAGGGGACGATGCATTTTCGTCGCAGAGAGGAAATTTAGTGTGTCGCAGCGAGAGATGGCTACCCAATAAAAGAGGACCTGGCGCCAAAGCTCTCGAAATATGTGGTGCTACAATGCATGTACCCTTAGCGAAAAAACTGTCGAAAAACTGTTCGAAAAACTGTTGAGAATTTCAACAGTTAATTGGGACAACTGTTGAATCCAACAGTAACTGTTAAAATCCAACAGTAACTGTAGAAGATCCAACAGTAACTGTAGAAAATTCAACAGTAACTGTCGAAAATTCAACAGTAACTGTAGAAAATCCAACACTAACCGTTAAAATCCAACAGTTTTTTCGCTAAGGGTAGGCGCAGAGGTCATGGACACAGCAGAGAGGAAACTTCTCCAGTGCAAAGAGGGACACAGTTATTACCTATTAATGAGTCGATGCAACATGACCTGATTTCTGGATCATTAGGCCGAGTGAGATTTCCCTCAGGACCTAATCGAGCATGCATTGTCCGCAGTTCGAAGGCTCTCGACGCTGACATGAGGGGAAATCTAGGAATTTCGGCTCTGAAGGGAAGCTGGTAGAAAATATTAATAATAAAAGCCTTTATTTCATTCATTTACATAACTCATAGCATAAAGTAAGCGTCAGGTGTAATATAATGAAATTAGGAGCCGTTGAAGAGCACTGCTTTGGTGGGGTACCCATCCGATACATATGCCAGCATAAACAAACCAAAATATCTAAGCATCAAGGAAAGATTGCGCTTAAAAAAGTGTTCCTTACTACAAAAACATCAAAACTAGTAATAAATGCAAAATGGAAATAATTTTTAAAAAAATTATAGACACTTAAATTGCTTATCAGATCAATCCCTAGTGAAGAGTGTTAAAAACACGCTCAAATTCTCCTGCGAAAAAAGCAAGACTCAATTTGCCGAGGAACCTGGATTCATACAATTTCTCATGGGCGCACCCAGCGATGAGCAGAAGGGGGCAGCTGCTCCCCCCCCCCCCCCCTTGAAGCAAAAATCGCAAATTTTTTTAAGGAAATGAATATTTTTCAAGCAAGTAATGTTAAAAACTAATAAAGAGATGTTGAAGTTTCCTTAAAATGTTGATTTCATTCGCCTTTTCCATGCTTAAATCCTACCTACAACTTGAACAATCATGGCTTGTCCCCCCTAGTTTTGATCCTGGGTACGCCCTTGCAGTTTATGTAACTTCCTTCGGGAGCATTAGTTAAATTTTAGGGGAATCATATCGGCATGAATTTTTATAGACTTCGATTAGGATTTGGAACGATCACACCGTGATTTGACCTCAACTTACTTCTACACGGGCATGTTTTATTTCTCCTCATGGTTGACCTCCCTTATTATGAAATATCCTAAACACTTCTTTCTATTCTTAACGACTAAGGGAAGATACCAGGTATATACATGAAATAGAAAGAAAAACTGGGCCTCAAACAGCATGGAATCCTAATTTTCTAGGACTGAGTTGTACAAAATTACAACAAAATGGATTCACGAATAGGAAATAAGGTGTAGATTCGGACTCAGTGAATCACACCAGCGAACGATTCAGGCACGATGCATAAAAAAAAGAGTTGGCCGAGTGATGAGCCACTTAGATTTTCCGAATATATTTGATAATCAAAGGTGTCCCATTACACTTAGTAGAATATCAGCGAGATTGTGCGTTACGTGTCTTTTAAAAGCGATTTTCCAATAATGTCGTGCTTCTATGGAAGCGGAAACCAACTTATAGTCTCATTATTGCACTGAAATAATAATGAGGTGCAATTTTTCACAAAAATAACTTTTATTTCGATCCAGGTTTCCATGTCACTACACCGCCTTCAGGGACCAATAATGCTGAGAGTAGCCTATGCATGTATCCATTTTGGAGAGGAAGGTGGGTGAGGGAAGAAAAACGATTGGGGTATCAGGATATGTGTACCGTAGTCCCTAGCTTTACTATGAGTTCGACTTAGAATGAATCCAGCATACGATCGGAGCTGATTTTGCGCGCACTTTTTCAATTCCAAATTTCGCAATTTCGTTTCCACACTCACAATATTCCACCAATGATGGAATTCTACCCCTTATTTGATAAAGAAACACATAAAATTACATTGCAACATTTACACACGGTAATGCTCTTTACACCGATTCTTCGTCTGAAAATAATGCCAATTAAACATACGATAGAATCCGCTTTACGATCGGACTCCGAAACTTATTTATGCATATTATTTAAACGAGGGTACACTGCTCTATTTCATCCGTTAACAAGCTTACATATATTACACAAGGTAGGAGAATACGCAAGCTCTCAAGAAATATATCCTTTCCTCTTCTATGAAGAATTTATCCTCCAAACTATTAAATTGGTTAACCCACGGAATAAAGTCACAATTTCCTAGCTAATTTCACCAGCACTTATTCCAAACTATAATTCTAACTGAAAAAAGTTTCCCCCAAACACATCTTATTCAAGGAGATTAAAAAGTATTTAGCGCCACTTCTTGGTGGTTGGTTAGTATTTCCTATTACTTATGACGTTCTCATCGCAGAACCGTACTTTTCTTCTCTGCACGATACATATGGAGAAAATATAAACATACTTCCATAAACCTGACAGTTTTACGATTGACGCCACAATAAACAACGCTCATCTTAGTCGGAGAAATCACGACCAGGAAATATTATCAGATCCCATCATCATTTTTTTTATAGTACTAATTTATTTTTAATCCCTTGAGTCATGCTAAACTTAGCTATAGGTATATGATACATGATTTTTATCCAATTTGATTTACGTGCCAGGAGATGACTATGGTTTTGTGAAAGTAAACACGAGTACTTTTCACTTTCACTGATTTGGGAGGGATAATTGAACGTCAACTTCTGGGTACAGCTACTTCGTTTACCTAACATCATCTCAAACTATAGGATAACATTAGGTGCGAATAGGATTGACCTCTAATTGGGGAATCTTAATGTTTGCAGGTAATAAGGAGGAATGAGGCCACTCGCAGACTAATTACTGTCTCTCTCAATTAATTTGCACCGGCGCTCCAAAAGAGGATTCACACAAAATTCATAAGGAGTGATTAATATCAACAGATTCTTCTTCGGTGGTAGAAATCGGCGAAACAACAGAGACGTAATGAGAAAGACAGTGTTACCCGCGAAAATTCACGGGAATTGGCGAAAGGAAAATATGGCAATAACAGGCTAAAAGCTGGAGGCAGACGCAATACGTGCTCACTCACGCTTCTGAGGTGGCCGCGGAGAAGCATTAGAAGGTAGTATGGGCAGACTGAAAAGAAAATTTTTAGTCTTCGTTCTTGAAAATAATCGCAATTACAATGGAAGGATTTAATAAGTCGCCACCGAAGTCTCAGCTGCTAGTAGATGGTAACACGAGCAAATGAGTGCGGAAGTAATGAGCGTGACTGAAAGAGCGTAAAGTAATGAATTACTGAAATAATGGCGAATTAAGAAAAAACAACAAAATGTTCATACAATTAGTTGAGAATTGAAGTAGTAAGAGGTGGTTTCTGGTTAAAAAACAGTACGTGTTAACCTATTTAGTATAGCCAGCTTAACAGCGAGATAATTTACAACATTTTTACGGCGACTGATGATTAATTTAAAATAAGTATTCGTAATTTTCATTCACCTCATCTTGAGCTGATTATTGGACAATAATTACTAGCGGAATCATAAAAGTAAATCATATATACAAGCTACAAAGAGCTGATTCGCGCTATACACACAGTATTGGTAAGTCAGTACAATGAACATAATTTAAAAATTCATAAGCCGAGAATTAAGTTCAAACGCACGGCGTGGGAGCGAATGTTTCGCACTTACTGCAAAAAAAAATCTTCTAACGCTGGCTTCCTCCCTTGCATCGGGATGGATCATGAAAGGTAGACCGGTGAAAATCTCTCAAGGAAGTCAAAGGAAGCTAACGAACACGGATACGCCCGTGAAAGCCCGAGTTCTTTCAAATTTTCAGCCTCTATCAAGAGGATCCTTCATCAAAGAACGCGGAAGGATCAAGCGATGAGTTAAAAAGATTAAGAGGCGAGTCTTCCAAGCACGGTTTCTGTGAAGGCAGTCGAGCCGTATGATGAAAAAGGCGACTTTTCTTCACCTTTTTGGATTTCGTGGTGGAACAGGAGGTCCTCTGTGAGTAGGTACGTATTCAGGTCACCACGAAACTACCTGTCATCCTCACCGCAAGCTCCTGGTTACAGTCTTGACGTGATAAGTCTTTTTAGTTCTCATAGCCCCAGACGCAGCAAAGGTGGAAAAAACCTTACATCCCTTATCGCAAGGTTATCATAACCTTAAAGGTCGATGGTAAAGGAGGCAGAGTAAAGGTAAAGACATAATCAAAATCGGCGTATTCAAAGTCTATCCTGTATTAATTAGAATCTCAAACCGAGAATTTAACGACAAGAACGAGTCGAAAGACAAGTGGACGGGAAGAACGGATAAGGAAAACTTCAAATGAAATACGTGGTGCACGTAAAAAAGAATGAAAAAGAGAAGAAATATGTGGGTGTGAAAAGACTAGCTGATAGGAAAATGTGGAGAGCTGTGTCACACCAATATTTGGATTGATGACCGTATAACATTCACTTTTAATTCATCAAATCAAATGAAGAAATTAATATTAAACACATTAGCGATTGGTAAGTACCCATGAAGAAAATCGGGGGCGATGACTCGTAGAGGAACTTCACAAATTTAGTTTACACAAACTGCAAACACACTTGTTCAGGAAATGTACTCACGACAAAGACCGGTAGCGATGAGATGTTCTATCACTTCATAAATTTAATTCACACACAGATTGCCAACACAATTTAAATTACTTCCGGCGAAACACAGCGTCGACGGGGCGACGCGACGACGCGTAAAACCTAACGCCACCCTTTTCATTACAATACTTCCAATTAATTCATATTAGCGTCGTCTACCAGAATTGTCGTCCACTACTGTTCGACTCCCATTGTTTTTCTCCCATCCTCAGAGAGATTGTTACGATCGCGATAACGATATCAGAAGTGATGGATGGACTGTTAATACTTCCATTAGTTTATTTTTATCGAAGAAATAAAGATGAGCATTCCGAAGTGATTGCTTCTTGCTCAAACGCCTACCACTACAAAAAATTGTGCATGCAGATGCAGAAAAAGAAATATTTTTCTGCGCTATAACTCGGCTATGAAGGGCAAAAATGAACGAATTGTGTTCCAATAGCCACGGGTTAGACTCCAAGGATTGTCTCGTTGTCGCAAAAAAAATACAAAGAAAGGCACGCATAAACCGCGAAATGATGTTTCACATGGCTTTGCGCATCAAGGTGCGCTAAATTATTCAGTGCCGGGAATCATCCATGAATAAATCATCCGACATCGATCAGTCAACTGGAATTCGAACCAAACTCTTGACCTACTTCCTAGAGGATTTCCATGAATATTTCAGGGCAGATTCACGCAAATTGCTCCGGCTACTTGATACATTAAAAAACGACGGCTGAGTTTAGCTTTTGTGGAATTATCTCCAGGTATTGTCGGCTCATTTTTAGCTTCCCTGGCAGGAAATTTGAAAGCTACGCCCACGCAATCCGAAAATGAAAGAAGAGCAAAGGTAAACTATTTTTGATGTCTGAAACAGCAATAAAAATTTCATTAACATTGCATTATATTTTTTTATAAGTTCAGAAGGATGATACAAAAATCCATCAATAAAAGTAAAAAAAAAAGATTACTGAATCCAAGTAATCTTCAGTTATCATCAAAGAAACCCATTAGCATTAAAGTTATACCATTCTTCCCTAAATGGCCCTAAACTTAGCCAGACCTTTACGCAGCGACAATTTTTTTTATTGAAAAATAAACATTCCAGCAAAGCATGCAAATATTGCCACACAAGCTTTAAGTTATAATGAAGGAAGTAAATATGGTAGGCAGAAAATAATTAGAAAATCAATGCCATGGCGGTAGAAATCAAGAGACAAGATAAAAGAGATGCTAAATTTGGAACGCTACATGCAGTGTCGCTCAGATGCAAAAGGGATGCCCGTGTATCTACAGAATCGCGTTAACCGGATTTCATGCTCCGGAAAGTTTTAATGCAACACATTATTACACAAAAGAGTTCAAGAGTAACACAAAATTATGCTAAAAATAACTCAAAGGACAAGACAACAAGGATAAGTTTTAAGGTCATTAAAATAGACCCTTGTAAAAGTTTTTTTTTTCAATTCAAGCCAATACATTACCTCCGATAATCACCTATGTAAATTATTTAACTAACTACATACAAGTACATATACAATCAGAAAAAAATCTAATTAGGACAATTCTGTAGCAGAATGAATACCCATGCAAAAAAAATGAAAAAAATTTCTAATTAGGACAGTTCTGTAGCAGAATGAATACCAATGCATAAACAAGCTGGCTCCAACATTGAAGACACCCTTCGGTGACTTAACTGTATTCGCAGGTGGAGGGTTAGAGAACCAGCATTGGAGTCCAATGGGCCGCGACAAATAGACGGAGCTATAACCTAGAACACATTCGACGACTGCGAACCAGAAGCGACCGTTCGCGACCCACCCACAACCGACACACGAACATGCCTCGCTAACTTCACACCCGCTAGTTGTCACTGCAGACGCCCACCCCTCCATTAACCCACCCCCCATCCATTAACTCTTCCGCTTATCCACCCTCCAGATCCTAGGCGTTCCGTTTCACCACAATTACCCAATAAGTAGAGCACTAAACTCCTGAATCTCAAGCTAGAAAGAACAAAGAAAGTTATACGCGATAGTTAAGAGAAATGTCAAAAACCGCAAATGGAAATTCTTATCCTTTTGTGGAAATGATTCAGGACCCATTCCAAGGCCTCATGGGTCCTACGGAAGAATGAAAAATAGTTTACGTCCTATTCTCACAAAAGACGTCAGACGTATTGAATATACACAAAAATTTCATAGGGAATTCCCTAAGAAGAAATGACCAGCAACTGCCACGGAACGTCGGCAATCAAACCGGATAAGTACGCGTGCACAGCCGAAAAAATATCACCAACAGCTACATAATACTGCAGTTTTACTGATCAACTAAATTAGGATTTTATTGCCTTGAAAAATAACCCTTCTCCAGCGAAAAACTACACCCAATTATTTTCCAAGATTTTGTAATCACTATTATTTTCATATTTATTCCAATTCAAAGGAAGATTAACATCTTCAATGCCCGATCTCCGAAGTAGGGTAAACACATTTCCGCGAAGCTAAACTCCAACACATTTCACACCACAAAGCATTTCATGAGACGAACCAATCCCGAATACGCATTAGCTGAACAGGCAAGTCCATCTGCAGGCAGAACGGGGAGTTATCTCCCGATAAAAATTCAATCGGCTATGAATGGCATATTTATGAGAATAAAATGCCGAAAAATAATCTCAGATAGGAAATCGATACATCGCGGCGGAGAGGGAAACGGAAGCGAGGATCGTATTTCCTTTGAATTTTTTATGCGCGCAGAAGAGCGATCGATCCATGAGGATAAAAAAACACATTTCTTTTATTTCTAAATGTATTCCTGCGGATTAAATAAAGGAAACGGGAATCATCTTCATAAGTCATCAATCCTAAGATAAGCTTGACGCAGCTCTCCATTCCGCTAAAGAAGGTGAATTAGAATATAGAAAGTTTGTTACAAATTTAATCGAGCACAAATTATTTACCACGTTCAGGGATTACTGTGCACCCCTATGGAAAACAATTAGAATATATATATGCTTATGAATATAATATATATTGCTTATGAATAAATGGTAGTGGCCTTTAACAGCAAAGCGAATAAATTTTCTCGAGAATAAAATCCAGAAATCCATCATCATGTGTAGCATCTTGTGTACGTTGCTTCTGAGGCCCAATATCACTCGGCTGTTCGTTTGACATATTTTATTATCATAATCATTATAAATCAACAATTCTAAGATTGGTTTGACGGAGCTCTCCATTCCTCTCTCCTATCCGCTACCCTTTTCATAGCGACGTATTTCTTCTCTTTTACATCCTTTATAACCTGTCCTATGTAACTCATTCGGGGCCGTCCCTTACCCTTTTCCCTTCCACTAGTCCTTCTACTATTGTTTTCAATAGGCCATCATACCACAGCATTTAGTTAACTAAGTTGTCCCGTCTTCTCCTGAAGGTTTTTAGAACACTCCTCATTTCTACCACTCTTCTTAGCACTTCCTCATTACTCACTCGGTCGATCCATTTATCTCCATCATTCTTTGGTAGCACCGCATTTCGAATGCTATCACTCTTGACTTCTCTGCAGCTGTCAATGTCCGCGTCTGGCTTCCATAAAGAAACATGCTCCATGAGTAGCATCTGATGACTTGTTTCCTCTCTGCTGTAAGTAGACACTTCTTTTTGTAGAAAGGCCTCCTCCTCTGTGCTATTCAGCTGACTATTTCTTTCTAGCTTCTTCCGTCGTTGATAATTCGGTTTCCTAGTCAATAAAACTCTTTCAATTCTCCAATCTTTTGTTTTACACGTTTATTGTTTGCCCTAGCCTCCTCTATTTTCATTTTTCTTTGGTATTCACAGATGAGGAAGAGAAAAATCATAAGCCAACGACCAAGGGCAATGCATGACACTTAAAACCCGTACACGGCTGCGATACACTGACCACTGTGAGGAGAGAACAACCACCACTGAGAAATTTAATAGGGCACCTCACCAAGCACTACTCTGTTAGCTAACTCAGCGCTTTAACTCGAAGATTAATGAGGATAATTACTAGCAGGGCCCAACCTGAGACTAAGCCATCCCCGAGAAGTGCGGGTGAATCTCACTCCTTCGGGGTTGGGGGCAGTTCTTTTGCCTCGATCACTTTAAGAATAAAAATATTGAAGGATGCTTCAAGTAGCAGCGCATTAACCAAGAGGTGAGGCCAAATTTGAACCTGCAACTTCAGCATTACCATCGGAAATGAAATGCAAGTTAACAGATGAAAGAATACTGAACAGATTTAATGAAGAGCTGACACTTATCCTTGAGAATAAAATTTAATGGATATAGAATTTCCAATCACAAGTAAACCGTCATGAAAACACACTATTATCGTAGAGAAATAAACAGGTCCATGGAGTACATCATGTGATTTCGGATATTATATTTGCAGTTCAATCTTGGTCGCAAACCTAAAAGCCGAAAATCGCTCTTAATTTCATTAGTACACAAAGGCCACCTCACAACCCGAGGATTTGTGTTGGGGGTGTCAAAACCTCAACTGGGATTAAAATCCAGGATTCTTCGGATAGAATCGAAACGCTCTTTCTTATCCATTACCTAAACTTTTATCAGGGATGCCGACTTTAAAAAAAATATTGGGGGGCCCAAACCGGATATCTTTATAAGTAGTGAGTTTTAAGTTTTTTAAGCATTTTATAAGAGTCATATCATCAACATCAGAACCCTGATAACTCGAATATCGATATCTGGATATTCTGGGGAAAACCGAAAAGCCAGACACATTTTTTCCTCGCACCCATAACGAATTTTTGAGGGGGCTCCTCAGGCCCCATGGAGTCAGCGCCACTGACTATTATATTTACTTTAACAACTAAGTGACTCCTTGTCTTTACATCCCTTCACATCTGCTACTTCTTATTCTCATATATTCTCTTTTCTCTACTCTATTATTCTATATTGTCTATTCGCCGCAGTTGTGGCATTGATCAACCACTTCCCGCCCTCCATTACTGCCGTTACTTTCAGTAAGCCCTCTATACACCGTCATCTCATTTCTTCCATGAAAACTCATCACTCTCCAACAATATTCGACCCTTCTACGCTGCTCTAAGTTTCCCATCTGCTCCTCAATCGACTGTTCCATCGCGAAGAGGAAATATGAATGAGAAACTCTGTGGTGGTCGAATCAACGGGAGTGTATGTATGCGGGTAGCAAGAGAAGTGAAGAAGACGGAAGTGGGCAGCTGCGTGCGGGGAGAGGGCGCGCCATCTCAGCTGAGCGAAGGATCTAGACAGATGCATGCGTGGAGGGAAAGAAATAAAAGGATGCACGGAATAGTAGAGGCCTTCACGTTGTAGAAATCCATCTTACTGATTTGTGAATGAAAAACTTTGCTGTTTCTACAATTTCTACAATTGTAGAAACAGCAAAGTTTTTCATTCACAAATCAGCAGAAATAAAAGGAATAAATAAAGGAATGAAGGTACGATGACGGCATGAGGAACGGGCTGCGTTTTCTCAACAGGAGATAGACATGCAACCCGGGCGCTGCAGCGTATCAGAGACCCCTTCAACCCGGCCGCTAGCCCTGCCTCCGCGATCGTATTTCCTCGACGAAAAAAAACCTCGAATCACATTTTTTCCGGCCTTCCGAGCGATAACTCCAATGATGGCGGAAAAACTTATCGTTTCACGCATTCATTTCCAACGATGGCTCCAGGGATATAAATCCTATCCATTTGCTGAGTATTTGCTCGGTTGTTCTTTTTCAAATGAATTTTACTTACTTGAAACGCGTTGGCATCGTTTAGGCGTATACCAATTCAGAATTTAATTAACGTAAATAGTAAAATATCCTGTCGATGAGAAAATACCAGCTCTGTTTAATGCTCTATGTATTGATTACTAAGTTGAGTATTTTTTTCAGATTTACGGTTTTGAGTATATATTAAGTTACTTTCTCTAACACTCGGATCGTGAATATGAAGCGAGTGCAATATGCAGCGAGCGTATGTCATCCGGTGCAGAAAGACGTAATCCGCGATCTGAATAAAATACAAAGGAATCTGCGCGGTTCGTCAAAAACTGTTACGGCCGTAAAGACAGCGTTACCCATATGTTAAGAGAATTAGGTTGGGAGCCGTTGGAGACTGAGTCTGCGCGCTAGGCTTAGATTGCTTGAACAATTGAGAATGGATATCTTTAAGAGCGACACAGAGAACATAATATTAGAGCCACACTATATTTCCAGGTCCGACAGAAGCGATAAATTAAGAGATATGTTTTCGAACGGATAGATATGCGACTTCCTTTTTCCCCCGAACCATAAATGACTTTAATAAATTCCAGTCGTAATTTCGTTGGAGCACTTCCTTTTTATGTGCAAATGGCTGGCTTTAGCCCTATCCACGGGATCGTATTTCGCCGCCGATAAAGCTTAAATCACACGATCATTTTTCCCCGGTCCTTCCGAGCGATAGCTCCAGGGATCGCTCCAATGATGGCGGAAAAATGACCGTTTTACCGATGATTTTCCGTAAAACGACCGATGATTTTCCGCGATGGCTGGAGGGATGGAAATTCCATCCTTTGGTGCCCAAAAAATAATACTATGCACATTTCCTTTGGGCGTCCCAGCGATTGAAGACAACTCCCTCAGTCATTCATCCTTAAGGTTGATTTGGATTGCTGACGGTAGTTCTCATAACGAACTAAGCCACAGACGTGTGAATTTCACGCTTTCAGGATAGGGGATTAGTTCATTGCAAGTTGGTTAGTTTTTGATGATGGCGGAAAAATGACCGTTTCACTCAATCATTTTCCGCGATAGCGCCAGGGATGGGAAATTCCATCCTTTTTTGTCGATGAAACCATCGCTGCTACCGTCTTTCTGCCAATCAGAGAGCGCGGTCGCTAAAAGCGATTGTAACGCTACGTTTGCTTGTTGACATAATGACAGTTGTAAATACCGAAAGTGACGGAATATGCAACGAAAAAAGGAGCGGTGTGAAAGACCGTGTTATTTAGAAAATGATGGGTCGAGAGATCATTCTTTTGATCCCTGAAAACCGCTGGAGCTACCACTCTGAGGACGAAAAAAATGATCGAGCGATTCACGCTATATCGGCGGTGAAATGTGACCCCGGAGGCAGGGCTAGCGGCTGGGTTGAAGAGGTCCCTGAACCGATAACATCTACATAAACTCTGAAGTTATCCCGACATCAATCGTGCATCATTCAGCAACATTTTGGCAACATCGAATACATCCAAAATAAACACAATAACAATGCGAATGAAACCCAATATCCCGGCTGCATTTGTACGCGTAGATAGCCCTAGGGCTCATTTCACCACGATAGACATCATCATACCCTGCACCACCTAGCTTTCCTTTAAAGAGATTAAAAAAAGAAAAAACAGTAATGCAATTATTAAAAAACGAACGCGATTTTAAATGCTTTAAACTAAAATAATAAAATTTTACCCTCAATTTCGTTCAATCGCAAAGAATAATTGCACCACATGGCTCCAAGACATTCAATAACCGCAGGCAACAACCTACTGAAGTTCACTTTTTATGGTGATAAATAACTGAAAAATACTTCACTTAGTAATCAATAAATAAAGCATTACACAGAGTTGTTATTTTCTCATCGACAGAATGTTTCACTATTTACGCTAATTAAGACCTGAATTGGTATGTACGCCATTTCGAGTACGTAAAAATCATTTGAAAAAAAAACAACAGAGCACACACTCCGTAAAAAAATCGCGTAAATTACTTAAGCAACTTAAAGAGTGATATGCAGGAGTAAATTAATCATTCTAAAAAAATAATTTTTTTTAAAACCATTGAGTTATTGGAAATTAAAAAAAACATTGAATATAACGGTCAATGCGCATATCATTTAAGTACGATTTGAGGCAGCCACGGTTGATGTAACTGCAGAAACTATGAAGAGTTACTATTATTCAAAGTAGTGAAACGTTCTGAAGGCTTTAAGTAATTTCGTTCGTTCGTTTCATTTCGTTCATAAATAGTGGACTGCATGTGTGCTACAATTATAACTGCATATTTTAATGAAACTAAAGTAAAATTACACTAGGTTATATGTCGATAAATACTTTCTTGCATCACTATACACCCTAAACAGAAGATAGAGAACGCACGAAAATGAGAGGTGAAATAAAAAACTGAGCAGCACAGCATGGGAGACGAGGAGAAAAAAAAAAGAGTTCATAGGAGATATGAGCGCCTTTGACTCGAAGTTCATCCCATTTTTTCCCCCACCAGAACAGACTCCAAATAAAAAAATCTCACTTCGTTCATCTTATCTTCCACTGCACCACTGCGCTGACTGTGCATCACATGGGCTTATCTACACGAGGAGACAGAGCTACATAAAACACAGGCATTTCAAGCACAGAAAGGATTTAAAGGGCATTTCAGGAAAACACGAAAGGGAATTCCAAAATTTTTACAACCTCTTTTTTACAGCAACATTCGAAGTACACTCGGAAGTTTAAAAATTTTAAGCCTGAACTACGTTATATGAGTCGTCAAGTCAAAATGTATCGAACGAAATTCGAAATTGCCGACAATAAAGAGAAAAATAGCGATTTAGATAGCATAGCGCATCCGTTCTGTAATTCTTTCTGTTATTTGGGAAGCAAGATAACTAGTGACGGGAGAAGCAAGAAAGAAATTATCAGCAGAATAGCCCAGGCGAAGAGAGCATTCCACCAAAAGAGAGACCTGCTTACAGCGGGAAACTTAAATATGGAAGTAAAGAAACAATTTATAAGAACCTACATCTGGAGTATGCTCCTATACGGAAGTGAGGCATGGACAATGACCGCAGCGGAGAAAGCAAGGATAGAGGCCTTTGAAATGTGGTGCTAAAGAAGAATGATGAAAATCAAATGGATCGACCGAGTTAGTAACGAGGAAGTCCTAAGAAGGGTAGGAGAGAAGAGAAGCATCATGAAAACCTTAATAAGGAGACGGAACAACCTTATAGGCCCCATCTTGAGACATGATGGCCTGATGAAGGCAATCGTCGAAGGACAGGTGGAAGGCAAGAATGGTAAAAGGAAGACCTCGAACAAAATATATGGAACAAGTAAAGAGAGATGTGAAAGAGAAGAAATACGTAGGTATGAAAAGATTAGCTGATAGGAGAACTGAGTGGAGAGCTGCGTCAAACCAATCCTAGGATTGTTGACCAGTGATGATGAGCGCATCTAAATGAATTACACTAAATTTAATATCAGAAATTTCCTGGGATGAGTGTATCAATTAAAGCCAAGCCGAATACCTTAATACAACAAGTTCTTTTTAGAGAATATATTAACACGAAATGATTTATAAGGCTAAACAAATTACCTTTCCCAATAATCTATGATTCTTCTTCATACATAATTCAAAAGAAAAGAAAATCCATACGGGGCAGCAGTTACGGCTAGGTCGAACGAAGTTACAAAAAATATCAACATTATCATTCGAATATGTAAAAATTCCATCTAAGAAACAAAACAGCTCTAACGAAAACAGAGGTAACGAAAGACGAAATTTCCTGATAACTCGGATTACATTAGCATGGTAGAGGAATTATAATGCACAGATAAAAAATAGAAACTGTCAATGGCACTAAATCTGTATCAAACGAACATACTAATGAATCCATTCTTTACGAAAGTTGAAATACTATAAGATTCAGGATCGAGCGAGAAGTAGATTTCGTAAGAGCGAGCTGCATAATTACATTGTTAAATCACATAGGCATGTGGCATTCTTTACACATTTATTGGAATATTTTCTACCATAAAAATTTGCTGAAAGTGCTTTTCGCTTTTAAATAACTCTAGTTTCCAAACGGCTGCAGTATTCCAACTTTTGTATGGAGGTGCTAATAGCAGGGAGCAAGCTAAGAACCAAAATGTTCCAGAAAATGACAACGGAAATAAAGCGTCACAAGAAATAGGGAGTTAATTGCTAATGATATAATAGAACTTAAAGATCTTCACACGAGCGGTAAAGCGGTAAACCAAAAGCGGAAACTTTCATGAATTCGGAATACATCAAGGAGAAATCTTACAGCTCACAAAAAAAGATTAAAACATTAACAATTGTTACGTTCGTTTCAATGATTAAAGCACGTATATTTGATCAAATTACGAGGTTAGGTAGAAGCAAAATACATAAATATTATGATTTTATTTCCTCACAAATATACGTAAGACAAATATCTCTTTGTTATACCAATAAGTACTACAAAGTTCTCGTGGTAGAACAACTTATTATTTCATGTATAAGTGAGGTCATTACCAACGTGAACTCGACGTGGAACGGGAAAGAACAAGCACACCCATTCTAGCAATACTACTGTTCCCACCCAGTCGACTATAAGGCTTCCAAAACAGCCATAACGAGATTTCTACCCGGCCGTAAGTTTTTCCCGATTGTAAGCAGCAGAAAAAGTGTAAAAAATCGATGCCACTGAATTTTTTACACGCGGATGATCCGTGAGCGAGATCGAGGTACTAATTTCTAGCTAATCATAGAAGCACTTACTCCGGAAAGGCCTAAGGAGGATATTCTATGATCGTCACTCACAATCGACCACTGAAAAACAGGAAAGAAGTCGACCTTGGTATTTCCACTATAACTTACGCCGTAAAAAAATCGACCCGGTTTAATGATAGCAGATTAAGCTGTGAACAGGACGATGTCGTCTTCTCAAGACGCAACACTTCAGCTATACAGATATTTTTTCGTGAGAAATCGCTTGTTTCTAACTCAAACCAATGCCTTGAAATTTTCAGGGTATGTACTATGGGTCAAAAGTCTTTCCCCAACGAATGGACGAATTATGGTGAGGCATGAAATTTTAATCTCTCTATTGTTTCATGTTACTACAAGAGCAAGCATATGAAACAGGGTAACATGGTAACAAATTCATTTGTTTACTTCTCAATCATGAAATGGTATTATAAAGAATGCGCCATTTTAAATACTGGGCTTCATAGCCCAGCTGTAAAAAGTCATAACTGCATACATTTAACCGTTCTCCTTCCTTTTTCTTCCATTTTAATGAAAAAAATCCTAAGAGAATAACATCATCCTCGAAGATACACTCCGATAATTATTTCCATATTCAAGTGCTCGGCCCCAGATGCAACAAGAGAGAAAGTCAAATTTTTTCCAAGCGAGTAAGTGTCGCCACTCAATTGGTTGTGAAACTTTATTGAGCAATAGTATAGAAGGTCCTTACAAATACTTGATAAAATATCCTATTTGAAATTTAGAGTTCAAGACAAGTAACATGAAAATTTTACCTTATTATTTTCGCATAAATGCATCAAATGTATATGTGTGAGGTACAGTGAAATGTTACCTATGTTTTACCCTGTATATCGTGAAAAATTCAAGATGATAGCTTAAGTCATTACTACATCATTGAGTACATCATGCAAAATTTAGAGATGGCTTCTATAGAGGTAAAATAAACTTAAAATATAATCTTTTAATTTTATCTTAAGCGATTTATTTAGAGGCTCGAAACATGTCTCAAATCTGGCCAGTCAATATTCCATTGTCTTATGGAAAACATTTCGTCATACATGCGAAAGTATTAGGATTTAAGCTATCAACAATTTTTTATTAATCTCAAGGTCATCAGTGACTAAAGTTAATTATTATCAAATACCAACTTACGAAATATGCGGGAATTTCAATACAGGCATAAGATGGTAAATTAAGGAGAATGGTAATGTTCGTCTACGACTGATTCAGAATTCTTAAGTTTTATGACATCCCTCATTTACCAGTGATCGACCTTTAAGATCATAACTACTAACTGTAAGTTCAAGCGATTCAGATGTGATAGAGTGGAAGTTAGAAATACTGAGGTAAAAGTTAGTTGCACTTTTTTCACATATTATTACTCCGTGATAATTGAGAAAAAATGCAACTACCTTTATTTCAATTGCACAGCTATTACGAAAATTACAATTCATAAACATCAAAACATTAGACATACCTTTCTGACCGCCCATTGCTACCATTTCATCAAGGATCATGAAAAAACGAAGGAATTTACCACTATCCCACACACGGGGACAGGACTAGAGGAGGAAAAATCTGCGTTCGCCACAACCCTAAAATCTGGTCAGTCAGCATTCCATCTGAATAGGGAAAACGTATACTTCTCGTCAAATATGCGACTGAATTCGTAGATTAAGCGTCATCATATTTTTTTCAAATCTCAAGGTCATCCGAGACTAGCGATAGAAATTATCACACAGCTGCCTACGAAATTATGATGGAGGAGTCGAGTGGATCCAACGAAGAGAGAACGTAAAATATTGACCTAAACCATAGAATTTAGTGAAAACATTTACCTCGACTAAACAAAATATTAAGACGAATTTCATCAGCGGTAAAGTTCAACGATAATGGTTAAGTTTTAACTACCTTATAAGCGTTTTCCTTATACGCAATTTAAGCTCGCACCGCCCAATTCCGTCGACAAAAATTTATTAAAAAAAAAAAGGCTTTCCCCTACCGTATTTGGAAACCATCGAAATGACACAAAATTACAAGCGAGGCGTGGTTTTTGCGATAATAGATGTAGATCCGAAAAAAATAGCATGCTCAAAAAGAGCAGAGTTGAAATACGAAGATTTACATGGCAAAAACAGAGAAAACCACACTTAAAAGCGATTACACGCAATCTGAAAAAAAGTGTTAACTACTAATATTAAAAGCATGAATGCTTTTACCAAATTTGAACGTAAGGAAATTTGAGGGAGGGTGAAGAAGGAAAAAGGAGATTGTTCCATGGTAGGATTCTTCGATAAATACTTCATCACTCGAAGGACATACTCTTTAATTAATGAGCATCTGATCAAATATTGCTCCTTAAATCAGTAATCAGTCGGTACTCCAACCACCCCCATTGCACGCTAAAGGAAGCTTATGCATAAAAATGATACTATCTATAAAAAAATTAAAAAATGTGAAATAAAAAGCTATAATATCATTTATTGTAACAACGTAAAATAAGATTTAAGAATGAAATTAGAAAAAGAAAATAAGAAGATAAGTAAACTTAGACAACGGGCTGACTATTTTGGGGAAATAGCGATATTTCCTCAAGCTCGATCATCCTATCGCTCACGTACAAGTTCTTTCGTTCGGTACAAGCTTACAAAGCTTAATTAGACGCACTTTAACTGCAAAATGAAACCGTCACCATCAACATTTCGATAAATACTCAGTTTGTCAACAAGTCAGCTCATTCATACCATGTTTATATCTCCCTACACTTATATAGTAGTATTTCGATATTTTTAACGAATTTTTGAATTTTGTTTATAAGAATTGCTACCTTGTGATTTTATTTTAACTAAGAATTGTTCTCTACATCGTTTTCAAGTATATCTTCATGTATTTCTTTTTCTTTTAAGTTGACTATGAATTCCTAAATGAATATGCCGATGATGCTTATTAATGTTTGTATTCTTTTTATATTTATGCTATTTTATAACTTTTTATATTGATCACATGTTATCTTTTGCTACCTTTTACTATTTTTAACGTGTTAAATAATGCTTATTAATGTTTATATGCTTCTTGTATATACTTAATTTTGTAACACTATGTCTATATGCTTATTTATGTAACACTATTTTTGTACAATGGGTTAACACCCGTAAGAATAAACAATTATTATTATTATTGTTGGAATGCGATGGGCTAGTTGTAAGAAGTGACTATCAAATCTCCCCAATAAAGGTGAATATTGAATATTAATCTTACTCGTTCATGAGAAAATTTCAATTTATCACGCGTGAGAAGAGGAGGCAACACCCTTCGCGTTTATCTTCGCCGATGTCACCGTATCTCTCGAGCCACGGGTTTACGTCTTCGTACTCAAGGCCGCACGCTATCGCATCACCAAACGATGATGCTACATGAACAAGTCATTACACACTGAAGAGGCCCACAGAGAAAAAGGAGGAAAGCTATAAAAAGGAATGATTGCGTTGAGGAAAACAGACGTCGGCGCCCCCAAGGTCAAAGCAGAGGTCACTCGGATAGGGGAGAGGGTTGCAGGAGTTCAAGATGGTAAGGGTGGGGGAGGTAAAGACGGAAGGGGGCGTGTCTCAAGCGAACGTGGCTCAAACCCAAGGACTAAAACATTCCTCGAGCAGGCCACGAGGAGAATAATGAAAGCCAAAAGAACGAAAGCGAAGGTGCGCCCCTGGCTTCATTCCGGCATCACACAGAGCCATGCTGTGCGGGAAGGGATGCTGTAGCACCCAACACTCAAGCCAAATTTGATTCTTCAGGATCCGCGATAACAACCCTTGGGGCACTTCATCAATGCAATACGATGGTATAAAAGCCCACAAGGGATTAAGCAGGATTCCCAAAAATTCTTATTAAGAGCCCCCTCATCTCATCGTAATGTCTAATGGCCGTTTGTAGCGGTGTAATTTTGGAAAATTTTTCGGTGGTATAACACATAAACTAGATAAAAATGGGCCAGTTCACGACAAAAATTTTGATTGAACAAAAATTCTGCGCAACCCCACTATATTGGTTCAGACCCACAATATAACCCCACCATAACACAAGTCTTTCGTATATTTCCACTCAAAGTAACCTGATCTCTGGTCTCTCCACCTGAATATATAGGCGTCGAAAGTAGTCGTATGTATTACGTAAATTGATTAATTGGGACACATACGAAAACCCTTTAATACTCATTTTATGCAGTAAAAGTCGGAGACTACGAATTCCTAGTGCCCGCTGCTCACGAAAAAATACACGGTATAACGTTACCTGAAATTCAATAATTTAACAAAATGAGCTTGCTTACGATGAAATTGTTTTGTAAAACGTTAGCGTAGAAACTTTGTTCAATCAACAATTTTATCATGAACAAACCCATTTTTATCTAGTTTATGGATAAAAAAACATATTATACCAAAAATTAGACCGTGAGAAGCATACATTAACCAAATGCAAAAAGCTGAGGGGAACAATAGACAAGAAGTTTAAGAAACCCTGAGCTAGAGCTCAGCGTATTAGGTTTCAATAAAGAAATGAAGGTAAAGATACTATAATTTCCATATTCTACACTTTCTTCATGATCAGCTTCGACAGAGTATATAAATAAGATACTTACGCATTCACTAACGATGATAACGCACCGTATTGGGAGATGAAGTACCACGGTTGCGGCAAAATACATCCCATAAAGACTGTAAAAGCGACCGTGCGCCAATAGACTACTGCCCCCATTAAAATTTAATATTTAAAGATTATAGCGGCGAATAATATCCCAAAGTAATACGTGGAAGTAATTAAAGGCAAAAATATAATAAAAAAGAAACCGTAAGGAAAAGAATGCACAACGAGAAACTATGGATCTGTGAAGAAAGATGTTGCTATGTTATACTTTCCTGATACATAGGGCATCATAATTCAAGGGTGTATAAATAATAAATAACCTCTACACGAATTCACAAAATTCACGATATAAAAATGAATTTAAACAGCGATGGAGAACCACCTGAATGATATCTTCGGAATAGGATGTAAAAAAATATCGGCAATATATGTATACGTAAGGGAATGAGGAAAATCATCACTCAACTTTTAAAGCAAACATGAATTTCTCAGGCTTTTTTAAATTTGTAATTTCCTCTGACACTACATGGCTTTCCAGACAAAATGAAATTCCATCACTTTCCCAGGTATTGCAGGTTTTCGTAAAGGATAGAAATGCGGATTTTCATCATAACGCGCACGATGAATTTTTGGCAGCTAGAGGAATTTCATTCTGTATCCCGTAGAGGTTCAAAAGAATGTTTTTCAATGACCAGGTGTGAAGGGGTGGTGAGCTCAAAACTACCCAACGCTTGAAACCCATCTCACGTGACCAGAGAGCGTAAAATACGACGACGGAGTCAATTCTAGGTCGAAGCTGTAGCTCACGTGGAAGACAGTCAATCGCACAAGTCTTCATTCATGCACGCCACGCAACCTGAGAGAGAGAATTTATCTACCAACATTTCAGCGTCATCGGCAGCCAGCGGTGTCGGTCATACATCTTCCATCGGGCCCACGAGGTCTCGACCCGCATGGAATTACGATCGCAATTATCAATGCTTACATCCATCGCCAGGGGGCACCCGTTTAGATTATTACCAGAAGCCGCGTGCCCTAAATCAACCTCCGTTCTACACACAGTATGCACAACATGGCATACAATTCTTGATGGAAATTATTTTGGAACACCGTTACGTCCGTTGACCGTCGCTTTGAACGAAGCTATGTAAAGAGTTTTGCAATTCTTGGAGCAATTTGGAATTACTACGAGAGAACACATTACGACCAAAACGCACCGACCTTTTCCTTGATTAATGGTCTAGTGTCACTACAGCACGAATACAACGCGTTCATTGCTGATGATAACCATAGTTGTAAGACAGCAAAGGGGAACATAATGGCAACACAATTTGGGTGCGGTGATTGAAATAGCTGCAAGCGCGACAAATCTACTGAAATAGCATCGTTCAAATCGACGGAGAACAGTTTTAACAATCATTGCATTGTCCCAAACAATAGGGTAGTTCCCTTCATCAAAGAAAACGAAAAGCATTGATTGCGATTCGTTACCCACCATCAGTGTATTCATAATATACAAATTATTTCGTTTTAGAAATGCCGGTTTAGACGAATGGCAATGGTCCATTTTTATCCTCATTTGAAAAGGGCCAGATTGGCGCCCATGCGATGCCACTCCACGTGACGTCACAGGGACCTAGTTTCTATACGAGAAGATAGGAGTTATACATCGTCTGAGGTTACCAATGCATGCATGAGGCGCAGAGCTCAGGGAAACATGTCTTAATAATCACTTATTAAAACTGGTTAGGTCGGAAAGTTTTCCTCGTTTGATAACGTATTAATAATCCTTATTTAAGCCAAGCGCCACCAGCCAGCAAGGAACTCAGCAACCCGCTAGCAGCCTGCGACGTATCAGCGCTAAGCCTCGCCTCAAGGTCACCTCACCGGGCGGGAGGGGGAACCAGAAATACGACGTACGGAGAGATTTCCCGGCATTCATACTTACGCGTCGCGTTTTCGCGCGCTTGAAATTTTTCACTTTTCATTTAATCGCGAAAAATAGATATTGTCATTTAAAAATCTAAAAGCGTGACATACGTACTCCAGGAGTAATAATCTTTCGATTTAGGCAATAAAAAATAATAGGAAACCACCCTATTTCCATGAAGAATTGTATACCATGTAGCTATACAGTATGAAATAGAGCCAGGGAATGAATATGACCCTAAAACGATGTTGACACTTCAACACCTTCTCATAGAATTAATTCATAAATTAACAATTTCAATTCAATTTTTTAGAAGTGAAAAATAGTTCAGTGATAAAAGGTTTAATTCACTTTATGAGGAATTACAAAGTCCTGGCTTTTCAAATTTCGACGTTCCCGGAGCCTATGTTACACCTCCCTTCGTCAAAGGTAACATCCGAAATCACGCAAGACCGGAAAGGTAAGAAAATATTCAGCTTGCTCTTCGAGATTTCGAACTCCATATTTAACCCTAGGTTTCTTAAAAAAGAATTGATTTACCTACCCTTTCTTTTCACGAAGGCCCTCAGTTGATGTGTAAAAATTACTTCGTGTGATTTTCGTAAAGCCTCCTTCGCTCGGCGAAAATTTTAACAGACAAGATATCTCTCTCTAAATTGATGAAAAAGAGTAAAGCAGCGGACTATAAATGGATACATGTTGCGACAGGAAGCGGGGGTGTGAAGAATACGCCCGTAAAAGGTCACGACCGTTCTACGAATTTCATTTCAAACATCGACTTCATTAGAGAACCCACTCGGAAACCGAAATAAACAAAATATGCGTCAGGACATAGAGAATTATTTCAGCGTTTAACGTATCTTTCTTGGGGGTAAACTTCTATATGAGTATTGTTACCTATAACACAAAGTTTCTATCTCCTGCTTTAAAATGCTAAGTTTTTTCATCTTTTCGTCTGAGATTTATCTTTTACTATGCATTCCTCTTAGGCTACAAGATCCCTCATTTTTTGAGAGAAATTGCCATGGAGATTCGACAGGGAACGGAAAGGAAATTAAAAGATTCCGTTTACTCGAGTCTCAATGCAGGGTAAGGTGACGTTGAAACAGCTAATGGATACCGATTCTGAGCATAGTAATTAAAAAATAATAATGGAATGTAAATATGCATATGGAATAGATAAACTATGTTGTAGGAGTCAGAATTGAAACATGAATAGGAAAAAACACTTATCAGAGAGATAAAATTTGTGATGAAGTAGAGAACTGATTTGCGACACAGAGGAAGTAAACAGAGGAAGCTTTCGAAATGTGGTGCTCTCGAAGAATGATGAAGATAAAATAGATCGACCGAGTTAAGTAGTAGAGAAGTCTTCTAAAAATCCTAGAGAGAAGACGGAACAGCTGAGCTGGCCACATTATGAGATATGGTCTGATGAAAACAACTGTAGTAGGACAGGAGGAAGGGAAGAAGGGCAAGGGACGGTAGGTACCGAATGAGTTACATAGGATAGGTTAAAAAGGATGTGAAAGGGAATAAATACGTCACTATGAAAAGATTAGCGCATGGGAGAGAGGAATGGAGAGTTGAGTCAAAGCAAGCTTCCGATTGCTGAAAAGTTTCCCGGGTTTTCCTCCGGTTGATGTTTCACAGCAAGTCGCTGCTCGAAACGTCGGGAGACATGGAAAACATCAACCGGAGGAAAACCTGAGAAACTTTTCTGCACCAGATACGCCGGGAGAGCATAAGATCAAGCTTACGACTGTTGACTTACGGTGATGATGAGTAGGGAACTACAAGAAAAAATCAAATCCACGCTGACTTCAATAAATCAGACGTTTAAATCAATGAATTCAACAATCATTACTCCTTATCTTTGATATCACTCGATGGAATGCCGCAATGACGATGGATACGAGGGGCACCAGTCGTTACTCCGCCTCTGAAGTGGACTAACCAATCGCCGACCACGAATTGAAAGGAAAAAAAAATCCACTTAATTAAAAACGGAACGAGGCCCTCGGAAATTGGCCGACCAGACGGCGAATTGACGCCATAAATTATCGCCTCATATCACCAAAAACGGGCCGCAGTCAGGACTTACGACCGCAAATCCTCCTCACGCCGATCGAAGCAAGAGCGAATTGCGGGACGCAGCATCTACGGCTCTCCGAGTCTACTCGACCAAGCAGCCGTAAGCACTTGAGAAACGAACGCCTGTGGTTTCAATTTTCGAGCAAAATGCTAAATATCTGAGTGAAGAAATCGATCCATTGGTTATTCTTTCAAGATGGTCAGAAAATATACGGGTGTTAACAAGCACGTATAGCCTCAATCACAATATGGAATGAAAACTCAATGAGCCGTATAATATCTCCAACTTCTTGTCCACCTTGCAAAAAATTAAACACTGTTTTGTTGTGCGGGAAAGAGGAGATTTCACCTCAGGGACCTAATCCCACTCTCTCAACGGGAATATCCAACACTTGTACACACACACACACATGCAATCAAACGAAAACAAGATCCTTTGTGAGGGCTGTAGGGACCCAAACTAAGGCTTCTTGGTTAACAACCCGGGATTCTTCACAGGGGGGGAGAGACCCGGCCGTTTTCCTTAATCACTAGATCATTTTCTTCCGTCCCTCAGAGCGATAGGTTTTAAGGGACCAACAGAGTGATCGCTGGACCCATCATTTTTTTAACCATGCGGTCTTTCCCAAAGTCCCTTTTTCCATCGGATACCAGACACATTCCATACTAATAACTGTCATTCAATTATACACCAATGGTGGCGTTCCAAACGCTGTTAAGCGGCCATGCGTTCTTATTCCCCGTCCAGATTACGATTGTCCCAGCGATCGACCTAACGATAGTTGGCAAAACTAGTCGTTGAATGCATGTCTGGACAATAGTTCACGTAATAGTTCCTAACGTTGCCACTTCACGATGGTTAGGCGGTGCGACACCGACAGGAGGAAGACGAAAAGTTTGTGAAGCTCCCATCGCTCTATTTCTTTCATGGATTTGTCCAAGCAAAGAAGAATATGGGCGAAAGAAAAATTATAAGTTAAATACACGTTGAACATTGTAATCACTTCAAATTTCAGCACTGGAGGGCAGCACAGGTTTTAACCATCGTTATGTGAATGCACGATAGTTCCAACGATCGTTGGAACAATCGTAATCTGAACGACGCATTAATGGCTGAAAGACGGTACCAGCGATGGTTTCAGCAACGGAGAAAGAAGCCAGCCAAGAGATGGAAAAAGGGAGAGGATTCCCATCCCTGCAGCCATCGCGGAAAACGATTGCGAGAAACGACCATTTTCCACCATCATTGGAATGATAGCTGGAGCTATCGCTCGGAAAGGGCGGGGAAAAATGATCGCATGATTGAAGATTAAGTATACTGCAGAGAGCCCTAAGAAAAGTTATCGACATTTCATACTATACAAAAAGGTAGTACTTTTTTCGAAAGTAAGCCTAAAAATAAACAAGAGCAAACAGAAACATAACCAAGAGTTAACATCATAAAATACAATGTAAAAAACTATTAGCTCGGTGTCTTGGATTCGTGATTTAGAAAGAAATTGGCATAGCAAGTAAACCTTGCCACTCCCGTAATATTTGCAACCGAAATTTTACTCAAGGCTTAGCATAACAGCACAAAAGAGAAAAAAATCAATTGCTACTCACAACGAGAATATAGTGAAACTTGAACTTGGTAGGCACGATTAATAAGTCTCTTTCCAGTGAATATGCGCATCTAAAATTACTCGTTAAGTTTGGTCGGCGAAAAATTGCCGGTGCTGACATTCTTAGATAGCTTTCAATTTAACATTCAGTCCAAAAAACTTAATTGGATCCGTTCATAAGTATATCAAGTGGCCTTAAAATTAATAATAGAGATTTCTCTCAGTTGACAGCATGAAAAAATTCGTTCGTCCCATTCCCTACTTCCTAAAAGGCGTTCTTTAAAAAAATCAACACTCTCTCACTACATAAGATTCTGTTTTAATGGGCTTAACAAATGACTTTGGACATCCACTAATTAACTACGGAGATTTGTTTTCCCAAAGCAGGATTGGGGGCTCAAATTTGGTTTTAACTGAGATGCCTCGCAAGAGCACTCACTTGAGGCACGGTAATAGAGCCGCGACATCTTGTTAACTGCAGCGACAGGGCGACGTCACGGATTAACTAAAAAGCAGTGCTGCAGCCTCGCTATTGCGCGTAGTTTAATAGCGCCTCCAAGCGAAACAAAATGTCTTACGGCATTCCAACTCAGTGTTTACTCAAAATATTTTATTTTCTATATTTGCATACAATGCGCCACAAAATTCACAAAAAATTGATCTGAGATTTGCGCATGTGGCGACTTTAAGTGGATGGGTAAGATTAAAGATATAAGGATTTAAGTTAATGCTTAACATTTAGCATCATGAAAATCTGATTTAGTTGTTTTTAATATCTTTCACATTAAATATCTTTCACATTAAATATCTCCTTCCTTCAGTTTCTTAATTGGCTTCATTGCTGACATATGATTTGACATACGTTACAGATTTAATTGAAAATGACTTTCGTTATAATGTCACATTTCTTATTTCAAAGTTATAACTCGGAACGAATCGTCAGATGTCTAAAAGCAAGGTCCCACCTTGGGATGCAAGACCATCCAGATTAACGAGATAGGAATATCAAATATTCCGTGACCGTGATAAGGAGATACGAAATCACGAAAAATAGCAAACATATACCGCGAGAATTGATTTCAATAGATTATTACACAGAAAGAAGTTTGACTCAAACGATTTGAAGAGTATGGCAGATGGCAACGCACAACTAATCAATGGAATGGATATAACTAGGCTGGAAAAGTTGTACTTCTATGAAGTGGTGAAATGAACTGTAATGGAGGCAAAAAACCTTCCAGAAAGATTATTTGGAATGCTATCTTTTACCAAGACAATAGTCACACCCAGGAACAAAGCTTACAAGCGGCGATTTTCCGCTAATCTTGCATAGGCTAACAATTGTTTTCTAGCAGTGTAACAATAGCATTAAACCAATCTCTTTCCAAAATTACCAATGAATTCTTTTTGGGTAGCCAACGTGCACAATCTTTTCAAAGTAGAAATGAGTCCCATTGCTCGATGTGCAGATACGAAAATGTTTTCGCATACATGATAATCTCTTCAGAATGAACAACCGAAAGTGAGATCGCTTAAACGAAGAATTATCGAAAAACATTTAAGGCGATAGTACTCTTTTGCGTTGCATTAGATGCCTTTTCATTTCATTTTCTGATAATTTAATTTTCTGACTTTCACGATTGAATCACATGAGAATTATTTAATATTCCCATGCTCATGACTTAAAAGAATGACATACTTACTGAGTAGCCCCAGCTTACTCCGAGGTGTTACGTCAGAGCAGAATTAAAAAAGAAGGAACAATCTGTCGAACGAAGTCTTACCTGTAAAAAAAAGAAAAACCATTATAATTCATTGCTAAAAAAGTTCATACCACAATGACCAAAATTATTACCACCGAAATTACATTTAAAATAGAGAGAAAGCGTGCAACTTTGATCAAAGAAATTGTAATTTGGGTATATACCTACTTTTAAACAACACATCTAAATTGGAAGGCGTTTACAACGGAATCTGCAATGGATTCCCATACTAATCATGGATTTCACGATATAAATTATAGAAATTCCTATTATTTTTTAGGTCAACAGAACCTTTCCTAACCCAACAAAGATGAACTGATTCCGACCCAGAATATGACATTGACATGCCAACGGCTGGATTCGGGGTTAGCTCTACCATTACCAACCATAACTATCCTAACGGGTTGATAAGTCGGAAAAGTAATTAAAAACAGGACATGAGGCTGAAGATATGTTGGTAATACACTATGGGTAAATTTTTCTTGGGATTCCCACTGAGGTAAAAGCTCCATTTCTGCAGAACTTTCGAGCTTCGACTCGGGGATCTATAAAATCGGCAGAAATGGAGTTTTTAACCCTGTGGGAATCCTGAGAAAATTTAACCACATAATTCGCCGGGAAAGCATCAAATCTCATTTGGTAATATATTGTAGGGTGGCTTCTAATTACGGGAGAGGTTTATGTATAAATAAACCGAACGAATAACCCATAATTTTACATTTATATGGGGATATTAGCTCTGACTGAGGTAGTGAAAAATATTCTACTTCTTCTCGTCTTCCCTAGATGCTATTCCAGAGCCACCCTAGATGAATTTTCACACTTGGAAGAGAAGGAATTGTTACCGCAGCTATCAAGGCAATGATGTACTGGGAAAGAGAAAGGACACCCTCACCTACCCACGATGGCTTCTCCCTTATCGTTTCACGGACCAACGGAGCCACCTACCCTCGGATCCCACAAACTACCTTGCACCCCCTCCTTGTATTCTGGACCCATATCTACGAACAATGAGCATGACGACCTTATACCTTAGCACTAATCACGACAGCTCTAGTCGTTAGCCGTGGTAAATCGGCTGTTTCTATTTGAAAATTAATGAGAAGTACATCGAGAATTAAGAAATATGATTTCGTTCTTTCCCAGCGTATGATTTTAGTGGAATCTTCGTGAGTTTTCCATCGGGTGAGTTGCTTGTAGGCATGCGTTTCGATGGCTGCTTCTGCCATCGTAACGCCGGCCAGCAAGCAACTCATTCGGTGGAAAATCCGAGATGTCAAAAAGAAATAAGAAGTAATATACATCAGGACATATATGCATGGTATCTTAAAACGCAAGAACCAAAAATAGGGGAGGAGTCAATGGTCTGATGACCTGCATAGGCGTATGTGACTATATTCTCACGAGTAGGCAATCTGAAGTATGACTATTACGTATTTCACCCTCACGGGAAAGAAAGTTCCCATGATGCGAACACATATTTAAGGTATCCAAGATATGGCAAAACATAGATAAAGGGAAATTACAGGAAGATATATTTTTTATCAGCATGGAAATAATGAAGGCACCCTGGAAACAAATCAACGACCCAAGCTTTCTTATTTTAATCGCCAAGTTATTAAGACACTTTCAATGAACAAACAAACACACCACGTTTTGCATGCCAAAATGAGTTGGGAAACAAAATCAATCACTAATGACACATTAGTTCCCAAAACTTCCAACAACTGCGGCTCAAAGAGACCTTTTCCAAGTCTAAAATTAGACCGCCACACATCCTATCTCCCTAATTCTCGGAATATTTTCCCAACGGCTCCTTCCTTCCCTTTCATTTTGGGATATCTAACACCGTTCAATCTCACCGACTCAACCCCTGGATTTCCCAGCCTTGCCTTCCATCCCTCCTACTCCTCCCCAGAGAGTCGCAACTTCGCCCAGGGTCTTTAAAATCAACTCAGAGCCAGGCATTTCTCTCGCCGAGTTCCCTTTCATTTCTCAGCCTCTCTCCCGCCGCTAAAGATCACTTACTAAGCTTGGTAATTGGGGCCTTAAGTGGCCAAACAAAACGCCGCGAATCCACAGCCTTTCCTAACCCTGAAAAGTTCGAGTGCTCAAGAATAGGTGTCGGTGCAAAAGTGAGACGTTTACCGCGAAATTACCATTGCCATTAAATGTCTATTTCTGAACGACTAAGCATCCGGATTAAACCGCAGAAATTCATAGGGATCAAATAACTTCAAGTCAACTTTAACCCATTTCCGCCCAGAATACTTACTGCTCTCGATTGTGAAGATATTTAGCTACTTTGTTCCTCTGGTCGTCCTAAGAAATTCTGCGAAATATTTTGGTGATACATCAACTTGTTTATTCAGGATGGCCCTTAACCATATAGCTACATTGGGTGGTAAGGAGGACAGAATCTAATGTTGTTCAATTGTAACAAGTGACCTAGAAAGAAAGGACGAATTATTACCAGGGCAAGCATACTTTAGCATGCATGAAATTTAAAATAGGTAATCTATTCCACGCCATTTCCTGTTTACAGCTATGATACTTGCATAAAATTTACAGACAATAGGTGTCCATATTGAATTTCCGTTTTGCATTTGTCTCTTCACGTCAGCGGGCTTATTTCGACTGTCTTCAAAAATAAACTAACAAATGGATTATGTTATTTCAAGTGTCTACAACATAAATGAACCAATTCGACAGCAAAAAGAAGTGCGGGTTTTCTTCGAGAGCGTCATGTGCTCAGTGTGGTAAGGTATAGCCATATTGCTACGGTGGTAGGATATGGGTTAAAGCGATCAAAAATACGGTCTTCGACAACCAAGGACGTAAACCATTAGATTATCTCATGACTCATAGAAAATATCACACGAAAATATGCAGTAAACTAGAAATAAAAGATATAATTAAGGTTTTACTTTCGAACGTATGCGAGTTATAAATGGATAATGGCAAACATTCAAGACCAGTTCCTGTGTCCCCACGTGTAATTAAATGAGCTATGAAAACACATCTGTAAGGTCAAATATCTTCTAAATTTCTTGAAAGCAAATACTTCAGGAAAGAGGGAGTCGTCATTTAAAAAAAATTGAAAATTCAATAATGACCAGGATTAAAACCATTACTTAGCATGCGTGAGTTGTGAAGTGAATTAACACATTTATTATGGATGATCCGTTTAACATGTGCGGGTGATACTTATATCCCATCATATTGAGTAAATCCAATCACAAATAGATTTCATGAGAGGTATTTAATTCGTACATGTAAAATAAATCTGTTGCGATTGTCTTAACACTCTCATTTCAACTATGTCTCGCTTTGCGTCGTGAATATATTTAAATCGCACAACAGTAGATTGGAATTCGCTGTATTCCCATTACACTGCCAATCGAAGAATTTTTCCTGAGTAATTTTGACTCGTGAACCCTTCTAGCATGAGTATATCAGAATAACCCCTACTTTTTAGGCATAATTTAGAAAAGAAAGTCATGTACGCCATGATGAAAGGAAAATAACTTCCCAGCAGTCATACTCCCCTGATAAATGCAATGTTGAGTACATCTCAAAGAAATGTTATGATATGAACCATTTACGAAACTCACAAAACATCCTGATGATTTAATAGCTCTCGAAGAAAACTGATGATTTAATTAATTCTGTATGAAACCTCACCATCATGGAAAACGAAAGGACAACCTTTGTCAGGTTAGCTAATTTATTTGAAAAAGCACGACCCGGGTTACATAACATTACATCGTCAGAAAATATACACCTGACGTTGTGACTATGTAATGACACCCGGGTCATGCTTGCTCAAATATATTAGTGAACCTAACAAAGTTTGTTCCTTCACTTTCCATAACTCGTAAAAACGCTCCTTTATAGATGATTATTAATCAAATGAAAAAAAAGGCTTCAAATATTGGTCCTAACGCGTTCTAGCAAGTTCTTAATTCCTTAAATAAAAACCTTGGGTTTAGAAAATAGAGAAAACTTGACGTAAATGAAGAGAGAAGAGAATGGGTGGAAATGGTCTATATACGTCCTTCTACTGTTGAACTTTGCAAGCCAGGGCAAGAGTGCAGCAAAAGTAGCTTGGGACAGCGGTCGAGGGTACTTCCGCGAATGTCCGCGGAGATAGCTCATGAGTAGCGCGATTAATGAGGAACTCGCCCCATTCCAGTGTCGTCCGCCTCAATCCGTAGACCTCGCAAGCGGATCTGGTTCTCGGAAGAGAGTATGAACGCTTCGTTTGACGCCCACGATTACGCGGAGGATGAAGGGGGCCATCTGCCGTTTCGAAGAAGAGCGACCGGGCACGCCCACCCCATGGAAACACAAAGGTCACAGATATTTCACTGCCACACGGCTCACTCGAGGGCAGAACACAGCCGCGTATGTAGTAGCTGACATCTGACATTTTGACAGATTCCTGCGAAAAGAAAGGTTGATATGAAGAGTGATCTCGATATTTCAAAGCTACCCTGATACATTCGGATAACCAAATACGAAAAACGATATATTTTGCCAAACTTTTTCCTAAATAATTGACGATCCAACAAACCCAGCAACCAGATATTTGTCTTGGTTGTTTCACATTCCATTTTTTAAAAACTGGGTAGAATGTATTTTATAAACTAAAAATGCTCCGATGAATACACGTAAATATCCTGAAACAATATATATTCACGGTGACCATAATGGGTTTCGCGCCAAAAGGAATAAATCGCTAATTACAGAAAATCACAACCACCTCGCCTCGTGCCGTTACATATATGACCCGATACTTCTTTTATTTATATTGAGACCAGTTGAGATAGGCTTACACGGAGACTTTTTCGCGAATCACCCCTGCTAGTCTCTATAACCAAATGATTTACCTTTTAGATTCACAAAAAGGCCTACTTTTCACTCAAGTAATTTCGCTGATTAAGGTACCCCGCCACTACCGATGCCGCCCGGTTGTTATATATTCTTAATAACACGGTATTTAACATCCCATCCTTGCTTGATGTTCACTCCATCCAAACTCTCAAAGAATTCATCGCACCATATCTAAACTTTCCCTCGTAGTATTGAAAACACACAAAACTTCTGTCACACCATACAAGATTTCTGACGGAACCACCAGCATAAGAACTGAAACCCTTCCAAGTGCAGGCCATGTCCCGTCTCGATGAAGATGCTCCAGAGTAAACTGCTGCCCTTGCATGCAGAGCCACGGACCTCATCTCCCATTTCATTCGGATCTACATGCTACCCAGCAAGCCGCCTAAAAAGACGTGTGGCGAAGGGTAATAGGACACAAGCCGTTAACACACAAAAAGGAAATGCTCTAACGAAATTAGGCCTAGAATTTATTTAAGTCTTTTATCGTGCGGGGGCACAAAGAATTCCCATACCTATCCGTCCGGCTAAATATCTCTCTTAATTTATCGCTTCTGTCGGACCTGGAAACTTAGTGAGGCTCTAACATGATGAATAAAATTATAAAAATTATTGCACTGTCAACTGGTTTATTAATAATAAAAACGCGTTTCGACGCTTAGCGTCCTCATCAGGCCAAATAGAAATAACAAGTGAGTACCGCCGCCGCTGCAACACTGTCACATATCAGGCCCAGGAGAGGAGGGGGCAGAAACGATAATAACAGCGTCACATCTGTGGCGGTACTCACTTGTTATTCCTATTTGACCTGAGGACGACGCTAAGCGTCGAAACGCTTTGTTTTCATTAATAAACCAGTGGACAGTACAATAAATTTCGTCATTTTATTCAATATGCTGCTCCATTATATTTCGCTAAACACAATTGATCTAATATGATGTTCTCCGGTCGCTCTTAAATATATCTATTCGCAATTGCTCAAGAAATCTAAGCCCAGCATGCAGCTTCCGTGTCTCTACTGTAGTCTCTCTCACAGTGTCAAGACCCTCCTTTGATCGACGGCTGGTGTCCTAACACCCCCTGCCACACGCCTTTTAGGCGGCTTGCGGGGTATTATGTAGATGAAGACTCATCTACCTAATTCGCAAACGAAATCGAGATTTCGCAACTGACGCGAACGATCGCATTCCAACAAGTGAAAAGGAAACTTCCGTGCGCGGGCAAGCGAGAAACAAAAGAGAATCTGACATCGGCGAGACAGGTGTGGGAGGGAGTGTGACTGACGCACGCGGTCGCGTCTTTTGTGTGCGAGAAGTACCCACGTGTTCATGTATCGGTGAATTGGGTCTCCGGTCTCCGCCACGCGCAGCAGCCGGATCTGTCGCCGACACTTCACGGCGTGGAGGGATGGATTTCATCAGCACGCCCTCAGTAGCCACGGCAACGGAGTTGAAAGACCCACAGCTTCTTGTCCGCGTCAGCGCGTAACACAAATGATGTATGCATGACAAGAACATTTCGATTCGCGGAGATAGTTTTCATACCCGTCATTATTATTGTTATTTTCCTCCCACCAAGGCATACATCGCTTTCATTTCTAAACTATGTCTAAAAAATAGGAGTCATAATGATATAAACTTGCATGAAGGGTTTATGGTTCAATAAATTACCCATGCTCGTCCTTCTCAATGGAGTAGAACTCTAGTTCTCACAGCGTTAAGCTTCGTTCAGAACAGCTGAAGAAAATACATCACTCACGCTCCACCTGTCTTTCCTCATGACGTATTCCTCCTTTAAAACGTAAGCTATCACCTTGTGATTTTCAGGTTACGAGAAGGCGACCCCTGCCAGCATTCCTGTATGTATTTCAAATTTGAAAAGTTTTCCCTGTCATTTTTCAGCACGTCACATAAATGATGTACGCATGACAAGCAGTATTCCAATTAGTGGACTTAGTTTTCGTACGCGTATGGTAAAATAGTAATAATAATTAAATTCCACTTTTTATTGAACAAAAAGTACCACAGTAAGCATAAAAAGAGGAAAAATAACCTGAGCAGAGGTTTCCATCTCGTAATTAAATGAATGAAAAAACGCGGGCTGGTGACACCATCGAGTAAAAGAATAGTAAGCCAATTGATCACAACGATGTATCAACTGCAATTTTTTAACAAATATTTCCCAAAGATTAGCTGTTCAACGAACTTACCACAGACTAATTAAAGATCATAGCATATACCGAAATGGATCATTTTAATACACTAAATAAATTGTTAAAATATAGTATTTGAGAGAGTGTTCTTCCTTCAATACAAGATAATTATGCTATTAATTTACTGAATCTTTCAGGATACTCCCATCGACTAAAAAATTGAGAAGAAAATATATTAATGAAAGTGATTTACGAGGAAGCACAATTCTAACGCCAACTTACGACATTTGCTTACTTGCTGAAGATGAGCAGAAAAGTAGCGAAAATTGGCTGAATTAATAAAACCGCAGATGAAATGTTTCATCATTAGTTTAAAAAACTAAGGTGCATTACTAAACAAGGTAAATTACCAGATGTAACACAAATGAGGCAAAATAGTATATGGGTACAAAAATCTATCTCGGATTGATTTATCACTCTAGCGTATTTGCTTCCATAACTTCAGGCATCACCCATCTGTGCGAATCAAAAATGTTTAATCAATAGATTAAACTTGAAAACAGGTAACCTACAACATCTACAAGCGAATTATCACCGACGGTATATACGTGACGAGAAATTATTCTTAATTAAATATTCACAGGAACTAACGCGTCGAATATGGCCGGTAATATTTTAAAACGAAGGGGAATAAGCTAACTAACAAATAAAAGGAGAAACCTAAGTTTTCCATAACGAATTGTAAACACTTACGATTGGCATTAATAAAACAAGTAATTAGGAATGCATTCTTTTAACAAATACGTCAAAAAGGAAGCAAAATACTAAAAGTATTAAAAAAATGGAAATTAATATTCAAAATTGATAGTTTTAAGAATCGACCAAGGCTTTATATTCCATAATAATTAACCCTCCATCTCATCCAACCCGGAGGTCCCTCAACAACCCTAATGCATCGTGCGCACTAAAAGAGAGGGATAAAGAGTGCGAGAATGATAAGGAAGTGTCAGCCAAGCGTCCATCACCACACCAGGCCACAGAGGCAGGCTGGATTGAAAGTGAAGGCTGCTGTGGAGGGTGGGTGTGAGTGCCCAAGGACGCCACGAGTGGCCATTGTGCGAGGTTGTGATGAAAATAATACACGTGAAACAATTGTCCATTCATTACGTTCTTCCCTTTAAGGGCCAAAGTGCATCATGAGCTACTAAGACCATACCTTCGGCCGAATCACAAAACTTCCTGGATCTTTGAAATAGCTTCGGCTTTCATTCCGCGTAATTCCGACGTGATTGAAAAACATCACACCATTTTTTATGATATTTCACAGGGTATTTTACGAACTCACATCAGTTTTCGATGTTAAAGGGTGATAATCAAAGTAAAAAAAACTTTGATTCTTTGATAATCACAAATGCGATGAAACTAAAATAAAACGGCGCTTAAAAACAGTTATCCCACAAACAAATCTCCAAGCCTGGAGAGATATTAACGGATTATTTCAGTACGGACCCAGTCTAATGACCCTGACTTCGCAACTATCGGTTAGATAGGGTCTGGAACAGGCTATTAAGGTCCAAATACTTAATTTTTAAGATATAGCATTCGAAATCCGTAACTGTCCAAATGATTTTCTACTAATTCCTGTTTTAGCTAAACTGCATGTCTGCAGTTAAGCATTTATGTAGTGACAGCTTAAAATATATTAAACATGTTTAAACATAATGAGGACGAGTTAGTACAATGTTTTGTGGTCTAAAAAATTAATTCGTCCGGTAGATAAAATTCAATTGGTCGTTCAATAAAAGTGGCGACAGTGGGATCAAACAAGTTTGAAATTGTAATTTTAATACATATCCACTTAAATGAGTACGGTTAACTATTAAAGTTTCAATTCAAGACCGAAGGATGCGGTATATGATAAAAATATTTCAAAAACATTATCATACGAGAAGAGTTGGAATTAAGTACTTTATGACATGCACCAAACGCGAGCTATGATATTGAAAATTTCAAGATGCATGAGGTAGGCTATAATTGACATTTTCCTGTATCTCAAAAGAGAAAATGTTTCATCCGTCTAGATACAGGCGTTATACTTTCACATTCGAGAGACAGCCAAATACTGACAGGTGCCTTCTATTGTACATGCAATTTTAATGACGATAGCTTATGCTTTAAACAAGTGATTTTAAAAAAATACGGTCGAGCGGGAATAATGTGTATTTTAATAATCTCGGCTCTCACTTTGTAGATAAAACCCGAGGACAACTTAAAATAACAATGGGAAACTCAGGAAGTTAAGTTTCACAGCGAAAATTCGAAGGGAAAAATTTGAAATCACTCATCGCTTCTAATTGCAAGCTCAACAAGTAAGATGCCACTTACAATTAGGCAACGAACGATCAACTTTCAAGGAGTCCCCTTCCGTGCCTCTTCACTTGGTGACCAACGCGCGTCCTGGGCCACCAACGACAACGAAAGCAAATCTAATTCGGGACGTCAATCATAATACCCGAGAGAGAGGTCGCTCGACACAGCTGAGTCGTCACTTAACACGATGAAATACTAGGCTCACAAAGCTTCGCGGCATACAACCACAGTTTGTCGCTGTAAATAAATTTGACAAAAATTACTTCGAGACGAGTGACTCAGAAAATTATGTGTTTGGCGTGACAAAATAATTCCCGTAACCTGATTCCATTATACGATGGATCGATTCCGTTATACGATGGATCGATTCCGTTCGACCGATGCATTATCTGATTTTAATTGAATACAACTTACGTTATTGCCATGAAATCATCAATGAATATAGCGTAACTACTATTTGCCTGTATCAAAAACTGGATGCTTGCAAGCGCATTTTAAATAGGCAATGCAGCTGTATGCCTACCATTTTACTTAACATAACATAAGAAATTTTCAAACTTAACCTCAGCACTTTCCCAGATGTAATACACTAGATATAATGTACTTTCCCAGATGTAATATACTAGACTACTCTACATTTTTGAGACACAGGCAAATGCTGACAAAGCTCTACTCTGCACCTTAGCCTGGTAAATCTCAAAAGGTTTAAGTAAGTTTAAAACAAGTAAATAGTCCAGAAAATAGACAAAATTAAACTGATCGAGAGGAAGTTATGCACTCCCTTACTGCTAATCTAGCCCACACTTTAGGAACATGAGTAATCCCCGAAGTGAAGATTTCGGCGAGATATCCATGCAAATCTTTTCGTCTCAAACGTGACACTTTTTTACTCTGTCCTTTCCAACTCAATGACACGACTCAGTATACATTTCCACACAATAGATGCGACCTAATTTCAGTCAAGAAAGGGTCACAGTAGTGGCTTTAATTAATTATGACACGTGCGGAATATTTAACTCCTAAATCATACAATCCACGCTTATAGCATTAACACTAATATTCAAAGGATATATAGTACCCTAAATCGGCATCCCCGGAGTGTATGATAGGATTCATTTGGATATTTATTACTTCTCAAATTCACTAGATTCGGGAAATTCAGATACAAATACGATTTGTATTAAAAACGCATTACTACAATTACGAAAAAATTGTGAATCTTCTCGCCTTTATATAAAAACATACACGATTACAAAAAAGGTAGCAAAACCCTTTCGCGAGGGTTACATTGACAAAATGAAAACATGGATGATTAACTATAAGGTAATCGTACAGCATTCTCGCACATCGGTAGAGTAACTCTATCGTACAGTATCCCTAGGAACGTTTTTCATTTAATCTTAAAACCCCAACAATTCCTCGACAATGGAATACAGCAGCAAGTAAAGAAGAGAGTTGATGCTTGATACCTCGTAATAAACGGTCGACATACCTCTAATTGCTACCGTCATCCACTATTGTAGGAAGATGGTGGCAAAAGGTAAGTAGAAATTTCTTATGCATCGCCGTAGTCCAACCCTGGCGATGTGAGGAATTGAAGGAATGAAAGACGGTTGTAGCGACGTGCCTGGGCTGACGACGATCGCTTTCGCACTTCATCGCAGCAGATAAGCAGAGATTCGTAAATAGCTAACCCCACATGATGGTGTTTAAACGGCCCGGGTACGTGATGACGAGCTGACACTAAAAGAATACAAGGGTGAGAGCAAAGGGCGATAACATGCCCCACTCAGCGTTGCTCCAGACATGAATAGACGATTGTACTGGAGTCCGATTAATACATCGACAAAAATGACTTTCTGGGATGGTTATGGGATAGTGTGGATTTCATCCTCTACACGTTTTCTTTCCCAATGTGAGGTGTGAGGAATCCGATTTTTTTACTCCGACGAACCGATTGGACCGCAGCGCCATTTGCAAAGTTTTTCGTCCATCCGTATTCCCGCAAAAACACATTTCCCCGTTGTTCAAAGGCAATCTCAAACAATAAAGTTTGAAAATTCCAACGAAGGTGTTTTTTTAGAATTCTATACTTGATTCCTCTGCGCTATATCCAAACATGGTCTCCATTTTCCTACATCGTTTCTAGTATTTTGCGAATTGCACTTTAAAAAATTGAAAATGGTAAAAACATAGATAACCTAAGCGACTTCAAAATCTACTCAAAACTTATTTAAACTAAAAACATATTCGGCTCTCTTTAAGCTTATTGGCTGAAAAGTCTATAAGGAATGAGGGAGTGGCTCAACATTCCCTTAAATTCGAATTAATTGCCAAACTTTGCAATTTCGTATTAGTGAAATATTATTAACATTGATAAGTACTCATGCATTAACTTTTTACCAGGAACATTTGAAAACCACACCCCTTAACACCTAAGATTTTTAACGATACATGTTAGCCACTTTATTCTGTCTGGAAGTTTATTTCAACCAATCGTGATCAGTTTCATGCAATTCTTTTCATTTACCGTTATGGTCTCATATCGGTGATAAATCCAGCAACGCAGTCATAGTCACTGAGCCCAGGTTATTGTGTTATTAACAACGAAGCTAAACATTAACAATATTTTAACATTTTCTCTAATATTGCGTCATGAAAACTTGTTGAAAACCTAAAAAGATTGAGCACCCCAAATAACATACAGATGAGAAGTAGAAATCAGAACCACCCCAATACTTTACAGTCAAAAGTAGTTTAATACGTAGTAGAATGACTACCTCAGAAATGGTGTTGTTTTTGGTTCATGTGCGACACAGATAAAAGTTCA
Source organism: Ischnura elegans (assembly GCF_921293095.1). NCBI lineage: Eukaryota > Metazoa > Arthropoda > Insecta > Odonata > Coenagrionidae > Ischnura > Ischnura elegans. The sequence goes on from NC_060255.1 coordinate 23,286,660, forward strand.
AGAGAACCTAAACAATGCGTGACTCATGTTTGAGGGGTAAATAAAGTAAATATATTAAGAGCGCAGAATATTGGATCAACCCAATCACTAGACGGCCAGGAGCTGCGATCACGATTCTCCCCCTTGGAGGTTATCGTTTTCAATAAAAAGATCATCAATGCTTCTCACAGCTCCAACAGTGACCTTCCTTTGTGTCCATGCTATTACGCGAGAGCAGCGATTAAAAAACAGTCGACGGTAAAAAGAACCGAAGAACATAGTTAGACTCGCTCGTTTCCATAATAATAAGAGCACTGAAGTTATATTCAGAGCCGTGACCCCGGGTCACCTTACTGCGGAAGTGAATCTACGCAATGCATCAGAGGCACTTCGAAGAAAACGCTTTACGATTCTCGGCGACTATAAAATAGCACAGAGAGTACGCCGAACCATCGAATGGTCGTCAGCATAGGGGACGTCACACACGGAACCGGAAAGAATAAGACGTGACGACTTTTCGCCGGTCGCCTTTCACGGCACGGCGCTGTGAAATGTAGAGAGTAGTCTCGTCTGAAAGCGGCTGCAAGGTAGCATTGTGTGTATTTCACGCTGCGGACGGCGCAGCGCCGTGCCGGATTGAAATGGGCGCCGTAGCGACCACGGCAGCCATCCACGGCGCCGTACCGTGAACGGCGCATTTCGACTCGTTTGAAGGCACCCATAGACACCGATGGTTATTTGAAAGCACGGCGCTGCGCCTAAAGTCTTCCTGTCTGAAAGCGGTCTAAGACGAATCAATACAGATAGACAGAAGGCTGAAGCATAAATAACCAATGAAATGAGTTTAATCTCCTTTAAGCGTTCTATAAAAGGGACAAGGAAATTTCTCCATATAAAAACATTTGGCATCGTCTGTCTCCCTTACTGCTAGGCTCCAATTGATTCTATGTGAACAAAGAGGTTGAGGAATTTATTACGCGTCTCCCATCTTTCATATTTTGTTTCCTAGCGTAGAAGTCAAACTTACATTATCCATTGTCTGCGAAAATTGTAAGACGGTATAAACATATAAAAATCGGAAATATATCCATCATGGTTCATCAAGAAAGTATCTGGTTGAAGATTATATGCAACGTATTTTCAATAGAGTGAGTAGAAAGAGAACTACCAGTTTTTTTCTCAAGCTTAATAATTTCACGTTTAATCCGATCACTCAACGAAGCCATATTTAAATATTTTACTTAAGGGAACACCGGTAATCCATTATTCCGTCACAAAACTCCGGAGACCCCCATTGACATTAATAATTATGGCACATATGTACATACATAATAGATTTGTAAATAATAATCATTACACTACCTTGGTCTTCGGAAAGAAACCGCATGAAGTTGCCAATGTTCACAAAGACCAGGAATGAAAATAGAGACAATTCTAGACTGTTTCACCACAAAGGCAAAGATGGTGCAGCGATGAAGTTTAACTGCAGAAGCCTGCCTTATAGACGGAAGTAAAAAATTAAATATCCCAAATCTAAATGAAAATCCTATGGTTCCGTCGGTCACGCAGAGGCGCGCTGTACCGAAACGCGAAATTCCGAAAAACCCACAGGGATCGATGACAAAACGGGAATACCACGTGATAGCGATATCCCCGGGAAATACATCGAAACATCGCCGAATCCTACGGGAATGGTTATCTTGACCCCTTTCCCCAATAATAGGCAAACCCACGGACCGAATGCTGCTACTCCCAGCCGCTCTTATCCCGTTGCTTATCTCTTTCCGCCACACTGGCTATCAATTTCCTGGGCAAAACGGTGCGAGGACGGACGGGGAATGTGAACCCCTATTAGAAGGGAGGGAACGCGCAGTCTCTCGTACCAACGACCGAATGGGGGAAGTGGGGAAGAGTAGGGAGGGCAAGGCAATTTTTTCTCGCACTCAGGGGACACCCGAACGCTTCAGCCGACAGCGAATGGGCAGGATAAGGCAAGGAGACCGAAAAAACAAGTCGCATTACGTGAAAGGGAAAGGTATATTGTATCTTATAAAAAAAATAGCTATCCCAACGCCCTGAGACTAAAAAAAGTATCAAACAATATTGCTCCAACGCATTATTCTGGGGTCAACTCTAATTTAAGCGGTTTATATCAAGGATAAGGAAAATTTCCCGATATAAAAACATTTGACATCGTCTGTCTCGCTTACTGTGTGGCTTCAATTGATTCTTTGAGGATAAAGTGGGTGAGAAATTTATTCCGCGCTCCCCATATTTCATTTCTGGTTTTCTAAACTTCAAGCTACATTATTCAGTGTATCGATAATATAATATAACTATTAAGAAAATCGGAAGAAGCTCCATCTTCACTCATTAAAAAACTTATATTGCACATTACTGTTCGTGTTCTTGTGATTTTATTTACTAATCACCCCATTTATATTGTTTTGGGCAAATCAAATTGCTTATTTTGTGATCTAATCTATTTAACAAAAAAATTGGACCGTGAATAAACTATTCAACGCATAATAATGCTCAAATCAAATTTTGATTCAATGAACGTCTTGCTTATTTATCTAATTTCCTCATCAAAAACTATATTACCATTGACTGTACAATTAGCATTTTTATTGCATAAATCAACTTAACATGAAATTACCCACTAACATTAATTAATTGATCTAAGAGCTTTAAGATCTTGAGAGATTGTGCTGAGCTCCTAATGGATTAATAAGTAACAGAATAATCACTAATAATTCAATAAATGTATCCAAAGACAATTCAGATTAAAGAGTTTTATTTACATTTACGCGAAAGTAATAAGTATTATGCCATGGAAAACGTCGTAGTAGAAGTCCATATATACATAGCACAATGTGACATCACAGAGAGGACGTTGGTCAACAAATACATAATTTACGGATTTGTATCCCCAGGCCCTACTGATAGAGTTCTTTTTATAACTTAGAAAAGGATTTGAAAAGAAAGCGAAAATGGTCATTGACGTACACTAACTCAAGTAGCGTGTGAGCGACACAATATCAATTAATGATCAGGAATTTGCCGAAGTATCGTCATGGTACATAATTCATTCGGAGCAGGGCAGCTTGGAGCGTTTACAGAATATTACAAGCCCTTTTAATGGCATTTATTGTTCCGAGACAATGGAATCATGACGCCGGGGACAGATTTACAGGCTAGAATGGGAGTTCGCTAAAACTTGGCCTTGGTGTGTCCTTTCTCTTTATAGTTTTTATCTAGTTTTGGATATTTTTGAGCGGGACACCAATTTAGCCAGACCATCCATCAATCCTCGTGACACCTAAGGATTTGAATCACGACTGAGAAAAACTGGTGAACAAGACGATATTTCTCACAGAGAAACACTGATTTTTGCCTAAATTTCCACGCCTTCAGTCATTAAAATCAGGCCAAACAACGTAAAATAAATGAAGATAATGTGTTTCTGTACAATTTATTGTACACTGAAGTATCAAAATGACTCAGCATACTTCTCTCAAAATGACTCAGCAAAGTACTGAAACCACGAAGCCATCTTTTTTGTCCTATAACATTATATCTATTGGATAACAGACAATATCATTTCAAATTTAGGGTCATGGTTTAGGAGATCTCCAACAATTAATTACCACACCTCTTCAACGTCGAATAATGCTTCTTTATTATCACGGCATTTTTATATCTTAATTTAATTACCAACCAAATCTAAGGTATTAGTTTTGTAGCTGTCAGCACACAAAGGGAGCCCTAAAATAAATTATTAAAATTACAATACAAAATGAATTGTAACAGTTATCCAAGAATTTTATGACGACCTCTCAAAATCAATCATCAAATGACAAAATCTCAAGGACAGATTTTTGTAGATGTGGCCTCCTCCCTGTTAGCTCGGGTATTGCGCGACCAAGGCGTCTGAATGGCATCAGCAAAGCGCCGTATGTTCAAATGCTGAATATTACAATAAATGGGCAGAATGAATAAATTACGCGGTTGAAATTTTCCAAAATTTTAAGAATGTCTTAAAAAAAGTACCAAAATTAGCTCTATGAATTTGATATAGCATTCAAGTAGTTAAAATTGATTAAAAATATGATTTCTCTCAAATATTAACGCTGATATTATCTGCAAGAAGAAATGAAACTGGGAAACTACTGAGATGAGACTGCATAGATATTTTTAAACTAAATTTTAAAAATGATTTCTTTCTTAAAACAACAACAATGCCGTCGACGTTCACGGAAAGTTGCGACTTAGACACGATACATTTTAACATCATACCAGGCATAAAAATGTACATCACATCGAGACAAAACAAGTCAACATCATTGATCCAATAAAAAATGGAGAAAAATTTTATTCCCACAACTTGCAGAGCAGAGAAACGAACTAGAGTAACACACACGAGATTGTGCCTCGGGAGAACGCTATAGTACACACGTCATGTGCTCATCCGTACAGGAGTCGCGATAGCACTCCCAATGTGACGTCACGCCACACCACGCTTTAATAGCTAAGAGAAAAAAAGACAAAAGAAGCAAGCGACCTCGCCAGCGGGCTCACATTACAACCGAGTCGGATAGCACTGCATTAAAACCTCACCCATTTCACCTCCAAACTGTGGCACCAACCCCCGAAACGAGAGAACTGTAACGGGGGATCCCTCCCCCCCTAACCCTCCTGCCCCTCCGTCGCACGGGTATAAATTTCCTCCCCATTTCCCTTACCTTTCCAATATCTTCGCTCCCTGCCCTTCACCTCACGCACCTCTCCCTCCCCTCCTCGCCTTTCCTCTGGCTTCCCTATCGATCCGACTCACACCACCAGTCCATTCAGAAAAACCCTTCCCACCTTCCCTCGCGAGCTCCCGCCTCAAACAACATTATAACCCCTTGCTATGACCGCTACGCTCACAAATTGCGTTCGACACGGGTCTACGGGATGAAGACTTTAACGCAAAAATGAGTGAAATTTGGAAGGTTTCCACTAATCATCATCAAATTATAATTTTTAATGAACGCTGAAATATTAATTATTGGTTATTGGGAGTAGTCGGCTGGCTATGCCATCACTTGGGGCCAATGTTTCTTAAATGAAAATACGGAAATAATTCGGGTACTAATTCCGCATGCCTCAAAGAGTATTCTTATCATTCAATATTTAGTGCATATTTACAATCATAACAATATCGTAATTTTCACATTACTTATCCTTTATTGCATACTACGCCAAAATAAATACAATACACCATCTCAAAGCTTATCTTAATCTTGCAGTTATACCCTGATTGCTCAGATTAAAGAAGAAATACTTGAATTAGAACACAGAAAGGTTGTTACATATTTAATCGAGCACAAATCATTTACCTCTCGAACTCTTTCAGAGAATTTTTAAATTTCTGCAAAGAGAACACATTTTTTTTATCTTGCTCATTAAAACGATCTTAATAATTAAAATGAAAACGTCAGCACAAAACAACATGCTACATAGTTTTAAAAAACAAGGCATAAAAGGCAAGTTAATAAATAAGTCTGAAACAAAGATGCACAACATACGATGGATGTTTTTTGTACATAAATTCCGAAAAAAGCTGATAGTATACATCACCATACATGAAATGTATTTTGCATGAACAGTACTATATTTTTTTATCGAAAACACAGCATGGTCATTGCAATGGTTGGTACAATCCTAACGAGAATGGACATGTGCGCATCAACTAGTACGGCATCCAGTTACTAGAGAGAGCAAGGAAAAAACCCTTCTAGTCATTTCATCTCGATACACATTATGGCTCCTTTCGCCAAACGTTTCCAAATTCAAACTTTTGCTACTACTTCCAAATCAAATAGTTTGGGTTCCACCAAGGTCATTCACTCTGTCTTCTGCCAGTTAATTGGTCGGTTCTCGGTTATTACCCTACCATTACTCTTTCCTAAGTAGGAACGTACAGAAAATCTCTATTTCTAAGTGAGGAAGGCTGAGCTACAACATTCCTCAGTCATTCTCAATTCGCGCAGAAGACTAAACCGTGTGGCTTAGCGACGAAAACCCCAGCGATCAATATCAATGCCCTAAAAAGCAGCGCTACCAGGAATTAAATTTTCACTTAAGCCGTACCGGCCCTTTCTATAAGCCAGAAAACGACCCTGAAGGGGAAGGAGACTTCTTAACTCGACATCGCTGAAATGGGCTCGAAAGAAAGCTTATTAATATAAACTGTAATGCTCGAACGCAGCGAACGAAAATTCTGAGATTAGTTTGATGCAGCTCTCCAACGCATTCTCTCATTAGATGATGTAGTACATGAGTAAAATAATACCCACTATTTATTAAAAGTATTATTGAGGTAAGGTAAGATTACATATAGTACTAGCTGACCCGACAGACTTCGTCCTGTCAAAAAAATTTGTAATGTGGCAGTGTTTTGTTCCTACCTTTTTTATATTCTTTGCAAAAAATTATCCTGAACAGAACCGTCACCCTGGTAATAATTCGGTGTGAATTATTGGGATTATGCCTGAACGCCTCTAAGGCAGAATCCCCTCTAGCCGATGAGGCAACGGTGATTTGAGGAGGCCCGAGAGCCGGCAGGCTCGAGACACTTTTCTTGCTCTTAGTCGACGCGCCTTGCTTAGGGGTGCGTCGGCATCCGAGCCGACTTGCCGATCGGGGAAACCGGGGCTCCCGGGGCGTATCCAGCGCCGACGGGATGCCTCCCCCAAGCGGTCGAACATGGGTGACCGACTGAGGACGGCGTCGGGTCTCGGAATTGTCTGTAGACGACTTTGGTACCGAGCTGGGTGTTGTACTCGGTAGAGCAGCTGCCACGCTGCGATCTCTTGAGACTCAGCCCTAGCTTGGGGGATTCGTCTTGCTTTACTCGGCGAGACCCCCGCTTTCGAAAATTTTTCGAAGTCCCTCCGTCGTCTCAGGTCCGGCTTCGGACTTTGAAAAATGTCGTCCGAATTCCGTCGTCCCAGGTCCGGACTCTGGAATGAAATTTTTCGGCACTTCGAAAATCGTCAAAAAAATTTTCTTCCCTTCGAGCGCCTGCAGATTCGTAGGTCTATTCCGTAGTATGATCGTACTGGTGCCGTAGTCTGATCCCGCCGTGGGTTGATCTTTTTTCGAGATCCGAAATTCCGTCGTCCCAGGTCCCGACTCTGGACTTCGTCGTCCCAGGTCCCAGGTGTGAAAAAGAAAAGGGCTGTTTTTAGGGTTTTCCGGCAATTATTCGATTTTTTCTCGCCGTAAGAACCATCCTTGGACTTCAACGAACATTTTAAAAAAAGAATTGGCCGAATTGGTCCACGCGTTGTTGAGTTATGCGCTTACCAACACATTTTGCGATTCATTTTTATATATAAGATTCTGTCAATAATCCCGGACTGTCTCCTAGGAGATGATATGAGTTCAATTCCAAACAAGGCCAATTCCGATTTAATTAAAGCGAGGTGGCTATTTTCCACCAATTTATTCAATAATGTACGTCACGTTTCGATCGTCAGGTAATTCTCAAGTACAACGTGGACTTGCACATTGTACTTGAGAATGACCTCACGGTCGAAACACATTGTAAATTATTAAAAAAATTAATGATAAATTACCATTCATCTTTTCATTTAATCAGGATGTCATTCCAATACATTTCGCTGGCCTCAGTTACTTTAATATCCTAGTATATTTCATTCTATTTATAAATCTTATTCTTTTCCTCCCTCTCCTCAATTTACCAAACACTCTTCCATTTAACAAGATTTTTAGCATTTTATCCCAGTTTATAGTACAATTTCCATCCAGAACTTAGGCTTACACCGTATCTTCTCGGATATTAAACAAAAAGTTATGTTTTTCATAATTATTTTTAATAAATTAACTCAATTTTCCATGATTAAATCCCAATTATAAATACTCCATTTAAAGCCATTTCCACTCAGGATAGAGGGTTAAAGCAGAGTCCTCCACCATCAGCAACGCCACTGACATAATAACCAGATGAGTTCAGCCGGTCACGGAGAGGATACCAACAATTTCCCGACCCACTTCCCCAGTGGCGTAACTAGGGGATTGATCAGAGGCACACCACACCTGGTAATGATACCCGAAAATTTGGCTTTATATTGGGTGTATTAATAAAAGAAACCTGTTAGAGTTCATTAATTATGCAAATTCACCACTGCTTTGTATAAATCAGAGAGGCCAAATTAAAACTAAAACATTTAATGGCTCTATTTCAAGCAATTAGGACTTCTGTGATACGAATATTTTTATTTATTGATTTAACACAAAAAACAGTACTAAGGACTTTCCATGAGATATATAGAAGAATAATAAATTATTTAAATATGATAAAAACAAGTTTCTGATGTAGGTTTTCGCAGCATCCAGGTCCGCAGTAGGGCAGATTTCCGGGTTAGTCCGTGCTGTCATTGTGATGGCCTCCAAGAGGACGCCTACAGCACAGTTGGTGAAACGTCGCCATCAAAATGACAACGCGGACGTAACCCTGAAATCAGCCCTAATATGATAAAAAGAGGTATAAAATTAATCTCATATTTCAATGATGTTTACTGCTATTATTATATTTTATCTTAAGCTTAGGGGGTGGGGGGAGGTTCTATTCACCTCATCAGGGGCGGATCCAGGATTTCTTTCTGGGGGGGGGGGGGGGGGGGGGGCACAAGCAAGACCGTATCCAGGATTTTGTTCTGGGGGGGACACAAGGATATCTCGTAATACAAAACTTACGCTATGATAATGGGACCGTATTAAAAATCTTGCATTATTTGGAGGGTCTGGGGGGGCACGTTCCCCCGTGCTCCCCCCCCCCCCTGGATCCGCCTATGCCCCTCATCATGGCTACGCCAATGCATTCCTCCGCTTCGGCTCAAACAAAGGTTTCACTCAACTCAGCCCATGTACCACTGGTCTCCCAAATAACTGAGGACGGGAAGGGAGGGGGGAAGCGGGGTAGGGCAATGAGTTGTGGAAGGGGGCAATCCCGTCGCGGTCTCCCCACCCCCTAAAACTCCCCTCCCACCCCTCTCCTCCTCCTCCACTCTCACTTCGCGGGGCGTGCGCCGTGTGTGTAGCCGGAGTCTATCGATTTTGTACGCATGGGGACTGTCATTTGTTTCTTTAAGGCCTCATTTGCAACCACCTCCTCACCACGTCCCACTGAGCCATTCCCTTCCGCCAACCGCGATTATGCCCTTACACGCGGCTGCAGTAAATGTTTTCGAAAAAACTTGGAGAAATAGAGAGATATGCGGGAGCCGGGAAGGGTTTTACTGCTGGAGTCGCGAGAATATTTTGGGGTCGCCTCACAAAAGAGGATCGAGTCAGCGTGGGACGCTAGAGTACTATCTCTAAGGACCAGGAACGGATATTCTCTTTCCAATCGCAATGCCGATGTCTTAGCAGGATTGGTTAATGGAGGCGAACGATAAGTTGAGGCTACTAGCTCGCCTGACAGATTCAATGTCGGGAGGGCCTAGGCCACATTCCTCAGTCCGTCTGATAGGACGTTAAACACCGGGATCGGAAGTCTCTCTACCCCGCGGGGCAGCATCTCAGAAGCCAGTACTAAAGTCTTCCTGACTTTTGCCCTCCACTGTCTCATAAGGTTTGAATTTGGGAAGGAATTAGCGTACAGGAATGTACACATGATGACGAGTTCCTAAGGGTGAAGGCCTGTTCACGCGATACATTAACACGTAAGAGTTGATGTCTGTTTGCATGAATGATTTTTTTGGACCGAAACAGAGCATGTACAAATGAATAGACCAAATCAGACCAGGTTCTATTTTCTGCACATGCATTCGCACAAGTTGGGATGTTACACGGTGCATTTTCGTGTTCATTCATTTAGACATCAACTCGTTCATACATTTAGACGTTAACTCATACGGGTTAATGTTACGTCTAAACAGACCTTTACGATTGGTTAGGAAGGCTTGTGACAGGAGAGCTTCGCGCACGTATTTAGGAAGTTACTGTTACCAGAGGGAGAGAAAGAGAATCCCCCTTCGAATGATCCAATGATTTTTCTCCGGATGGGATGTTAGATATTGAGCCAAAAGATTAACGTCCCGGAAGAATTATGATACTTGAGTATCGACAGAGCTAAATCACAACATGACAGCTGATTGAGCGGCAAGAAAGCTGAGAGCCGCCGACATGTCCACAAAGGTTAATTAAGAACGACATCATTTTTTAAGGAACACCACAGCGATGAAAATGGCACTCCGAGGCTCTCAGGCACAGTCAACGAACGTAAAATAGGGGGGGATATCGGGTAGTCACACATTTTTGCATGCGGTGAAAGGTCCACGCTATCCTTCCCAGGGCCCGATTCCCAAGCCATCGATTCCAGCCATCTGCGCAGAGAGACTAATTAGGGGCAAGCCTTCAAGGAGTCAGCTTCGAAAGTGATCGCAGAGTAGAAATCAGACTTCACATACATTTGAACCTGGATCCCCCAAAATCGCTCTGAGTACCTCTGCACCACTTACAATATGCGTTTCCTTTCAATTAATAATGAATTTCTGGTCCGTCAGGATCCAAAACTTAGGAGATTGCAGACCCTTTATTTTTATTTATTCCCACACCACAGAAAACAGCATACATCCTTCGGCCTTTTATGTCGGTTTTTTCAACAAATTTAACAGTTACACTTGCACGAACAACCCACCATGCCCTGGATAGAGGTGACCCACCCAGGCGGGACTCGAACCCGCGACGTCTTGTTTGGCAGGCGAGGACTTCACCCCGCTGCCACCAAGGCACTTTTAACGTGGCTCCAAACCCGAGGAGAATCCACGTCATTCGCCGGGGAAAGCAAAATTTCTTACTTCAAATCCCTTCCATATTGGTATCAAGTAGGGGGAAATTAAAAGACCAAAATTTGTTCATACTCGAAGGAATAAGAAGGCAACAGTGGGGCTCTCATCCAGTGGATCTGGACTCTGCTGAGCGAATCACCTTGGGCAATGAGCCACGGGAAAGAAGCTCGCCACCACTCAAATAGGATGAAGAACAGACCTCATTCCAGAACGAGTAATTACTTCGGGCGCCGGTTATTTTCGCTCCATGCAGCGATGCATTCTCGAGCTTTCTGGCATTCATGTTGCAAGGGAAATAAATAGGAGCGCTCACAATGCGACTGGAGTGATAAAAGCCGACCAAGTAGGCCACACTACCATACATGAAGTTAAGCTTACATCGCGGAAACCGAGCAAGTTCCACGTAATTAATCATTTCAAAAAAGTGCCAAACAGCGACTTTGATTTCAATAAGTTCGGAGAAAATCAACCATAATTCTTTCAGCGAATTTATTCATATCAAATTTCCGTGATTCAATTTAGCTCCTACATCTACATACAACCCCGCAAGCCGCGTCAATAGGAGTGTGGCAGGGGGTGTTAGGACACCAGCCGTTGAAAAAAGAAATGCGGAAAAACGAATTTCCATACCTAATTTCTTATTCATTTCCGTTCATAAAGCAACTCTCTCAATTTATCGTTTCTGTCGGACCTGGAAATATTGTGGGGTTCTAATATGAAGTTCTTCGCGCCGCTCTGAAAGACATCTATTCCCAATTGCTCAGGGAACCTAAGCCTAGCGCGCAGCCTAGCCAAGAGACGGGAGGATAATTCACTCACTCAGCGATACACCCCGATGATTGGGTCGAATATGTGAGGGCAGAGCTCACCCCAGACTAAGCAACAGGCGTGTTAATTTAATGTATTCGGCTTTGGAGAGCCAGTCCCTTCCGAGGGCCGCCTCGCCCTTCGAGGATTTTGGGTTGGAGGAGCCCGAAGGCTTGTTTAAAGTATACCGGGACTCGCCGCGGTGGTAACTTTTACGGGAGTCACCCGCAATGCACAATAGTGCGAAAGATCCACAGAGAAAAAATCATTCGCCTTGACCGGGATCCCGGTCAAGGCGAATGATTTTTTGCCTGAAGGCTTCGCCCGAGTGGACAGCGTGATCGTAAATATCAAAGTGATTTTGTCATACACTGATAATTAAAAAAGATTCTTGCATCGACCCTGGACTTGAGCTACAAGTTATACCGCTCCAATGTAGTGACTACTAATAAGAGAAAACATTCTGAGATAACAAGTCGAGCTTCGAAAAAAGTTCTTTCGAAGCGACTAAATATTTCTAAATAGAAATAAAATTCCGCTAATAAATGATTTATAAATAATAATATATAAATATTTCTGTTTAGTCTATGACAATCGAGGCAACGCAAATATTCTTGTTTTGGGTGGTCGACATCACTTGCTATCCCGTAGACTCCGTCCCATTCACCACCACACATTTCAGACGCGAACTGGAAAAAGCACACCACTACGTATGACAATCTAGTACAACACTAGGGATGAAAATCGAGTATACCAGTAGAGATGACAAACTAGTATACTACTAGGGATGACAATATAGTGCCTCTACCCGATAGAAACGAAAGTGAACTTCCGCTAACAAATCGTCATTGACGTATGAAGAAACGCTAATGGTTGAAAGATAATTTGACAATCAAAATCGGAGGTACCGTTGCGCAAGACACATATGTATACACAGTTGCTGAGAACGCATCACATCCTATTCCGGTAGTCCTCTGAAAATAACATGGATACTTCAATAACAAACGAAGTCCCATTATTTTTCTAGGATTTCCTAACGAGCAATTAGTAATTGAATGAATACTGAGTACAATGCTCTTTTATATTATCTCATCATTCATAAAAATTCGCACTGGTTTTCCCTCTAATGGAAAAATACTCAAAATATTAATATGCGTGTAAATATTTGCGCATTTAGTGCCATCTTCTCTAGACATACAGCGCCACAGATCTTCGCATGAGTTCGAATTTCGCAAGCACATGCGTTTCTAGTGAAATATCCTCGTCCATTCGATAGTCAACGCAAGTAATCCAGATCTGCAACGCCATGAATGAGAAGCACAGTTGTGAGAAAAATGAAAGGGTTGAAAAGACTCCATTGATCGCTACCATACCAAACGAAACTTGTCAAGCAACACGCGTCGGCTATCACTTGTGGAACTCGCAGAGGTTACAAATGGGTTTCAAAATGTTAATTGTAATAAAATTACACTATTAAACCGGATAATAGGTCCCACACTCTAAGCGTATAATGAAATAGGTGACATAGGTAATCATGATTTATATAGAATTCTACTCAACGTTTATAAGTAAGAGTAATATAAACGGATTCCTGCCGGAATAAAAATTTGGAATTTGTAATATCTGGCAGAAAGTTTCTTGGAATTATTTTCCAATTTGCATTTCGAAATGCCGGTTTTCATGCTACAACGAATCGCCGTATTAGTTAGGCTGTGAAGAAAAAGTTCTACCAAAGAAAATTACCGGCACCAACTACGCATTTACTTTCTAAGAGATAGTTATGGAATAAAGAGTCAAATTGTTCATAGACATTAGTTTGAGACATCTGTAACCTTGAAGGTAGGCATACTCCGACACTAAAACACACACAACAAAATTGAATTCGAATCCGGAAAAATGCAATATCGCAGCATTTTATTTATTCACAACTGGATAGAGGCATGGATATCACTTCACATGGAGAAGAGGGTAGTAATATAAAAGGAAACGAGAAACATAATGCATAAAAAGGCATTCATGAAGCCCTCGGCAAAGGAAATAATAAAAGTACACCTCTAATCTCTCGAATTGCTCACAAATTCCCACCGTTCAATAAACTACGGCCCTCCACCAATCAGATTAGAGGCAGAGATACGATGGATCGATTCATGTTGTTTATTAATTATCAAAATGCCAGGAGAGAGGAGCGTGCTCTATCAGTGAGTTATCTTTCTCGCGTAAGGTTAAATTTCTTTACGAGCGTTGGATTAACGAGTCCCGATGAGAGGACGTTCAGCATGAAAAAAATGCATGCGATAAAAAAGCAAGTCTATTGGGAAGCACGCACGAAAAATTATGTACTCCGAAAGCTAATAACTCGACAAAAATTTCTGAAGAGGTAAGGGTGTAAACCGAAGATTATCAGTACAATGTGAACATGTACTCAACAATCGTGACATATGGCACAGGACTAATAAGTACAATGCAAACAGTATTTGGAAAAAACAGCCATAGCAGAGGATCTTAATAAGTGATTTTGATCTTCAAAATAGCATTGACACAGGTTCACGATCACATAATGTGAATAATTTAGTTTTTAAGACTAAAAAGTCTAATGAAAAAACAAGCGGCAATGAAAAATCACTCAGCATAGAACGTCAGCAATTATGACGTGAACTCCTATACTTAGATAAAGGCCAGTAAAAATTATGCAGTAAGCACTTCAGCGGGTTAAACATGATAGAAGAGTGTGAAAAACATACAAATTTATAATATTTTAATTCACTACCTGAACGATTTCAACGCCGATACGTCATCACCAAGGTAACATTATTTCTTCATATCAAATCATTATGACAGCGGTGAAGTTAAAGCCGATATGGAGAAAACGTGAGAGTTCATTATATTTTTCAATTCTTATCGTGATAATAACACAGTCACTTAATTCTCAAGCATAGCAGGCATACAATACCATGACACCCCGCAATATAATGATATTTACGATAATGAATCAGCCTAGTCAATATTAAATTACCTTGAATAATATCTCCAGAGAAAACTTAACACGCTGCAATAACGATTGCGACCCACAAATTAACAAATTTAAACGGAAAAAATTCGAAAAAGGAGGGATTAAGAATTTTCAGAATCACATAGTTTTAGTTAATGTATTTCCGTCGAGTTTAAAGGCTAGGATGAGTTCTGCATGCCAGGTGTGGAATCACCCCGTGCCACACACCATTGGTGGTGGCTTGCGCGGAACCTCGTAGATGTAGACGAGTAAACCACGCTCAAGTGCTTGAAAGATGGCATCTCCCACCCATTTGAGAGTTACTCAAGAACTTCTGCAAGGCAGGCTGCCGCGCCGTGCTGTTGCATCATCATCGTTTGCGTTAAACCTCCTCACTTAAACGCCCTTGATGGAAATCCGAATCAAAGCGAGAGGGGGAGAGGGGTGCTGGGCGGTGGCGCGGGCCTCGAAGCGGTCCTTCCATCAAGGCATTGAGTGACCCACACAGAGGACAGAGGGAGGCTCAAGGAGAGAACTCAGCAGGCCGATGACCCCACATGCGTCCACCCATCAGAGGAAATGTAGACACGACGCAACTTCAGGGAGTCCGCGCAGAACAACGGACCACAGCAGGACTATATCATGATTATGGACGATTAAAAACGATGGCGAATAAATACTTACGAGTTGTGTTCAGAAAATCACGGCAGTGTTTAAATTTCGCAGGTTTGGAGAGTCCGAATGTCAATTTGTTTTTACATGGATAAACATGCCCCAGAAGTATGATAAAACTTTCAGTTATATCACTATTTACTTTGCCCGTTGCAGCCGCTAATGTTAGACGCGTTTTTATGAGCTCGGCTACTTCCGTTTATTAAATAAATGCATCTAAATATGATTAGCAGATAAAGGGTAACTAAGTGTGTGAAATTTTTTAAAAGTTATATGATGATTCTGCTATGATTAAAACAAGAAATTACGAGCGGTATAAGCATTTCCGAGATGGCCCTGCTTTTCTTCGCCAATCCAGATTCTTCCTACGACAAAATTAAGTGTAGGAGACATACAATTACCGGAAGTGTCATTGGGAAACCCATTACCTTGATATTTACATCGACAGAAGTTCTGCCGCAAAAACCTACCATAGAAACGACATGCATACAACGGGGTCAAAATAAAATCCCAATGATTCACAAAGATGACTCATCTCCAGTACTTCCACGTTTGATCAAATCTCGTGCGAGAAGGGCTGTGGGACGTACGTCGGTGGACGCGAAGTTTGCCACGAGCGAAACGAAACCCTTGAATCTCTCATCGGCTTGTCTCCGTCTCCCACGAGAACTTTAATATCCCTTCATATTGCCTGGGAATGGGAGGAGAGAATACAGAAAATTGGGATAGAAATATAGGAGCTAGAAAGACAGGACATTTTAGCACAGGATTCGTAACAAGACACCCATCGCTGATGAAACTGCAACGCCATGGAGTTGTCGTAACAAACACTCCACTTCCTAGAGCCCCATATAGTCCTATAGGTCAACTGGGGGGGATATGACCTGGGGGGCCAAGATTTTGAATATAAAAACCCTCAAAATCTGAAGGAAGTCAGTTGGTGTTGGGGAGTGACAACCGGGGTGTGTACCACGAGCGGTCGTCAGTTGGTCCAGCAGAGATCTCCCGTCTTCTCCGTGCCGTGTTAAGCTACACTGTCGGCAAACAGTACTTTCCTGCTCACCCGCGAACATCCTAGGAAAGAGCGAGAATAGCACATCGAGAGTCACAGCCTTGCCGAGCGCCCGACTTCTATCCGCCTCTCCGCGACCTTTGCCTGCTTAAGCCGTACGCTTCTCGGGAGACCCAAAGGTAAAGTGCCTTTTCCTATTTATAAAAACTACAGCTTGAATCAATTCATTGCTTACGGCACCCAAAGGCAAGGACCCACACGGCGAAGCCGAGTTCGATCCCCGTCTCACAAAAGAGCACGGGGCGGACGCTACAAAACCAAACTATTTCAGTATTAACGTGTCAGGTTTAAAACATACAACTCCAGATTAACAATATGTGACGGTGCTGCAAGCAGCTTTTACTTGCGCTTGTATATGTTATCTTCGATTTTTTGCTATGTACAACTTCTTTTTTCGCCGTATTAGGCTACCCTTGCCTAAATTTTTAGATACTACTCCGCACTTTAATATCTATCCTAACTGATAGTTTTCGGGACAGATAAGTCTTTGATAATTGTTTCCTCGTTTTCGAAATACTTTGTCGACTGTTTCCGTATAATGTCAGTGACCTTTTTTACTGAAGCCTTTTTATATAACGCATCGTTATTAATTTACTCATGCCATCATCTTGATTTCAGGATAGATCATATTAGGATCGATCAGGATCGATCTAATATACATACCATATTACCATACGTTAGTGCTGAGGTTACATAGATACGATGAAATTTAAAATGTCCCGGAAATATTATGAATAAAGGATGATATTGAAAAATTACTTGATATATCATATCGATTGACAAACATATCTGACCATTGACAGTAATTGTAAAACTTTTATGAATCTATGAGCACTGAAATAACCGTATTATGATTAAGAATAGCGTGCATATACATCAACATTGCAACACAATTTAAACGACATGTCCTGATCCTAAATCAGAGGAACAATGCTAATGAATAATAACATACTAAATCCTAGTGGGAAACTGCCATAACAGATGTGAATCACTCAAATGCTACACTGTGTATAATCAATAAAAATATAGGAACACATCATGATTAAATAGCTGAAAGTTATCACTAGGTGTAGGTAATTCAGATAAAAATAACAAAAAACACCAAAATCCTGTATTATTAACCCAGGAATTGCTCAAGCCTTTTCATGATCATCGCAACACCTGATTCTTTAGAAAAGCGTTTAGTTCCAAAGCTAATAAATTAATATATGTGAAGACGTTGTTTTATTTAATTCAGTCATTTTAACAATTTAACATATAACCCACCCATTCCATGCACCTTCAGGCGGAATAGATGTCGGATAGAACATGAAAAGAGAGACTACACCGCAAACCGCGGATAAAGCGACCGACAGGAGTACGTAAGCCCCGTGAAGCATCTGACCCGATGAATGTAACCCTTGGACACACCTTAGGCAGACTGAGCTTCAAGAAGTTTACCTTTCGATCGCAAAAGCCCTCCGTACGACCCTCGTGAATAATCAATGAAAGGTGCCACACCAAAGTAAAGAGTGACCAAAGCAAGGGAGTGTACGTCCAGTGTCATTAGCGAAGAAAGGGAGAAGTTATATGCACGAAACCGGGCCGATGGGATTCGCGAAATTTATGAATACGAAAATTGGATAGGACCGCGTCACATTCAATAATATTCGTCCAGGAGCGAATCGTAGCAAAGCCACGAACCAACTGCGACCCGTAGCCTCGTTATTCCTAGCCTTCAAGAGAAGATAGATAGAAAATGACGTGAAAGAATCTTCAAAGACGACTACCCTCAGACGGAATAGAAATTTTTTACCTCAGTCAAGGGTGAATAAGGATGAAGCGCATTTCGGTAACAAACAACTCGAACCGTTATTGTTCATAGTAAATGCAAAATAAGTTATCATAGATATACATATATCTAATAGATTACAGTATGCGAAGGAAGAAGGAATTACTTTTACACATCAAAGGCGTTAAAGAGGCGTGTGTGAAGAAGAATGGAGAAGATGAAGTGGTCGGAGAGGAGGAGGAATGACGAGGAGTGGTGAAAATATGATGGATGAGGAGAGGCAGCTTCTAGATGCGATGTGGATGAGACAGAAGGTATGGATGGAGCGAGTGTTGAGCGGGAAGGTGATGCTGAAAACAGTGTTGGAGGGTATGGTAGATAAATGAGGGAGAGGAAGGAAGAGAATGGGATTTTTTGGGGTAGAATGAAAAACAGTAAGTCTTACTATGAATTGAAGAGGGAAGTCCATGAGGGGAGGGGAGACTGCAAGAATAAGGGCTACACTCGAGAGATGACTTTTTTATCGTAAAGTGCAATAAATAAAAGGATTATTTCACAATGACCAGGTCTGTGTCAACGCTGCTGGAGTGGGGTGCTTAAATTTAACATCTAGGAAACATTAAATGCTAGGAGCTTAAGAGGTAGCAGTTTCGATTCTAAAGCATTTAAAAAGAAAGCATGAATTACTCGTGGAATATCTTCCATCACACCTTTATAAAAATTACAGTCATTTCAAAATTCTTGATGGCACGAAATGAGATTCCTGAACAATGCAACCGTAATAATGCCCAACAATTTTGAATGACCTTGAAAACTTACAGGAATACTCACGAGTACAGAAGTCTTTGTTTTGATAATTAATGGACTCAGAACATCGAAAATTCATCTTATTCGTAAATATGAACTGTGTCCACTAAGAAAAGAATATATTTTTCATAAAAGAAAAATGAAAGGTGATCAAAGAAAAATCCTGCATTGGATTCCACTATTGTTCGAGTCTACTACAGACGGTTGTGAAAAGAATAGTTCCATTGTCTAACTGGTCCACAGCAAACAACTTAATTTTTAATCCAACGAGTATGCAACGTAACATTTTGGCACAGAGAATAATCACAAAATAATTGTATACTTATACTGCTGAACGAATCCCTTGGTAAGCACGGGCATAATAATAAATTTGACAAGAGAAGGTCCACATTAGCTGCAGCCCCATGGGCCATGTGGAAATGGAGCATATTGCCTATATCCATGCAAATTTGCGACTCCCCCTACCCCATTTTACAACCCCAATGCTTGAAAATGAGTTAGGAGTTATTTCTTCGATTATGAAAAATATTAGAAGAAAGGAGACGCAAATCTAAATGCATATGGGTAACGTGCTCCGTTTACAAATGGGGCCATTCCATTATGAACGTAACGACCTCTTAAAGTTAACACAGAGGAAATTACACCACTACGCATACGTCTGACCAATGATGAAATGCCATTTCCAAAGTAAATCACACACACTCGAAACAGCATTTTAAAAGGTATTATCCGGTGACTCGGTTTCTCAGACAGAAAATGCGTACAGCCTTTAACACCGTATTTTCTATTAGATTATCTCATTCGTGCAATGATGGTGACCCCCGAATTGTATTGGTATGGCCTTAACCACACGATACATGACCCTACACAGGAATATAATGCTAGCGGATTCGTGATAGTGAGGACGCAAACTAGATAGATTAGAACTGTCCCCTGAGGTTTCACACGATCATCAGTTTTTGTTGCACCTGAAGGGGAAGGTCACTAACGGATACTGAGAAGATATGAAGCCTGAATAACACGATCATTTTTTTCCACCCATTCATCTACGAGGTACCGTGCAAGCCACCACCAAGGTGTGTGGCAAGGCGTGATTCCACACCAGGCATGGATGATTCCACATATGGCATACGGCACCCATCCTAGCCTTAATCAGAAACGCGCACGCTTGCCGGACACACACCAAGCTCACAGAACAACGTCACACGATGTCATACCAGAAACTAAGGGAGTGCTAAGGACACGACCATGCTAACATACAAATAAAACTACTAGTTAGCAATATAAAAAAGAAAATTTAGCGTAATAAGCGATTTCTTTCTTCAAAGCAATAGCTCCAGCAATCGCTCCAATGAGAGCGGAAAAATGACCGTTTCACGCAATGTTACCATTTTTTTATGCAATCATTTTCCGCGATGGCTCCAGGGATGGAAATTCCATCCCTTTTTCCGTCGCTGAAACCATCACTGGCACCATCCTTCTACTAATAACAATGCACGGCCTTTAAGAGGGATTATAACGTCACGCTTGGCTTTTAATTGAATGACAGTTGTAAATTAGGAAAGTGATGGAATAAGCGATGAAAAAAGGGGCGATGGGAATAACAGTGTGATTCATAAAATGATGAATCAAGGCGCCCACCATTTTGGTCCCTGAAAACCTATCGCTGGAGCCTTCACTCAGAGGGACGGAAAAAAATTATTGGAGTGATTGAGGCTTAAATAGGCGGGAGGAATGGAGGAACGGAGAAGGAAACCACGGCGAAATGGGTTGGGGGCAGTATTGGGAGCGATTTCAGCTCAACTAAGACGGCAACGAGGCCGGGAGGACGGTCAAACCTCATTAAAACGTCCTCTCGGCCGACTGGCTGAGTCAATCAAATTGGGCTCTCGCGAAGCGAAGCCAGCACGGAGAGTCCGAGTAATTGGAAAAACCTGGACCGAGCCGCTCCTGAGGGATAAGAGGGTCCTTTTAAAATGAACGACTTTTGAAGGGACGCCACTGAAGCAATTCCCGTTTTTTTTCCTCTCTCTAGATTCGCCCTAAGATGGGATGGTATTTGGAATACGCGACCGACAGCTATAATCACCTGTGCCACTCAGTAAGGGAGGGTAATGCGAAGAGATGTTGTAGGGAAACCAAGCGTCTGCGTTTGTTCTTTGTTGGCAATAGGTCGATTCTCACTTCTCATCCGAGTCTGTACCGTGTTGGGGATACGCCTTACTTACATCGGTAAGACCCTCAAATTAATAATAATAATAATAATAATTTATTACTCCTACATTTTGTTTTTACATCTTAATAGGAAACAACAAGAGAAGGAGCTTTAGGTGGTCTCCAAGGTCATAGGACCAGAATTGAGCCACCATCAAATAACAAATGTATGCCAATAAACGTAATAATGCAGTTAATGATACATGAGTGTTTTAGATAAATAACATCAAAATAAATTTTCAACTATTTCTAGCAAGAAAAGCCAGTCTTTAGCAAGTCTTAGTATTACAATTAAGGTTTTTTAAATTCTAGCGGGCAGTAAATTAAATAACTTTGCCCCCATGTACAGAAAACAGCGTTTATATAAAGTTAACTTGGGTCTGTTTGCTACTTTAAATGACTCAGTCCTTAAATTATATTTATATTTGTCACATCCGCTCGGCATATTTCCACTTCTGGCAAAAAGCAATTTAAGCACTTTGAATAAATACAAATGCCTTAGTGGTAACAAATTTAGGGCCACAAACAACGGAAATGAGTGCTCATAGTAATTTTTAGACAATATTACCCTAATTATTTTTTTGCAAAAACGAGTGCACACTTAAATGTGCTCATGTATGCACTGCCCCAGCAGATTATACCATAAGAAATTTTAGAATGTACAAGAGCATGATAAATGTTTTTTTTTCCTTTTTCTTTCCCAAAATTCCACTCCCTTGGGTTAGTTAAATACAGCGAACTACAATTCATGGAAGTAACCCTCACGGGAAGTAACTCCTAAATGCTTAAACTTCCAGTACTGCCAAAAGTTATCTAGGAAGGGGACCACTGACAAGTGAGTGACTTTTGAGTTAGAATTTACGGCCACTTGCGCCATTGATGAAGATCAAGGAAATTAGGCGGGAGAAAACCCGGCGCCAGCGTATTTTAGCCAAAATTTATGGCCACTTGCGCAATTGATGAAGCTCAAGGAAAATAGGCGGGAGAAAACCCGGCGCCAGCGTTAATCGTTCTTCCCAAGAACGGCGCCAATGCAGGGGCTATGGCGAATTGTAAGTAGCCTATCAGAAAAAAATCAACAGACAGATATAGCCACTTGCGCAATTGATGTATATTAACGGACTGAAGGCTAAAGGAAAACCAAGAGATGGATTTTTCTACCTGCAGATGAAAGAAGCTGATGTAAAGGACTATTACTTTACGCCCGATCCTACCGAGGCGATAGACAGCTTATGTAAATCATGCAAATCGTGATCGAAATGAGAGTATGAAGAGGAACACGGCGTCGGCTGGTGAGACTTCAAAAGCGTAAGAAAAAGAACTATACTCCTCCAAGCAGCACCCAAGTAGCAGTCGAGATTCGTTCAGAAAATGGCAACCATCGCAGATATTTGAAGCTGGTCCCTCACGACAGGAATCAAATACTTCAGTTACCTCATTTTATCGACTCCTTAGTCTAACTATTGAATGAACTAAGGAGAGGACAACGGTTGACTGCCGGCGCAATGATAACAGCAAAATGCTATGAAAATTACAACAATTGTAAAATAATCACCTTCATAAATTATTTTAAATGGGCTATAATAATATTTCGACATGTGGTTTCGAGGGGCATATTAGAGCTTCACGTCTGCGAGTCTCTGGATAAGAGTATTAAAATATTGGCATAACTAAGGCCAGCAGTCACTTTGAACTCTTTTTTCAACGTATTTTCAGGTCTTCTAATAACCTCCCCATTGCTTTCGTTTCAAGCTGTTCAATTACCTCTGGCATGAGGGACATTTTGACGTGTACAAAGGCAAATTAAAAAAAAATTAAAATTATTAAAAATGATCGATCATAAGCTAGAAGCAGCGGTAATTCCATTAAAAAAAATCTAAGTCATTAGTTTGAACAAAAACTCTTCAGTGAAATAAAACGCCTTCACATATTCCTACATTAACTCGTCCCTCATCTTATTGTTAGATAGGGATTCACAAATGACTTATTTCGCATCCTTGGATGTATAAAAAAATCTACACGAATTGAAATTCAGTAAGTTAAAAATAATTAAGATAAAAGATTGAAAATATGTTCCGAAAACTGAGCATTTCGTGAAAAAAAATCTTTGTATAAATATTCATATAGAAAGACAAACGGAACATTCGAATTCTTCATCCTGCGATTTAGATACTGCACTTATCGCTAATTGGTGATCAATAGAATGCAGAAAAGTATACGCTACAGTGGGCGACAAAATAACCGGCAGAGAAGACGTAAATAGGGGAATAAAAAACTACGCTCAGAAAAAGCAGAATTTGGCGGCAACAAATAATTGCTCAGTAAAGGGAAAGCAAGCAACCACATACTATTTCATTCCTTATTTTTGAAATTGCCGTTACGGCAAAAGATGTCCTGAAAATTTATTCGTGAGTATTTATTAGTGATTTAAGAGTAAATTTATTAGTGTAAATTTACGAGTAAATTTATTAGATTTAAGAGTAAATTTACTAGTGATTTTGAGTATTTTCTCATAATACTACGAGATTAACTGTTGAAAAGTCGTCGGAATCCGCCTGAGATCATGACGGAATCATTTTGAGCGTTTGTTTCCAAGTCTAGAATAGGGAGAAACTTCATATAGACATGTTATAATTCGATGTGAAAAATAATGCCCTTCCAACGTACCCTTTTCTGTCCTTGAACGTGCATGGCATCCCAATGTCTATTCACTCCCTTCCACGCCCCTTACCCTGACCTCACCCCCTATAAATCGCCACGTTTATCGCACCGTCGCCTTCCCTACTCCTCCGAGACTCCACCAAACTAAAAATATACCTCCTTTCCCTACCATTTGTAACGCTCCCCCGTCTTACAGCACGGTCCCGGAGATCGAAGAACAGAGAGGCAGAGAAGGGAGAGGAGAAGATCGAAGGGGAAATGTGGAAGGCTGAAAGGAGAGGAGGAGTGGGTTGGAGGCTGCGGAGTTGACCCAGTTTGCGGAAGCTAGCGGCAGATATAACGGGGTAGGAAGGGATGCTTTGCAGGGGGAGGGGAGGAAACTGGGCTACCCTGGAAGTGCGGCCAAAGGGAGGGAGGGAGGGATGTTGTTTGAAGAGAACATCTGAAGGGGTCTTGAAGCGAAGCAGGAGTGATGCGGGGAAGGCCATGGAGGATGAAGAAGAATCGGGGGTGGGCGAAGAGGAGCAAGGTGCAGAAGGGGAGCGTTTAGCGGCGGGAGATGGATCGTTGATGGGGCTGCTTCACCGCGATATGGAATATACGGACACGAAAACCCCTCGTGGAGGAGAGGGAATATCGAAAACGGAAACGATCGATAGAGGAAATACCAAGCAAAATTATGGATTATTTCTCACGAGATGGAATCAGCGTCAACGGGGTGAGTGATGGAAAGTACAAAAAAACGATGGGTAAAATCTACTTTATTATCATTTAATTATTATATCGGTTAAATAGGCTATTAGGTTTACATGGATCCATAGGTCTATTAGGTTTACATGGATCATTTTAAGAATAACCCCGTAATACGGATGAAAACCCTCTAGTGGAGGAGAGGGAATGACGAAAACGGACAATCGATGGAAGAAAATATGGACCGAAATAATGGATTATTTGTTAGGAGAGGGAGAGATGGAGTCAGTTTCAATGGGGTGAACGATGGAGAGTAAAATAAAACGATGGATAAAATCGATATTATCATTATTTAAGTATTCCACCGATTAAAATACATCTATTAAGTTTACATGGATCATTTTACGAATTGCCCAGTGCGGTCGCTTATTCAAAGTATGACTTTCCATTTCAATTCCCAACAAGGCCAACTACCTTTCATGTAATCTCATCATCATCATCATCATTAGTCAACAATCCTAAGATTGGTTTGACGTAACTCTCCATTCCTCTCTCCTATCCGCTGGCCTTTTCAAAGCGACGTATTTCTTTCCTTTTGCATCCATTACAACCTATCCCATGTAACTCATTCGGGGCCGTCCGTTGCCCTTCTTCCCTCCAAACTATTCTACTACGATTGTTTTCATCAGGCCACCATGCCTCGTAATGTGGCCGACTAAGCTGTCCCGTCTGCTCCTTCAAATATTTAGAAGACTTCTCCCACTCTTCTTAGCACTTCCTTGTTAATTACACGGTCGATCCATCTTATCTTCATTTAACTATACTCGCAAATAGCATTACTTGAGATTACTTTGACACAACAAAGAACAAATAAAAAATAGCCTATTTATTAGGCCTAGAAATATTTAATTTAGAAATTTCATCACCACATTTCGAATGCTTCCACTCTTGACTTCCCTTCCGCTGTCAACGTCCAAGCCTCGCTTCCATTGAGAAACATCATTTCATCTATAAATCCTATTCTCATCCTCTCCCTCCTCCGCATACCGAACATTCTACCTTCTAACGCGGATTTTAGCATCCCCCACTCGCTCCGTACTCCTTTCCGCCATTAACAAGAGTATTAGAAAATACGACTGCTAAGATAAAATATCACATAGAAGGTAAAAGAAAATAAATTGGCAGGGTTTTCCAAATTTACAAAACGAAAAACGGTCAATCAATTCACATAAAGATCGAACACATCTCGGAAAAAATATATGGTACAGGAAAAGAAGCATGTGAAAGAGAAGAAATACGTAAGTGAGAAATGATTAGCTGATAAGAGAATTGAGTGAAGAGCTCCGTCAAACCAATCCTAGGATTGCCGACCAGTGATAATGAAGATTAAAGATCGAATAATGTACACTAATGATCAATAGTTGTATCAAATGAACAACATGGAATACTTGAAAGGTGAGTAAGGGAGGGATTCAGCATAGAAAGGGTGAGGAACTGATAACGAACGTCGAGAGGTCAACGTCGATTAAATAAAGAAATTGGATAAACTCGATTTTTTTCAGGCTTAACTTTGTGAAAATCCATTGTAAACAATGAAAAGGTATGGTACGTTTTCACACAATTTAAAAGCACCTACGGGAGAGTGACCACAGGAGCCATTTTGTTCCGGAATTACTCCACCTTGAGAAAAAGGGAAGAAGGATGGACTGCTTGGAGGAGTTGGAGATTAGGAAGCACATCAGGAATGGAACTTTAGCAAATGAGAATATTTTTGTCAACTATTCCCCCCTCTTGGAAATGCCCCTGAAGTTGAGCAACGCTCCAAACCCAACGCAACCCTCCCCTAGCAACGCGTAATAGCAACCAAATAAACAACAAAATAACTATAAAAATAACGATTTCTGCACCTGAAGATGTCGCCTCTGCGACGAAACCGGTTGCCTTAAATAAATAATGTGAAAAATTACCATACCTTTTTATTGTTTTTAACGAATATTGGAGTAAAAACATCAATAATTGCTGAAGCAACAGCAAAAGTAAAGTTTATAGGGCGTTTCTCCACCTATGCGAGTAAAACTGGGATAACTGACGTGTCTGTCAGGCAGCTAACATCGAAAATGGAAGGTCTAGCGATGAAATGGAACTGAAAGTATGGAATGAGTTAGCGGGCGAGACAAATTCAAATAAGAGTTGACAGGGAATGAGCAACGAAATGCAAAAATTCAAGAGCCGAAATCCATTAAACTTTGAAATTCTGGGCCAAGAACGAAACATCATTGCGATAGTTTTGATGGAAAATGTTTCGGAATAAAAAAAAACACGAGAAAGTTGAAGGGGAGACATTCAGGAGCAAGCCATCGCTTTAGCAGCTCTTTCTAACATCGGCCGGTCATCAAGTATGGAAAAAGGGACAATAAGGAAAGGAGAGCGAGAGGACCTTTGACAGCAATGAAACGAGTTTTCCTACTTCGGCGAGAATGGTACGGGTGAATTACTGGCAGGCAAACGATAAAAAAATCTAATGAACAAAAGGAGAGGCTACACAACAAGTAAGGCTGGAAAAACTATCTCAGACGTAAGGTAATATGCGTCACCTATAATACGGAACGCACGAATATGGAACTCTCTCCCAGCCCAAATAAGAAGCAGTACAAATATCAATATGTTTAAACATAGCACATATGGGTTTCTGAAGAATGCCTCCTTAATCCCAAGTTAAATTACTTTTGTTTATATTCACTTTCTTATGTTCATATTTCTTGTTTATATTCAATTTCTTATGTTCATATTTCTTGTTCATATTTTTTTTGTTTGACAACTTAAATTTTGTAATTAGTGTGTTATATCTAAGTGCGATTATTTATTTTTTTGCCGAAAATATTGTATTGTTTCTTTTTATGCAGTAGGCGATATGCACTGTTCAAATTTGACTTTCCTCATGGGCCCCAGTGCCCACGAAAATAAACGATATTATTATTATTATAATGAAAACATTTAATTCCCATGATATTTGGCAGAATAAAAATACTCACGTTACAAATAAATTGACTACAAGAAATTCTTTAATTAATACGTGAAAATGATGATATTCTTCATCAGATATACAGTTGTAAGTTCGACGATGACGAAGTATGAATATGAAAGGCTGGTAGTCGAACTCATAGAGTCATCATCAGGTCGAAGATCAGGCCAGATGATGGCTATGCGAGCGTAACGGCGTCATAGGCATTTAAATAATTGTGGAAAAGCAATTACATTTTATTCTAATGCCATTTAACCCTTTCAACCCCCCGAAAACGAGTACTCTCTCCATGTGAACACATGGCCGACATGCGGCCATTCCAATAATTCACTAAATACACATTTCACTATAATTTGAGTCATAAAAACACCGATTATTCAGGCATTAAAAAGAAATTATTTCGACTCCTCGTTCCAATTCTAAACGAAATCATTAGATTTCCCTAGTACTATTAATATCCAATATTAATCCATAGACTTTATATTACTGCGTGTAGAGTGTTTATGAAATAATCATTGCTTGTACTGCCCTCCGGCGGAAAAAATCATGGAAGCTGAAATGCTCCACACATAACTACCTTCCACCCCTTTCCGTTATGGTTTTACGAAGCCCAGGTCGCAAATCGTCTGCTGCGCTGGCGATATCTTGGCCGGGCAAGACTGCAGCGATTCGGCACGCAACAAAATGCCTCGCCCGCGGGCGAGAAGAGGTGCATCACGCAATGCTAACGCCGACGAAAATATCGGGACAGTTGACCTGCAAAATACAACCTCGCTATTCGGAGAATAGAGTTTTGACGCTTAAAGACGCACTTTTAAAACACTTTGCCTCGACGAGAAAGGACAAAATTTTCCTTATCCAGGATAGTCGACGAAGGTCTTTTTTGTACGTATGAAACACTGATAAATATTGCCACAAAATTATAATTCAACAGGTTAGAGGCGAGATATTTTGCATGGAAACCAACCGTATAATGAACAAAAAATTTCAGACTGTCAAATTTCATATTCCTCAGAAAGGACCCACTTGTTAGGAAGAAATATTTCTTCAAGCATGTCACGAGATAGTAAGATGATTGCAGAAAAAATTTTGAAGTGCAGCACACGGAATTAGACACAACAAAGCGTACAGCGATCCGACAGTAACGATAAAAAATATTGATTTGCTAAAGAACAGGTATATTCCAAAATTCGTTCCTAACGAGACAAGTAAGGAACCACAGTAAGATATGATCTTCATTTAAAACTGCCTCTTAACATGCACTATTTGGCCACTTCATTATTTTTTTATTTTAAAGAAAGAGAACCACATACAGCATGTAGTTGCCATTTTATAGTGGCCAGGAAACAATACAAAAATTAGACAACGAAGACACAATATAAAAAGTAGAAAACAAATGATTACATTTACAAAAACAAAAGGACAATAAGAATCTGCAGGTACAGACTACTTCGGCGACAGATAGGATAGGGAAAGGCTTATGAAGGATTTCAATGGAAAAGCAAAGGGGTCGATGTGTGGAGGGAGTGAGTTCAAGACAGAAGTAATGCGGAGAAGAAAAACGAACGTTTAGTAAGTGAAAGTCTAGGAATGGGCATGTGGATTAGGGGATGAGAACGGGTAGGGCGGGGTGGAACTTGAAAATTGATAAAAGAGAGCAATGCAGGGCAGTCGATGGTGGAATTCAGAATCTTATAAATAAGTTTTAAATCAGCTGTGAGCCTATGGGTAGTGAGATTAAGGCTGAAGATCCCATATTCTCATTCATTATCTTCCCCATACCCAGTTGGTTTTCTGTCGACCCCTACAACGTTTTCATTCCGCGATTCAGAAGGCACTATCATGTTAGAGTAACTAGAATTCCAGTTGATAC
This sequence comes from Ischnura elegans, assembly GCF_921293095.1. Classification (NCBI taxonomy): domain Eukaryota; kingdom Metazoa; phylum Arthropoda; class Insecta; order Odonata; family Coenagrionidae; genus Ischnura; species Ischnura elegans. Next base: position 23,316,082 of record NC_060255.1, read on the forward strand.
ATCGGACTCAATGACTTACGAGAGCTTCTTCACTCTTTAAGGATGAGGAAGTACTTACAAAAAGTCCGACCAAAACAACTGACAATCGGTGGCACGTCGCAAATTGTCACTCACAACCCGGAAACTAACCTGTGAAAGAAAAGAGGATAAAAAATCATTACGATGCAACAATTAAATCTCGGGAAATGTCGAGAGGGGCGGGGATGCATGAAAACGATAATGGAATTTTTACATATTAAAACAAAACACTGGCCTATGCGCACAATTTCTTAGCCATCGACATCCCAGTCAATGTCGACAATGTCATCGACACCCAAGTGAAAATATATTTTCTTCTCTTTCCTTGGAATGATAGAGTTATGCTGAGTTCTTTTTTAAATAGGTCCACCGAATGAAATTGATATACTAATAATTATTCTTATTAAATAAAGAAGAACCATGGGGTGATATACACCCCGCGCGCCCTTTCCCGAGTTAATGTTCACATCGGATTAGGACGTCCATGCATCACTATCATTTTGCACAATCATGAACACTTAACACTGCTTTATCGGCGTCGAAACCATCAGTTATAATATAAAGCAGGGGTCTCCAAAATACGGCCCGCGGAGGGCTTTCATCCGGCCCGCGCACTCGTTTCAAGTAGCGCGACGTTGGTATCGGATACTTCAGTAATCCGCAAATTTGCTATCAGGCTCGCGGGGCGATTAGGAACTTGGAATGTGGTCCTCGTGGCCTAGTAAATTGGAGATCCTTGATATAAAGTAATAAATCAATGAAAACTGCGAGCACAAATTTAAATACAAATATACTGTAAAGAGCATGGATAGGTCGTCGGATACCAAGCACTACAAACTGGAATAACTATCGTATATTATAGTAGAGAAGAACTAGCATCAAACCAACCAAGATAGTAAGAGTAGCGGCGATAATGCAGTACTTCCGGCATGTTAGCCCTTTGGGCCCCCGCGCATTGGCAACCTTTTCAAAGCAACTATTTAGTTGCTAAAACCCATGAGGTAACAGTTTACTCACCCTCGGGATAGGTCTGGACGCAATTATTTAGTTGCGGCAACTAAAAAGTCGTCCGTGTGCGAGGCCTAAATAGTTGCTTTGTAAAAGTTGTTAGGGCGCGGGGGCCCTTTAACAAGCAAAACTTCACCTCGTAAAACATCGCCAAGAACTGTCATCGGACTTATGGAGCACTCATTAATTGATTAAACCCGTAGGTTAGTTTGGGTAGATGAGGTAGAACTCGTCCTATACTGAGGATAAACTGCCAATTTTCTCGTCAAACAAACAGGATTTTGTGGGGTGTATATAATATACGTTACTCATTACGAATGCCAACAAGACTTACAACCAATCAACATTAAAGCAATCGCTATCATCATCCAATCAGATCCACCACGTGATCTCGGATTTTGCCAGTTCCTTCGAGTTGACAGGTAGTGTACTCAATCCATTTTAGTAAAGCTCTTCAAGTCGCATCGCGACGGTAAATTTACCACGATAACAGGAGACATTCAAATAAGATGTGGACGAGGAACATTTCGTAAGATCCTCCCTCGATCCCATTCCCACACATCGAGTGGACGTGGGACAGGAAGGCTCCGCCCCGGGAGTTTATTTTGGAAGGGCGCGTGTGGCAATAACTCACGTAGGACCATCGAATACGGCACTCGACCCCAATCGAATGATAAGAAGTACCATTTTACACATCTCAAAAGGCTTCTGAGGAAGGAAGCACAGAAAATGACGCAACTCAAAGGTCATCGATGTATTTTTCTCGTTCCTCGAACGTGACTAGAATGACAGCCGATTCAGAACATTTACGAGCGCGAAAATTACGCTGAAGGGATATCTCTATTATCGCCAGACGAATCAATTGCCCGCATTCTTCCCAAGAAGTGTCGGGTGATGACGAGTATATACCCAGACGTGATTATGGAAACTGTCAGTCATTTTCAAAGTTAACCTTTGAATTCAAGCCCGTTTTTATTTTAAGGCCATAATAAGAATTTCAAATACGGCCAGTAATCTCTTATGCCGCAGTGAGTTTAAAAAATTGACTAACATCATTTTCATCATTACTCCGAGCCAATAATCCACTTCATATTATTAAAGTATTCTACCGATGAAGGCACGTTCCCATGGAGTACTTAAGAAGCATCCTGGCAGCCATTCACAATAAGGCCTACACCCTTTCATTCTATTTAAAAATCCTATTCTTTAAATACGAAAACGGAATCAACTTAAGTTCTTAAAAACGCTATCTAAAGAGATTATTTTCATTTCAAGTAAAATTCTAAGAAGTCTTCATATTTTTTTTATTTAATAAAATGAACAGTTTTTAAGTTAAAGAAAAAATTTCGCCGCAAAAATATGTCGAAAAGGAATTTTTTTTTATTTTACCATAAAAATAAAGGGAGCTATATGAAATCAAATTTTGGTACACATTTCGACTTTTTATTTATAATATCATGTAATTTGGAAGGTAAAATTGATGAATTAATGTCCGTTTTATATCATTTCCTGGTACCAAAGATGTTAATACATGCGAATTGGAAACGTTCTCTCTTTAATAACGAATCATAGAATTAAATATTATAATTTGATCGTTGGGCAAGCATTCGGACGGGATATGATTGCATTATATTTATAAGCCTAAGGTTATCCCGTCCACTTTAAGGAACCATGGAGAATATAACAAGGAAGAAAAGATGTAGATGAAGATTGCAAATAAAATATTAAAATATTTTCCCACTTCAACTAAAATATAGAATTCACGGTTTTTCCCGGTTTTCACGGTCTAGATGTCGTCAAATTCACATGTTTTAGATAAAAAATTTTAGGCAGAAATATTGATCACATAACGATCATCGGCCGAAGGTTAACTAAAAATTTAACAAACGCGACAGACGTTGTGAATGCAAACGCAGCAATAAAAGTGTCTCTCTCTGACGTCACCTATCGACAGCATAATTCAGCTCCGGCTAAAGGTTGTGAACGGGAAAATGGAGGGACCAGGATGCCAGGGAAGTAGTTTCTGAATTTTCGCCAGGGTTAATGAGTACTTTGGTTACCAGTCTTCCGGCTTTGGTACAGGTTTAAGATCAATGTGTCATCATGGCACACGGACCAATAATTGCGCTACGAATATGCGTGTGCAGATAAATTCGTGGACAGTGTCTGCGCGTGACTGACGTTGATATATGATCCACGTATCCATTTTTCTTTTGATCTGTCAATCGTAGTTCTAAAATCAAGTTTGATAAATTTTTAAAGGTCTTATAACGAAATTCACGGATTTTCCAGGTTTTTTTCACGGTAGACGAAATTCACGGCTTATTCACGGTTTTCAGGTTTTCACGGTTGAGTGAGAGCCCTGTAAGAGGAATCAGAAATAAAAAAAAACTTTAAACCTAATACCCGGCATTAAACGAGGTTCTCAAATTTATGCCAGATATGTCAAGGGCTAAATCTTAGGGTCTTTAGAGCTCACATTTTCAAATCATCACCATCATCCTTATATATGGGGTATTAATTTTAAGCTTTCCACGTTTTAATGGCCCCTTCCACATAAAATGAGCCCATTCATTTTAAAATGTTCCAACGGAGGAAATATAATAGCACCAGACGAAGGGATACTCACTCAATAAAATGATTCATAAATTATTGGTCGCTGAATTACCTGACGAAATTGATTAATCGGCAACTCCATTACAGCCTGGGTTTCCACGACACTCAACAGGTCATGAGCGCCGAAAAAAATAAAAATAAACCAGTATTGATATACCTCGCAAACTCGTCGTCCTATCAACGCTCTCGTTCGCGAGAAATTAATTTGGGTACTTCTCAACGTTAGCGGAGGAAATTCAACATATTATCGATACCTTCCTTGCTCGAGGGACCGGATTTATATACGTTTCATTCTAACTCACAAAGGGACATTAAATTTCCCATCGTGCCCCAATCAAGTAACTGAAGACAACGTTACGTGCATCGGCGATCTTCCTCCGTCAGTTCAACGAAAGCTATCTTTTATAGAGCATCCGTGAGATTTATGTTGCCGAGTAGTTAGGCGAAAGATGACTGGTAGGTGGCTCTTTTAAAGAGGTAATTTTTGACTGAATCATATAAGAAGAGAGTCGAAACTAAAATAGAAATTATTGGCTTCTACGGGAAAGGAGGACAACTTGTGCGCAAAATATATTTTATCACATCAAAAATTCTTAAGGCCGCTATAAACGGCGAATGATTTCATTCGCATGATCATTCAGTTAAAAAATGGAGCATGTCCTATTTTGCTCGCATGATCCTGTGAATGATCACGTGCTCATTCAGCATTCGCATCATCATTCACCGTGTACAGTGGCCTTTACGCAGACTACAGCAATCATTCATTTCAATACTGCCTTACTAGGGGACATATTAATATTGCAACTGCTAGCGTAAGAGCAGTAAAATAAATGTGTAATGTATTTGACGCTACTTACCAACTAAACGTGTACGATAGGTAAAGCAGGCAGTCTAAACTTAAAATGTAGGACTTAAAATTTAAAAAAATACATTATGATGACTTTTATCGGGAATTGAATCAATCTATTCATCATCAGGAATTCAATCAATCTTACAATTTTTCATAACTCTGTACACACGACGTCAATGCGATGAAATAAACCTAGAGAAAATAATCCTATTCCAATTTCAATATAACTACTTGCAATATTAGTAAAATATAACCCACAGTGCCACCCGATACGTTTTATCAGCCAAACTTCGCCCGGAACAACTTTTCAACATGTTTACCAGACATCGACTAGTGCCAACGCATCAAGCGCCATTTTCACGAGAATATTTCCTTTTGATATTCATTAAAACCGGTCGATACGGAAAATTCAAATTTGGAGTACCTACTATTAATAAATAAATTGGTTAGTTTCTACATTTCCAAGGGAACTGGCCTTCTGAAAGACCTTTAAGAGAACGGCATAACTCTCCGTCATCACAGTAAGAGTTTCTCCTAAGAATTGATCCATTACGACACGACAGTTGACTGTCGTTCATTTAGGGGCGAGATTCCACGTCCACGAAGACAAGCAGAGGTGAAGATGAATGGGGTCGCATTCCTACGCGAAAAGATATCCTGGGCTTCTTTAGACGGGGCAGGAAGATAGAAGGAATTCGGCACCTCGAGAATGAAGCCGAGATTTGAGCAGGAGGATCGCATCCCTTGGAACTCCCTCGGCTGCAATTCACACCGAACGAGGTCTACAGGTTGTTAGCAGCTCACGCAAAAAGATGAAAAAAATTATCGTTTTAAAGAGAAACGAACGAGACATACTGGAAATATATCGTAACATCCGCGCCGCTTAAAGAAAAACATCTATAGGTATCAACACTTTATTTTAACCTGCCGTTATTTCAATTCATGGTCTCGAATAGCGTAAGTTCGACATTCTGTCACACCGGTAAAATTGGCAATCAACAGCCTTGATCAAAATAACTTAACTTATTGAGTAGGCGTATTTATGGAGTTGAAAATCTCCAAAACACCGACTGTTGGTTCACAACAACTTAAAATAGCGTAACTCTACTAAAGATAGTCATTGGATGAGATGAAGCTCCTCTAGAAATAAAGCAGAATCAAGAAAGATAGTTGCGTCAACCGACATTCCAGCGGAATTCCAAAAGTTCCATTCAATCGATAGCATGATTGATACACGACCTGAGCTGTGATTGGCGGATCATTTCACCGACAGTTCAACAACATGTGAGGTCAAGCACGCAAAGTTAAGTACATAGTTGAGCTAAATTCTCTTCCGAGCCATTCATAGGAGTGTGATAATCACTGGCATTAGTAGAGAGCTTTGTAATTAATTTTCTGGAGTGATTTATTACTTTTTAGAGCTGTTCAGTTACCACAACTCGAATGAATTCTTATACTGCTTATGTAAAACATCCATCATTAAAATTCGAAAACATAATTATTGGGTTCTATGCGCGACCCATGCAAAGAATGACAGTATGATACGGGAAGTAACTTTTTGTAGCTATACCGATTAAATAAACTTTCGATAGCATTGACATAAGGGTATTACTTTTCCCATTTACCGGATTGCTCACGAAATACCTTCACGACATAAACCATATTAAGACTGCAGTAGCGGCCGCCTATTGCAGCCTTATATTTCAAAACCAACACTTTACATCAGGGGGACATTTTATTTTTAGTTACGCTAAGGGGGTTACTGATATACGGTAAAAAAGAGATTTTTTTCGAAGTCATAATCAAGATTAAATGCACTCCCACGAAACAAGAGCGTATAAGGTTATATCCTCTTTCAGGGAAATATTCATATTACTAACCAACCAACATTATCATTTAGGAAATCGTCCATTAAACCAGTAAACCCGAAAATAAATTGAAGAAAAAATTTATCCGGATAAGATGGTAAACTTAAGTTTCTTTGATACTTTAATTGATTTTTACACGAAAATTTTTTCAGTCAGAAACAGAATACCGAGTCTTTCCAAGCGCCGGTGCTCAACTACATCTAATAACGACAAAAAAGAGAAGATTAATGCGATTAACGCGATCCTTATGCTGTACTGAAACGGAGGCGCTTTGTTAAGATGGGATTTTTCGGAGTCCTAAGCCAGATTGAATGCACTCCCACGAAATAAGAGCAGTTAAGGTCAAATCCTCTTTCATACAAATCGTAAACACCATTCCCAAACGTTAGGAAATGAGAGAAAAAATATGGTTTGGAAGAAAATAAAGGGAAATAATATTCAAATACTACTTTTTGATTCAGCAAGGTTAATATTAAAGTTATTCACGGGCACGAGACTAATCCAGCAATTTCTGAACAGTCACACCAACGAAACTGCGTAAGGTAAGAAAACTAATATTTAACTGCTTAATTTTTCAAAAGAGCATGGTCCCACAAAAAAAACACCTAATTAGACACGATTCTGCTTGATCAGGCAAAAATAAGCACAAGTTAAAAAGATAACAACCCGTCGCCAGGTGTTATTGGACTTCCCGCGAGTGCCTGGGTTTCGAGTCGCGGAAATGGTCAAGGAAAGTTGTTTTTGGCAGTCCATTTTTTCCCCATAAATTTTGCAGCAACTATTTTAAACTGATAATAATAACCCATCGCCATCGCGGCACAGCGCCATCATAACTTAGTACATAACTTAACTCAGTACAAATCTCTAATTAATAACTAATTGCAGCGCTTACAGTACAATAAATTACGTCAAATATCACATTGGTCTTTAAAATGATTCCGAGAGCAACAAGCTCATAACGGTTAAAATAAATCACCACAAAAATAACAGCGCCATCATAACTTCAGTGCTTGCCGTTCAGTAATGAAGCCCACCTGAAGATTTTATTGATTATTTGAATGACTTCTTTGATAAGTATTTTCCTAAAAAATAAGATACGAGCAAATGAATTTCGAGTACCATTCAGCCGTCACATTTCACCTTCTATTTTGCTTCACGTATCACAGATGATGAGTCTAAAAAGAGGAAAATAGGGATACAGCTCACTGTAAACTGAAAAGTATATATAAATATACCTATTTACGTCATTTTCCAGGAAAATATGAATGCGAGATGGTATCGTTAATTGTTTAACGAATGCGTAAAATATAAGGATGGACACAGATACCTACTTAAAGTTATTAGAATATGAGAAAAACTAGATGCATTTCAGTAAATGTAGACATTTACTTCAGTTGACAAAGTAACTGGTCCGCGAAAAAGAACATGCTGCTACGCCTGGATAACGCACATTTTGCATTCGAAAGTACGAATCGCACGGTGCCGGAAAACGGGATAGGATATACTTACACGACCTCACACAAGTAGAAACTCATATTGTAACGTTACCAAATCATTAAGACCGCTGACACTACGAATAATCTTGGTAAACAGCACCGTCCATCCTACATTGGGAAAAGGTACAACTGAAACCGATAAAAACCGTTACTGATTATTTCAATTATAGGAAACAACATGTAACCCATGGGGATTTTTACGAACAGCAAAAATAGTATTTCATCATAAATTCAACCGATTCAAGCGTGATAATAAGTATTTCACCCTTTTTAATTCGATTACTCCAAGCATGGAATTAAAAACTCTCAAAAATGTCTTTTTACGGAATGGGTGTTAAAATTGCCATCACAGCTGATAAGCTTAATTTTTATAATTTCCGGCGTGCCACCATGATATTCGTTAAAAAGACCCCAAAAATCTTCTTAGCTCGGGAAATTTTTATGGTGACTTACTTCTAAGGCGTCTCATTAAAAGTTTACGAAGAAAGATCACTTTGGACACGGAATTCCCTACGATATTTTTAATTTGAACGCTAAAAACATCACCAGGAAGGAAAGGCTGAAAGAGCAACGGAAACAAACATGCCCATCCCGTAAAATTTTCATAAATTCAGGGTATATCTTAATCCAAACGCCAATTATCAATGAAGCTCGAAGAAATACATCAAAGGTGAGGGCCGACGTTGAGCAAAGGCAGACGATCAAAGCCTTGAAATAATAATTGGCAGTTCCACGTAATACGAAGGTTGATACCGCAAGAAAGAAGTAATTAAAGTCGACCCGAGAGAGGTGCTCATGAATCAAAGGGAAACGATACTCAAAGCACTGGCGTGGATCCCGCGAAGAAAACAAACATTCACACACCGCAAGAGTGGGGTCATAATTAGAGCGGCGCGACGGTTGAAACACTGGTTGAAAGGAGTATGGTATTCCCGTAACGTGGAAACAGAAATAATAGCTTCAATACACAATGAAATACACAACACCACCCGATGACTATTCTTTGTTATTTATTTGTAAATACTGTTGAATATTTTTTTGTTATTGCTGGTTACGTTGCTTAGTGTTATGAAATTGTTTCTCCTGTTATTGTAGTCCTCTGTAATTGGCCTCGTGCTGTTTTTGGGTTAAATAAATAAATAAATGAGTAGAAAGATAATTGATGTACCAAACAAAGAGATAATGCAAAAAATTGGATCATGACGCATAAATTGAGTACATATCACCAAGAATAAGAGGGAAGTAGTATTTAGCCTCGCATGAAGCAGCATTAAGATATTATAGTCCAGGAAATGAAGCTCATAAAAGTGAAAAACCTTGCAATTTTTTCAAACTGAATCGATTTGCATCAAAATTTGGGATTAGTCTAATTATGCCCCCTAATTCAAAATCTATATTATGCCGAAGGGCGCTTTTTATTTTTTAGGGGTGAAAACTACCCCTAAAACCTGGAACTTAAAAAAACATTTTTCAAAGCTAAATACGAGTAAAATTTAGTTTAAATTATTTTTTAATCAATGGAAAATAATATTAAGGTGTTTCAACCTATAATAATCAACCCTTATGGGGGGTTAATGTAAAAAATAATTTTCAAACTGAATCGATTTGCATAATAATATGTGTTTATACTAATCATACCTCCTTTAAAAACTTTTTTCAAACCGAATCGATTTGCATAAATATGTGGGATTAGACTGATCATAATCCCCTTCTTCAAAATCTATATTATGCCGAAGGGCGCTTTTTATTTTTTAGGGGTGAAAACTACCCCTAAAAGCTGAAACTTAAAAAATTATTTTTTAAAGCTAAATACGACTAAAATTTAGTTTAAATTATTTGTATAATTATTTTTTTTGTTTGGAAAATAACTTTAAGGCGTTTCAACCCATAATAATCAACCCTTATTGGGGTTAATGTAAAAAAGAATTTTCAAACTGAATCGATTTGCATAAAAATATGTGTTTATACTAATCATACCTCCTGTAAAAAATTTTTTCAAACCGAATCGATTTGCATAAATATTTGGGATTAGACTAATCATATTCTTCTTCAAAATCTATATTATGCCGAAGGGCGTCTTTTATTTTTTAGGGGTGAAAACTACCCCTAAAAGCTAAAACTAAAAAAATTATATTTTAAAGCCAAATACGGGTAAAATTTAGTTTAAATTATTTGTATAATTATTTTTTTTGTTTGGAAAATTTTTTTAAGGCATTTCAACCCATAATAATCAACCCTTATTGGGGGTTAATGTAAAAAAAATTATTTACCCTAAAAATAAAAACTATTTATCACATTGTATCTTCTTATTCACTTTCTAACTCCTTTTATTATGTATTCACTTTTTTCTCTCATGATTTTAATCACAGCACAGAAAAGATATAACATAAGGATAAACAGAACAAACTTCGTCATGGTAACATAAACAAATAAATGTATATTTATATAGACATTACATGAATAAATAAATTAAATAACTCATAATAGCCTTAACAATTTTTTCTTATTTTAATATCTAAATATCGATTTCTCATATATATTTCCTGTAGGCAAGAAATGCGTTTCATTCATACATTTCGCACTGTTTACATATTCAGGGTTCATGCTACATTTTCATTTTCCATTTCCCCGACTCTAGCCAGATTTCCCGTCCAAATTTTTCATAATTTCCCTCACTTTATATGAAAAGCTGACCGTCAATCATTTCCATCACGTCGAGACAGTAAGAACACTTCTTATTTGAATGATTATATAAAGTCTTACCTCTTACCCATGAATGATTGCACAAAAAAATAACACGTCAAATTCATTTTTCGGAAGAAAAAGTACGGATATTCCTCATGAACACAGGCCTAAAAACCCTCTAAACGGAGAGAGATATCCGCGGAAGAGTCTTTTTTTGCGGATTACCGCGAGACATGAATAAGTGGAGGCGTTAGCGAGTGCCGAGAAGGAGAAGATGATGATGATGATATGCGGTTGAGAGTGAAGTGAAAGGGTTGAGGATGAGGACCCAATGATCTGGGGCGAATTAGAGAAGGGGAGAAGAGAAAGACGAAACTGAGGCCTCTATCATCATCCCCCTACTTTCCTCTTTCTTCTATATCCCTGGCTCCTCCTCCATTGCTTCTTTCGGCTTCGCTTTTGAGAGAAAGAGCACTTGAAAACGTTAGCTACCCTTACCCCTCTGTTAAGCCGATTCCACCGAAAGCCATTTCCATCTCCAAGAGTTCTTGAACGTTCAACTTCGAATATTCGACTATAGTATTTTCCTTTTTGTTATTCTTTGGAGGTTTTACAATGGAAGAAAAAACTCATATTTTAAATTTTAACGTGATCCGCAAATATTCACACGCGACAGGGAGTGTAAAACACAAAAATACAAACAATAAAAACATTTCAAGTCAAATATACATGAATTGCCATGATGAAATACTTCCCTGGATCGGCACTCGAACCACGGACCTTTGACTTCACGGGGCACTGCGCAGACCACTACGCTATCCAGGTTCCTGAATTTCCATGTAAGGTAACGCCAAACCATGTAATTACGATGTAATCCAGTTACAATTGCCATGGGAATTCAGGAATCTGGTGGTCTGAGAAGTAGCCCGGGAAGCAAAAGTTTCGTGGTTCGATTCCCGTTCCTGAGGAATTTTTTCTCACGGCAATTCACGTATATTTCACCGCCGCAGACTTTGAAATATTACTTATTTCAAGTCAATTTACCCATAGAAGGATATTTGGATCCGAAATTCCACTTGATTTAACAAAACGTGTCTTCTCCTAGATTGTTCCTTCTAAGCAAAAGTCAAATTCTTGACGAAGATGTCTATGGAGCCTGGATTTGAGCAGCTGCTATAAGCTCATGGTATAGCCACATAACCAACTCATTAAATTTCACGATTAATTTTGAGCATAAATGTGCGTACCTAATGACCACGTAAGTGACAAAACTGTGAAAACCATAGCTACAAATATGACAATAGGATTTTTAACATTCTTAAATCGCATGAGTATAAGGATCATAAAATTGTACCAATAAGTCGAACTGCTGGATATATTCAAATTTCAAAGTACTCATCAATATCATCACACGACCCATTCGCGTTCCTTCACTGCCCAAAACCGACTCTGAAGAAAGAGCAAGATTCACAAAAAAGGCTTCACAAGAACGCACGTCATTCAAGAACCTACTACACTAGAATTTAAAAAAATACACGAAAAGTTCAAGAACTTAAACATAAACGCACAGTTGCAGTTGATTTCTATTAACATTTGGTAATTACCCTCAGATATTATAGCACAAGAACCTGTAATTCAGTGAAAATTAAGCTGCAATTTCAACATAATGTAGTAATTACTGAAGGAACATAATGGCCTCACATCTATACAACCCAGCCGTAGCAACCGTAGAGTAATGGTGGATAACATTGGCCTTTCTCAGGTTTTTTTCTAATGAACATGGGTACAGTAGTATAGACAAAAAACGATTGAATGATCCGAGATTACCTCGAGGATGCTACGCATATGAATTTCTCGGTTTTCTATATCTATCTGTCATGTTTCGCACGCTTACTCCGCTATCGTCTTCAGGGACTAGGTTGCAGTGGAAGTACTTGGTAATCCACCCCAGAAAAAAACAAAAGGTAGGAAATCCTAATGCCAATTAACGGTAAAATGAAAATATTTCCGAAACCGGTTTTTCGATTGTCTTGGGATATCATCAACGGGTAGGATAACAGGTGTTGACTTACTGAAGGCTAAGAGCAAATTCTTTGAGATATTTTCATTCTAACTTAAATGCGAAATTGGATTTCCTTTCTTCGAATAAATCCACTGTAGCCAATTAGTAGCTCAACTTAATTATTCCATCCCTAAAGTCAGTGCCAGTGCCAATAAGTACCAGTTTTCCCATAGGTCGTTTTACACGGGGCACGTAATTACGCAGGTTAGAACTGCATTTATTTTTTAATATGGCGTGGAACTGCGCGAATAAACGAACGAAACTAGAACGGGCTATTTTGCCATCTCACGTCCATGCGTTCTCGCAACTCACAGCTTCACACGACGCAATTTTGACTGCGCCATCTTACACGCATCAAATTGCGCAATTACGTTCCTCTTGTGAAACGGCCTTAAGAGTTGCTTAGAAAAAGAACGCGTTCTATTAAACCGAGACGCTTTCCGTAGAATTCCTTACGTTCTTCAGAAAATTCTTTACCGGTACCTTTACCGGTAACTTAATTACTTTTACACCACTTCTACATGGTTACTTCTAACCTCCAATTGTTTACGCTCGAACCCCAGGCAACTCGTAAGCAGCGCACCCTATCAAATTCTCGACCATCCATCCGCCTTCTGACTCATCCGACCGTCACCTCCCTCCCACACCGGCATCCCCCATCCACTTCGCACTTCGCTCGCCAACGCTCTTGAAATTTCGACGAACGTCGAGGGTCCTCACCTCCTTCAGACCTCGCCTGCACCCACTGGAGGCCACTGTCAATGAACGCGAGTGTCTCCCGGGGGCGGTTGCGGGGGAGATAAGGGGTTTCTGGAGGAACTGAGAAGGACAGAGTTGAGAGCACAAGACAGCGTCGGTGGTGTGAAGAGGGCATGGGGTACAGCCACGGCGAAAGACTTTTAGATGGGCATTCATTAAGTAGACCAATGCGGTGTAAGCCGTCAACAGAACAATAGATGTTTGCCCAAAATTCTTCCACGTTAACTTTAATATAAGTAATGCTAAACATGGATATTACGTTACGCATTTATGATTATAGAAGAAGATTATTACAAAAATATATTTTATTTTATTCCCAATTGCCCCGTAAACAGCACATATAGGTACTTACAAAGGGGCTCTAACACTAACAATGCACAGCAATAACACCCACCCTCTGGCAAGGGACCACCTATACAGGCGAGAATCGAACCCACGACCTTCGGTTTGGCAAGCGAGGACTTTACCCCACGGCCACCGACACCGACAAATATAATGATAAATACATGAAATAATATAAGGTTACCCACCAATACTTTCTTTACAAGCATAACTAGTTCCAACGCTCTATCATCATCTTCATCTATTTGCACAAGTAAAGAATATAAAAACGGATATCTAAGATAACTTTACATTATTTTATTTAATTAACTGCCAGTACAATCCACCATTAACGCTTATCGGCTTCACGAAGCTCGCCGTTGTTTATACTCCATAGTGAACGGTTCTCCCGGAACGAGTAAATGAACTCCAACACCAATGACGTCACCAACTCATGAAAAGGGGGCGGCAACTTTCGAGTTTTTTCTGCCGAATTTTACAAAATTAATTGTGATTTCAGTTCCGATTGAACGACTCCGTTTCCTACATCTACATCTATGAGGTACCGTGCAAGACACCACCAGGGTGTGTGACACGGGGAGATTCCACAAGAGACATGCAGCACCAGTGGCGTAAATAAGAATATGCTTTGGGGGGAAATGAGTCGGACTGGGGTAGAGACCCCCCCCCCTTGGGTAACAGTTGATTCCGGGAATATTTTTTAAAAATGGCATGTCTGGAAAACATTTTACACCACTAATAAATGAATTTTAACTTTAAGTGGGTGCAGTTATTATAAATATATGTCTAAACTAGGCAATAATTTTTACATATTTTTTATTTTTCTGAAGATTAGGGAGGGAATTATCTCCCTTATCCCCCCAAAGTTACGCCACTGTGCAGCACTCATCCTAGCCTCAATCAAAAAAGATGCCGCCTGCCGCCACCGACCAAGCACTCAGGACAACGACACGGGGTCAGACGTGAAACTAGGATAGTCCAAGGATACGAACATGCTACCACACACATTATAACTATTAGTTAGTGATAGAAAACTAAAATTTCGCGTAGTAACTGGTTCGTGCATGAGCTATAGCATGCCAAGAAATCTAGTATTGCTAATAATATTACGTTATTAACTATACATGCAGATCCTATTTCACCCAGTTGGAGTTACGCTACCCTACAGCTAAACTATCGCAGGTATTACGATCAGGGATGGCCAGTCAAAACCAGTAAAGTTTCACTAGTTTCGTTCCCGAGAGCGAAAACTTGAAACGAAACGATATGTATTTAAACCCGGGGAGCTGAACTTGGGGTCGAAACGGAATCTGAGTCAAAACTACTTCGGATCGAAACTAAACTAAACCTCGAGACGACCAAAACATAGATAATGTTTCGCACCGGAGGGACCACGTGCTTCACCTTCGAACAGTTTAGTTTCGACCCACGCACCGAGTACGATGTATGGTTGAATGAAGTGGAGGTTCGGCTTACCGCCAATAGATGCATGAGGGACTCATATTTTGACTACTAACAACAGAACAGTGAACGCAAACTGGCCATTCGATTTTTAAGCTGAATATTTTAACCTCTCCACACGTATGTCACACGCAATGGGTCGAAAGTATTCCCTCTTTTCCCCCTCCACTCAACTTCTGGGATCGAAACTTAAATATGAGCAGTAGAGTTTCGATTAATTTAGTTTCGTTTCCGGGGGTAAAGGTTCGTCCCTAGTCGAAACTAAGCTCCTTGGTGATTTTAATTTCGTGCGGGAACGAAACTAAACCCAGGCCTCGTATTTTCGTTTCGCTCAGGGTCGAAACGAAACATTCTCGTTTCACTTGCCATCCCTGGTTATGATCCCTAAAATTTCCCCATTCCTCCATTTCCCATGTCCTCCATTGCAATTTCCCCGCAGGATGAGGTGGATCAGGAGGGTTTAAGCAGAGCGAAGGGCATGGTGACAAAGGGAGAGAGAGCAGTGAAGGGGATTTGCGTTAGCGCCTGGGATATAGAGAGGGTGAAGAAGAGATAAGCGCATTGGGGGGCGGGGGGGGGGGGGGGGGAGGGAGAAAGATTGATTGATTACTGTCTTTATTAAAGCGGGTAGGACGACGCCTGGGACTATCAAGGGACTCACGGGCGAGAGAATGAGATGGCAGAGAGGCTATAGGGTGCGCTGAAGTCGTCGAAAGGGACAGACAAAAGGACTTTATAAGAGATAAATGGAGATGGTCGGATCTCCTTCCTGCAATCGACACGTCGTCGTCAAGATTACGATATTAGGTGCGGCGGCGGCAGCGGGCGAGAGAGGAGAAGCGGTGAAAATAAAGGATTAAATGGAGAGAGGTAGAAGGGAGAGGAGGATCATCGATCGGGTGCGAATGGCTGGTAAAAGGCCTGCGATGGATCTTCTCCATACACTGGCAACGATGGAAGTGAGGGCTTCCGATTGAGCGATCACTGCACGGAATCAGAGGGATAATTTATCGCTCGAAGGGAAAAAAATATTTCGGGGTTATGAAAAAAATACAAAACAATTGAACGATCTGAGGGGTAATTGCGTGAAATGTTTCCAAGATGAAAATAAACTAAAACGGCGAAGTTTATAATTTCGAAATGGCTCTAATTACATAAATCAATAATTTTATATAATAATCGGTTGTCTTCTAGTCCTCTACATAATTAATTAGCAGACAATTTATTGAGGTGTAGGTCCAGAACTGTAAACAAAGTTATCTTCATGAAGCTAGGATTGCCTAAACTGGCAGTCTGATTTTTTCCCGGTGAATGACTTCGATTTTGTAAAACCTTTTATAAATAACTTCAAAGCAATCAAAGGATCTCCTAGGATCTCCTGGATTCCTAAGGGGTTAGGGCTGCAACATGAATGTCTGCATGTTGTAGACTCTATACGCTGGCAGTGATACAAGCGAAGGCATCATTGCACGGAATCAGAGGGAGAAATGATTCATCGCTCGACGGGAAAATAAATCTTTCGGGGTTATGAAACAAATATACAACAATTGAACGATCTGAGGGGAAATTGCGTGAAATGTTTCCATGGTGAAAATAAAATAAAAATGCGAAATTCACCAAATGATTTTAAACAAGACCTGGGTTTAAATACGCATTGTCATTTTCAGGTTAACCCTTTCTAACCCAGAACTGCTTCTAGGAGAAATTAAATTTCAGGACTTTGAAGAGTGAAAATTTTCCACTCAATCATAGTTTTTGTGGCAGCTACATATATGGCAGTTACATATTTACTAGCTAACTCAACATCACAAAATATTACATAGTTTAAATCTTTCCTGAAAATAGCTGAAAATGCATACATTTTTGATGTTACTTACGTTAGAAGCCCCATTGGGTTATAATGGGTTAATACGCTATTCAACACGTAATGTCCCCTGTACATAACCAGATGAAACCAGGGTCATGTTTCATTAGGGAAATTAGCACTTTTTGTTTAGATGCAAACCTGAACAGATTTATGAAAAAATAGTAATAACGTAAGCATTAAAATTTCTTCCCAACCTACACTCGGATTGTTGGTATGTGACGTCAGCCGCGACCTATGAGCCAGCGCCCCTAATGGTAGAAGGTTAAAATTCCCAAGTGCCAATTTTAATGGAACTGGAACAATTGATTCCGTTTCACCTGTTACCCGGTAACGACACATAGCATTGTTACATTTTGTATGACATCAATAGTCGTGAGTCTGAGTGATGACGGCCAACAATAAATTTGCCCTCCATCCTTCCCACATCCCTTTACCCTAACCTAAAGCAATGCATGGACTGAAACTTCAACTGAGAAGCAAAATATAGTATATAAACCAACCCCGTTCCTGATTCGCTGAGAAGACAGCCCATTGGCTGGGAGCTTAGAAGAACGTATAAAAGAAAACTCCGTCTGCGTCTGCGTGCCCTTACCACTATGGTGATGAAAACGCACGAATGAGTCAGTTTCAATGAAGCGGGCCACAGAGGCACACACACACCTATCGAATTTCCGAATGCACAAATGCCCTAGATGTCACATTGAGTGCGAATCCTCGAGGCAATGAACGGAGAAAGATAGCAGCGGAAGACATTTTACTCGACACAACTTCACTCCACCACTCATGTATGTTCATGGCGGCCTACGAGGTATTTTACCCGGCCCTAACGTCTCCGGTGAAGGCCAGGCCACGAAGCCATCAGGAGGAAAAGAGTTTCAGCAAAACATGTTTCTCCTACCGCTGCCACATGCTCAGAAACAACTAAATCTTCTCCCATTGTATGTACGAGTATTAGGATGATGTTGCATTCTGCTGTTATTCTTTTCCTTCCATTTCCTCTAAATTTCAGACTCACATTAGCAATGAAAAACACTAGACCGATCGTATTTTATCTGATTTACAGGCGTATTATTTGCACCAAACTTACTCTATCGTCTTAAAATGTTTAGAGTATATCAGTAAAATAGATGCGTACCAAGAATCACCAGGATCTCAAAAATGACAATTTAACATCAGTACCCAATGTGAGGCAAAAACAAGGGACAATAATTCACCAGGGTCTATTCTCAAAATGAGAGCATAAGTTTTAAACAAGTAAATACATAATATGTCACGTGATAAAAAAAATAGACCGCTGGAGCAGGAGCGATGCTTCCACATAACGACCGCTAGCCAATTTCTTCTCGAATGATGCCATTCCCCAGGGCAGCAGATAACCTTCCTCCATCCGGCCCATTCAGAAAGCCTTTTACCTTCCTTTCCTCCCTATTGCCTCCGAACACTTCCATCACTGACTGCAGCCATCCTACCACACACAGAATCCCTTCGAGCCACCAGGCTGTGTCTTCTCCGAATCTCTCCGATAGCTTCTTTTTCTCGTTGAATCGGCTCGATGAGTGTTTCACCACATTCTTCACACCTACATATACGCCTGTAGCCAGTAATAATCCACCTTTCATAAAATTCCCCTTGTATAAATGGATAACATTAAAAATTTTTCTTTACTAGATAGAATGTTTGGTAAAAAATTAGTACACTATCAAGTATTTCCCGCTAATCTCCGTATACGATCCCCATTATTTAACCCTCACTTCCTATTCTTGGCTAGCCGAGA
The DNA here is from genome assembly GCF_921293095.1 of Ischnura elegans. Classification (NCBI taxonomy): domain Eukaryota; kingdom Metazoa; phylum Arthropoda; class Insecta; order Odonata; family Coenagrionidae; genus Ischnura; species Ischnura elegans. The sequence continues at coordinate 23,334,888 of NC_060255.1, forward strand.
ACCAAACAGCGAGAGACCACCACTCCAGAAGTAGGCCTTTAAACTTTAAGTGCCAATTGATTTTCTAGGTACAATGCGAAAATGTTCCAGGAATTGTTGTTGATTTTGCAGTAGTTCAGGAAAAAAATTGTCTCAAATACAAGTGAAGGTAAATATTAAAAAACTCGAGAAAAGCTTTATTTTACGTGATTTCACATATTTAATACATTATTTGACGATTTTTTATACAAAATATGAGTTCAGTAATAATGCAAACAAATTGTTCGTTAACAACCCCTTGAGAAAGCGACCAGCATCGGTCGGGAAACGTTGGGGCCACCCAAAAATTTATGCGGCGACATAGCCCAAAAGTTTTTATTTAACATTAAAATGTAAACAAAGTAAATAACGTTAAAAAAATGAATATTGACTTGCACGAGGAGAGCTATCACTCTCCTGGCACTTTTGACGAGAGACAGGAGCGCGATAGCGCTTCCCGGCGCTGTAAAAGTTAAGCCATTGCGTAGATGCAGATGAACATAAAAATTAACACCTCCCGAGAACGAAGTTATGGACACCATATACGAGCGAAGATAAATCATAAAAATTTGAATGAGAGCACAAAAAGACAGCGGAATTAGAGTTGCACCATCACGGAAGAGAAGACCAAAAGAGATAAAATCACCGAAGAATTAATAATTAGAAGAGAAAATGCATGGCAAAACTAGCAGATGGAGAAACACATTTTTTGCATTAAGCCGTCCGAGTTAGGATCATTTAGAACTAAGTAACATGATAAGTATATGCTTCTATACTTGATATGAACTGACCCACATTGGAGGCTCACAAAAAGATACGTTATGACGGTTAAACAGCGAAATTCCAAAAAATTAATTAAAAAGGGTGAGTATCCGAGTTCAATAAACTGCCGCCATATCGTCCCAAAAAGGATTGTGTTTCAAATATTAGCCATGCTAATATCTTTTTCAAGTACAATTTTATCCCTTCAGTGCACAGTCACAGCAAAGCGCTGAGATGCATACAGAGAGGAATGACGCCTCGGTAGCTTAACTGGCTAAATCACTCCGGAAATCGGGGGATACGGGTTCGAATCCTGGTCAAGCGAATGATTTTTTCTCTGTGGATTTTTCGCACAATTTGTGCATTGCGGGTGGCACTCGTAAAAGTTATCGCCATGGCTAGTCCCGGTAGGGTTAAATTTAAAATAATGCGTACAGAAATAAAAATTTTGCCTATTTTTTCATTCATCGATCGTCACACATGTAATGAGCTACAACAATTGCGTTTATACAGTGTTAAACAATGATAAATCCGATATAAGATATAGCAATAACCAACCAGTACAAAAGGGATTCTTCCTGTCAGGTCAATGACACTTTTTCCCAAAAAAGAACACACCCGCGAAAAATCCGCTTAAGCCTCAGAGATGTTCTCTTTCACACGCAATACCCTCGTGGGCTTACAAATCAAATCCGTGAAGTCCATAGCTCCACAGCGAACCACCCTAAGTCTTCCTTATGTTCGAGAAATGATTAAAAATTGATATCTCTACGTTTTGCTTCCACGGTGACAACGACAACAAAATCACTTTCACCGAATGCCGACAGGTTGCACTGGATACATCGTCACCACACATGCAGGCCTAGAGGCATAATGAGCATATTTTCTTTACGAGGATCATTTAGTTAAGGATGCTACCTCCAATGGGTGCTTTCCATTCATTGACACACGTCGACACAAGTCGACTTGCGTCGCGGTTTTCGTGTTCCATTCTGCGTGTGTCGCCGACTGTTGTGACACAAGTCAACAAACGGTAACGCGCAGGAATAGGAGAGTTATAAACAGTTCCCGTGAGTCGACACTAGTCGACGCGTGAGTCGCATGAATGGAAAGCACCCAATGATAGGTCCACGCTTAAGTTTGGTCTTCGTTTGCGCCATTCAATCGCGACGAGAAAGACGTTAAAGAAGTGAAATATTTAAGAGGCATTCTAAAAACATTCATTAAGTTAGGTTTTTAAGATATAAAACCATGATTAAGAAAGGAGGGCTTTATACCAGTTCCTTCATGAATGATTCAATACTTACAAAAATGAATCCAGGAGTACACACGGATGCAAAAACAGGGCAGCAGTCTAACATAAATAACTATCCAAACCGTCGAAACTTACCTATAAAGGAAAAAAGAAACAACCGTAAGTCATATGTAAAAAAAATCTTAAAAGCTTAAAACGTAAACCTAAAAACTCCGCCACTATCAGTATAGGCACATAATGGCAGAAGGATAAATCAAATATCACAACTTATATCGCCAATAATTACTGATACTAGATATATGACTAATATACGACTAGAAAGGTGGTTAATGAACTTAAGGATAAAATCATTACCAACATGATTGAAATTTGGAAGCTGCAATTTGCACGTTCAAAGGAATTTTTACACCCAAATACATGTGCCTAAATGGTACCAATTAATGTTTATCTTGGCGGGCAATAGTTGAAAAAATCTACTATTTACCACCAGAACTCTTGCCGTTGGTGATTGAAATTCATTGAGACAAAGTTTCACGTTGAAAGTTTATTTCTGCTGATTTATAGCAACAGAGATAGGCTTTTTATAAGAGCAATATATTAACCGATTTACAGTGAGTTTTTTTCATAACCAGAAAACGCTGCAAGTTAGAAGAAAATTCGACTGACACCCAGAGTGAGCGTTTATCATTGTAAATTAATTTTTATTGTAAAATATTTCTTGGATGACCAAACTTCAGCAACCATTAGGAGTTATAAGATAGGATTACATTACATGCTTATGTTGAAACGGATTTATTAAATCTAGGACACATTAGGCATCATTAATCGCAAAACGAAGCCAAGAAGAAAGTAGCTAAGGAGTAGATAACGACGTTACCTTTGTTGCCCACTGCCTCTCACTTTGTAAGTAGCTTAATTCATGAGAACTAAGTAGGACCGTAGAAAATGATACTTTCTGTGCAAAACACCGTCAAATTCACTCAATTTGACTAAAGGTTAGATGAGCACAATGACCTCATATGGGTTTCTGGCTGTAATAATAAACGCAAAAATATTTATTCATTTTCTTTTTAACTACACAGACTAGTAAGTCTTACATTCTTTAGCTATGAATAAAAATATTAATTTGGGGAGAACTGCAAAAGAAATAAGCTGTAGAATTGAGGAAGTGTTAAAGCTAATCATTATTCATTTTATAAATGCGAGCCTGTCTCCTCCCGTCATTAGACACCAAAAACTGTAGGCGGTGATGGAAATGATTGGGGTGGTAAAAAGATCGTAAACTTGGAAAACGTGGCCACTTATAGCGACGGCACGAACCTAAAAGGAAGCATTGATTTGACGAGACTGATATCAAAGAAGGGAATCATAGGATTCAGGCAGTGAATGCAGCATATCTCTCGAACTTTATAACGGTTAACGCACTTATAGTCGGATCTTGAAAAAAGATATCACTTTTATTTCCCTCCTTTAGAGCCACCATTCGCAACAGCAATTCCGAACATTCTTTATTTTATAGTTCATACGCTAAGACAGCGATAGACGTGAGTCAATTGATTGAATCAAAGTGATTAAGATGTTCATGTATGGGATGGAGATAGGAAGGGTGTCGAAATTAAGCAATTTAGCAAACCACTCAACAGGGGCTTGCAGAATAAGCCCACGAGCTTTCTCGATGGATTTCATGGAAAAAGCTTTATATTGATGACTAACCTATCTTAAGATTGTAAACCAGGTATTTGCAGTAAATAGTGACTCTCCGTTCCAACAAAACAAATTACAGATACGAATCTTATTGAATTTACTAAAAATTTCTTTTGCCCATTCTTCAGTCAATTTTGTCTTCCCCATTCATTGAATCTTGATCAGCTACAAAGCTTCGTGTACCCAGCGTTGTGTAAAAAAATTCTATAAAATTTCTACGTATTCCGGTTTAGTCTCTTTACCAATAGAATGAATGGTTTACAAGCGTGGTATTAAGTGTAAAGAAAAATATTGTACTAAGTAACGTTCAATATTTCACCAGCAGACCAACTTCAAAGAGTTAAGAAAGCATTTAGTTCACTGGGAAAATGTTTTCATTATCGGATTTCTCCTTATCATGAAAGAGGTAACACTCGAGCCATTATAAGTGACAAATTCTAAATGCTCAAAGTCCACACGAATATTTTCAGGTGCACCAGCTTCAAAGAGTACTTCTACTCTGATAAGAGTTTCCCGAAGAGGCAATTCTTCTCCCTTTCTTCCCCGCATGATCCCGATTCTTAAAGAGGAGCAGAATACTCAACTCCGTCATCACCTTGCTCAATGAAATGAAATTAGAATTTGCTCTAGACCGAAAGATGAGCGGAATAAAAAAAAGAATACTCATCACTCAACAACGAAATCACGCAAACAAGTTCTGTACTTTCATACTAGGGCAATCCACTCACACACGAACATAGCAAAAAGATAACCACGAATCTGAGAGATCAGTAGAATAAGATAACGTAATGTTTGCTAAAAAAATCGAACAAAGGACTGCTGTTTTGAAGAGATAAAAATAAGCTGTTATGCAGGCACTTTGAATTGGCGATGAAAACCACTCCCTATTACCATGAATAGAGATTTCTGAGGTTACAATAAAAGCAATGCATTCTAAATGGAGTGTTGTATATTTTCACAATTTTCCCAGCTCGTAAAAGGTCCAGCTGATGCAGCACCTAAATGGATGGAAAGGTCGTTCGATGTCAGGAGCACGATGATTAAACCATGTGTATTGCCACCACTAGAGGAAAAATAACCACGACTACCTACCTACAGAAAAATCTCTCGATCATTCTCCTCATACATGGATCATATGCGAGGGCCGTTTTTTTCAACCCTCGGCCTCTTTTGCTGAGCTCAGCAAAAACACCACACAAACGACAGGCGGGTACTGCGCGGATAGGGCAAATGCGCATCCTCCGAACCACACGCTAAAATTATTTCTAACCACGAGTTGTTAGTTTAAGGTTAGAAGCAATCTCTTGTATTATACTGCTTCAATTAATTCCCCCGCCAAGTGCACACTGCGGAACGACTGCCAGAAAACTCGCCGAATGGCTTCAGCATTGACTTGTCTTCATCTTCATGCGGATAACAGAGAATTTTAATTATTAATACGTTAATGCAGCTGCTCGGGGTAAAAAATTACGCCCATTCCCATTATTAACAAAAGAGGAGACATGCTGACTCATGGAAGTGTTCTGAGCCGTGACAATACCCGTCATCATAGCGCTGATGCTGCCCAACTGCTCTTTGATGAATTTCAATGTGACATTTTCGATCGCCCACCGTAAACTGCCGATCTAGAGGCGTGTGATTTCCATTTCTACGCTGAAATAAAGATGTGGTTAGGATGGAAGCGTTTCCACAAGGGCGATGAGCTTCAGGGAAAAGGCAACATTCATTGGAAGCCATTGGTGGCAACATCCTATGAAGAAGGCATAATAAAGCTTGTCTAAAGCCACGACCAATTCCTCAATCGCCGCGGCGATTATGTCGAAAGAACACAACAAGTGTGCTCAATATTTAGCTATGTAATAATTTTTAACAAATTATTTCGCCTTCTGCTCATGGCCCATCGGAGTTTGAAAAAAATGGCCCTCGTATATAAGATCATATACCATTTCTCGAGGAACAATAATATCGGTTTCGCTAGTGGTACCCAAATGACGTCGCAGGATTCTTCCATCTTTCCCTTCCACACCTATCCTAAACCCGGAGGAGTAATCGAGCTCTATTGCGGCGTCTCCTTCCTTATTGCCTTTTGTCCTCCCCCTCCTCAGGTCCAGGCGTGAAAGTCTCAGAGCCTAGCCTCAAGATTTATCACTGCAAAGCCCACCCTAGGGTTTTCGTTCCATCGACTAAAGCTACCACTTATCATGAAGGTTATGACATTTTTGTTTCAAAAAGACCACAATGGTATTTATAGGATTGGAAATAAAACTATACAATAGTTAACTATCATCATCATCATTAGTCAACAATCCTGAGATTGGTTTGACGCTGCTGTCCATTCCTCTCTTCTATTCGCTAACCTTTTCATAGCGACGCATTTCTTCTCTTTTACATCCTTTATAACTCTGTCCTATGTAACTCATTCGGGGACGTCCCTTGCCCTTCTTCCCTTCCACCTGCCCTTCAAAGATTGTCTTCATCAGGCCACCATGCCTCCTAATGTGGCCAACTAAGTTGTCCCGTCTGCTCCTTAAAATATTTAGAGGACTTCTCCCACTCTTCTTAGCACTTCCTCGTTACTTACAAGGCAATGCATTTTATCTTCATTTAACTATACACGCAATTATCATTACTTTGGATTAATTTGACACTACGAAGAAAAGAATAGAAAATTTGCCAATTTAATAAACTAAGAAATATTTAATTTAGATACTTCAGCTCAGAAATAATTTTAGTAGGCAAAATATTTTTTAGAAAATTACGTTAAGAGAAAAGCTGCATTAGAAATTTTTATATGTAGCCATAAGAGAATGGGGGATGGAGGTAGGAGTAACATGGGTGCGAGAGAGGGTGGCGCCAAGGACTGGAACGGCGGGGGATGGGGAGGAAATAAGACGGAAGAAAGGAGGTGGGGGGAGGGGAATTTTATTTTTTAAGGTTTTGGCGCCGGTGCCAGAAGGGGATGGAGGGTGGTCCCAAATAGGGGAGAGGTGTTGGAGGGGGTGGGGGGGAGAGCCCGACACCCCTCGCCCCCCCTTTTCCTCATCCCCAGGCAACACTGCCACTGGATCGATGTCAGGAGAAGAAGAAGGGGGCTTATGGGAGAGGATGAGTAGGAAGGTCGCTCCTTGGAGAAAAGGGTCGGTAGGAAGATAAAAGGACGCAGGGCAGGGGTTGCAGGAAGGGATAGGGTGGAAAGGGAACTGAGAGAGACCACGGAAAATTTCATAAGGGGGTGATTTCGGACTGGTTTAAGGCTCGAATTGGATTTCCGGATTAGGCTCCTCTCCCTCCTCCAAACCCTACTATCGCCCATCCCGACCCCAAAAATTCCAACCTCACCCACGCCAGGAGCGCATATTTCCAATACCGATCCCTCACGAGAAATAACGGGACATTATCTCGGATTTGAGAAAAACAAAGCGTTTAAATGCTGCGAATTACGATTGTTTACAACAGAATACAAAATCTCTTATCAGGATGTCCCGAGGATATACATTTTTTTGCGGTCAACATGATAAAGTCGTCATCAAAATTCAGCAACCCTAAGATAGGTTTGACACAGCTCTCCTATCCGCTAACCTTTTCATAATGACCAGTAGCATATCCAGGATAGAAACAAGGGGGGGCTAAGTATGGGGTAAACTCCAAGAAGTATTGCGGGTCCGAAAAAAAATTGCCATTCTATATAATGTAAATTGGACGTCAAAGAGGGGGCTATAGCACCCCTCTTATAGAATATAGAATTGCTAGGAAGCTACTTGGACGTCCAATGGACTTGGACGGCTATAGCCCCCCCCCCCCCCGATAGATCCGCCACTGATAATGACGTATTTCTTCTCCTTCATAGTGCATCTTATAATCTCCACACTCATTCGGGGCAGTCGTTGGCCGTTCTCCGCATCTCCTAGCTACTTTGATTCTTTTTTTCTTGATTCGTCCATCATTTTCAAAATTACTTCTCTGAATTTCCAAGGTTCTTACACAAACTCATCTCAAAAATATAAAGAGAACATCGTGTGCATTGGCGTAGCGTACTTTCAATACAAACGACAACTTTCTGCAACAGAAAGTTGAGACGCATGTGGATGTTCACACATTCACCATGGCATACAGCTAATTTAAATCGCATGTTAAATTACTTTTGTAATTCGGCAGATAAACATAAAACACGAATAACACTATACATGCGTGGTTCGGCGGCATGGTGAAATGGTCGTAGAACTATGGGCTATGAGTTCGAATATCAGTGAATTCATACACGGGGGAATCCCCTAGCTAAAGAATCCTTTATGCGATCTTTTTAGACCGTCAGAGAGTTGTATATAGCAGCCGATAGCCCATGATACAGAAATTTCCTTGTTATGCGCTAAATTCCGACGCTAATGGCTTGCTATGGGCGATCTCTACAGTCGACTATCATGCAAACATTGGGCGAAAAACACAAAGTAAGAGTTTATTTTTTCTCTTGTTTCAACCCTTTTAAATGACGATTAAATAATTCCCTGAAGTATAGGTAATATAATGCAAAAAGTTGTTTGACAACGTTTTGGCTTATTTTAAAACCTTCATCAGGGCTATGAATGAAAAAATGAGGGTACAATAATATACAATATTTATTCATAAATGAAGGTTACAAAACAGTTTTTTTACAATAATATAATTAAAAAAATGAGTAGGGAATACACAAGAATTTTGACGCACCTTTGTTTTGCACGTATTTGTTTATTGATAGTAGGTAGCTAAGCTATTTCCTAGCCTAGTTACCATTAATTTCGATTAATTATTAAATAAAAATTATTTTTGCTAAGGTTTTCAATGTCTGTTGTTTTTACAGCTGTTAATTGATCTAGATATGTGAACCATTTATTTGTAAGAGTAAAAGTCATAGCTGGGAGCCAAACATATAATTCCATACGGGGAACAAGAAGAGCGAGGTCCAACATTGGATTGTAAAATTCACTCAGATTCCAACTGCTAAACGCACATACTACCCTCGTACGCAGAAGGATTCCAGTCCGTTTCGGCGCCGACGGCGTATTTCTCATACCTCCAAGGACGAAGGATATCCAGGAAATTCTTGAGGATGAAATGAGATAGCATTTGCGCATGGAATGCCTCCAAATGGAAAGTTTATGGTTAAAAAAATAAAGTTAACACTAAATCGAGTGAGTAGGTCGCTGACTAAATGCAGAAAAAAATTAAGAATGAGGTACTTCGAGTCACAATGAGAAATTTTCAATATTTCTATTTGATTGCATTTTTCATTTTACAATTATTTTCTATCTAAGGAGATATAATGTAGTCGGGAATGTAATATCGATTTGAGCGAACTAATTTAAACGATGGTTCATTAAAATGACCTGATTTTGGAGGACTCTCCCATCAAAAGGACCCGTTCGTTTACGAAGGAACCATGACTAGCTCCGATTATGAAGTTTTTTGGGCACCTTCCAAGACTCATCGTTGGGAATGATAATTGAGGATATTTCTCGTCACGTTGGAGGTAGCGTTTTTGTGTGACACCATCACTAAAGGGAAGCCTCCCCACTGAGGAGTCAACCTTTTTGCCAGGAAGCTACATTGTTTATTGAAGTAAGGACGCCGCGTAACTGTGACTATTTGCTTGTCCTTTGTGTTCACTACGACCCATCCACCGCGGTAGCCGCCGCAGAAGATTTGCTTCCATATTTCAGCTCAGTGCTACTAGATCAGCGAAAATAGCCCGTCGAGGTCGTAAAACCATTTAATTAATAGATTGCAATGCGTTAAGTCTTACAAATATTCACATGAAGACTTCTACCAGCATATCTAGAGAATCGCTATCAAAAATGGATGTCAAATTAATAATTTCAACGTTTTCAAACATTTCCAAGGCAGCTGTCTTTTATAAACTCTACGAAGTCTCATCAGTGCATTTTTTCTCCCATTTCTCATCCAGAAATTTGACCTCAGCTATTTAAGGCATTGTTACACGATGCATCAACATGTACGGGTTAATGTGTACATGCATGAACGAACGAAAAATGCACCATTTAACCACCCAAATTGTGCGAATGCATGTACAGAAAATAGAACCTTTCCAATTTAGTTCATGTATTCGTGATACATGTTCCATCCTGGCCCTACAAATTCGCATAGGTATTCACACAGACTCGTGCGGGTTAATGTACTGTGTAACCAGGCCTTATAGCTCACACACAGTGATTCAACGCGATGGTTGGTTTGGACTGGTGAGGGTAGAACTCACCCCAGACTAAGCCACAGGTGTGTGAAAATCACATATTCGGGGAAGGGGGACCTGTTCCTTTGCTTGGGCAACCTCGCATTTCGAGGATTTTTGTTTGGGAGTGTTCGAATGCTTCACACGGTATTTGAACGCGGGACTCCTCGATCAACTGCCAAGCCCTCTACTCACAAGGCTACCACGCTCCCCGCCTTAAAAATAAAAAGACATTACTGTCGCTCTAAAAACCACCAAGTTTTTCATATCAGCAACGACTTTTGCATGAGCCTAAAGAAAAGCCTCCGCGTGCCCAAGCGAACTCGTCACTCGCTCCGGTCCGTAAATGTAAACACCTCGGGCGGGATTCGAATGCGGAAACTCGAAGGACTCATCAAAAAGTCATCCGGATAAACAACCCCGGTCATTGTCTCCTCTCGTATTGCCTGGTTACGGAGGGGCAGGCAGAGTTTTAAACGCCCTCGTGTTTTACGATCCTATTCACGTGGGGCTATTACGTCATTCCCATCACCTCGTCGCCGTTACGGTGAGTCTCCACCACTCTCAGAATGGACGGAATTCGGCCCGATGGCGGCAGACCGAAGCTTCGCCCTTCAACCCTCGCAATTTGCAGTCATCGAACCCATCGATGCGATGTGCGCGGAATTACTTCACATGCAACCTTGCTGCAAGTGGCCATGATGTCACTTGAAAATGCAGCAGTGATTTTTATCGCCGGGGGAAAAAGGATTGAACGCCTACGAGGAGCGAATTTGACGAGGCACAAGGTTTTTAACTGGGGTCGCGACAGAGAGGGATAAATATAGTCACCGTTTCAACATATTCTTTTCAAACGGAATTCGACTCCCCGTCATATTTTTACCCGTACGGTGCTCAAAATCAGCAACATTTTAATCCGTTGACATTCAGGATGGCGAGTGATAATATGAAATTTAAAAAATTGTTAAGAAGGTAGAAAAAACCGGCTCCTAGAAAAGTGGCACTGGTTTTAGTGATTCCCTACAAAATCTCCTTCTCCGCCGCGTTCATACCCTTCTTACGCGATTCTCTATCCCTTTAAATTTTAAGTAAACGTTTTCAATAAGATATCCTTAAATCGCATTCAACCATCCCGAATTCACTCTCCCTGTTACTCCATATCAAATTATCCATATCCTATCAATTATATTATACCTTATCAATTACACTACAAAATCTTTCAATAATGAATGAAAAAGAGTTTCAGAGTGATCGAAAAATATGATTATTTCTACGCTTTAACCAACTGAAGCACTGGGATAAAGGATTGATTATTTTGATCCTCGAGCAAAGATCTATCCTTCCATTGACTCATACATAACCTTCACTTCCTACAAAGAAATGACAATCCTTCCATTGACTTTCCTACCTCAGCTTTAGTAAAATTTATTTCAGCATATTCATTTGTCTCTCGTTGGTGAACTTCAAATATTGGTACGAAATGCATGCAAGCGCGTACCCAGCGAGGGGCAGGAGGGGGTAGCTGCCCCCCCCCCCACCATAGAAGCAAAAATCGCAAATGTCTTTGAAGAAAATAATATTTTTTCAAGCAAATAACTTAAAAACTAATAAAGAGCTGTTTCAGTTTCCTTAAATTGTTGGTTTCATTCTCCTTTTCCACGCTTAAATCTTACCTACAACTTGAACAACCATGGCTCGCCCTTCCCCCCTAGTTTTGATCCTGGGTACGCCCTGGCATGCATGTGACGTAATGGACAGTAGTCCTCATAAAAATGAATAATATCTTATTTTAACTTTATTTATGATTTTATGCCGAGAGTCCCCAATTAATCTTGGTGAATTTAGTGATAAGCCAACAAGTTTTCTAAATCAAAGTTCAGAAGTAAAGGAGAACCATGAGATTGGACTGTGAACAAACCGTTACTGACTCCAAACACTCAGTCATTTTCATGTAGGGAATCACCTATGCTGTCCATATTATCATGAGGCTGAACTCTTTAAAATGAAAACTTTCATCAGACGCATCGGTAATTATGAGAAAATTCCAGAGATTTGATCAGGCATGAGTATACTACAGCCAGAATATTTTTTATTATCGTTCCCGGTGAGAATCTAAAGTTCCCGTTGAGTCATTTGTTACGAAAGTTAACCAGCAAAAGATATATAATAATCTGTGCTTCTCATGGGACCAGTTCAATCATTTGGGAGCGAATGAGAAACCCTTTGGAAATTACAAAATAGGACAATGCTATCACTGAATTGATAGATTAATTAACATCTTAGGCTGGAAAATTACATTACTTTAGTCCTCGAATTTTTGGGCCAAATAAATAAACAGAAACGCCTTTGCCCTTCTGATGAAAAAAATGCTGAAAAATATGGCACAATTATCACAGAGAGGCCCCTGATTTATCCTCTTCGTGGCATTACATCAACTGAATTTAAGTGCATACGTCCTTCAGAGAGTATTGCAATTCATACGTACGAATGGACACGCACAATTACCACAAGATGAAAAGCAGCAATCTAAGAAATATTCTTAGAAAAGTATTGTAGACAAGCATAATAAGAGTATCAATACTACACGGATAAATGCATCTCTTATTCAAACTGACGATGACGCAAAACAAGCGCCTGATCTCATTGGCTAGGCCATTTATGAAGGTTGCTCTACACTTAAGAAAGGAGAGGATGTCTAAACAGGAAATCGGCATCGCTTGCTCTCTCCATAAAATAATAACATGTGGAAGCAAAACCTCAAATACGGACCTTCGTATCTGATGCTATAAATTGCTGTGACAGCCGATATGAAGTCTGCACTCGACAAGGAAAAATCAAGAGCGAAAATTCTATCTCCTGTAAATAAAAGAAGAATTTTTGACGAGGATTTTCCATGACGGCCAAAATTTAGACGGAAAATATATACTAAAAAGATTCTATTTTTAATTAGTCTCCAAAAAAAGTCCTCCCACAACAATATCTTCAGTACTCCCACTTCAATATCTACGAGCACAGTTAAACTTCACTGGTTTCTGTTAACAGGTAGAAAATTACAACTCCTACACTTAAAATATTTCATTTCATAATATTTCCAAGGTATTCAAATCTTTCCTTTGCAAAAAATTTCCTTATAATATCAATTACCTTGGATAGAAAAATTAGACGTAACTTAAGAAGATCAAAGTACAATAAATTTATTCCAAGAAAGCTATTTCAATTGCCTCCTCCTCTCGTACATTACCTATAGAATAACCTTCCCATGGCATTTTCATGAAAGTACCAGGCGACAAATATTCTTCGCAATCTGGACGATTCTGACTTACAAAATAGACAAAACGATAGCATATATAAATCAGCCTTTCAGCGAAGAGAGACCTCTGCTCGTATTTTCTCCTCTTCCTATCGTCCGATTCGTCCATCGCTAAAAAAAAGGAGGAAATCTGACTGTCAGGAGGGATGGGGATGAAAGATGGAGGACTAGGGAGGAGGGGGAAGGAGCTTTATGGACCTGTCATCTATATAGGGCCTTTTTGCGTCCGTCTCCAAGCGACGCAGGCGGTAAAACGGGAAGAGCGAAACCCCACGAAGGGAACCATTAATAGCCTTCTCCGCCTGCCGGGTAGTGAGGACAACAGTTCGGTGCTTTGATTATGCCCCGAAATGATTTATTCAACGACCGTTAATTTCATTTAACTAGGATATTTCCAAATAGACACACACAATATCGTAATGAAAATTTAAATAGAACCCCAGCCAACGAGGTGACCAGTTGGGTGGCTTATCCTGTTCCGCAAGTAGCTAGGTATTTAGCGTTTTTTTCCGGACATCACGCTATTTTTTGTTAATATTCTGAGGGCTAGTTTTATTATGACCGGTAAACGCTCACTATGACATGCAGTCATTTTACCTGGAGACATTTACATGCAGACATTTTACCTGGAGAAGGTTTAAAGTACTGGTTAGCTTCTGGATAAGATCATAATACAACCTAACTAAAACTTTTAGCTACCGCCAGGTAAATTTGAAGGATTAACCACCTAATGCTTAGCGAAGACCATACATGAACGGCGCGAGGATCTTCGTGTGACTTAGAGGTCTCTAGTTTTTAGGGTCTTATTTTGAGCAAATTTTACAATTTCTTTACAATATGACAGTTCTCCAAGCAAAAAATCGTTTTTCTTTCGACACGGCCTAGCGTAAAGTGATATTGAAATGGAGTAATTAGGTAAAACTAAAAAAAAAATTACCTTCCGTAGTATGTTTGATCGTGATGATGCATTATAAAGTGACATTCGATTTAAGAGCCTAACATTAATACAAAACTGACGTCTTTTCAAAAATATTTCACAAGGAATAACATAGGAAAAGGGTAACTTCTGATACGTTTAGAATGGACGAGTTGGGATGGAAAAGAAGCAGCGACGCGCACAATGTTTTGAGGAGCAATTCGACGGAGATCCTTTGGACTCAAGATACGTCTTCTCAGGCTCCTTGCTCTGATGCAGTCCCTGGAACAACTGAAAGGAGGGACTCCTCTCCATGTCCTGCATTGCAATATGATCATGCTCTCAGAATAAATGGAAGCATGAGAGCCGTAACAGTTACCCCATTCCGCTGGGTACTCCTTTCCGCGAACAGAATGAATACGATACGGAAAAATAGGCCAATCCATGAACGTCCGCAGGTTGCATGACCCTGTTTAGAACCACGCGGACGGTGCGAAATATTTATGTTAAAATAAAAATACTTTGATATATTCCACACTTTATTCCAAATGGTATGACCCGGTTTTCTGCAAACCATCCTATCATCAGGTACAATTCAGTGGGTGGTTTACCCTTAAATAATTATTCGTGGGTGGCGGGGGGATATGAAAAAAGAGGGGTGGGGAGGACCATTAATGACGGGTAAGGCTGTTTTAGAAGGAAGGGGAGGATGCCTTGGGATGGCTTGCATAGGCGAAACGACAAAGGAAAAGGTGGGGTGAGGGGGGTACTCAAAAGGTTTAAAAACATGAGTAAATTAAGGTTGAGGGTCGTGAATTGTACCTGATGATAGCATGATATGCAGAAATCCGCGTCGTACAATTTTAAATAAAAAGTGGAACATTACAAAGTATTTTTATTTAAACATGAAACAGTTCCACAAAGTAACGCCGGAGACTGTGTCTTATATTCGCCTGACGATTCTCTTCGATCATGAAATGGGATGTGATAGAATTTAATAACTGTGACGCGTTAGACAAACAAAAGCTAATGCTTCGTGAAGTTAGATAATTTTTTTTCATTTGCATAACATTTAGCTTGTTAACTCCGAAGATCCAAGTTTATGGATCCAAGATGGAGTGGACTTTTTCCATTTTGAAATAATCACTTGCAATTTTCCACGATTATCACTCCCACAATCGTGAAAACTGCAAGAGTTTATTTTAATATTTAGCTTATAATTACGGAGAGAAAGTCAGGATGAATATTTTTTCTTGCAAAATATTCGCTTAATAATTTACAGCCTTAAATGGTCAAATAATTAATAAATGACAACTTCTCAAAGTTAAATTTGATCTCGATAGAAAATGGCCTTTTTGGGTGCAGCATTACTGTATTCTGAGGCATTATAAGACTCGAGTCTCGAAAAATAATAGAATTTGCAGTCAATTTTCGAATGTTAGCAACTGAAACGCAAGATCATACGTTTAGAAATATTTCCAAGAAATTGATTTGACAGAGAAGCATATATCGTGGTTTCTAAACATATTTTATTCATATCAGCCTAATGGAAAGACCTACGTGATTCCTGGCGCAAAAAAGCTGGCAGGATGAAGCCTTTCTGGCCTACTACTGGTAGATTCCCATCTTCTGGGAAGGAGAACATCGATTCGTTTTCGAAAAAAAGTGGCTTCCATTTTGGTCTGACGCAGAACAGGGGATATCCAACAGCAGCTCAAGAACCAACGCCTGGGAGTTGGGAACTACTCGTTACTTGTTTCCTGGCCCACCGTCCGATATGGCCATTCCTTTTGTTAGGCTTCCAAGAGATCACCACAAGCGAATAAAATGGAAGCAAAAGAGACGGGATCGTGTACCCCACGCGTTTCCGTGTATTCTCTTCTCAGAACAAAGGATTTCCAAGAAATAATATATTATATGCTTAAAGATTCTAATCTAAGGTGAAATTTGTAGTATTTTCACTGACGGCGATAACCTCTTCACAGACATAATAAGATCCCTTGACCAAATTTACCCAAATTACCAAAGAAACGTTTTTAGGCCGTTCAAGAGACGATTAGTTTTTCGGGAAAGCCCATGAAGCGCAAACTCGCGGAGTCTCACTTATGTGGAATTAACACACGAAAGCTAATATTGAATTTCAGCATCGGATGGTTACCTAAAAACAGAAAATAGTTGCCAATCAAGTTACCAAAATATCCACCACGTGATGAAGAGCGTGAAAAAATATTTTTCGCCTTGAAGTGACACACCGGATTCTCTGGAAAACAGTAACTCGCTCCTTATATACTGTCTCCACTTTTACACTTAAGTCATTCCATACATATTTCTTACCCAACGATTCGAAAGATAGCAGTGAAAGTAAATGTGAGGCAAGTTTTCACAATACAAAATAATGGCAGTCACCAACGATTTTTTCTGCCACATAATTTGTGAAACATCAGAAGGTTCATTAAAACGGAATTCTGCCTTACCCCGAATTAAGATAAAAAGGATTTCTCAGGTAAGGAACCAGGACTCATATCCCGGACCATAGAAAAATCTACAACACTGAAATTCAGCTGTTAAAACTACATAAAAAATTGCGAAATCAGATGACAATTTCAAAACACCCTGAAAGATTCGACTTTAACCAATAAGATAATGAAAAACAAAACCATCCTGAGTGAAAATACTTTAACGAAAAAGTATCATGAATAGAAATAGAAGCCTTAGAAAACCTACGGCACCCTAAATGGAGGACATTAATCCGCCCGGTTTTTGAAAGAGCATGAAAGAAAAACGAAGAACCATATAAAATCTTTACGGATGCATACCTCAATTATAGAGGGAAAGGGAATAAAAACTAAGCACCAAATAATCTTCAACATTAAAAAAAATTTCATTCACTTCCCCATGAAAATAGGTCTCACTCAATTTTGCTCACTCTCTCACCATGTGAATATAACTGGAAATGGGAGATACCAGTATACTTCAACATAAATGCTCATTATATACCCACACTTTCGCGAAAATAACTCAAATAATTACTAATATACAATATCCCAAGATCATCAAAATGTTCCATAAAACATTTTGGGTGATTTAGAAAGAATGGATGAATCATGAATGAATCTTTCTCCGCACTTTTTCTAGGCCACTAGGCATTTCAGAGCGATTTCATTTTTAGATACAGGTAAGCCAAATCTGTGTCCAGACCAATCACGATTTGTGTTCTTTCTTCACAGTTTCCCTTCTCCCAATTTCCTTCTTGTCAGGTTACTCGAAGCTAACCAATAAAGCAGCCCACTTTGTCTTTTGGTTATATCACGGTTAGCACACGAAAGGAAATTGCAAAGGCACGCAGCGGCGGCAAGAGGGAATTGATACCAAATGAATAATACTCACAGATAACAGATGACACAGACTCACATACTAGGCAAATGAAGTTTACGAA
This sequence comes from Ischnura elegans, assembly GCF_921293095.1. Lineage (NCBI taxonomy): Eukaryota > Metazoa > Arthropoda > Insecta > Odonata > Coenagrionidae > Ischnura > Ischnura elegans. The sequence continues at coordinate 23,352,509 of NC_060255.1, forward strand.
AGAAGATACAGCTACGATTAACGACGGTTATTTTCCCACTTCAAATTCATATGGATAAGGGAAACTGAAAGGAAACGAGAACTTAAGAACATGATTATTCCAATTTCTTTTATCACATGTTTCATTTTTCATTGTTGAATTTAAATCTAAGTTTTCCTGGATATTTCGCTATTACTTATACCATCACTTTTTCATATAACACGACCTGGGTTTCGATGAGTTGTCATCATCTTAAGTAGTGGAATAAGTAATAGTGAAATATACAGGAAAACTTATAATGGAATACCACAACGTTAATAATGAGTTAGAGAATTTTGAATTTAAATCCTTATAAAAGTCCTTATAAATTGTCTGAAAATCTCAAGTTCTTTAAATCCTTACCTTCAAGAATAGAGCCCATAAAATCATTCAGTCACGAATTATTATGAAGGACATTATTAACACAGCGTAAAAATTATTACAGAAAACTTCACTGGGCCGGAAAAATTGAAGCAGAAATGCTATACACAAATGCCGAGCACCTTATTATCAGACGCCTTTATATATGAAGCAAACAGCTCGCCAACGGTTAGAATAAGGCGAAATAAAATGCTTACAAGCACAGCTCAGTGAACCGTAAGAGAGAACCAAACTCCCAGCATCTGTGCATATCAACAATCAAACAAACCTAATCAACACACTACAATTCTAAAGTAAAAAGAGCACTGGTAATAGCATCTCAACTACGAAATCATTCAGAAGCCAAGTAGCGTATTAGTTATCCCTGTTTAAATAGTACATAGACACCAAAGATATGAACAGAATATTATTACTGGATAAAATTACTAGCACTTCTTGGCTAAGTGAATTGAAAACGAATATAAGTTAATAGTTATGGGAAGTTAAAATATGATGAAAGAGCGATGGGGATGACCATTTGATAGAAATCTGTTCATTGAAATTACATTTCAAATTAAAATTTCGCATAGCGAATCCTTAGGCTAGTAATCTTTCAAAAAAAAAAAGTTATCAGTGGCGCCATCATAGGGCGTCTATTGGGTGGCCATACCTCATCCTTAAATAGCCCAAACGAGTTTCTCAAAAGCACGACAACTTATTTTTAATAAATTCAGTTTTCACTTATTTTTATCAACATACTTGTTACGAAGCAGCTGTTTTGAAGTTTTGTTAAATACATTCTTCTAAATTCGAAATGTTAAAATACAGGGTTGGTGATTTAAATTGGCTTTTAAATTGAACTTTGTAACCCAATCACAAGTGCGACCTACAGGTTACCTAAGCTCAACGAATTTTTTGATTCATTGAATTTTACAGTATTTTTTGGCAGCAATCAATAAAAATATAATACAATTATATTCAAAATTAATTTGTAGATAATTATCAGAAAATGCTAATATTTAATCAATTTCGATTAGTAATTATAGGCCAGGCAAAGAATCTCCAATGAAAGGAAGAGGAAAATTCTTCAAAATTAACCACGAAAAATTGTACCCCCCCCCCCCCCCCCCTAGATTTGCTTCCTGCCTACGCAAATGCTAAATGGCTTGCATTGAAACGCCTACACAAAAAGGCATTTCAGGAAGAGCCAAAATAGAAGTTCGCAAGAAGACCACAGAGGACTGTAATGACAAAGGCGATGATGGATGCGAAGTCGCCGGGAAGAAACGAGGGCGTAGCCACATTTTACGAGGCCAAGGAAAAATCTACACCTCTCCTCGCGTGTATCTTTCTCGTACACACAGCGCCCGAGTTTTTAACGATGGGAACGACCTTCGCTTGAAGAGGATTGCTTCACCCACGCTCCGGATTACGAGCGTCAAAGGCCTGGCGTCATCTTTCCCCTCTCCCACCCAAAAGGTTGAAAACGAAGGAGAGAGAATTGGACGCACGGAAGACTTAGCGGCAGAACGACCCATCGACTAACTACGCGCTGCGTGTTGTTCCTAATGCCTCGTTCAGATTACGATTGTTCCAGCAATCGTTGGAACTATCGTGCATTCACACAACGATGATTAAAATCTGTGCTTCCCTCTAGTGCTGACATCTAAAGTGAACGAGAAATTGACGGTTAGCAAAGCTGTTGAGGTATGTAGGGTCAATATATTACTGTGTTCCACGTGTATTTATCGAATAATTTTTCTTCCCCCATATTTTTAGTTCCTAGGACAAATCCATGAAAAAAATAGAGCGAAGAGAGCTTCAGAAACTTTTCGTCTATCACTTGTCGCTTCCTTTTCCGGTCTCTCAGCGCCTAACCATCGTAAAGCGGCAACGTTCGGAACTACGTGAACTATTGTCAGGACATGCATTCACACGGCTAGTTCGGCCTACTATCGTTACCACGATCGCTCGGACAATCGTAATGTGAACGAGGCATAAGGGCGTCTCCGGTCATCAAGTTCCGGTGCAAGGGGACAACATAATGAGACGTCCGTCCCGTAAAATCATAGTTTTACTTTGCACGCAATGTTTGTGCGTGCAAGCTTGCCTTTTGTTGCCATTTTCGGCCCATTTTAATACGTTTTCGAAAACGTCCGCAGGGCGGTGATTAGATGATAGCGATCAATTAATTATTATCATTACTTAAAAATTGTAACAATTCGGTTATGTAGTCGGGCGGTAACCTAAAACAAAAAATATATTAAGCCAAAAATAGCAAAAATAAAATGTTAAATACATTAAGGCCCGCACAATTGTATTTTTTCGGCCTTGTCATAAAAATCCGGATGAGTAGGGATCCAATACTTCCGGTGGTGAACCATTCCAGCCATCTATCCCCCCAAGTAGGATGGAAATTTTTAAAGTATTTATTCTCAATTTTACTTATTATAATTACAATTGTACGGACTAGCATTGAAGAGTTATACGTTTGCTCCATGACACCAACACGAACATTAATTTAGGTTAACAGCCCTGATAATAGCCTAATGCTCTGCGAGATTCAGATCGCTCTTACCATCTCCGACGCGAGTGGCGACTTTTTTAAACCTATCTAAAGCGCACTTGGCGACAACACATGTAGAGGTCGACTGGAGAATTTCGACGGAAAACCTATCGCCGATAGTCACTCGTTTGACAATAACCTTAAACCTTAGACAGTCATGGGCGCTTTAACGATACTTAATGCTTCAAGGAGTATATGAGGTTGTATTTATCGCACTTTCCTGTAACTAATGAGCAAAGTATAATTTATAATCTGAATATGAGTACGTAATTATTTAATCATAACTCAATTGAAAAAGATTTTCTCAGCGGTAGTTTTTTTAAAGACATGCTACTCTAAGTTCTGAGCAATGATAATTTATTATAATATGAAAATTAGCCTAGTCTATTACATTGATAAACCTAATTTTCACAATTATATGATACTGTATTTTAATTGCGTACACGCTCAAATAATTCAGTTTAGGGACAAATTAAAGAAAGACTAACCTTCCAAATTATTGTTCCAGCTTTAGTTAGCTACATTAATTGGTTGCATTTAGGTTCACACATGAACTCTCTTATATTCCACACAGTATTAACTATTTTAAAAACTACTGGTTTCGACCTTTTCAGGTTATTATCAAGAGAAGAATTATCTCTTTGACTCTTAAAAAATAATGACATGAAAAGGTCGAAACCGGTAGTTTTTTCTAAATAAACACTGTGCGGAATACAACAAAGATTATTTTCGAATCTATCAAGTCACCATTCCACGTGTTGAACTCGCAAACCATTGACTTACCATTTTTTTTCCGAAAATTTTCAAGGGAACTTTACTATGGCAACGGGCGAAATTCTCTCATCAACGAGTGACACTGTTGTCGCCCACCTACATTCAGTTGTTATTTCATGCACTGCGCGCACCTTCCCCTCCTTGACGTCACGATTCGAGATTGCGGCTGCAACCAACCGAAACCCTAACTCCTCATCACTGTCTGTCGTGGAAGGGATTGTCTCTCGCGAGGCTAATCCCACGAGAGTGGAGTGGACGGAAGGTAATTCGACCCAATATTACTGTGTCAACCTGTCTGTCCATTGGATTCCTGCCTCGCATCATTAGTCACACACCTACGGAGAACCCTTGAAACAACTGCATAGGCCTCCTTCAGCTTTTTTTAACCTTGAATACACCCAATCGGGTAAACTGAAGTATCCTCTATATTATTTCTACTGTATAGATACCTTTTTCTCAACTTATACGCAACCAAACTCTACAAATGAGGTACCAAAATGCACAGAATTTATCAGAGAACTCGCGACGGCATATCTTACTTCCTAAATATTTCTATCGTAACAGGCTCAACTTTTTGGAGGTTCATTCTAATAAATAAAAGCGAACAAACTATGTATAAATCCACCAATTTATTTATGTGGTACTACTAGTTTCGACGCTGCGTCGAAAGTTTATATGGTTTGTTCGCTTTTATTTATTCCTAAATATTGCTATTGCTTCCTAAAATTGGTTTTTAAAATAAAAAAATAATAATCGATTTAAAAAAATCGATTCCGGCAAGATTGTCCTCATCCCAAGAATACAGTTAACGCCGTCGGATCCCACCATGCCTTTTAATTTGACTCGCAGACAATTTCCCATTAAGGTTTCCTATGCGCTTTTTATTAACATGGCTCAGGGTCAGACTTTGCAAAGAGCTGGCTTATTCCTGCCTGACCCTGTATTCTCTCTAGGCCAACTTCATTTTTTATATTTATTGTATTATTTGTATATTTAGTATTTGTATATGTTTGTATATTATGATTAAATTATAAAAAATATTTTTGTAAATATTAAGGAAAACGCTAAACAAGTATTAACATAGGATAGTGTAATTACTTCCAATGTTGTGTTTAAAGAGGTCCTCTGACCTCAATTTGTACCTGAACATTCCAATTAAATTTGTACATAAGACCCTGCCTTTTTTTTCTACATTTTAAAATTAGAAACGCGCCTATCCCTCTGTGGACCTGCATTGAAAAGAGCGGAGGAAGCCCGCTGGGAGCGGGCGCATCACGCTCGTTAAATAACATATCAACAAAGTATGCTTGAATGAATCCACCTCTTATCTTTTTGTGTTGTAACAAATCCGGCTTGATATATCACCACATTTACTATTTTTCACTCAGGTACATGCATTTGTTGTGTTTTGCTGTTTTATGAAATGGGAAGATATTATACGTAGACATTTCAAAAATTAAGTTAATATTTTTTGTACCTATCGATGTTCCTGCAAACTATTATTATTATGACAAATATTTCTCAGGTTTGCATCCAGGTTAAAGCTTTTATGCAAGCCTAAAACATAGCAAGTTGGGCTTGCATAAAAGCTTTAACCTGGATGCAAACCCGAGAAATATTTGTCAGAAGTATTCACTAGGAAAAACTTAAATCGTTTATTATTATTATTATTTTTTTCTTATAGAATTTTCCCTGAAGAGTAGATATTTTTCTATTTAACTTAAGGGGAAGCGTCCTCTTCAATTTTGTTTAGAAAATGCAAATTATTCGCAAGAATATAACCCGTTGATTATCCTCTAATTAATCGTCACATGGCATTTCGTTGTTATTATTTATTTTAGCACAACACTGCTGATACCTTGACATGGCGTAAGCTGGTGATTCCATTATTACCATGGTATTTGTTAGAGGCGACCGACATCTGAGGTCATTTGCACCTGGAGGGAAGGGAGGAGAGAAACCCGGCGTCGGGATTAGCTTACTATAAATGAAAGGCGCCAAGGTGACCACGGCGTAACGTCCCATCCGACGGACGGAGAGTTGCGCTTGAAACGCCCTCGACACAACATTCAAGCAGGGATCGGGTAGTTTTTAAAAATCCTCTACCGCCGCCGAGATTCGAGCCCAAGCCCACTTGGTGGAAAGACAATAGTCTAGCCACCACGCCAACCCGATCCCTCCATCATTACGCTTCTGAGTTATCCTAAAATTACAAATACTGTCATCAGAATGGTGAAATATAGAATATTACCTAGTGATCGCCACGGAGAATAGAAAATAATTGAATTTTCCATCACATTCATTTAGGATTTCAAATATAAAAAACTGGTATAATCATACAGATTCATACAAGTTAGCTACAAGAGATGACCGCATTTGATAAAAGAATACGTAACAGAAAAGCTATCGTATTACAAAATAAATTATCACAGAAACAAAAATAAAATTAGCGCTTGGCGGATATTAAACTTTTGATTAATAGGAACAACCCATCCTGAATTCTTAGCAAGCGAAATTAACTTCTACAGCGGCAACCAACACTCAAGAAGCAGAATGCGTAATCCGCAATCTAATATAACGAGACGGATTGCAGTAAGTACTACTGCACGACTTTATCAGATTTCGACCCTGAGCAAAATTACACTCCAGGCGAAGCAAAGCAATTTTAGGTTAGGGCAGACATAACTCGAGTCGTTCCTTAACTACGGCAAAGATTTCTTTTTTTTCGTAGCCCTCGCTTGGAACACCCTCTGGCGGTAGGGAACACTAATCTCATTAAGGCCGGGCGGGGATGGAAGCGAGTAGACTGAAGTGGACGAGTAAGAGACGAACTGCAGTAGCACTCCATTAAAATCCGATCGCGACAAGAGATTTCTCTCCCCGGCTGCCGTTCGTCCCAGAGGGGTGATCCCGAGAGAAGAACCAGAGGCACACGAAGAGGTGTCGGAATGGGGTAAGCAAAGCTTTTGACTGGGAAAGAATTATGGGTGAAGAAAGGATGGAGCATAGTGGTATAGAGAAGAGAAGAAAGACAAGGGGATGATATAACGAGGGAGCCCAAACAGGTAATCAATCTGAGCTGTGGCAGGGAAACCCGAGGTTTAAGCAAGATGTAGTACGGAATGGAAGGATTCTCGGCCTTCCCACCGGGTAATTTGCTCCATGCCTCCCCGACGTTTCGAAAAGTGACTTGCCTTTCATCCTCAGGGGATCTTCTGGATGCCGTTCGAGAGTTTACCGCACGGATGGCAAGTGAAAGGAAACTAAATGTTTCGTTTCGACCCGGAGGGAAACGAAAATACGAGGCCTGGGTTTAGTTTCGCTCCTGCACGAAATTAAAATCACCAAGGAGTTTTGTTTCGATTCGGTACGAAACTTTACTCCCAGTAATGAAACTAAATTAATCGAGATTCCGCTACTCATAGTTTCGATCCAAAAATTTGAGTGGAAAGGGCTAAGTAGAATAGTTTCGACCCATTACGTTTGACACAAGTTTTGAGAGGTTAAAACATTGATCTTAAAAATCGAATGGCTAGTTCGCGTTCACCGTTCTCCTATTAGTGGTAAAATATGATGCCCCATGCATTGAATGGCGGTAGGCCGAACCTCTACTTCATTCAACCATACTTCGTACTCTGTGTGTGGGTCGAAACTAAACCGTTCGAAGGTGAAGCACGTGGTCCCTCCGGAGCGAAAAATTAACTGCGTTTCGTTTCGTCCCTGAGTTTTAGTTTAGTTTCGACCCGAAGTAGTTTTGACTCCGATTTCGTTTCGACCCAGACTTTAGCTCCCCGGGTTTAAATACATTTCGTTTCGTTTCTATATTTCGCTCGCGGGAACGAAACTATTGACATTTTAGTGGTTTTGACTTTCGTTTAGTTTCTATAGCCATCTCAGGTTTACAGACGCTGCGATGTATCTCCTAACCGTAGAGGTGAGTGATGTAAGATCTAAGATTCTCCGGGCGTATCAAGTGAATCTTAGATCTTACATCACTCACTCACCTTTACGTATAGGAGATACAACGCAGCGTCTGCAGACTTTCGAACGGCATTCAGAAGATCCCATAAGGAGGAAATGCAAGTCGCTTTTCGAAACGTCGCGAGACATGGAGAAAATAACCCGCAGGTAATCCCGAGAAACCTTTATTCACTCGATTCTCCGGGAGAATCTTAGATCTTACATTGTAGCAGGGAATGGTAACTCCGTGAAGCTCAAAGCTAAGCTGTAGCGGGAATAGTACCGCGGCCAAAAACTAGGCACAGCTGACATCTGGGTGGATTTGCCTGAGGCCTCTAATATGCCATCCAAAAAACTATTTAATGATCATTGACGAAGGATAAACACCGAGATTTAAAATAAGTGTCGTAGTTTTTCATTTATCCTTTTCCACGCTGTGATACTGATAACGGAAAAACTAATTTCGGCTAACTTGATCGTCCCAGAGGGGAGAAAGAGATCCCTACAAAAACCCATATGCACACTTAAGAGGTGTCGGAGCAAGCAAAGCTTTTGACTGTGAATGGAGTAGAGAGGAGGGGTGGCGTACGCTGCTGTAAAAATACTACGCTGCAGACATCTGTGCAGATTCATGTGATGCCTCTGATACGCAATCCACATAACATTTTAATGTCCATTTACGGCGTAAACGCAAGCCGCTAAAAATGTGCCCGGACGCCAGCGCCTTGGAATTTTTACTGTTGGCTTCTATACATACAAAACACCATTTTAAATAATAATGAGTAAAAATATTAAATCGCATAAGAACAACAAATCACAAAAAATAGTTTAAATAAATGTATTTTTCAAATGTATAGCATTTCTAATTTCGAATATTTGCTCAATATATGGAGCACACCGTATTTTGAACCAATCAATCTGAGATTCCAAATTCCAACATTTTACCACAATTAGTCCAAGACGAGGAATCATAATTCCAAGTTTTTTTTCCGAAGATCGACCTTTTATTGCGTCAATAACACTAAAATTCATTGAAAAAAATTCACGGGTATTCCAAACAGGATAAACCCTGAAAGACCCGCTTTATTTAATCACAGAATAAAATCCTACAACAAATTAAATCTCGTTGAATATGATAGAGGCTTTTAAGCTTTAAATTACGTTCGTAAATAGTCTCTCCGGACAATGATACTCCAGGTTATTAAAAAAAAACACCAGCAGACACGTATATTGCTCGTTTATGACAGAGATGGACATTTTTGACCTACAAAATAGTGTCTCCCCTAAAGAATGGACGCTACCTCAACGACTTAAATTGAGTCGATGAATCTAATTATGAACCACTCTTCTTTCTCCGCGCGGGATTGCTTATAATTACCTAATAAAAGACTACGACCCTGGAAAGAACTTCAACACACATCCCGTAAATGTGTCCAGCAAGGTAAAATTCAAAAGAAGATGGTTTCCAGGCGGAAGATGACGAAAAGGCCATTCAGAACAAAATTGGAAGCCTTATCCATGCAGCCTTTGTTGGGGCAAACCGAAATTGCTATGACGTCGAAAATGGCTAACGAGTCCCTTCAAGGTAACCAGCCGTAAAACAGGGTGTACAACAGCTAGGATTTTCAAAATTCCCTTAGATTACCAAATTTTCAAAAAAAAAAATCCAGAGGAATTTTGAATTCTTCCTCGTTAAATAATTACAGAATATTTCGAATATTTTATTGGTAAAATCGTATAATTTATTGGTAAAGTAATAAAAATTTAAAATTTAATGATAAAACGTAAGGATCGTTTTAAAATTTGATTATTGTATTGGAGTACAGGAATTTAAGAATTAAATACAAACTTTTTACAATAAATAAATCATAATCATTGCGAAAAAGCTCTGGTAAAGGTATAAAAACATACCGAGACGTTGGCCAAAAATCTTACATTTGGTTCCTAAAACCTACACCAAGACACTAATCAATCAACGTTAAAAATTGCGGTCAAGAGAAAGATAAAAGAACTCATTTTAAAACTAAATCATTCTGAAGGAAATAAATAAAAAGCAGCGTACAGCATAAATTTCCACAAAAATTTCGAGATTTTCAAAACAATTAGGAAGAAAATTATATCGCTTATCTTTCTCCAATTTAAACGATGATATGCTGCCGCTAACAAACAGGGATGTATTAAAGCCAGAAATTGCTATGACTAAGTTTGATAACGTATGGTCAACATCTTCAAAACTGAACCTAGTTCAGTGAAGTTATTAACTAATCTCACCGATCTAGGATTATTCATATTGTTTCCATCATTCATTTCGTGCCACTTTAACTCGAGGAAAAAATTTTTAAGGAGAAATTAATCAATGGTGAGGAAGTATCCCTTGATTTGAGATTGAGACCACCAATGGGAAACTCAGAAAATGGTTATGTTTCACCAAACAACTTTATAACATTCGCTTCAAGATTTTGACGAATATTTGACGTTTACAACAGATTTTCTTTGATCATTTTTATTTAGAGCAATGAATTTACCTGAGCAACTCCCTAAATATCCCCGCATTCTTAGAGCAATGGTCTTTCAAGATATGATATAAATGTGCAGTTGGAGCCTATAGTGACTTGTAGCCATATAATTTCGTCAATCACTTCGTTTCATTCACAAATATCCGTTCGCTTTCTCGAACTGCCCAATTTTTAGCATATTTTCAGTGTATTTTCCCTGCCCTAAATGAGCACAATTCCAATTCTGACTGAATGGATGAAATAACTTTACCCTGGTGGGCGTCATTTCTAAGGCCGAGGTTAGTTCAACAGGGAAGATGCTTTTGTAAGTCAGGTCACGAAGCCATTCGCCAGAAAATATCCCCAATACATATGGACGGGGAAAAGATTTTGCTCGAAATCGTAGCACCAAAACACACACCAACTGTCGACGTGACTTTCTATTTCCCATTCGACAGATGAAAAGCGATGCGAAAGGTGAGGTAGGGTAGGGACGTGACGATCTTACCGAATGCCAGAGCCCCCTGGGAATGATAGTTCCTAAACAATTTCGAACGCCGCAAAATAGCCCTCGAAAACCGCTATGAAGGAAACGCCTGCCGGAAAGGACATTATACACACTAATTTGTGTTTGTCACTGAAAATTATCACACAATTTTTATTGGCCTGTGGTAGATCCTATTTTGATGAAACAGCACGATAATCCTTAACTCTGCCGGAATTTAAAAGTAGGATGGGGGAAAGTTTTCCCTGAAAAAAATTTCTGCCTCCACTACTGGTATGCGAAAAAAATTAGTTTAATTGCTGATGGTATATTAATACCGATGTCAAATTCACAGCAAGGGAAATGCAAACACTTTATATGATCTACCTTTTTATTGACGATAAAGTCGGCGCTGCCCCGAGCTTGATAGACGCTGGTGACTCGAATGGTTGCGCATAATTGTAATTCTGACTTTTTTATACGTTCGATTTCCCGTTCTCTCCGAAAATTCCCTAAAGGTACTTTTGAAAGTTATACTTGCCGAAACCAAAGTCGTTATTAGTAAATGTAGATTTCTTAGCGACCTAATTTTTATTCTGCGTCGTAAAATTCGATTGATAACAATTTAATGAATTTTTATTCGTTTTCATGAACATAACTTACTACTCTCAAGTGACGCCTTCCGTCTCGTAAGACGTTCCGAAGAAGCAGCAGTATATTCACGCACAAACACGCTCGAGATATATATCGCCTCTTTATATTGAGACACACTTAACTAGTGCGGTTTGTAAATATAAATATTGAGGAATGTTTCCGTTCATTATTCGCCACACACAAATATTAAAATGGTTACTACAGGAGAAGAGGTCAACAAATAAATTACTCCAATATCTAGGTAGTGTTAACAGTCTATATTGTAACATAATGTAAACAAGCCACCATGTTGTTTGTAAATAATTTAAAACTAACAATGGTAGTGAGGGACGGGGAGATTGTTGTGAACGGAAAAAAGGTGAATCGTATATGGAGAGAAGGAAGAGATAGACGTGATAGAAAGGATCGGGAGAAAAATTAAAGAGTGGTGTATTGTGCGACCGGAGGAAAAAATACGGCATAACCCAGGATCGGCAGGAGGAATTAAAGGACGCGGAGAAGAAGGAGGCGTCTACGAGAGAGAGAGACCGGAGTAAAGGGATACGAAGAGCTCAAGACCCCCACACTGGTGCAGTTCATGGCGGTGGTTCAGTGAGTGGTAGTACGGATAATATAAATGGGATTGTGATAGTCATGGTGGCTTTTTGATGTTGTTTTTTGCTCCCAAGTTTCAAAATATAGAGCTTGTTTTTGAATTGTACTGAAATTATTTGTTAAGTTAGTGGTGGATATTTAAAAATGTTACAATATCAGAGATAAAGGATAATTTTCACTAAATTTATTTTTATTCATTACCAAAAATATGAAGAAAAAAAACAAAGTAACGCCTTCCGTCTCTTATAAGGTTTAAATGGAAAAGCACTGAATTCTCACAAAAACAAACACGCTCGAGATCTGTGGTGCGGTTGATCTTCTTCCCGGAACTCTTTATATTGGGGGACACGTACAGGGCAAGAGAAAGGACTCACTGAACGCAGGGGTCGGCCGCGTGTGGGAGGCGGTTAATGGATTAGATTTTGAGGTCTGGAAGAGGGAGGTGTGGGAGGAGTACACGCAAGCGAGACAGTGTGTGGCTGGGGGTGGAGGGGAGAGAGTCAATCCAGAGATACGAATGTCCGGATAAAGAGGGATGGCGGTAGTGCGGTTTTTTGGTTTCTGGGGAAAAGCTTTGCCAAGTCCAAGGGACTCCCTCCACGAGGAGCAATGGATGGGGAGAGAAGTTGAGCGGAAGGGAGAGGAAAACCACAGAGATAGAGAGAGAGAAATGAAGATCGGATCATAGCGAATTCAAGAACTCCAGGGAGGAAACAAGATTAAGGAACTTTTGACGGTATCTTAAGATGGATCTTCTTTATCTTCTGTGAGGCCAATAGCGCGTGAACACAGCGCACCTAAAGGATAAAGTGCAGAGAACAAATTGTGCGAAAATTCCACAGAGAAAACAAATCATTCGTCTTGACTGAGATTCGACCCAGATCCTCCGAATTACGGTCGAGTGCAATGGCCAGCTATCGAGGAAATTTCAGGAAATTCGTGGAACATGCCAAACAAATAATCACAGTGCATGGAACAAGGTATATTACGGCCTTATATATAATTAGAAATTAGATAAATAGCTTCAGAAATTAAATAAATAATGGATATATCCATATCATTCGTAATAAAACTGACTATTAAATTGAATTAATGCGTGTATAAGGCCTTATGAATATAACATATCACACGATATTAGTTTCGTTAATACAACAAGTTTAATCACCGAAATAGATAATAGAAAGATCATAACGAATCGGATCATAACAAATTCAAGGACTAAAAGGAAGAAACAAGATTAGGAACTTCAGGTGGTATCTTCATACTGATCTTCTCTACCCTATGAGAAAAATAGAGCGTGAACACAGTGCACCTAAAAAATAAAGTGCATAGAACAAATTGCCCGAAAATTCTACAGATAAAAAAACCATTCGCATTGACCGGGATTCGAACCCGGATCCCACAATTTCCGAGCGAGTGATTTGGCCAGTTAAGCTACCGAATCTCCATTCCTCTCCGAAGAAATGTGGAACATACCGGAAAAATAGTCGCATTGGATGGAACAAGGTATATTATAGTCGAAGAAATAATTACGCTTCAGAAATTAAAAATTATTAGGCATTATCTACATCAGTCGTAATAATGCTGACTGGAAGCTGAAATGAATGCGTGCTACGCGCCTTCTGAATACAACATATCATGCGGTATTAGCTTCGTTAATCCAACAAGTTTAGTCACCAAAATAGACAATATGTTTTTGTCGTTTACTCGATCGGTGTCCTTTTCAAAACGGAGTTAGTTAATAAAAATTGCCTCATAAAAGTTTACAACATTTTAAATAAGTAGCACAACAAAATTTACACAATGTTCAGTAATCAGACTTTTTATTCCATTGTGCTCTAATTAATTAACTACATTTCCTTAAATGGCGTTAGTTTCTTCTAGAACTTTTGTCACTGAAAGTTTTCGGAGGAAACGACTTTAAGCCCAGTCCATTCCGAAATTGTGTAATTAAAAATTTTCAAATATTTTACGTTTATTCATTAGTAAAAAAAAAAGCGAAATACGATTGTTTTGCGATTCAATAGTTAATGCCAAAAAGTAAGCTAATACCAATATTCGATTACATGATTGACCACTAAAAATTATTATATAAAAATAAAATAAAAATGATTAAAAAACACGCTTTTTCCAAAAACAGCATAAAATGCACTCAAAAGTTAACAAAATAGCTTTTCATCACTGTAAATAATAAAGCGTGGGTACCAATCCTTACTCAACTATCACGTTTTTCTGCATTCATTTCAAATTAACCCAATTAGCACCCACGATTCATTAGTTATGACAACTTATTCATTCCTTACTTAGTACGACTTCACATACTACTACTACGTAGGGGAGACCGTACGGCGGGGCATTACCGTGCACCATAATTTTAGATCTGCTGGAGTATGTAGTGAGCGCTGGGAAGTACTGCTGCATAGCCGAAGGAAAGCGAAACCTATAATGAAATCTGGGAGCTTCTGCCTTTCCCCACGAGCATGTGACGAAAGTTTTTCCGTTTGGTCAACTTTCCTTATAATTTTAAATACTTATTCGAACTGAGGTAAGGGAAACATATTAATAGTGACTAAATGCAAACTGAGGGTTTTGAATAGCCCATGTCATGTGCTATTTTTTAATACAAAACAGAAGTCCTATATTGCTCTTATTTTAGGTTAGGGTTGAAAATGCTGCGCACCTTGCATGGGCAAATACCGTGCAAGGCGCAAGGTACACCGTATTGCCCCGTGTTGAACGATAATGCCCCATATACTCTTATAACTTCCCTGAGCAACTTTAACATTAAAATGCTTATGTGAATTATGAAGGGACTTTCAATGTGCGAGTTGCCAAACCTCACAAGCACCGGCGAACCTCGATAATCCGAAAACACGACAGTTGGAACACCTCCGAACGACGTTTATCCGTCGTGTCGTCAGTTTGCCTGCACTAATTATGGATTTTCATACTTTGATGCTTCAATAAAACATTTAATCGTAAATAGAAATGGATTTTATTTTTATTTTACGTTTATATTAGCTCAATTTTATTACAACTAAGATAGGGGAATTATTTTAATTTTAATGTAAGCTAATATGCTTTGTTTTACTTATTCCGATTATGGAATAAAACTTTACACTAAATTCTCCATCTTTCCCCCCCACAATATTTGCAATATCGTGCACGTCACCAGTTCGGGGCAATACCGCTCTGTGCGGTATTGCCCCGGTACTCGGGACAACAACGTGCAGTGTAAGGATTTTTTAAAATAGGGGTAGCAATCAAAGTAAGTTAAATTTTCCAAATATGAAGCAAAGACTAGCTGGGAAATCGAATTTCCTTCAATATAATATGATTGTCTCTTTCGTTGACGTTTTCAATTGAAAGATATTAAATAAAAATGCTTAATTGTACATTATTACCCCGCTCTCCCCAACTAACAATTAGTACCACTTAATGCTTCACTAGCCATCAGGCCCTTCCACACTAATTTCAAATAAACCTTATAAACACCCACGCTTTATTCTCCGAGTTTAGAAAAAGTTTTATTTTTACTTAAAGAGCGCATTTAATACTTTTTAAAAGGAAATTTTTATAAAAGCATTTTCATTTTCATTTTTTTATTTCAGAGTCACTAACTCTTGAGTGAGAACAAAATAGAAAGACGGCAATCCATTAACACTCAACTCCGCTGCGATTACCCTTCCCGCACACAAAATGTCACCCATGCCCCTATCTGCCTCTCCCCCTACTCCCCCTCACAAATGACACGCCTGTTGCTCCACACAAAACGACGAACGAGAGGAAATTTTCGCCACTTCCATATTTCCGGCCCGTCTTCTCGACATCCCTCAAAAAGGTCTCCTAATTCACCCCCATGCGCCTTGATGACGGTTAAGACAATCTGTGAGGCCACCCTCATCAGTTCCCTTGAACGACTCGCGGCGCGAAAGGAAAGGGTTTAGACGACTCCGAGTAAGTAAAAGAAGGGAGGAGAGTCTCGAGAATGTTTACGAGAGCGGGCAATCGCACACGCGGAACGTTAGCCTTCGGAAATCACATTTATACGGAAAGGGCTCCGTACAGGTTCTCTTTATTATTACTATGTGACTCACTGAGTAACACTCACTTAGTTACGATTACAAGGTCACTATGTTGTAGTTCTCGAATACTCCTTTTCTAAGGCTAGTTCATTTAAATCACTCACGTTCTTCTTGCTTGTGACTTTGTTTTACAATCGAAAGTACTATTATTTTAATCTAGAAGATGGATGACTTCTCCTTCAATTATTCCTTCCATTATATTTCTCTACTATGACTACTATGATTTATGGCATAATATATCCACCGGTATGACCCGGTGGCTCGATTGGTAGCAGAGGACTCTTCACGTTATTTTATTAATTTTCACGTGTTCAGCATTTAACATAAATTGTAAACCATTGAACGGATAAGGCGAGAAATTAGGTGTTGTACTAAAGAATTAGGATAAGGTAACTGCGGCTCGACACGCCAGAGTAGAACCCGGTTTAAAAGCTACGCCATAAGAGACAGCAATCACGTTAGAAATATAAAGGAAAAAAGTCCTCACAAAACATTTTGCATTGGATGTATACATTATGTATGCATGTGTACATTATAATAAACTCGTTTAAAATAGAATCTACTAGTCCAAAGTTAGGAGATCTTTTCCTTTTTCTCATTTTCACCAATGCGTATAAGTTAGTTTACCTTACACTACCACTTGTTGAATAAAGATAGAAAGTTATATAAGTAATTTTGTAAGGTGTCATTGTAGGAATGAATTTGAAAAATTTTAATGAATAACAAAAGCTATATTGAGCTCGTAGCTTAAATTCATAATGGAATTATGCCCCGATCAGTGGTTACATTTCATTGAGCTAACTTGTGCCACGTCAAGCGGGGTGTGAAAACTATCCAAAACGATTGCCATAGAGTGACCCACAGCGAATGCTACCCCACTCGTATCATAGCACATGAGAAGTGCAGGGAATAGGGAAATAAGGAGGAACGAGACGGGGAACAACCAATTAGGCGCCAGCGACAAACTCAAAAGATTACGATGACGTCGCATGAGACGACTTGGGACCATCGTTAGGCAGCTTATACCAACCCGTCCTTATCCCACATAAATTCCCCCTCTATGCGATTAAGAGCAAATTAGAAACCATTATAGCTGCCCTGACATTGGACGGTAGCAGGAGAAGGGACAGCAGTTAGCTCGACCTTTAACCCGCTCCTCAGTGATACCAGGGTATACACTGAATAGGGAGCAGATAAACGAAGATATACGCAATACTTTAGCTCCAAAAAATAAAAAAATGTTTCGCAATGTAAGAGCTTAATGGGTGAAAATTCTACGGAATGTCAATCGCAACTTAACGCAATACAACCACCCATTAGATTATTTTAAATGAGGGACAAACTAATATTTATCCTTTGAACTATACTACGAATATTTGTGATACAACTGTTCGAAAGAATCTTTTTTTTTAAGAGAAAAAGGCACACATTTAACAGTTGCTTACGGCGCGGCGGTAGTTCCCTTCCCTATTTCCAAAAGAGATAAGTCTCTTTCATTCGCACTGCATTTCTCTCGATTGATTTGGAAACGAAAAATAGTTGAATTCGATGGAATTCAAATGTAATTTAAAGCGAAAGGTGAACTTTTTCCGGAATATCTATAAACTTACACAGCCATAAAACTCCAATGAGTATTTTTCCATTTCGATCCAAAGGATCGATATCGAAAAAGGATTGAAAAAAGCTACAAAAAAAAAACAAATTTGTAGCAAAAATATTTCATTTCGTAGAAATGTACCGTCAAACAAAGCTGTTTTTCATTTTGACACTAATGAAAATAACAAAAAATCATTTTAACGGCGGACGCTACACAGGTGGCGACGTCACCGAAAAGGTTATAATTAGTAAAAAAAAGCACTTATAAATCCCACTGTAAGCTGTACGCAGGTTATTATTCGTGTTCCAAAGGGATGACCCAATCAACCTGTACTGCGTTTGAAGGGATGTTTTGAGTTCTAATGCTAAATTTCGATCGTTTTCTTTTTGAAAACGTCATTACATGGTAAGCGCGAAAGAAAGCTCCAAATGAATGCAAGGGATATGGATTACCCCAAACGAAACGGCCAACGATTTGCAGAAGAATCATTCCCAGCCACTCACGCGAATGGGAAGCTGACTACAGTATCTCACCGTTTGACGAAGAAATAAGGATTTGGGGAAATAATTACACATGCAAACTCCCCAAACGCAAATAAAACGGAAGTCACTCATTGTCACCGCCGATGGTGCGTATACTTTGCCGTACCGGTGAGATCCAAACTTACCACAACCAGCCAGTTTACGAAAGAAATTTAAATAAAATTGGCGCATGTGTATCGCTGTCTGGGTAATGTGTTGTGTGGAAAAGGAAAGATTATAAAACATTGGCAGATTGAATATATGCATTTTTTTTCTTTTAACAATTTTTAAATTAGATTATATAACTTTTTATCTTTTCTTTAGAGAATACAATATGTGCTTTGCAAGCAACAAAATATATATATATATATTTTAAATTATTTTTTGTCTCTCTTAAATTCCATTTGCAAGGTAATTTAATCATAATTGCCTCGAAAAAGCAAGGACAATTTAAAACCTGTGATTGGAAGAAGATAAGGCATACGAAAGATACACAGACGTGAATAATAATTAAGGCAATGTAATCTATAATTTGGATAAATGTCAGTAACAGTTTAAATTTTGCAAAGAAGAACGGCATATCAGCGAAATAATGTGTGCTTAGGATGGTGCTGACTTTATGCTGAGGCACCTATCTTGACGCGAGAAAAGAAACTCATTTGAAGAACTGAGGTAAACGTCGATATATATCGAGTTTGACTCTTCAAGTGTACGAAAAAAGAAGCTTTTGAATTCTACTCCTCCCAATGAGTCTAACCAATGAAGCATGTAGAATAAAGTGAAATTACTTCCCTTACTTTCGATCGAAATACTGCAACGGAAGAATAATATTTAATTCAATGCGTATAGAAAGTGTCTGCTGCAGGCTTATCAACTGAAGTGGAAAAAAACGAACCTCAAACGAGATCCATTAGACGTGAGGTTTAATTAATGCTGTTTATCCATGAATAATGAAAGTGTGACTGCTTCAAAGCTTTCAACTGCACCGACCACCACTATATTTAATTAAAAACAAAAGATGAATGAATGCCACAGGGTTTCATCTACATCTACATCTATATAATACCCTGCAAGCCGCCTAAAAGGCGTGTGGCAGGGGGTGTTAGGACACCAGCCGTTTACAGCTAAAAAAAAATGAAGTGCTCTAACGAGGTTGGCACTAGCGTTTATTAAAGTCCTTTATGGTTCGGGGGAAAACGAATTCCCATATCTATCCGTTCGGCAAAACATCTCTCTTAATTTATCGCTTCTATCGGACCTGGAAATATAGTGTGGCTCTAATATTATGTTCTCTGTGTCGCTCTTAAACATATCCATTCTCAATTGTTCAAGCAATCTAAGCCTAGCGCGCAGCCTCCGAGTCTCCAATGGCTCCCAGCCTAATTCGCTTAACATCTGGGTAACGCTGTCTGTACGCCCGTAGCAGTTTTTGACGAAACGCGCAGCCTTCCTTTGTATTTTATTCAGTTCGCGGATTAAGTCTTTCTGCACCGGATTCCATACGCTCGCTGCATATTCAAGGTGCGGTCGGACGAGAGCGAAATAGTACCTTTCTTTCACTTTCTCATCCGAAAATCTTCCCACAATACGCTTGACGAATCCTAATTTCTTCAGGGCTATGCCGCAAATATTCTTTATATGTGTTCCCCACGTGAGGTTCGAGGTTATCGTAACTCCCAGGTATTTCACTTCGTCTGTTGCCTTTATGTTAATACCATCCACTGCATAAACATGGTTGGAATTGGACGAATTCCGCAAGAAATGTAACGCCATGCATTTGCTCAGATTAAGTTCGAGTCAGTTTAGGCATAACCGAAAGGAAGAAATTAATTCGACCACGGACGAAGAGCTCAAGACGCACAAATAACTTCTTCATCCACCCACACATTTATTTTTTAAATAAGGGGGAACAAGTCAAACATTCATCCTAAGAATTATTCCGTGAAAATAACAAATCATGGTTAAAAATATCACATAAAATTAACGTGCTCAACTTCATTCAACATTGTGAATTTATTTAAAATATACTGGCACTATCATCAAAAGTAATTTCATAAATACTGACGTAGGAATGCATGTCCACCACAGGCGAATAAAATTTGGAGAGCTTTCATTTTAGGGCCAGTAATTCACACACTCGTAAAGGTTTCAGGTAGAAGAACACGATGAAACTTGGATGCGAAAATCAATCTCGCATGAGATACTGATAAGTCCACGACAGAAACCAAATTTAACGATAACTTAAGAGTACGATATCAGAGGAAAATTTGGAATCCATAATTTTCATTATAATAAATACAGTTGAAAAAGTAGGGTCACACTCATAATATAAGAGTTCGAATTAGATTGGCTTCTCGCCTAATTTATTTTTATTTTTATTTTATTATCAAACCACCGGATACAGCTCTTATTGGCCATTTTACACCGGGGCGTTCAACAAAATGTAACAAGTAAACGTACACAAACGACCATGCCCTGGACCGGGGAAACCTACCCAGGCGGGATTCGAACCCGCGACCTCTTGTTTGGCAGGCGAGAACGTTACCCCGCCGGCACCGAGGCCGGCACCTAATGTAAATACATGCTCCGTAAAAATCTATCCGAGACAATTTAGACGCGAAGCAACAGATACGACCAAAAGCAAATTAATGGAGATATCTGGCGTTTTCGAAGCAGAGTAGAGAAAATAATTCAGAAATATTAGACGCATAGCGGGGAGACACTACGGAGTGTTTTCCATCCTTTAACGACCACCCTTTTCACGACTCAACGTGGCGTGTAGTCACAGCTCTGTAATACCTCAGCCATTATAACACCAAGAAAGTCTAGGAATCGCAGCTTCTCTAGCTATCGCTTTCACCACTGCAAGGGCACGCCGTTTAAATAAAAATAAATGAATCGTGAAGACCTGCAGAGAGCAGATGGTAAGTCCACACAATGGTCCATTAGCCGTCATAATCGCAAAGGGTACTCTACCGGATTAAACATTTCCAAAGACCCTTCGAACCACTGTACACCTGCGGTTACATCTGCCATTCATTCACACCTTAGAAAAAATACAAACTACAAGACTTCCATTCTTCTGTACTCTTCTATACCAGCCTGAAGTCTTGATATTTACCCATTTAATTACTCGCAGCTTAGACTCACAACATGAAGTACTACTAACAATTCCTCTTTTTTGCTAAGATTGTTTAATAAACAAATTTTCCGTATCATTCGCGAATTAGAATATTCCCTGACAGTTATTCGCGATATGATGAGAATACCATCTTAATTCATTGCGATTTATTCTAAATTACGCTTCATGGGTATTGGTTCGTGAATTTCTAACATTACCACTGAAATATCTAATTACGGGGAAGGGTTCGCTCCGATTTGTAATTTATCGGAAGTTTTAACGACACTCCGTTTAGTATTACATCGTGGCCTCGTAGCTACCAACAGGTCTTGCGTAACCCTTCACAAACATCTTTAATAGAAGTACTCCGTGCACCTCACGTTGTAAATTCATGCTGGATATAGTTATGTGCCTGACTAAGAACATCGAGATCAGATCAGGAAAAATGGTACAGCGAGAATACACTCAGATAGGAAAACGTCAAACATGCAACTAAGAAAAGGATGAAGTCAAAATGGCAAACGGTACAACACTAGGCAGAAACGTTAATCCAAAAAATAGTTATCGTCATTAAGGTCAATATTTGAAGAATATTTAAAACCTCAATATGTCATAATTACTTCAAATTATACATCATTATGTTGACTTTAACCATCCCCTCAAAATTGTGATGTAGGATGTAAAAGAGAATAAATATGTAGCTATGAAGAGATTAGCGGATAGGAGAGAGAAATGGAGAGCTGCGTCAAACCAATCTTGGGATTGTTGACTAATGATGATGATGATGATTTTATCTAAAGATCAATATGTATCATCTTTGATCTATCATTCGTATACTCCAAATACTAGACGTAGGAAAGACAATCACTTGCATAGATAATTGGAATTCTTCGACAGCCATGCTTTTGTCTATCGATCGATTTAGACGCGAAAATAGGCCAATGCAAGAACAATAAAGCAGCAACGATGCACACCGCGTGCTAGATCACGCAAATTCGTCGCACGCAAAACGGATCGAGCCGAAACCACAACACGGGGAAAAATTAGAACAGTCGCCTCACATAGGCGTCATCCACATGAATTTCGGACACACGCTTCATCAAGCCTAACCTCTCGCCCTAACCCCATAATACTTCCCAGGCCCCTCGGGGCCGATATCTGCTAGTCCTCGACACTCGACCCGTTCGTTCCCTAGGCGATGCGGCGACGATCGATCGATATATCGCATCCACGGCCTCACTTGAACCCCCGGCCATTACCACGCGTTTCACAGCCCTCTCCCGCCCTTGGCCCATCCTTCCCTCCTAGCTGAATGCTAGCGAGAAAAACCCTGGGGGATCATAATTTGTGGAAAAAAAGAGACGAGTTCACGGCTAAAGGGTTGACGACGCGTTTATTTTCCTCTCTCGTCGGGAAATGGATAGAATCCACTGGGAGATGTGAATGATCAAACACGAAATAAATCACTCAAAAAGGTCTCGGTGAACACTTTTTTAAGGACCACACAGCAATAGAATTTCTGTGAATATTAACCTTTAACTATACCAATAAACACTAATTATAATTTTTATAATTAAATCCCATTAAAAAGAAAAGAGAAACGGTAGGGTTAAATACAAGATTAATCACGGATTTTGCAATCTCTACTGGACATAAGTACACCTAAAAAGTGTCCTATTTTGAAACACAGAAGAACTAAATATACGAGCTTGAACTTTATACGGTCTTGAAAAATGTGTACACAATTATAGATGAAATTTCACCTCTAGAATTCTCCGTCAATGTTTGGAATTTTCCATTATAAACATTCCATCTCTAGTTACATATTATTGAGAAACTATAACATATAAATACGAAATATCTCTTCAAACTGAAAATACCCGATATTTTACGAGCTAAAGCCTTCGTAAATTTTGTGTTTCCCTCCAGCATAACTACGAACGGGAATTTTTTTCGTTTAAACCGTGATAAAATCTATTAATACAACTGATCAGGCTTAACTGTATGAAACCGTGCCATTATGTGAAATGAAAGAATAAACTTAGCTAGGTTTACAAATATATTTGAAAAGCACGACCCGGGTTTCATAACATGACGATATAACTATGTTATGAAATCTGGGTAGTGCTTCTTCCAATATATCAGTGAACTTAGCTAAGTTAGCTCTTCCATTTTCCACAATAAAACCTATAAAAATATACCTCTTAAGTTGAAGTAAAGTCTTGAATAATAAAGATTTTTACAAGGAAAATTATGTGGAAATCGGTTTTACGAAGATTCAATGTAGTTAAACGATACAAAACTCGAGCGCATATCATGCCCACGACGATATGAGTGGGTTGGGTTCAGAAGGTATCCCAACCAATCGTCCCTTAACAAGGTGGAGATGATCTCCGAGAAAGGGTCTCCAAGGTGGGGACGAAATAGAAGAGGGAGGAGGCTTTGGGTTCCACTTACCTGATTGGCCTTGTTGATCTGCTTCTTGAGTCCGGCGAACGCCATGTTGGTGGTGTTTGAGTTGGCTCGATGTGTGGAATGTGAAGACGCCGACGGCGGCGTAAGTAGTAGTCCCACGGAAAGGAATGAGACGAGGGAGTATCCCCGAAGAAAACGACTAGACTGGGACCTCTCGTTCTCCCACGAGGAGACGAGCTTCTTGAGGACGCCTTCTTACGGGACGTCCACTTTTATCGGCGATGCAGCCGGCCAGACGACCTCCGAATAGGACCTGCTGAGAGGATGGACAGAAGAGAGAAGGTATTAGGGCCGTGGAGAAAATTGGGAACACGTCACACTCCTGAAATGACAGCATATTATATTTTTCCCTCAAACGGCACAATGAAATGTTTATTTCCCTTCCTTAAGCATTCGAAATAGTTCTAACGTATTTCATGTTGCGAAAGCTCAACCCCAGCTTAGCACCTTCGAAGTGGTTTTCAGGATACTGAGTAAAATAAGAGAGATAGATAATAGAACATAGAGGTTAGAATGTCGTTATTAAGCGTGATTCTTTTCTATTACGTATAATTATTAATTTTACTCCTCAAAAGAACGATCCACTAAGAAGTAATGAAATTATTACATACGAAATAAAATTGAAATGAGAAATTTAATAAGTAACCCTGGTTGAGATAAAACACAAAATTGATATTTGGATACAGATTAAATACGCAGCTAACGAGGATCATAAAAAATCTAAAATGCAAATCTAAAGTACACATTCGTTCTTTAACAAGATAGCCCACGAAATTGTACACCAAAAATCAGTCAAAATAATGAAGCGTTTAGAGAAATGCACTGAAGTTTGTTTGCTAATAATGATTTTCGTTGAAATGAAGTTCATAGCATCATAAAAAACATTATTCAGATTCAAAAGCGGAAATTTGAAACGTAATTTAAAAATCCTTAGAAGCATTTTTTTTGTTTCCTCCATATAAATACGGGCGATAAAAAAATAACACTCAAATCCTGCAACATCAATCCATCTGAACTTTAGTCGAGGTTAAATATAGCTAACGAAAATTGCAAATTAAGACCATCGGTGAATTAAAAAGCATACATTTAGAATTTAAAATGATATACTGAAAAAATAAAATCGACTTCATCGTCTCTGATTAATTAAACTGCGTGTTTTTAGTAGGAGGTGGAAAAACGTCAAGCGTAAAATTTCCGAAGAGTATGGATACCGAATTTGAGGAACATGATGAATAATCACTAAGCGGCATTAAAATTTAATTATACGAAATTAACTAAAATCAACACGTTAATTGATGTTCGACTTGCAACGCTGATTCGTGCGCGGAAATTATTCAGCATAAAATCTCAGCAACACACAAACTGATTTTACTGCACATTTAAAATAAGTCACAGAGGAAATTCTGCACCAAGGTAAAACTTACGGCTAGGTACAGTCCATTGTAAACACATAACGTACTAAAGATAATAATGACATTTGAATCCCTCGATAATCACGTTTATCGGCTGTTAACGCGATAACCGAGTCAACTAATTATTAATGCGGATAAGGCATATTACAGAAACGCATAAGGAGAGATTAAGCGATACCTGAAAATATAGATTACCAAGGCTTTTTCCGCAACATTTAATATTATCGCACAATCTTTAGCAGGTCACTCTAACTGGCAACTTGATAAAATTGTTTCCGTCACCTCAAGATAAAATAGCACTTTAACAGAAAACAAAATATTAGTTTGAAAATAACGATTGAAAACCTGTTGCCACTCCGACAAAAATATATTTTCCGAATTGAAAAAAATCCAAGTCAATTGGCCAAGTCCATTAAATTTTTTTTTTAATTAAAGGTTTCCTTCCACAGAAAATGGGCAATTGCCTCTCCACAGTTCTTTGGAAAGTCAATTTCGAAACAATTAGACGGAAACCTTGCTTGAGTTTGTGAGTTTGAGTGAAGTTTAGCCTCGCAATAGTTCTACTAAAAATTGTCGAAGATCTTACAATCACATATAAACGAGTAGAAATATGTTCCAAAGATTTCAATCCCTTACAAGCCTCAAACAAACTAAATGAATACTCTGGATATAGTATGGAGGCCGAAAAAATAAACTAAAATGGGAATAAGAACCTACGCCCACAGATTTGCAACCAAACTATAAAATTCGATCCTTGCCTACTTCATCTCAGTTCATCGAACATTCAACATTTCATTTTCATCCCTTAAGTTATTTTTACTACTTCATAAGCTAAAGAACTATTTTTTCATTCCTCAACTTTCAAGATAGGCCGGAAAGTGGAAGGCCGACTCGTATATCCGAAGAGTATGGGAGTGAATTAAATGGATTGGCTGCAGCCACCAAAACGGGCGGACATTAATAACCGCAGAGAGGCAGCTATGACGCTGCTCCTTCTAGAGATAAGGGCATGGGTGCCACTCCAGATAATTCCACACGAAACTCTCACGGAGCATTATCTTCTCCCACGCACGGCGCGGCGTATGAGTGGATAACGAGTGGCCGCGCCAAACACGTCACCTGAACGCCAGAGCCATTGGAAGAGCAGCAATCGACTCTCCAGCTCACACGACCACAAGAGCTTTGGGATGAAAAGGCGTAACGATGTCGGAGAAGACGTATTAATATCAAATAAAGCGGTAACGAGGATACAAAAACACACTCGTGCGATAGAGCTCCATAAGGTGACTGAGCTGACCAATTCACTGAAGTAAATTCACTGAAATTCACCGTACAACATTCTCCAACTAAGGGAGACCTTATAGTTCATTATTTTTTACCATATAGTATTCAATTTCGGAGCGATTCTTGAGTAAGCACGAATAGGCATTTACATCATTAAAGCCAACAACATAATGGGTGTCAGAAGTCAATGACTTAGGGCCAATTTGGCTTCAAACTAGAGTACGGGCATAATTATACCAATGCCATAACAACTGATCTATGAGAAAATTCTGATTCCGAAAATACGCAAAAACTTTTTTTGTACCGATCATCCCCCTAACACTCACTTTATAAGAAATAACGTGCACTTAAAAATTAATCTAAAGTAGATTTCTCATGAAGCTACAAAAAATAGCGATTTATAAACTACATAAAATTTAATATTCACTTCAAATAGAACACAAACATCATTCAAATATCATTTTTTAACTCAGTTCAATGGGATTATTTTGATTTGGTCCCATATTTTTTATTTCCCCGCTCAAGTCGGTAGAAAATTTGACAAAAATACCATCAGGGTGCACAATTATATTGCTCAGATCAAGGAAGACAAGAGCCAGACTACAGGTCTGTATTGACGAGCGTAAATTTATCCAGAACACTTTCAAAAATATAGAGCGATTCCATGCTCCTATTAGTATTATCCTTTTTTCTATTCACTATTATTTGTTTCCATGCATGCAAACTCATAGCTGTACAATTGAACCCACAGCACAAACACTCACAAGACTTTAGAAGAGTGGAAGACGTAATAATGTCGGACGAGAGCAATGGCGTAACTACGACATAGGGTGGTAACGTTCAAAGACCTTTCGCAGCTATCCTACCAGTTCAATACACTTAGCGGTGGGACAACATATAAAATTAGTGGAATATTTCATCACCCTATTATTCATTCGCTGAAATATGTAAACACGACCTCAATACGTAGGAACTACCCAAGCATGATGAATATGAACATAGAATGAAGTTTTCAACCTGAAATCCGTCAAGGGTTGAATAAACAATATAAAATAGTTTTCGCGGCTGTAGGTTAGTTTATGAAAATAAGCCACCCTCTTCTTCATAACACTGAGTCGAGGATAAGGCTTGACAAGGATTGGATACTACTGAGGTAATTAGTATATAGCACGTAAATCTGAAAAAAGCCGTGGGGTACATACTAGCGATCTTAATGGCTAACGAAAGACTGAAGTCTTAAAAAAGTATTCAAAAGGAAAACAATTTTTAGGCCTCTCGTGAGAAAATCCTTATAGCTCATTAAGCACCGCCCACGAAGCTGATCTGTTGATTGGCGGTAATTACAGGCCGTGTCCAGATACGAGTATCATTTATCTTAGTGAATAATCCTTAAACAGGTCGATAAAGCTATTTCATCACCTCGTCATGCAATAACATTTTCATAGCTTGTGCAGCACCTTTATTATACGAAAATTTAATCTATATAAAGTAGGTCATAAAATATAAAAATCAACCACTGAAATGATTGCCAATGGAAGATACAGGGAAAGAGGAATCAAGAAATGATATAAATCTTAAAAATAATTTCTCAGGTAAACCGAGAAATGAAAAAATTTGAAGTAAATAAAAAAAAAATCAATGAAGTACTTTCATATCTATAATAATCCATGCAACATGCATATCATTCTCAAAATAAACAGGTAATACAGAAACAGTGATTCCCAGAAACGCTGAAGTGTACCTTAATCTTTTTTTCAAAGATCCTGAGGTATTTTAGTTATATTTTAAGAGATTTCGACTGGGTCGATTGTCTATGCTGAGGAGGTAAAGACTTTTTCAAAACCCAAAAATATCCGATCTCAGAGCTAAAATAGTCCCGGTCTCTTAACAGGTATCTCTAAAGCAGCATATATCCGTGTAATTTACACAAAATGAATTCCACACTTAACACTTGATTCTCCTTTTTTAGGACTTCCAAAATAATAGCGAAGACATTGCATGAAGTTGACTTCACATTGAAGCCAAGTTGGCAACTTTACGAGATATGGTCGGATATAAATTATTTCCACGCGGCTAATGTCACAAAAAGCGTAGAAAGGAGCAAACTACGAACCTGCCAACAGATCGCAGTTGCATCGAAGAGCGTTCCTGGGTGATAACTCATCCAAAGACTTCAACTATTTGTTAAACCACACCCACGTATGTGAAATCTGAGAGGAATCCGAAACAGAATGTTCTGCATTAAATAAACCATCGATCACAGCTGGAACAAGAGAGACTGGTTGAAATCGACGAGTAACCGGGTGGAAAATGAAACACGCTATTGATAAGATAAGCGATGAGTCTATCGAATATTACGCAACGTATATCGACGTATTATAAGGAAAAGAGACACCAATCTTTGCATGCAGGTTATGAAGACTTCTTTCGCCAGAAGATGGCAGGTAAATGACTGCTTTGAGAATCTATTTATTCATTCATTTGGATCCGCAGGGATGAAAGAGATAACCCGATAAAGCATTAGCGAACCTCATGTCTGGAGAAATGCAGAGCAAAAAGTTCACTTTGTGACCATGCCAACGAAAGATGTGCGGAGTGAGTATTTTTCGGAACGGATAATTTAAGTATTCCACCGATGAAGTTAGGTTCCCATGGTGTATTTATATAGTAGAGTAAATATTATGGCAGCCTTCCATCCTTTCACAGACCTACTTCCACAATTCACAATAAGGCTCACTCCCTTCATTCTATCAGTAAAATTCTATTCTCTTCCAAAACCCAATAATATCAGATCTCAAAGCTAAAATTGCCATGAATTAATTGAATTACAAAGAATGAATTCCACACAAAACACCAGACTTGCCTGATTTTAGTTCTCTCCTCATTTTCCCAACATTCTATCCTTTAACACTGTTTTCAACATCCATTTCCCGCCTAGGAATCGCTCCATGCATACCCTGCCTCCTCAGTATCTCCTATAAGCTCCCTCTCCTCATCCACTAACTCAAGAAAACCCTTTTTAAGATGCATAAACGTACCAAGGAGAAACAATCAATAGTTGAAAAGCGGAGAAAGCATATCCGGTAAAATAAACAAAAACTTAGAATCGGAGTGTGTCTTAGATCATTTAGTAGGTAACTATTGTAAGCTGTATTGAAACACTTCTCCTTGAACTTGCCCGCATTCCGATTACAGCTAGTTTTTCAAACACTGATACCATGAGCAAACACACCGAGGCCTTCGAGCGAAAATTCCTTCCTTGTCGGGACACATAATACCAAAAATAACCGCTCCATATGTCTAGTTATTTTACAGACAGTGCACCAAGAAAGACGAGTATCTTGACACGAAATTAAATCAATAAATTAGAAATTAAAACAGATTTTACAGACCTATTGAGTACTTACACAATGACGCTTACTGATGAAATGAAAAGGTAAAGTGAGGCAGATCAAATAATTCATCTTTAGACATAACCCCATTTATATTTTTTGCGATGATTCACGATGAGTAACAATTTTCCTATTTTCAAAGCTTCAATAATACCATGTTATAGTTTGACATACCTAGAGCCATTAACAACATATCAGTATCATATTCGCTTTTCGTAGCATTAGTACATGAAGTCTTCCATTCAATTTCGGAGAAATTAAAGGAAGGGAAGGAAAAAACTTACGCCTTATTTCATCACCATATCCTTCCTTAAACTATTGTCAGAATAATTGTAGGAAATTAATGATCGACCATTTAGATTAAGCATTTGCTTATGACATAAAAAGTTTAATTTCTTTTAGAACTCGACACCTTCATCGGGCAAGTGAGAAAAAATACGTTGACATTCATTTAATATACAAACTACTTTTAAGAACATGAAAGAAGCACACAATACCAAATATGAGTGCTTGCACATTAGCTTCTACCTCAAGCAGAAATCACAAGTGAAATTCAAAAGCAAGTATGATTTGTCCTGATTTGCTAAAATGACGGTGACCTCACCTAAAGGATACTTTACTCGCACACGAGCTTAACGATTAACGTCACCGATAAAATACTATTATGCTAAATAATATGATTATTTTAACGGAGCAAATTCTGGATAAGATAACGTAAACCTCCTCTAAAAGGCACGAAACGAAAAACGGTAATTGGCCTACCCAAATCCTCTTTTTACGACACAGGGTCTACAAAGCTATTTCAAATAATAAAGGATAATTTTCAGATAAATTATTAACAAGAAAATTAGAGAACATGCAGGAACCGTTGAGATACATTACCTCATAAAATTCCCTAGCCGCAGGATCTGCCCGTTTTACGAATCAATGCGTCGGTTATGATGAAATTACCTTATTTGTTACTACAATATTATTTTTCGGATATCTGAAGGTCAAAGGAAAGTGTGCATCTGTTTTCCTCATACTAAAAAGGTTCTGAAATAATTACGACGCAGAAAATTCAGCGTTCACGGATAACATGCAAGCATTAGTAAAAATAATAGCAACCAAGATTACGACTCTCGGTACTTAAAACACAAAATTTAAGAAGAAACAATACCTATTACTACGGCCCACTGAAAAACGTAGTTGCCTTCGTAAAAAGAATTTCCCAGGGAAACTTATTTCTTTTTAAAGAGTGCACCAAGAAAAAAAGTTTAAAACGATTTATTAAAATAATAATTGTATAAAATATTTTTTACTTCAAAATTCAAAAATAAAAAATAAAAAAATAATGCATGATAAACAGGAAAATATTGTATAAAATTGGATAAAATTATTATTGAATTAAAAGTTACAGGAAATTTTCCACAATTACCTTCCAAAAACTCTATTACTGCATATCTGGAAAAGGCGATAATCTTTTAATTCATAATTGATACGTAATTCCACAAGATTACGCCTGAAAACACACTACATAATCAATAAACTCGAGTAATTAAATACTATTGAATCGTATCACATAATAATCACAGAACCGCGCGATTGATGAAAAACAGATGATAATGAAAATGCTTCCCAAACTTTGCTTTACATCCCAAGGAACCATAGTTTTATAAATAACGTTTTTTTAGAAGGTTCAGATAGGTGGGACAGACTAGCAACATTAACCGGGAAAAGAAGAGCAACAAGTAATGGGTGTAACCGTAAGGCATCAGTATAACCAGTAATCGTAAATAACAAAAAAGTTGACAGCGAAAATTCAACGATACAGAACAGCTTCCTGTTTTTATCCTAATACTTAATAATATAATATCATCTGGATGGCGAGATACTTGAGAAGGGTAACATTTTCCAGACCTCAAGAAGAAGACCTATCACTCTAACAAATCCTCTCCACCACGACACAGCTGATACGATTCACACAGGAACGTCGCATGTGGACGCAACTTAAAGGCATTCGACTTCGAGACAAATTATTAAAATTTTTATTGTGGAGTGAAATAATTAAGGAACTATGTTAGATGAGAATATCCACAATAAGTGGGAACCGTGCGAAAAGAGTTTCGATCACCCAACATT
Source organism: Ischnura elegans (assembly GCF_921293095.1). Lineage (NCBI taxonomy): Eukaryota > Metazoa > Arthropoda > Insecta > Odonata > Coenagrionidae > Ischnura > Ischnura elegans. The sequence continues at coordinate 23,384,422 of NC_060255.1, forward strand.
AGCTCGAACGCGATATAACACTTGAACGCGATATTACATGTCAAAACAACAATGCCACGTAATTTAAATTCAGCATCGTATATTTTGCGCTATGAAACCAAACGAATCCGATGTTTACGATAACTTAAATGAAACAAGCGTTTACATTCTCCCAGATACATTATTAGTATTTTCTGAACATTTTCAACCAATCAATACCACGAGCGCCTTTATTCGTTTTACTGATAGTTGTCGATCATTCCATGAAGAATAAGGCCCCATAGCATACTAGGAGTGAAGGAAATACTGTTAGAATACGTTATTAACAAAATAAGCAGCGCCTGGGTGGAATTCGAATAGGCGTTGCCAACGTATTGTTTATGCATGATGTTTTTTGTGTTCCTTTCCATCATCCTCGAACGAGGGGACGTGTTGTAATGTGAAAATTAATATTTGTAGGGTTGTCCCTCCGGAATGTCCATCCCTCCGGAATGTTGCTATCTGGACATTCTGCAGCAGGGACAGGTCTTGGGATTCCTCTGTCTCTGAGACCTATGTGGTAGACCACCTTCCGCTACTCCTTCATAGGCAGGCTCATTTTCACAGGCGATGATTACCTCCCCTGGCCCCTGGATGGGTGTCACCTCCTCTGGCTCTCCACCTCTCGCCTCGAGCTCCTCCCAAGTCATCGTCTTCTCCTGCTTTCGTTTTTCCATCTCCAGTTGTTTCAAGGCGTAGTCTTTCTGTGATTGCTCTTCCTTCAGGCGTTTATTCAATACAGCCATCAATTCCATTAATCTGAGCTTTTCAGCCTCAGCAGCCTGCATCATGGCTCTTAAAGCATACTCCGAGGACTTGAAATTTCCGCATCTCATTGCGGCAATTACCAGTGAGTTATCATTTGAGCCTTGAGAAACATTCATGCTATGGAGGGCTTCTTGTAACTTTTCTACCATTATATTTTTCTTCTCCAGTGTATCTTCCAAATTATTGACTTTTGCCTGTTCTTTCATCAGCTGCATCGTTAAATTTTTCTTTTCTTTCCTATGTTCTTCTGCCATTGCCTTCATTTCTAATTCTTTCTCCTTAATAGTACTATCTTTGCTCTTCAAACACTCATTTAGGAATAGTATTAGCTGGTCACCATGCTCTTCCTTGGCCATTACTGTGGACAAACGACTTTTGAAGGCATCCATTTCTGCCTGGTCAGCCGCTGATATTGCCTTACTAACTTCTGCTTTCCTTTTCCAATCGCTGGCCTCTTTCTCTGCCTCCTGAAGCGATGTCTCCAGCTTTTCTACTTCAGCCAACCTCTTCTCCCGGTCCATTGGTTCAAGGTGTGTGTGCCTCTTTGCAAAAGAAACTCTGGAAGCCTTCTTCTGCTCGACTACGATTCTTTCCCCTTCATGGTGCAGGTGTCCCAAACGGTTGTGCCATGTTGTTGCTGCAATTTTACATGCTTTCATACCTTCATGTTCTTCAGCTTTTTTTCTTATTTGTGAAATAGAAGCACTCCCTTCAGTAGTGAGGTAATACAGGAAACCAACGCGATACCCCTGGAACAGAGTAGCTTCTTCGTCGCTAACAGTAGTCTTTCCGTCTCTCCTCACAATGGTCAAGCCCTTCTCTTCTAATTTCCCTTCCGAAATCAAATTGTCTTGGAGGCAAGGAATATATAACACATTAGTTAACTTTATTTTCCATCCACCACATTCATTCGACATCTGGATGGTCACTGATCCTTGACCTTCTATTTTTAGTGATGTACCATCACCCACAGTTACTTCTCCAGAGAGGGGTTTGAAATCAACAAACAAATCTTTCCTAGGGCTCATGTGATCCGATGCTGCTGAATCCAGTATCCATATGCCGTTGTTTGCATGGTTTGGATTTCTTTGCATGCAGAGTACTTTATAGCCTCTTGATACTACTGATGCTGATGACTTCTTCTCTTCTTCATCTTGCTTCTGTATGGCAGGACAAAATCTTGCAGTATGCCCCTCCTTTCCACATGTGAAACAAATGTATCTCCTCCCAATAGGTTTCTTTGGAGCATTTTGTGATTTATTTTCACTGCTTACTTTAGGTATGTTTGGCTTCTTCTTTACCTTGAGAGCCTTGTGTTCTTCTGTCTTCGCGTAATCCTCATTTTTCATTCTCTTCTCTTCTAGCAGGAGTTGGGACTTAACATATTTGGATGTTATGTCTCCTTCATTTGTTCTGTAAATACTTCGTATAAACCCAGCATATTTTTCTCGAGGCAGACCCATGAGGTAGAACGCAGCCAGTGCTCTATCCGGGAGATTAATGCCACACTTAGTAATTTTACAGTTGTAATTCTGGATCTTGCTCATGTACTCCATCATGGAAAGGTCTTCCGTTTTTTCGGTATTTACCATTTCCTTTAGGAACATTATCTCCTGGAACACGTCGTAAGTGGTGCACATGTCTCTTAATGCTTCCCACATATCCTTCGCTAGGTCCAGTCCCACGATATCATCCAAAAATGAATCATCTACGTATTGTATGATAATGGCTCTGGCCTGTTGATTTTGTCGCTGACGGCGCCTAACCTCTTGTGGTGGGAGTTGGCTTTCGTCTTCCATTTCTATCTCGTTTCCATCACTGCCGAATGTTATGTATGGATGGAAACCTTTTACCGCTTCCCAACAATCTTTCTTCATTAAAAAAGCTTCAATTCTTACAGTCCATACATCGTAATTATCGCTGTCGAGTATTGGGATACACGTCTTCTTTTCTTCCGCCATTTTTGATGATTCCGAACTTACAAAGAACAATTATGGGGTTCACTTCTTCTAACCTCAAACGTATTCGCCGTTCACACCATCAAAAGAAAAACTTCGCTTCGCATCAACACTTAGTGCAACTAAGTCTCATAATCTGTCAAAAAAACGGAAGAAAAATCTTCTTTACGTCTTCGTTACAAATAACTATTTTATTCGTCTTCTATATCCCAAGGCCGTAACAACAATCACTTTTATATTGGCAACGTAAATAAATAACAAAACAAACATTCATCATCACCTTGAACGTAAAAATGCAAAACCCTACAAATATTAATTTTCACATTACAACAAATACCACTCTTATATTTTATATTTTTATGGTTTCACTGTCTCGAATCAAATTACAAGGTCATGCAACAGAATTTTATGGAATTTTCAGCTTTAAAAAATCACAAAAACACACCTCTACGAGACTTTGGAGAAGAGGAAAAAGTTCATGAAACATCATTTGACCTTAAAAAAAACCGTGCTAAAAGCCAGTGATGTAATGACCATAGGTATTTAACTATTGAATACCTTCACCTCCTTGAATTTTATTCATGATACGGTCAAAATAACAATAGCAGTAAACTCTACTTACAGATTTTTCCATGCGGAGAGAGAATAAACCAAAAATAACGTCATAGCATAAGGGAGTAAGAAAACCGTAGTCCCTAATATTAGAACTGAACAAGGAAAAGATTATTATCAAGACGTTAATAAAATAGTTCAAAGGAAAATAACCGATCCGCCAGCCATGGAACTTAGGTAGGTATGCGTTCTCGAACCTAGGTATGTTTTCTCGCAAGATAAGATATGTAATTCCATGGTAAGATAGCGATGAATTATACCTTCAACACGCATCGTAGCGTTCAACGATTGCCAACCCTGAATCACCAGGCTACATCCAGCCACTAGGATTGGCTAAACCCTTCGACGCGCAAACGCGATAACAGCGAAATGTAAAGGGACTGGTACTACTCCATGACGGCCGAACAACCGCCCCTGTTCTCGACGGAGAGGCCAACCTTCTGGCAACCCTGCCTACTCCCCCGCTGCACGCCACCCTGACCTATTCCTCGGATCTCGCACAAGAGCTACGGAGAGCCTCGGGCACAGATGGTTCCAATCTTACAATTAGAGTAAACATAAACTGGAGCGATTTTCGGCTTCTTCGCATGGCACAAAGAGTGAAATTATAAAATCCGAGGCCACGTGACCAGTCGGAATGGTTCTGAATGGCTAACTGGGAACACAACGTTTATTTTCGTGGTGTTTGTTTCGATCGTGACTTTAATAAATTTAAAGCTAAAAAAATTATCAAAATTGTAGTCAAATATATTTATAAGTGGATCAGCGGCTAACTTCTTCGATTGACAGTGTAAATATTGAAGAAGGAGGTTTCAATTGTTGAGCTAAGTTTTTTACTACTGTGAAGCCAAATGTTTATTTATTTATTTTCATTACCCCATAAACAGCACATTTTAGGCCTTTGAAATGGGGCATTAACAATCAACAAAGAAGGACATTCACGCACGCCCATGCCGTGGGTATAAGGGATAATTACCCAGGCGGGACTCAAACCCGCGACCTTCGGTTTGGAAGGCAAGAACCTGACCCCGCTGCCACCGAGGCCGGCAAATCTAACGCTCAAATTGAGCGCTCTTATCATATTTTATATTGGTTAACTCCGTTCTCGATTGGTTCGCATAAATGAGAGCACAAAGATTACATCAATTTAAGAATTTAAGGCCATCCCAACGTGGATGTAATGACTACAGCCCTATGTGACTATGTGTAGGTTACGATGGTATTGCTGACGCGATGACGCACACAATCTTTCGAGAGGTGATTCTCTATAACATAATTGATCCCGACAGCCAGCATGGATAGAACGAGGGACCTCATACGTTCGTCCGGATAAATGGGCGACTTTCCTCTTTTCAGCACGCAGCGTACCCGACCGACGTTCGGGCGAAATTCGTTTTTCACGTGTCTTGTGTCGACGGACAGCGCAGCGCTGAAAAGGCGCCCCATGTCGGGGGGACCAGACGCTGTAAAAAATTAAACGGAGGAAGAAATGCACGAGATAGAGAGAAGGGAAAGGACGAGAGTGTCCGTACAGCCCAGCAGCAGCACCAGGGCCCTTCGACCGAGTCGATATATCGATCGCCGAAAGTGGAGAACGTTACCGGCTTCCAGGACGAGTACGTTCATTGAAGATCCCCGGGGATGCCTGAAACACTGTCCTCGTGAAGCGCCAACAACGAAAACTGCTTCTCCACTGACGACCACGACGAAGTCCTCTTTGTCTCCATGGCTTCAGTGTTTCTCCACGTGGGATATGTTGGTGAGGACAGTTTCTTAACTTAATCACAATATTAACTTGCGTGACCAATACCGAGGATGCCTTACCGGGACTAAAAGACGCAATACCACACTATCTTCAGGAAAGTGTCTACAAGGAGCCGTGATAGTTTGGACAAGACTTAACAAGGGTGGAGAAAAAAATGTGCCACGAAATGTTTACCCTTGATAGCTAATGCTAATAGATACCAAAATTACTAATGATATTTATGTCGAAAACCACTTCTTAACTATAGAAACTTTGAACCAAGCACTCCGATCGGCCGCGAGTTTGCTGTTGCCGGATGCCTCGGATACATCGAAATCTCCGGCAGGAATGAGTTGACCCGAGGATCCGGCAACAGAGCAACCAATAGTCATCGCTACGGGAAAGAGATATTATCCAATGCTAATCATGGAAACCGTCGAAATAATCAAGATGCCGCACAACATGAAGAGAGAGAGGACGGCTACACTATCCACAGCTCGAGGAAGAGGGTTTTGAGAGAAAGAAACGAAGCGACCAATCCAGAGAGAAGGAACTGGCGCCAACATGCCCCATAAAAGTCGACGAAAAAAACCTAATCCCTGTTTTCCAGGTCGAGATTTCAATATTTCCCTAACTTAAAATGAATTCCACATCAGTCGAATACAGAAATTATAAGGGAAAATACAGCTAGGAATATTATGCAACAAATTTTACTCCAGGTGAGTAACTTATTCCAATTAAAACTCAAAAATAAAAAAATTTAAATCTTCGCAGTCTTTGCTTAAAAATCTGGGGCTATAAAAAACACAAATCTTCACAAAAAAGAAAGCATGCCATAATTGTGGCAACACTGTACTGTAACCCTGAGCAGCCAAATCCCGAGTCCGTGGGAGCCGCCAAGATCCCGTGCTGCTTAGCCAAGGCAGCAACAAACCCACACCTCACTGCTCGAACGCAATAACGCTCTTCGAGTTCAACCAAGATTTTCAATTTTTGAATTTTTTCCCTGACGTTCCCATGATGTTCAGTCCCAGTTTTCATTCCCCTGACCTCTCTGACCGGCATGAACCCTGTTAAAGCACAATGACTATAAAAAAATTTTATTCGATGTTCAAATGAACACATACGTCGTATCTTCGTGATTCTTGCGCAAAAGCGTTCCACTCATCAGCTTCACAAAGGGTGAGTTAAGATCTGTAGCAAACTGTCCCACCAATTCGTAAAAAGTAGGATGGGTGTTGCCGCATGAAAGATTAATCGCGATGACCATTTCAAGCCCTGAGCGACGCCAATTTAATTCAAATAGACACCTTAAGGGAAGACTTACGAAAATTTTAAAATTGAAAAGAGGAGCATTTGCATTTTAACCGCTCCCATTACATACTGTTTTAAGCACTCCAGCGCCCCTTGAAAAGGACTTTCATGGAGACGTGGGTGAGACAGAGAGAGCACAAAATGTATGAGGAAAGTAAGAAGAAAGTAGACATAGGCGGATGAAGTACACGGATTGAAATTTTAAAAGGGTATCAACGAAATTTTCTGTTGAGTAATTAAAAACGCAAAAAAACCACAGAAGTTTTAACAGCAGCAGCTGTTGGCCAATACTTATAGCAGGACAGGCTCGGGGAAATATAGCGGTATGATATTTCCTAGATAAAATAGACGCATGATGGTACAATTAAACTACTCCTCGGCGAGTATAGACTTAAAACCGTCTGTTACATTAGCTGGTTTTACAGTAAACGCAATTCGAATGCCCTTTGGCATAAATTTGACGGACGAAAAAGTGCTTTCTTTCTAACATTTAAGTGACTAGCGATTTAATCGAAAGACTTAATTTTCAATTGGCGATTGCAATACTACATCATATTGCATGGAGAATTCAAAAAACCATATGAGAGAAACAGAAAATATTTCTGCATCCCTAAAAATATTTCCACACAAAAGGGGAATAATATAATTCCTCCAAAACGAAAATATTTACCACTTTAAGCACCCAATCATAAGATGCAATTTTTAATAAAAATGCACACACTGGACTCATAAAGAGCGTTAAAACTATATACATTTTTATAAAGAGAACTTTTACATCACTTCAAACTTTAGGAGGAGGGTTTTCACATTTTAATTCCGCTCATTTATGCTTGAAAATAATGAACGAAAAAATATGGATCACACACAAAAACATTTCCAATCGGAGAAGGTGGGGTAGTAGTCAAATTATGACGAATAAGTTACGTTGCACTTTAAACCAACAGGTGCCTATTAGGCCTACTTGATCTAGACCGCCACTACTGTAGGTCTTGGAAACGACAACCTTCGAGAGGTAGGGAACAGCCAGGTGAACGAATATGGGCATCGTAGAGACGGGGATTTTGAAGCCTTATCACTGAGGAGACGAAGAACCCACGAGGCATAAGCAAGTTATGACATTGAGAGAACTATTAGGAATTAAGCGGTGCACTGTTAATAATAACGGTGACGGACCCTATAAGGATCCCATCGTTTTCTGAACGTCTACCTTTTTCTAATTATTATATTTTTGTACGAAATCGAAGAAAATACGCAGAGCCATCCGAAGAATAACGGTTCTAACATCGATTATACATTAAGCCACTCAAGCCTGCGATTCACGTCATAACACCTCGCGGAATCGAGGAGCTGAGTGGAGTTAGCAAAGAAAATTCCCTCGCAGCAACGAACACAGCACTCAGGTCTTTATTGGCAAAGTTAGCAGGAGCAAAATCTTCCACGTTAGACACACTATAAATGTAATGACTCGATAAAAGTAGAAAGAACAGGCACTAGAACCAGCAGAGAACTTAGAAGACTTCTGAGAATGGAACGGAATAGTTCTAATTTCATTGAGCACCTACCGTGAAAAGCTATAACAAAAAACCTTCCTCGCACGTTAAGTTGTCCATATTCGAGAATAATTAAATTAAATCCCCACCTTAGTACGATAAAATTAAGTTAAATGTAGATAAAAACGAATTTCGAGAGAATAAATAAACTAACAACACAACATTGGGTACGGCTAAGTTAAGAAAAGTTAATTTGGAGAGAAGACAGAAAATATTAGGACTGACACACAGATACCTAAAAAAATGTCACGATAGAGATATATTTAAGGCATAGATAAGAAAAAATTACGGAACTAATATTTCACGCGGGAAAATGCTTTAATATCTACTACAAATCCAAGGAATTTTGTTACAGGGCTTTTCACCTAAATTAGTCCACATCTACGGAATTTCATGGTTAACAATGTAAAATCAGGAAAGTCTTCACAAGGGAAAATTGAACACAATGGAGACAGGGATTTTAATTTTTTCAATCACTTACGAAGCAAAAGCAAGACTTTCAACATCCACGCGTAGCATATGTAGGAGCTGCAAACAGATGAACTCAATCCACCCTCAACAGTCTTCTACTCTTTCATTTCTATTTTTTCGGGGACACTTCCAAATTCAAATTTACGTCAAATACCACTTGCGGAGGAGGATGAAACTAACGTTCTAAAAGGCGATACGGCTCATGAAGACTATTCTCGAACAGCCAATTCAATTCGACACCAGACGTGATCTCACTACATTCGCGAGCCACTCGGGGCAAAGGACCGAAATCTGCTTCCACGACCACGATCTGGACTCGCACTGACTACCAACGCACAATGGTGTCATAGGGATCCTCCTAAGTTGACCCCTTCACGAAAATATGTCAGGGCAGCCGTTAGAGTTATGTGGGAGATGACGAGGCCGAAATAAGGATGAAGAGAACTGCCGAGAGGAAAAGATGACATCAACAGGAGTGCAAAAGGTCGCGGAAAAAAAGACAGATTGAAAAGAGATTCGACCGAGGGCATCATTGCCAATATATATCGCGGTACAGATGCACTTGAGGAAGGAAAATGGTTTATCCTACGCTTCAAAATACGACATAGCGACAGCATAAGATCAAACGAAATCTGGAACAATTGAAATACCCAGCAAAGTTGAGGTAAAAGAAAAATGGGAATTATATAGTCTTCTGAGTAGACACGAGATGATTAGAGGTAGTATTGTAAGACGGCTGGTGAAGAGTAAGATGAAGAGCGAAGAACAAGGAAATTCTAGACATTGTCGGTGAGAGACGATAACTGCCGATGGTGATAAAAAGTACACACGTAGTGGATCGAGGAATAAATGCTTCTTAGAACTGTCAAAGAGGGAAGGATGTTGGGAAAGCCACGGAAAGGGAGAAATATAACTCGTTACAAAATGAGAACGAAAGGTAGAAAATATAAGCTAAAAAAAGAAAGAATTTCAAAAATAGAATTGAGACAGATAGGGGATATAAGAATAACTGCTACTAATAAATAACACTATGCATTAAATATTCGTAACAGCAAGAGAATACATGGCATGGAGTAACGAACAAGGCTAGCATATACTGGGAGGTCTGGCAACATACATGGATAGACAACGCACAAAATTCAATGAGCCTCATCCTTTACTGAACAGGTATTTTATAAAACTAATCTGAATATTATTCCTGCTATTTCATTCAAGCACCGGGAAAAATATATGATAATGATGTCTTCCACTTATCACTAGTCTTTCCTAGGGAAAATATTATATCTCAGAAACCTACATAATTTGAGTAGTTTTAAGAAGGATGAATACGCTGGGTAGTTAAATGGAATTTCAGGGCGTTTAACGAGATCTCCTGAACATTTCAGCTACACTGCCACCGTTTCGAGAATCTCACGCACGTTTTTAAAGCAATAGCAGGTCTACTTCCATTAACTAACCTCTTCCTTTACTCAATTTTATGACGAATCGAAAAAAATCCTTCTCCAAGATACCATGAATTTTACGGTGTTTTTTTAAACTGAATAGAACAGTAGCACTGCCCCCATGCCGAGATAATGGAAGCTCTCAGTGGAGGAGGGGAAATATAATGTATTCTCCAAAATTCCCTCAAAAGGGACAACGTCCAAAACCAATCGATCCCGCGAACACGAGAGGCACAGGCTTATAGCGGGGATCATGGCCAGCCTCCCGCTCCACTCATGATAACGGGAGAATCGCAGCCTCCCACGCGCGTTACCCATCCAACCCCCCCCCCCCCCCCGCTCCCACGCATACCCTAGGGTTCCCCCTCCCCCCACACCCTAGTCCTCCCCGCTTCCGGTTCGCCGTGAGGGATACTTCCTCCCACGCGCCTCGCATGGAGAGCAGGACGAAAAGGTCACAGGTCGCGGGAGGGCTTAGCACGGGGGATAGCAAGTGGCGGTGAAAATGGAATGGCACGAACTGCTGAGAATGACTAGGAGATGTTTGGTAATGACTTCGACAATGGCCATGGACGGAGAGAGAAACTTTGTTAGCTGTATTTCTTTTCCGACTTTTGACACATGCAGCTGGAAACTGAATTCCGAGGGGGCGAATTTTTTTTCGATGAATTTTTCGCTCGACCAAGCGACCACAAGGACATTGAATTAATACGGAAAATGTCAACCTAAGATTAGGAGGCTGATGGTTAACTTAAGTTCCCAGTTTCCTATTACAGCTAACCAACGTGACTTTATTTCGCCACATAAATTATCTTCTTTAATTGCGACTTTGGGACTGTGTGAACGATACCATTTCCTCCCAATGAAAACGACTTCGTAACTTGAATAATCTTCTCTCGGTTTTGCGCGAGGGTTAGAAAATCCAAGACGTTTCGAGTTCCGCCTCGTTACCCATTCTCAAGGCTACTAGCAGGGACTAGGAGGCACAGAGCTATGGGAAACATATCTTAATAATCACCTCTTAAAACTGCCTATGGTCGGAAAGTTCCTTCGTTTGGTAGGGTAGTAATAATCCTTACTTAATCAACGCGCTACCAGCTATCTGGGTACTCTGCTACCTGCTAGCAGCCTGCGTTGTGGCGGCGATCATATCCTCGCACCACGGTGGCCTCACACGGCGGCAGCGGGAACCAGAAATACGTCACACGGGCTTTTCCCAGGATTGATACTTAGCAGATGCGTTTTCGCGCGCTTGAAATTTTTCACTCTTTACTTCGCGAAAAATAGGTATCGTCATTTCAAGATCTAAAAGCGTAAAATACGTACTCCAGGAGTAATAATCTTTCGATTTAGGCAATAAAAAAATAAAAGGAAACCACCCTATTATAAAATTCTAAGTTTTCATTAGTCGCATTATTTACAACATACTAGGTGAGAAACTATCATAGAAAAAATAAATAAAATAAATGTGTCAGAAGATAAAAGAGAACCTGTTGCTTTTTCGAAAGGGCTATTCAAAAAGGTCATTTAGAGAATTTTTACATTACAATGCAATTACTTAGATGGAAAAATTACTAAATAGGTAATTGAACAATGATATATTATTACAGTTTATAATCTGTGAAATTCTTCCTTTACATAGTATTTTTTCTCTACTTTTATCTAGCTTTTAAGAGCCAGAATAGCGACAAAATCCATTTCCGGGTTTGCAATTCCCTAAAATTTTCCGGGAGTGGAAGGAGGGCCTCCTAATGGATCCCAGCCGAGGACCCCTAATCACTCCAGACCTTTGGCTACTGGTAACGAGACTAAAATGGGTAACGAAACGGAACCCGAAATGTCGGCTGGATTGGATTTTTTTAACCCGCGCGCAAACCCGAAAAAACTTTATTCATTCCATTCGCCATGAAAGTGTCAAATCATAATTAACTTTAAATCAAGCATATCATCTTCCAGCACTAATTTTCTTTTCATGCTTGAGAAGGACAAAATATTGGTTTGAATTCACACAGTCGGAACTTTCAATCGAGAGGAAGGAAAGAAATGCGAGGGAGATGTGAGAAATCCATCGCTCTGTATACAGGGTTCTCCGAGCACCTAAGGCAAAAGGATTCAGCGAAACTCTTAGACAACCCTTGATCGAAGGGGATCGTGGAAACGGGATAAGGAAGGCAACGAGAGCGGACGATGTTTCGCGGAAATAACACTGGGTGTCCAGCCATTCAAAGCAGAAAAATTCATCCATAACTCCAGGTATATCACAAAACTCTAAGTTAATCTTACATGATTACTGCGATATGAAAGAATTTTAAAACACTCAAAATTACTTAAATCCTTTTAAATAATATTATATTTATGCATTTTTTAAGTTCCCAATTTAAAGACGCTAATTTTAGCACTGTTAATAGAAATTTACACTTAATTTACGAATTCCTCAATTAGCAACTCAAGACATTCGTCATAATTTAAAGAGCTGTACAGATAAATATGTTTTCATGAAGTGCAATTCGGTATTTAATCAATACGTTGTAAAGCATGAACATGTACATTAATCTGTCTTTACAATAAATTACAACAAACATATTTTACGCCAAAAATGGTGGTTGATATGGCAACATTTTAAGGTGATATTAATATGAAATAAAAGATGTTGAAATTCAAGGTTGGAACAAAACTGCATGAATGATTTATGCGTAATTCAAGGGACCAAAAATTCACGCATAATTCCCGATTCTCCTGGTCACCGGACCCGGTTAAAAAGTCGCGTGAAACTATTGACAACCTTTCCTGAAATGAATACGGGTCGTGGACCTCTCCACCAATGAAAACGTAGCTCGCAGCCATTATCCTCATTTGCATTCCACGCGTCGACCCTGGGAACGGCGGCGGGACCGAAAAACCCACCTCCCATCAGACCCCATTAAAAGGTGTACACGCATCCAGCGAAGAGAAGCACGCGAGAGAAAAAGAAAAAGATACGCTCACCGTCACGGAAGTTCGTCAACTGAATTCTCTAATTCATTACCGGAAGGTTTTAACGCCAAAGCTTACAGATATTAGGAATCATTACACATATGGAAGAATTAACATAAGATTGGACGAATAAAATTCACAATTACCGACGCAAGAGCAAAAAAAATCAATTTTAGAGCCAGAAAGTACATGATTACGCTTGTCACGAAAAAATTCAGCTTTTCCGACATATCTCAACGATTGTTTCAACTAATAACCTGAGCACACGATTTACAGTTGAAATGTGTATAATCAAATCACGATTATAACAAAAATTCAATAAAACGACAAAATCTAAAACAACAAAGCATGTCTTGAAAATAAAAGTTTTACGCCGAGACCTTAAGCCGCCGCGAAAGAATATTAACACCACGAAGCAAGAACAACGTAATGAACATGAAAAGGTCTCAAAAAGCATTGCACATCATCATATGAGAACAAAGGCAATTACATCCCTGATGGCGACCAGAACGATAAAGGAGTTTAGCTAAATAATCAATCAGAAACAGGCGCTTGATAAGTTTAAAGAAAATCCGATCACAGCCCCTAAATTATCTTTAGCAAAACTTTTTGCAGAGGAGAATACTGGCTAAACAAAAATATAAAAAATAAACTGAAATTATACAAGAAAAATAACATCTCTGTTCTTCTTAAACCTGTGCTCTGTTCATGAATTCTCACTCGGACTCAAACCGCAAAAAGTACACATTAAACTCATCATTGATGAAATTCTTCCACTTAAACCCTGACGTAACCACGGAAAAACACAATGCAGATACTGTAACTTTTGATGATATAATTTCAAGTGAAAAAGGTCCATCACTTACTTCAGGTGAGCTATGTCGTCACGTTTTATTAGTTCTTACTATTCGATCTCCCACCAAATTGCCCTTCGCGTTGCCCTCATGATTCTATAGAGGGTAACGCCACGACCCAGAAGTCATTGAACCCGTCTCGTGACCTCGCAGAGCATGGTACATTCATACACCGTTTGGCTCGGGCAATTTCCGATATCGTCGCAGGTAGACGTACGAGCAGACAAGCTCCTTATCTTGTAAAGACCCTTGAAAAAACAAGAGCATATGGCTTAACGGAAAAGACTATTGCTTCAAACTACGATAGTAATAGTTGGTTTGTTTCGTAGATTTAAAGCGCGAGAAGAGTTCTCTCAAAGGTTATAAACATGAATTAAACACGCTTATGCGGATAATATTCAATGAAAAGTAATGAAAAAAGGGAATTTTGGTGTTACAAAATTAATGTATGCTATTTTAAATGTTAACTTTCAGACATTCTGCCTTAAAAGTAACAGTATAGTTGAAAAGGATACGCTTAATTCTAAAACCATCGTCATATTTGAAACACGTCGAAATGAGGCTCATCCTGGTAGAGCTCTCGGCCTGGGCCATGCACGTTGTACATATACTGTATTTCCACTCGTAAAAAGACTATGCATTTTTGACGATCCCATTATCACTTATTAATCGCTTAAATCAGGCCAGATTTCATTAGCACGAGTGCAATACTTAAAGAATTGGTGCCTTCATTGGCTTGAAAGTGAATCGAACGGACGACGACACCAAAAAATCTACCTTTATCAAAGATAGATTCAAGTTTAGGCTCCCAACAGCGCAACTAGCTTTTTTCCAACGAAAACTAAATCCTTTGCACAGTTTTTTTTTATAAAAATGCATATTTTTAGGCTCATGATGATGTGTACTTATTTATAAAATGCGACTCCATTGACGTGTGGCAGAATTACAAACAAGGGAAAAAGGAAAGATGAAATTACAACAGATTAACATAGACTATATAATAAAGTATAAAATACAGAGAAAACCTATCATAAAAATAATTTCAAAAGTATGAGCAGGAAGAAAAGCAAATGTTTCCAGTACCCTTCGTGCAAATGAATTAATTTTGTTAGAGGTTAATGTATGCATTACTGCCATAGATAGAATTTTTATTTGGGAGGAAAAACTCGATTATAAACTTCTTGATTATATAATTTCATGAATTATTAATAATATTATGCCGACGCGATATTAAACCAGAGCAATACTCATTCTGCTTTTTAACATAAACTAGAGAGAATTAGTTATTAGTTATTCAGTGAGAATGGTCCGCGTTTATGGCATGATAAGTTGTAAAATTAAAGGAAGCTGTATTCCCACGAGACAATAAACATTCTGCACCTTATCAATTACTAAATAATCATTCCAACAGATAATCTGATTACACAAGAGACATCGAATATTCAGAGCTGTAAGAAACCGAGTAGGAGATGGTAAAACTTTGAAGAGATAAACATAGCATGAGATTAATCAAAGGTAGGGCCTAATTAAACCGAAGCCCATAGATACCACCAACGCGATTTCTCGCTTCATTGATTAGTTCACTTTCATTGATTAGTTTCGCGCTTCAGAGATTAAGTTTAGAGGGTGAAATGGAAACAAAATATGAAAGGCTGATTGGAAAATCGCTCTTCTTTCCAAGTAACATCGCAGCTGGACCTTCCGCAAAGCAGCGTTCCGAAATTTAAAGAAACGGAAAACCTCCAAGGTAGAGCCCAAATTGGGAAAGTGTGACCTTATTGAGTTTCGGCATGATCCAAAAATAACAGACTATAATTAGATTTTGTTGAGAATATGGAGAAAATTAACCTTTTCACGTCAAACAGAAAAAAGTTTTTATTTTTCTAAATATATGCTTCAAGGAAATTGAGATGAATTTAGCAAGCATTCGAGAATTCTACCGAAAAGCAGAAGAAGCAGTTTATTACGAGTGGAAATGAATTCGACGATGAATTGGATTCTTAACTGCGACAAATATCACGGCGGCCCGTAGGCGAACAAGCTAAGGGTAAGCAATGCCACACACATCAAATTGAACCTGCACAAACAACCGACTTCACGACGGAGAACATTTTGCGTTCCCGCGATGAAATTTTCCCTGGAGTCCTCAGAAGTTATTCACGCATGTTTTGAAACTCTTGCGTTGGGTAGATTTTCCTTCACTCCATCCCCGTTCACCGGACCCAATGCGAGAAAACTAAAACTCAACCTACGCACTTGGAAATACGAGCATACGGTCTGACGTGGGGTACGCAAAGGTCAATTCCGTAGGAGCTCCAATAGCAGGAAGCGAGATAATGATATAACATTGGAAGCATAACGAAAGCGACGCCGAACGGTGGACTGACATGCCCTTTTCCGCGGACAAAAGTCGATTTTTCGATGGCGTTCAAACTGTCCGAAAATACTAAATACGAGAAGCTATAACGTCATTCCATTGTAAATTGATCTTTTTATCTTCACTGTACTGCCCTTATTTCGAATAAAAAGAATGGTTTTCTGAGGAAGTTGTTAGCGTGTAATTTCGCACGTTTTGTTTACCGCTTTTTAACTTGAAAAATACCCTTACCAATAACCAATTTGATTACGTTTTGTAAGGTTTTTTTGAGCAACCACACCTTTCAATGATCCATTCACCTAACTTTTTAATGTTTAAACTGTCCAGTTTCTCAGAACAACGCGATATAATATTATGTCCAAATATTTTTTAAAGTTATACACAATTAGAGATAGAAAAAACTACGCTCTACAACCGGGTTCTCATGTGATAGGATGTAAAAAATGTATATTATATATAACATAAAAAAACCAGGTTGGGTAGAATCACAGTACACAAAAACAGATAAAAAACACTCACAGTACTAAATTTTCGGTGGCGCATTACCACCTTCCACCTAACTCTGAGGAAGGTGGTAATGCGCCACCGAAAATTTAGTACTGTGAGTGTTTTTTATCTGTTTTTGTGTACTGTGATTCTACCCAACCTGGGGTCTTTTTTATGTAATTTACCTCGTCGAGGAACATTTCGAAGTGTATATAATATATAAAATATATATGAGCTATTTCTAAAGAATGATCTGCCTTTAGTTGCCTTTTTAATATTTATAAGCCGAAATCCACCTTCGCCATATCCACAAATATGACGATGGAGGATCCACAACTCGGCTTCATAATGCTCTGTCGCCCACAGCTCATTTAAATGGGTTTACAGAAAACGCCACTCGCGGATCTGACGGACTAATTGATCCGAGTTTCACGTGAAAATAAGGTAAAATTAGAGACGGCGACAGAAATTCACATTTATGCTGATGTCATTTATCAAGTGCATAACCATTCAAAGCTATTCCTCGAAATTACAAACATTTTACTGCAGAATATAGGAAAAAAGTGGATCGCATTGCACCCAACACAGCGCTGCGGACATTTTTGAAAGCGGATGTAAATGCGACTGAAGTGGCAACAGAAATCGCCCTTCTATGGGATGGAATTGGGCCTACTCTATGCAGTCCACTTGGGCATATCAGTACTACACGGCGCGCCGTGTAGGAAATGGGTGATACGAAGGAGCTGGGGATCAATGGCACGAAATCAGAGAGGCGGATCGATATGAGAAGGGCCTGCACAGGTAGAGGCGAGGAGCGAGATGGACCAGTAGGAGGGCTACAGTGGGCTGATACCGGAGATCAACGGATTTTATTTCCGCGGACGCGAAGGAGAAAGGGCGGTCGGGGTCCACAGGCGGTGGTCCGGCAAAGCGGATGAAATAAAGAACAAAATCCCATTCGCCCACACACATACACGGGTAGGACCGCCGCGTCGCAGGTGTAAAAGCCCGCGAGAATTATGACCCTCAGGAAAAAGGATACGAAAGAGGGATCGCCCTTCGAGAGCTATCGGAGCGGCCTTCTCAAAGAATTGATGCGTTTAACTTGGACACGAGTCGATTTTGCGGGAGGTACAAGAGATTCGCGAAATACCAGCACTTTCCGAACTTCGAAAAAGCATTTTTTTATTGAAATAAGACATTTTAGTGGTTTTGGCGCCAGTATTCCCTCCACGTGAAGGTTTGGCATATTCGAACCTTCAATCATTCAGATTCTAAGGAAAGAAAATAAAACATTCTTTTCCCAAGACAAGTAAAACAATTCAGTATAAGATATCCTCGTGGGCTCCCAAAATATTTTCATAGAATCGGGAAGAAACCATGACGTTCAAACTTAGACAAGGTGGAACTAGACAAAGTGTCAACCATAAGAGCATGATTTCCAATTTGATTATTTTATCAGATATTAAAGATTACTTTGCAAGCATTTGATTATTAACAGCTCTCCCACTGCTAAGGGCTATTACCATATAAACATCACGCTTAGTAAGAAATGACATTATTTTTTAAGGTTTGAAATATACTAGTGAAGAAAACCCACGTTCGACGGCGGTAGCACTACAGTTCAAACATGCAAAACCCTTTTTTTTCCTTATTTCGTGAACAGATGTGATGCTTTCAATAAAACTATCTCAGTAAATTACCAAAAAAATCGATTTACTCCTAAGGTAAGTTGTGTAGAGCTTTAAAAAAGCCAGGTATCTGTAGCATACCATTAAAGGAAAAAGCGTGGGCAACGTAAAGTGCAGAACTTAATTAAAAGCGCGGCTTTCATTGCGATAAATTACGGTGACTTGAATAATTGAAGCAGAGCGCATTAAATAGACCCACAGAAGGAAGATAAGTGGCCCAGAGAGAAGCTAATACTTTAGAAGTTAAGATGGTAATGAAATACGAAAGCGAACTACTCGAGAAATGAGAATGAAATAAATCCCCATTAAAAGAAGTCGCGCATCAGCATAAATACTGGGGATACCGATATGAATTGCCACCATGGAATAGTTGTGGAAGGCAAAACCATCCAAACGCGACAGGAAGGAAAAGCGGTATTTTTTCTGCCACATACTAAGCACCAAACGACAAAGATTGCCTTGATTGCCAGTAAAAGAATAGTGTAGCATTCAAGATGATCTTGCAATCATACCAAAATTCATGTCAGACTTGGAATGAACTTTTTAAAAATACAACAATATATGATGGAACATTTTCTCATAATATTCTGGAAATGTCTAAACAAGTTCCAAAATTTCACTCACAAAACAAGAAAACTTAACATTTGATTAAACAAATAAAATAGTTACCCAAATAATCAAATCGAGACAACGCAAATCTTTTGGTAAAAAGTGGACTCACGGTGCACAAACGCATGGATTTTAATCCAAAAATAGCTAAATTATACATATAAATTTCTAGAATGTAAGATGATTATTCAGAAAATACTACCAAGAAGAAGTTTAGCCTTAACTGGTCTTTCTTTTATGTTCAACTGAAATCACGAGGTAAGCAAAGCAGAAGTCAATGTACGCAAGGCAAAGAAAATAGGAGATTGGGAAGTTCAAAGAAATTTAAGATGATTAAAATCTAGGAGAAATTCCAGCGTTCAAATGTGACCCCTGAATTCAATCCGTAAGCATCTGAGAACACAAATACAAATAATTTATTTTGCATCAATGAGAGAAAAACATTTTCCAGGTTCATTTAAAAGCCTAATTCATTCCATTTCTCCAGGAATTCTAAATCGCCACAAGCATTAAATTATACGGGTGACGCACAACAATGAAATAAACTCATGGGCGTGGAGGAGGGAAATAAAGAAGTCGAAGAAGCATGCAAAAGGTCTGAGAGAAGATGAATGGAGGAAAGCGGAAGTTGTCACAAGGGAATCAGAAGCCTAAGTTTTCGGATGAAAGGAAGCACAACAATGCACCCCCAATCGACACCCTATATCTCACTCACTAAAGAAGTTCTGACGTAAACGGGTATGGAAAGATTAGAATAAAAGCGATCACCAGATGCAGAAAAGAACTAGATACCTAGACCGGAAGGTTGAAATTTTATGTAAATAGCCATCCCTAGGCATTCTAATGAAAAAGCGGGGGTCAGTGGTCTGCAGGATTTATTCCAGATAAAATAATCAGCCAACAAAATAATTACTTATATTCTTAAAGATTCCCGCAATTTTCCTTGCATCACATAATTTTCAGAGCTGAACCCTTGATCTCCTCGGCGAAAGACCGAGGCAAATATGAAACCTTGTTTCCTTTAACGAAGGCAGTGGTGATTATATCTCATTGAAAGTTATATGCAGCGCCGGATCCAGGATAGGGACAAGGGGGGCTAGGTGGGGGGACCTAAGGGGTAACCTCCCAGCATTAATGGGGATGCGAAGAAAATTACCATTTTCCCTAGAGTAAATTGGACACCAAAGGGGCTATAGCGCCACTTTGAATCCATCACTGGTTATATGCTTTTTCCTTTATACTTGACTAATAAAAAAATACCTCGTTTTCCCTAAATTTTACCTTTATCGCGGTGGTCTTCTCCTCATTGAAATAATGGATGTGATACAAAAACTACAATTTTTTCTCCTACACTAGCTCACTACTAACAATCGTCAACATCACTGGTCAACAATCCTAAGATTGGTTTGACGCATCTCTTTAATCAATTCTCCTGTCAGCTAATATTTTCACACCTACGTATTTCTTCTCTTTCACATCCTTCTTTACATGTTCCATATATTTTATTCGAGGCCTTCCTTTCCCGTTCTTGCCATCTACTTGTCCCTCGACGAATGTCTTAATCACGCCATCATGTCTCAAGATATGGCCTATAATGTTGTTCCCTCTTCTTTTCAATTTTTTTCATGAGTCTTCTTCACTATTCTTCTCTTATTAGGACTTCCTCGTTACTAATTCGGTCGATCCATTTGATCATCATAATATTTCTGTAGCACCACATTTCGAATGCTTCCACCCGTTTCAAATGCTTCGAAAATAATAAAAAATACCTCGTTCTTCCTAAATTTTACCTTTATTGCGGTGGTCTTCTACTAAATTAAAATAATGGTTGTGAAACAAGAACCTCTAGATTTATACACGTTTTCGACATACTTAGGTACATACTAAACACACACACTTAGGAATACGCACTTAGGAGCACCATGCACTACACTATTTTGGGCTCTCCTACATAAGCGCCACCTCAATAAAAAAATTCACCGGCAAAATCTCACGCAAACGCGTACGCAAAAACAAATTCGCTCGAGTGCACCATGAAGAGGTCTGTGAAAAAAAAACGAAATTGTCCTTTCTCTCTGTCCTGCTCCTCATCACTCCAGACGAACGTAAGGAAGGGCCGTGGAAAGGGAGGAGAGAAGGAGGGGAAGCAGGAGAGGGAAGGGGAGGGACACGCCGGTCGCCCACGCATGACAAAACTTGCGCTTCCTCGGCATAAAGCCCGCCTCCGCACATTCGCGAGGGCGGGAAGTGTAACCCTCCGCCATACACCGAAACAGGCGCGTCCCTCGACTCCCCCGCGGAGATCCATTTGGAGAAAGGGGAGGGAGAGAGGCACGAGACGTGCGGCGGGGAAGAAGGGGTACAAATAAGGGATTGAGGAGAAGAGAAATGGACAAGAACACAAGATTCGATAGAAACACAAAGTGGCGGAAAGGTATTACAAAACTGCGGGACCTTAAAGGTTCTTCGAAATATAATAATACCCTATATTATTTCTACTGTATAGATACCTTTTTCTCAACTTATACGCAACCAAACTCTACAAATGAGGTACCAAAATGCACAGAATTTATCAGAGAACATGCGACGGCATATCTTACTTCCTAATTTTGGCTATTGTTTCCTAAAATTGGTTTTTAAAAATTAAAAAAATATAATAATCGATTTTTAAAAATCGATTCCGGTAAGATTGTCCTCATCCCAAGAATACAGTTAACGCCGTCGGATCCCACCATGCCTTTTAATTTGACTCGCAGACAATTTCCCATTAAGGTTTCCTATGCGATGACTATGAACAAGGCTCAGGGTCAGACTTTGCAAAGAGCTGGCTTATTCCTGTCTGACCCAGTATTCTCTCATGGCCAACTTTATGTAGCATTCTCTAGGGTAAGATCTTTTCAAAATATTTTTGTAAATATTAAGGAAAACGCTAAACAAGTATTAACAGAGGATAGTGTAATTACTGCCAATGCTGTGTTTAAATAGGTCCTCTGACCTCAATTTGTACATGAACATTCCAATTAAATTTGTACATAAGACCCTGCCTTTTTTTCTACATTTTAAAATTAGAAACGCGCCTATCCCTCTGTGGACCTGCATTGAAAAGAGCGGGGGAAGTCCGCTGGGAGCGGGCGCATCACGCTCGTACGTATTTATGGCCAGGATTGGGACTAAAAACCCCTCGCCAAACATTAAATTGTAGCAGTTAAATGCATTGTCAAGTTGCTCTTGGAATTACATACAGTCAACTATGGCAAAAGAAACATAGAAGTAAGGTTTTCAATCAACAAACAAAATTATAAGTAAACAATGTTACCATTTACAAAGTGTAACAAGATGTGAGTAAACGTGGGAAAAACCTAAGGATATTGACTGTCGTCCTTAATGGAAAAAACCCACCGCAGGAAAATGCCTACACAAGAAGTGGGGCGTGAAAAACCTGCGAAAACCTACTGATAAAGAGCTAATGTAAACATGGATGTTTACAAATAGAAGAATATGTCACCCAGTACCTGGAAAGAAAAGTAGATGAAGCAGGAGGAGATAAGTGTTGAATCTTTCCTACTGTCCTCATGACATAACGTGTCACGTCGTTGTTCTCGGAGAAGTTTTACGTGTAGTGCCCTTTTTAAGAAGGCGAGTAATGATCATTTACGTAGTTGTAAGTTAATCTTGTTCCACTCGCGGCATGCAGTCACAATGAATGATATATTGATCTGACTGTCCGGTGGTAAAAAATAACAAGTTTTTCATTTGGGGTGTTTCAGGAGGAATCTACAATACTTCAGGAGATGGCAGGGGAGATAATTAAGATTTTTTCCTTTAAATATGGGGTCGCAATCCCCAAACTATTAAGCTATGGCTTAATCCAATACAATGCAACGGCATGATGTTCGCAGGATTGCATTTTTGGGTTATAGGTAGGTGATAGGGGAGACAATTTTAAGAATATTTTTCCTCTAAAAATGGCGTCGCAACTCCTTAGTAACGGAGCTACACTTTTAATGCAAAGAGCATGCATGGATGCCAAAAGAGCTGGGAAAAATAATGAAAAAAATTTCTTGGCTCTAATTTGTTAGCTATGCAATTTTTTATTTATGACGTCATATCACATCAACCGCACAGAGGGATAGACACGAGATGCGGGTTGCCTAATGTAGGATTTTGTCCTGCTAAGGGAGTTACGACCCCATGTTTAAGGACAAAAAATGCTCAAAATTGTCTACCCTACTAACTCCTGGAGTATTACAGATTCCTCCAGAAACACCCGGTATTTCTACCTTTTGCTAATTAAAAAATGCAATCCTGCAAACATCATGTCGCTGAATGTCATTTTTTTGTCAGGAACTAACTGTTACGGCATTAGTTTAGAGGATGGGTCTTTTACGGTTATATTTGTGACAAAATGTATACATTTGTGAAATTTGGTGTCATTTGAGTATTGCTTCTAATATAATTGGGAGTAATGACGACTTGGTAATTTTACACGCAACGTTTGCTTAACCTAACCGGTTCAGAGAATTACTGTCATCGTAATCAAGAGTATAACAGGTGGTGTTGTACCCTAGAGAATGACTAAGTAAGAGTGGAACCCCCACGTATTAAATAAACGTTGTGTGGAAAATTACTACGTAGTTACCACACTCACTAATACGATGATTTTCCAAAAAGTTGACCTAGTGAGTTTATCATTTCTTATATTTTACACCAAAGCGCAGGGAAATCCATTTTTCATTTTGATCATACTTAAAATGGGATTTGCACCACATAGCGTCGTCCTAAATTTCAGGTGTCAATGGCCTTCGCTGACGAAGCACCCTGAAAAATCAGTTACAAGTGCAGCGAGTAGTCCCCTAACTTATACATATGACGTGTTCTTCTTGACGCAGTGCATAAAGATTCACATATTGTGACGTAGGAATGTCTTAATTATGGCGATGAATTTACCTGAATTTCGCTGTGGAAAACTGACGAGCTAACTTTTGCCCTAGGTCGTTTCCATTTCAGGAGTTGTGAGTCAAAATTATTTGAAAATTAAATGAAGATATTTTCCTGTATTTACGTTAAAGAAAGAATTGAGGGAATAAAATAGCAAGTGAGGAGGAGGTTCTCCAAGACTAGACGAATTGTTTTCACATCCCTGGCAAGAGACAAGAGCAGATAAGCGAATGAATGCTAGGATATCTTTCTCGGGTGGGGGAGGGAGTGGGGAAGGTTAATTGAGATAGATACATGGGGCTCTGATAAATATATGAAATTATTGGCATAAATAGAAATACCCCACCAGTCAAATTTAATCTAAATGGACAGAGAGAATTTTTTAAGGTTATTTAGCTAAGGATATCAATCTATAATATCGTACTAATTAATTTACCCCAAATATAAAACCAATTCCCTACCTCACACTTCAGCATCAACATCGCACACTGACCAGAAATAAAAGACAATGTTCACTTACTTCTTACTAAGAAGACAACCATAACCTATACCTCTTCCTTCTCCAATTTGGAATACGTCCAACTTCCTCATACCCCATTACCGGAAACTCATTTCTTTCATCCGATCAACCGTGGAGGTGCTCTGACTCCGAGCCTAGATCTTCCCCGAAAGAGCTTGATCCTTGTGCGCAAAAATCCATCTAATTCAATCCAACAGATCCACTATTAATGAGCATGCCGTTGAGCTATTTAACCTTAGGAAAGGGAATGAATTCGCGCAGGCAAACATAACAACGCAATTGGACTCTCGATTTTTATTCTTAGATACCCCTCGAATGAAATGTTAACTCACAAATATACATAATGCATTCTAAAGGTTGGTAAAACGTTAAACAATAACTCACTCAAAAAAAGATTAAAGCTAAACCTTTGGATTAAGTACATGGATTCATGCACCATACTGAATAATTCATTGCCAATCCAGTTGACGAAATTAACAAATTTTTTACAAGAATTTTTCGTGAAAATGGTGAGTTTGCGAGGATAGCAGATAGAATCATTTGAGATTTAAAAAATGATAATGAATTATTAGGAAGTCAAAAAAATCAGGAAATGGGTAAATTTTGCGTATAAAATGATTTTCGTAATTTTCGCAACGCAATATTTTCAAGCAGTTTTCAAAACATCTGAAGTTTTCACGAAAGGGTGGCCGACCCGATCGAACAAACAACAGAGACATCAACACCAATTTACACCATAGCCTTCCCTGCGCCCACGCTTCCTCCCTTAACTCCCGAGGGCGGCACGGCAGAAGGGACGGAAGGGAAAAGGTCAGGGGGGACCTTTGAAGAGAACGCGAAGAAGAAGATAGTGGAAGGAGGAGAAAGAGAATCAAGGGAGCCACCAAGGCGCCGATGAGAACGAAAAACCGTAAAAAAGCTGCGGACCGAAAATAACCATCGAAAACCAGGAGGAGGCGTTCCCATCGTCGCGTCGCTTTTTGAGTTCTGAGCGTCAGACCCAGCTAAAGCCTCAATCATACGATCATTTTTAACGTCCCTCAGAATGCGATAGTTAAATGCACCAATGGAAAAATATCGCCATGAAAAAATATTTGACTTATCCGGGATTCGAACCCGGATCTCCCGATTGCAGGTGTGCTAGCCAATCACAGCACCAAACCATTTTCTCAGAGCAAACTAAAATGTTTTGATGAAGTAATTGGCTAACACGCCTCACCGGCGATCGGGAGGACCCGGGTTCGAATCCCGGCTAAGGAAAAATTTTACGCGAAATAAATTCGAAAAAAAAAATTGATGTTCCAGATTGGAGCAAAAATTCAAGCATAATTCCAGGGATCAAACATACACGCACGATTACAGTTTTCCCACGCCGCAGGACAACTTCGACTCAGACCTAAGGAGGAAGACTGGAGGAATAAGGGGAATCAGGGTACCGCCTCCGCGAGGCTGACACCGCAATCAAGTTCCGACTTGCCGATATTCAAATCGAAGGAAACCAAGAGGCACCCTTTGCGTGGGACGAAACCGCAGTGAGGGAAATCAGGAGTGGAAGGAAGTTTGGCGCTGCCTGTCGTAACTTCTATTTTTTCCTCCCCTTTTTTTCTATGCCAGCAGTAAAACGTGCCGTCGCGTATCCACAACCTACGCTTTTAAACGGAACATTAAGCCACTCATCCCGCCATTTTGGGCCGATCGATAAGGGGAATGTACAAAAAAAAGAAAAAGCTGGGTCGATGCCGTCGTCTTGACACAAAGCCGATTTTTGAGCCAGCCCGGGTGGGAGTGAAATATTTGATCATAACCAGTCCGAGGCTTATTTTACTCAAATCAACGTCAAAAACGAAACATATAGGTGGACGGGAATGAAAGGACCTCACTCCCAAAAGAAAGGAATAATAATCCAGGACGTTCCCGTACGTGGAAGAGTGAACTGCTGTAGTACGGTAAAAGGACACACGAAATAAGATTATAACTGAGGCAGAAAAAGAAAGTTCTTTTCCTAGTTATTCGTGTGATAACATCCTCGAAACAATTGCAGGAGAATTTCAAAAGGGAATTGATCCGAAAAAAATAAATGCATTAGTGGAGTAACGAGTCGAGTGAGTCTAACTCGATTACAATTATTCATAATCGACCACGGGTCTTGAAAATGCTTTTGTATCCTACGATGATTTTAATATAAACAGAAATTGTTTAACACAGTTTGTAGCCTGAGTAAGTAAAAAAACAGCTAAGTGAAACTATCGCCTTATTCATTAAAACTGATCGCTGAATCCAAAAACATTTCTAGGATTTCAATAAGATGCCGAAGGAAAATGCAAGAAATAAGATCGAATAAGGGTCTTCATTAGAATGTTGATGAAAAGCATCTAGGTGAAAAAACAGCATCATGAAACAATTTATGCAAAAATTATTTACTCGGATAAGGTAACTCTCAATAAGATTTCGTCATGGTTTAAGTCCGATGAGTGAGGAGGTTAAAGGGAAAAAAACGGGAGGACATCATGATAATGTCAACGATTACGCCATAGAATAAGACAGCAAAAAGTCTTCACAGGATAACGTATTTCGAATCATTCTTTTCCCGAATCATAAAACAGAAGTGCCATCCATAAATCGTATTTTCATCTCACATTGGTAAATATTCAGGCCACTTAAATAAAAAATAGAATTATTAACATCTTAAACATTCTATTACGAGATTAATTCTTATTTTACGAAAAAATAATTATTGTACTTGTTTCGTTCAATGAGAATCAATGCCTATCTCAAGCTTGAATTTCGGTCGAAAATCTGGATCGAAAGAGCTAGAAATTATGATTCTTAAAAACTAAAATTATCAGAAATATTAACTCCCCAAAGTGAGGAGCTGGTTGATTCAATCTTTGAGCGTTACACGCTGTCCATTCAACTTGGCTTTCTGGCGCCAGCGATCAATTGAGGAAAGCTGCGGAGGGGAATGGAACAAGCGTCAGAGCCATCCTAAAGCATAGGCAGCCCACGCACTACTACATCCCTGCGGGTTGCATACCCACGCTCCCCCGCTTCTCTCGCAAGAATGAACAGGCATTTAGAGCAAGGCTACCTGATGGGGGACCGTGTAAATGAATAAATGTAGATTCAAACTCCAATTGTAAAACAAAAAAATGGCTGGGAAATACCATTTTCATATCAATATCACAAGCCATAGTGCTACATTCTAAGAAGCTGAATATTACATCATAAGGTACTCCAGTAAAGTTTCTCGAATATTTACCTAAATAATATAACGGAATGGAAGCATCAGCCATAAATTCGCAAAAATAACCATTCTCAGAATAGATAGTACAAGTATATTGACCATAAGATGGCACAACCTGATAATCGTCGGCCAGTGATTTAACTAATTCGTACCACACACAAATCTCACCTACCTTACTCCGTACCAAAGATAAGCCATCTTAAAATTGAAGTCAATATACGAATTACTTGGTAATACAGAGAAAGGATAATTAAGAGTAGAATAAGCAATTCCTTAACGGAGAAAATGATACATTATGCCGAAAAAATTAAATAGAAATAATTGAGGAGAGAAAATAGGAAACTTTCGTGTAATAACACACCCATAGTATAGGCACACTCCGAAATATTACCACATGAGGTCCGGAAGCCATTCAGGGACCTTCAAGCCTATTCAGGGGATTTCTCGCAATTAATAGCACAGCCGTCACTTCCCACTTCAAACACCATGACGAACAGCAACTCAAGAAGCCGGATAGATACGATGACTCACGTGAGGATCAAACACACTACGGTTGAATTTCCAATGGGAGGCAGGACAAATAATTTCACAGCTTCAACATCAAATGTTAACCTAAGTCTGAGCGATGGAATAGCCAGGAATAATTTCAATAGACAGAAGTGCGTAAGCTATTCGACAAAATGCATTGCGATACGAGAAAATGTGCTGGAACTGTGTCAAAAGAACACTAATGTCCAAATTTATGCATTATGATTATCAGTGAAACAAAAAAATACGAGGAAGGCACACATCGATCGACCAAGAAAGCGGTAAAAAAAAATATCCTCCAGCACAGCATGAGAGGAATTTTTTTAACGGTCAATATTTTCTACACTGGCTGAGATTTTAAGCATGAATGCATAAAATTTCAATTCCCTGGAGGTTAGATTCGCGACAAACACAGCGTTACATGTATATTTACCGTCAATGGGCTCGCACGGCGTCCTCCCCTCCAAACAAGAGACGGATGAGGCTCGTCGAACACCAGCGCGGTATATCGAGGAATTCTTCCGTCACCCGCGGACAACTGTCGACGCAGAAGGGGGGAGCAGGATGAGGAAGAGGTAGTCAAGGAAGTATGGCGTAAAACCACACAGCACCTTCGGTGATACGAGGCGTTCAAAAATTCCTCTCTCTCACTTTGTAAGTGGCACAAATGGTATCCTCCGAAGAGGATCAAGGCTATCCCCGGCCGTTCCGTCCGGACGCGGCGATACTTCTCCCTCGTCCAGGCGACTCTGTGGAGACCGTTGGGGACGACGCTGTGACGAGGGGGTGGGCGCGTGTGTTAGGAGGGGGTGGGGAGGGTAATATGTAGGCGGGGAGAGCAAAAGGGAAGGAGAACAAGGGATGGCGTTACGCGTGCGTTCAAGGAGCACTTTCCCGCTGTGTCTGCGCTCCGAGAGGGGAAGACTGGGGCGGGGAGGAGGGGGCTCTGAGTGAGGAGGGAGACGGCGAGGGTGGTAACCCTGTCGAAAAAATATATAAAGAGGTCCTGCTTCTCCTACCCCCACCTTCTCCTCGGCAGACTTTGTTCCCCTTTATACGCAACCGCCCCTTCTCCAACGTTTTCCTCTCTCTCCGTCTCGCCCGGCGACGTGCAAGCTCGTCTCCTCTCTCTCGCGCACAGAGTTGGGACGGTCGACTCTCGGCAAAACCACGGTCCCTTCTCCTCCTCCCGTCCCACTCACACACCCCCGACAAACTCAAACCCTCCCTCCCACCTACATTTTCACGCTCTTCCACCTTCCCCCCCACCCAAAACCCACCCTCTCACCCCTCCCCCGGCGTGCACAGAGCGGTCGATACGACTCGGAAAGCGACCCACCACGTCTCCGCACCGCGCATCCCTGCGCGTCGATAACAACCCCCTCCCTTCCCTTTCCTCCCCCCTATGTTTTTCACCCCCTACACCCTCCCCCCCGCCCAAACCTTCCTCCTCCAAACTCCGCCACATCCTCCTCCACCTTTCTCCTCCACTCACCACCAACCCCACCTACCAACATACCCGCGTCCACGTCACCGTAGAAGGGTGCCAACCGCGCGAAAATTTTTACTCCCCCGCGCGATGAAAGGGGATTTTGGAGGGGAGGGTGGGAGGGAAAGGGGAGAGTTTGGGAAAGCGGGAGCTGAATGGTTTGGCTCGAGAAAAAAATTGAAAAAAAAAACTGGGGGAAAACCACGGGTTTAGTTATTTTTTTATTATTTTCTAAATCCTCCCCGACCGACCCCCAACCTGCCGAGCTGTCCGAGGAATAAAAAGAGGGAAAAAGGAGCGAGGACAGAGAGACAAAGACGACGTTATTGCGATCGCGAAGCAATGGCCAACGAGAAAATAAAAGATCCGTAGCCAATTAAAAAAAAGACGTATTCGTCCCGGGGACACCATTACTCGGACTCAAACGACAAAATCAACAGTGAATGCGCGGGTCTCTTCACGTAAGTATGTACCTAGAAAACAATTGGAGACGAAAATGGCCATTGGCCTCTGCCATTATCATCGCACTGTCCCTCACCCACGTGCGCTAAAGATACCACTCAGCACTGTTAAGGACAATGACGAGTTTTTCCGTGGACTCTGCTGTGACGTGACACTTTAATCTGATGAACACCTTCCCAATACCTAGATGACCAAGCAGTTTTTCCCTTTTTTTCATTATTTAACCATAGTTCAGTCAGATGGCTGCCTCCTTGGAATAGCTAGAAAATTTGGTTTCAACATTATACATTATTCACTTAATGAGGTAATTAGAGCCATATAATTGGTGTAGGGGTTAATTGGGAGTGAGAATATGGGAAGGGATTCGGGCGCATTTAGAGGTTCCGTGTTTAGGTTTTAAGGAATAGAATAGTCCCAAAGATTGACTAACAACGCCTAAATGGCTACTTAGCACCCCCTCACCACAATGAATGCCATAATACGCTAGATAGGTCCAAAGTTAAATCAGAATAAAATATTGTAACAACGGTCAGTAAAAATATTACTGCTCCAGCATGGTAAGAGTAGTTCTCTTGCAGCCGAGGCTTGGACCATCTCACCATATGGGCGTAAAATAGTTTTGAGAAATAAAGAAAATCATAGGTCACAAATAGCCATTAAAAGCGACAAAATTTTACCGATAAGATCAAAATAGCAATCAGCAGGATATAACGGAGCCCTTAAGGTGTCCCAAGGGGTATTTTAGTGAAAAAAAAAGTTTAGATGAAATAGAACGAAAGGTATTTATTTTTGATACTAATACCTTCAACTCTTAGCCTTGATTAATACGGGCCTAAAATTAAAAGCTGAGGAAGAAAACCCGTATGCTCTTTTACATCAATTAAATTGAATCTCCAAAAAGCCAAGGACGAAAAGACCGCGGCTTTCATATTATTCTGTACTAGTTAAGTCCAGAAATATGACAAATCGATATCAAATTATTCTTCATTATTTCTCGCACATATTCAATGAGAAACCGTTTTCTCAAATTCAAGAAACAATGTGATAAAAAAATAAGGAGAATAAAAAAATAGGAAATGAACCTGATCGATCGAAGAATAGCCGCAAAGAACAAAGTCGTAAATCCACGAGTAAATTTACGAGCAAGTCGTAAATAGATACGAGATAAAACATTCAGCATGACAGACAAAACGCCAGAGTGGTCAATTTCAGCAACGTAATCGACGCAGAAATCCACGTCACTGACGACTGGATATGCTGCGAGTAAAGCTCGACACCACTTCGCCATTCATTGAAAACTGCACCCACAGCGAGCAGGATAATTCACACCAGCGCTTCACTACGCGGCTGCCATGAGAGATTGATGGGTATCACAGGACGACGGGTGTGAATTACCCGAGTAACGTACCTATTATCGATTTTACTGCGATAAAAGAAAACCTAGAAAAACTAACGGCACAAACCAATAAGGTACGACAACTAATCTGAGGGTAGTAGTAAATAATACAGTGCACTCTTCAACAGAAATTGGAGTAACTACCTCGCAACTCCAATCAAGTATTATAACATTAAACACAATACTATGCCCAAAAAGGTGGGTTAACGAATTTCTCGTGAACAACCCTCACATTCACGTTCCCTAATTGAAATACTGAATAAGCTTCAAAACTTATATTCTCGAAATTTATGTATACCCGATAAAAAGTAATTGAAAGTAGAAGTGAACCTTTACGTATATTACCTTGTAAAACACTCAAAATGGCCAGAACCACTGCTTTCTCATGGATTCGGCTGAAGTTAGCTGTTTGGAAGCTGGTTCCATTACACCCTTTGCTTCACACCCTTTTCCGTCGTTGGTTACTACGCGAAAATTTTAACATACCAAAAAATCCTGTAGAACTTGACACATTAATATTTGCTCCCAAAATTTCCAGAATAATTGCTTAATTAAACCAACAATCGCACTTATCCGTTTTAAAACTACCCCGACATAGTTTGGGGCGGAATGTTAGCCGTAATCAAATACCCTAAATTTTTAAGAGCAAATGACGACCCATACAAATTTTGAAGCATAAATAATGAGCAAACAGTTAAGTTGAGGGAAGAATATCTCACATTGGTTCAACGGGTGAAATTCGATCTTATTTCATTATAATTATTCACAGAGGGTTTAGTGTCATTCGTCGTTCTAATTACATTCTCTGTTATGGTCGCGGTTTAAAAACTTTTTGGTTCAATGAAAAATAAAAAATATGGCGGTATTTAGTCTTAAAAAGTGGCCCGTGAGCAAAGAGAGAATCAAGATGGCTCGAGTTTCACTTATGAATAAATACCGGCTGATCGATGACTCATGAAATAGGACAACTCGCCACTTGGCGCGCCAAAGCGCTCATCCCCTTTGCGGGAATCCTACTCAAGGAGAGAGATCTGCATTGGCCGACACGATCCGTCTGGTCAAGCAGCGCACAGGGGGAAAAAGTGCATCACTTGATTTCTTACAGAAAAAATATTAATTCTCGAATACCTTAGGGTTTTTGAGGGGAAAAATACCCTCATGAGACAGACCAAAACCACTTCCAGATTTAATAAATTAAAAAAAAAAAACATTTTTTCCGATAGTAATTCGATTTACGCGCGCCCTCTTTTAGCTCACTACGTTTCATCTTTTGATTCTGTTCCAAATAAACTATCCCAATTCAACAATACTGAACAAATATACCAAATATTACATGCAAAAGTAATGGTAAACTGTAATCAATTCTTTTTACGTAATTCAGAAATTCCGCGACATCATATCCAAGTGAAGATGTTTGAAGATAACTGTGACGTGAGGGTAACTTTTTGATTTACAACTCGTTTTTATGGCCTAATTTGCACAGTGAAAATAGTACTTTTATGCAAAAAAAAATGGGTCCACTATTTTCACCAGCTGGACAACAAACACTTAAAAATTATCATCATTCAAAGCTTTGACACCGACACTACATCGAATATACATCAACAATATTCATACTGCTCAAATAGTATAATCAGTTCTATTAGCTTAAAAAGCCATAACCTAATATAAAAATAAAACTATTCGTGTGTGTCTTCATCCTAACACAGATTTTTTCAACGAAGCAAACTATGCGATAAACGAAGTCTTCCAGAAGAGGTAGCTGTCGATCCAATGGAAATTTCAACTACAGTACTTCATTATTTCCTGCTATGAATTCCATCAATTTGCACGCGTTGAGAATATTTACCATGTTACGACTTATGAGTCAAAAAATATAAAAACCATTTGTGATGAATGTCACCAGACAAAGAAACCGACAGGTATCTAATACATTAATTCGTCAAACAGGCATTCTTATGCAGGTAAAAATAGGATAAGCTGGTTGCGTTGACTTCTCTGAAAACTTAACAAATGATAAAAAAATGTTTCCACAAAAATCCGAGTAACGGTCGAATAGTTTTGAAATCAAAATATCAAACCATTTCTAGGTATCCAAAGAATGGGTGATTCTGAATATGGTGTGGAAAAGGGGTAGATATAGATGGCATCCTAGAGATGATATAGGGAGGAATTACGAATATAGGATAAAATCCAACCATTGAAAAGTAAATGCTTACAGTGAAATCAATAATCAAAACAACTGAGACAAATTGTGCTCTTTTTCTCTCTCCTTTTTTCAAATGACGTCGAGGAGGAATCTTAATGCGGAGAGCAGTAATCAATCAGCTGCGGTCGGCTCGGATCTTTCAAAAACGCCAAGTAGAAGCGTTACGGAATGATTTTTTTATTTACTCGTTTATTTTTTTAATGTTCACCGCTGCGATGAGAGCCCATCCCCCTTCGCCGAAGGAGGGCCGTGTCCCATGTACTTAGTCGTCACAGCCGCGCTGCAGCCGCATTCCGGCTGAACCAACGCGTATCACACAGCCCCTCCACCTCCATTAGATTCATCCCTCCCCTTCCCCAGTTCTCCATGCGACGTCACCACACAGAGTACCAACCTCGAAAAGCCGAACAGATCGCTCAAATCATCGAAATACGACTCCGCCTCATTTCGCCAACTTCGGAGAGAAAGAGAGCATACTCGCGCTTGAACTCTCGCAGGAACGGAGAGCAAGTAAAAGTGAGAAACTCCCTCTCGATGCGAGATTCAAGTAAAAAAATAACACGATGCTACAAAACTGGACGGAAAATAAGAAGCGATTCGTATAGTGTTATACTTCGAAACATTACGTACCTAATTTCATAATAACAATTATCTTTTATATAATTTTCATGCATAAGTACTATTTCGCACATCACCCGAAAAACACTCTAAAACTCGGAAAACGAATACTTGTGTAAAATAAGCTTGTTGATGTTTTTTTGTTATTACATTGCACACACTTTAAAAAGGCTGGTTAACTAAAATCGACAAATTGCCTCTATCCTCACGTCCCTGCGGCTTCATCAGAGAAAACCAATTCATCCATGGAAAAACTCTTAAGTTTTGCTTTTAAAAAAATATGAGAAAACAATCCCTAATTGTAGAAAAAATAAGGGAAGTTGTGCGGATGAACATAAACGATAAAAATTTAAAACCATAAAGGAGATTTAATTTTGGGCTTGGGACAAAATAATGAATCCCCAGCCACGATGGAAGACCCAACGCAATTATCGGGGTAAAACTATGACGAGAATCGTCTAACTATCGCAACCAAATGCTATTACACGAAATATTTATGAATACATATATAATTCTTTGAGTTCTGGCGCAGGACTGTAGAAAAATGAAGGCAATATTTCATTTGACAGACTTGAGGACGGTTCTCTCATTGCCTGGGTGGAAGAAATGAGAGAGCATTTGCTAATGACAAAGCTCGTCTTAACGAATTCCGTGGAATCCTTATCCTTTTCAAATGCATCGATTCATTCCAACACTAGTTCTAATTAAGGTAAAAGTCAGGCCAAGAAAAGAATGTGGACGAATTTTAGATGAGGATCCCTTGCTATGATTATCTATGCGCAAAAGATTCCAAAAAGAGTAATAAAGGTAGATCCAAAGCAAGAATAAGAATGAAATTGAGGAGGCAAAGGAGAGCGGGAACAAGAGAAAAATCTTGAAAACGAGACGGCCAAGGAAAAAAGACGTTGGAAAACTTCAAGTCGATAGAAAAAAGTATTAGTGGTAGCCAGAGAAAGGCATGCAAGAGGCCAAGGTTCTAATAAGGGAGAATTCCAAGCACGCGACAAAGAGAGGGGGAAAACACATCGCCATGTCTGCGGCGTGAGAATTTTGTTGAGAGGATTAGGATAAAATGTGTTCTGCGAGTAATTAACAGATAAATGTCAACTCATACACACAGTTCAAACAAAATCTGACCGTATATATGAATCCCAACGATAAATATAACCTCGAGGCATTTTAACTGTAAAAATTGCCTACACGAAACAATAGTTAAAAGCATATATGCTTATCAGGTGTAATTCGATACGACGGGTATCCGAGGAGAGGAGACTAGTATGAATTACCATACTCAGCATCGAAAATGACCGAACACGTTGCAATATATTTCTTGCCACAATAGAGATAATAATTGAAGCTGAATACATTATAAGAACGGATTTAGAAATATCGCTAAAGTCAAACCTTAAATGAGATAGGAATTATAAACAAAATTCTACAAAAAAATATGCCATTTCTCCCCAATTAAGGAGAAGAAATATTATTTCATGAAAAAATGCCTGTTCTTGAGTATTTTATTTTTACAAATTTTTATGCAACAGCGATATCGTTCTATAAACGATAGCAGCGCATTTTTGAAGCAACGTGGGTTACTGTTAAATTTGAAGAATTCAAAATAGTTTAAATATGGGAATATTTATACACATTAAAAATTCCGCGCATACGAATTTACACGATGAAATGAGAGACAATTAATTTGTAGAAGCAACAAATAATAGCTAGCAAATATTAATATAACTAACAAAAACACTGAAGAAATTATTTACTTCGAATTAGTCAAACGATAATGCGTTGGTGATGTTTGCATCAATTCTTAAAGCAATTTTGAAATAATAACCACCGAGAAAAATCAAAATGAAATGCGAAAAAAATGGCTTGGGATACAACAGTAAAATAAGCATACTATGCCAACTTCTTCTTGTCCTGAGTGACACATTTAAAATTCTGGAGACGGAAAAATGGGGCCATATAGCCCGTTAAAATGTTGCAACGCCAGAACTTGCGCCTGCAGGATTCGCTTCGAGCTAACGACGAGGGAGACTTTCGCACCGGAGGGAGCGGTAAGGACGAAGGAGGTGAAAATTCCCCAGGGTACAGCACCAAGGCGCATGATGTGCGAGGAGAACAATAGAGAATAGTGACTCGTAGCGCTCTGGACCAAAAGAAGAAATTAAGCGCGCCGTGTTGGCACAAGATGGCGACACTAGGCCGGCAATTGTTTTTTGCCCCTTTAGGGACTGATAGAGAAAAAAAAATGAAAAGCTAGAGAAGAGGATTGATGGGTCGGCGAGTAAATCCAGGATTCCCATTGAAAAGGGACGCGCTCGTGCCCCAAAGGACGAGATTTAGCGAAGATAAAACTGGCACTTCCTCGGGATTAAAGGGAGCACTTTAAAGTGCACTATTCTGTCCACTGGATGGGATGGCAAACTTCGGGACTCTCGAAGCATCTACTCGACGAAAGAAACCTAATCCCAACAATGAGTCACTCTCCACTTCCCTTGAATTCAATCTGATGATTTCCTATCGACATTAACCTCGTGTAAACATATCTGACGTATTTCCCCATGAACCAACGAGGTAGGCCACCCGGAGAAAGGCTCAACAACTTTGGTAATTCAAGGTATTCTGATTAGGAGGAAAGGGGTAATAATCAAGTTAAAGGTAGGAAAAAGACCCGGAATGAGTATGAAGTAACTTTCCCTTAAGTCCAAAAAAAATACGAATGACATTCAGATAATTGCCCGAAAACTGGCACCCAGTTATACTTTAAAACTGATATCGAACAGCCATTAACACAGAAAATATTGCAAAGCAGTGCCTTCGTACAAAGTAATTTCCAACCCGAGATAAAATTAAGTCATTAAAATCACAGTGAAATGAGTGAAACTGAAGCAACATCTTTGATATTTGGTAACGCCTTATCATTTGGTAATGCCTATTTATCTCCGTTACTTGATTATGTAGACTTCAGACAATCTTACATCACCGCCAAAGCGCTCGTGGCCAAATAATGGCATCGCCACGTTGAAACCCTAATTAGATAAATTATTTTAACAAAATTGTCCTAAGGACTACTCACGAACTCAGAAGAAAAGTTCCCAAGAAAAAACACCACGGTCAACTTACCTGGAATAAGAAAGAAAATAGCCATTAGAAAAAGTTGAAAAGTGAAATACATTATATTTTTTAAAAAATGCGCAGCATAATTATTTTAACTATGAAAACTTACACAGGAAGCTTTGATATGACATTGCAGCGACCGTTTCAGCAATAATATTCAAATCAATCGGTACTGGGTAAGCTACAGAGAAGCAATGTAAGACAGTAAATGAAGCATGAATTTTATAATTATCATTAAAATTATCACTCTTTACATACGAAAGACACCTGCTTAAGAAAAATTTACCACCATTACATAACGTATTCACGTTTTGAATCCGAAGTCTGAAGATCTGGTCGAGTAATGATTGAGGATAAAAATAAACCTTATCAGATTCAATCCAGGATCTTTAGCCACATAACACTGATCACGAAAATACGTTAAAAGAACTTGAATATTTTAAAGCATCCTACCAATTATTCCCTCTGTTCTTTTTAAAACAAATGAATATAAATTTTTGCATAACTAGTAGGGCTTTAAACTGTAATTGGGGTGAATATTCGTTTAGATTTACGGTCCCCCCATGTCAACCTCTTTAACAGCGTATAGATAGATAACTACTAAATATAATTATAAACTCTTAACAAAAACAGTTAAGTTATAACCAATTTTTATTGATGATTATTTCCCCAATCATATACCGCAGCAAACAGAGGAGATTTAACAACGAATTCCTAAAGGTTCGTTAATCCCCACAATCAAATTACATTAAGCAACCCTAGAAGGTTATGGACAATCGAAACGATATAAAAATTGGCGCCACTGTAATGTACCACTAATATTTACTGTTATTAATGCTTCCCAAACTCGCCTTCAATCGAACGTTCACCCAGATTTATACCTGACCCGAGAACAAGAAGATAATTATTCTGCAATCCGTTCAGATTATAAAACCGCACACTTAAACTGAAACACCCAAAAATATCCCGGATATGCAACAAAAACAACGAAAGACCTCGCAGGCGATTTGCATACGGAATACGGAGTAACCGCAATTCGCTGGGAAACCGAGATAAATACGGAGCAGCGAGAAGTGAAAGGCGATGAAGGAAGCGAAACCCTGGAACGTAGGGGGGCATGGAGTGTTGGGACTAGGCCTATCGGTATATTTTCGGAAAAGAGCAACCACCGAGGGACATGTCCCGCCTCGATCGGATAAGGCATTAGAGCCACGTGGGACTGTGATAAACTGATAGATCCGATCAATGAAGAGCCCCTCTGAAGCTCAGGAGGTGGAGCTGGGATACACGATATATCTCACGCGAGGAAACTGGCGTGACGTTCGACAGCCAAGACCGCTGGGACACCAAGGAAACGACACAAACAATTTATATCGGGAGAAAGCCTATTTAGACGTCGAGCACTCACGTAACAATTTTTTTCATAATTTATTAAACAAATTGTTATGATATTTATAATTCCACGGCTAACCCAAATGATAAAATAGTAAAAAAA
This sequence comes from Ischnura elegans, assembly GCF_921293095.1. Classification (NCBI taxonomy): domain Eukaryota; kingdom Metazoa; phylum Arthropoda; class Insecta; order Odonata; family Coenagrionidae; genus Ischnura; species Ischnura elegans. Next base: position 23,423,311 of record NC_060255.1, read on the forward strand.
AATAAACGCACACTAAATAATTCCAGTCAAAGGTTTGTATGAATAAAATAGAACGATAACTTCCTTACGATTTATTGTCATCATTTCAATGATTAGTTTCACGATCAAAAGAAAGGAATTCATTTTCTCCCACTCTACTTCGTTAGAAATAACAGGAAAAGATGAAGTAGTTTCGCTACGGCAGTCATGGGGCTATAGAGTTCCCCGTTGCAATAAGAACAACACCATACTTCAAACTTAGAACAATCACATAAAAATTCTCCTATTTCTCAAAAAGCAGCAGAAAACGTACTGCAGCTAACGATGTGATAAAAACAATTAAATGGTACGCCCGTATAAAATAAGCAATTAACAGTTAATAAGAAGAGAGAAGGGATAAGTTGTCAGGAAAACTACAGCCGAGCCGGTACAAGCATTAAACAGCAGGGAAAGAAATAGCACTACTATTTTCCTTCCCAGCATTTGCTCTAAAACAAAAACAGTAGTACGTATTCTAAAGGCCTGGTTACACGGTACATGAGAATGTACAAGAAAATGTGAGAATGTCTGAATCTCAGAATTAACGCGAAAATGCACCGTGTAACCACGCAAAATGTAAGAATGTATGAATTTCTGAACGCCTGCTCTAATTTCGTTCAGACAATCATACAATTTGAACTCAGAGTCACATGGTGGCAGACTACAAAAACGACACATTCATTTCATCTGGCTTGTATAGGCGACTTCTTTGTTTACGTACGGCCCCGATAGTTATTTCGATTTGATATGATCTTGCTTGACTTGGATATCTCACTGATTGGATATGGGTAGCGAAAGAATGGAACACAAGAAAAGGGGATGGGTAAAAGGAAGGATCAGATGGAAAGGCCATTAATGTATGAACCGCGAGAATTATCCAAGATTGAGATCCAAATGATCGTTATAAGGTCATAAAAAAGCATGTGATAGGCAAAGAAATAAGATTCAAGTACTATTTACGCTGTATTTACTCAAGTTCCTGTTTTTGAATCGAGACCGACTGCAAATCGAGTCGAAATTTTAGGTGTTGCGTTGACATGCAGCGAACGTTATGGGCATCGCATATTGAATTTACCTTGCCAAAAGCCTCATATTTCTCGTATATTCCTGTAGCGTGCCCCGATTCACAGGAGACGGATGGAGAGAAATCACGACACACTCGCTTTCAAGTCTAAAATTCAACTGTCTTTATTATGTCCTGTTTATTATATCACAAGGCTTAAGGGCACGAGAAATTTTGTTAGGGGCACGTGAATATTCCTTGTTAGGGGCTCCTTGTGACGAGAGGCCGGCCGCCCATTACATTCCTTATTTTTCACCGTGGTTTAATCGTAATCAGTATTTATTCTCGTAAACAGCCACTTTCCTTATAATTTGATCCTACAATGGGTAGAATGATAGGTACATTTATAGAGTTGTTTACAAAGTGAAATAAGTAACTTGATAAAATCCTGCGGTAACCCTGATTTAAGAGTGTACTTACGTTGAGGATATCCCGTTGACAATATAGATAATGTATTTGACTCCATTCTGTGGATCATCAACCACTTATTGCTCTTTTTTTGTCCCTTCGAACACAAGCAAAAAACTTCTCCGGCGAGTAAATAGAGGTACTAGACGCCGGGGCACTTTATATGGTTTTATGGGATACACGATTTATATGGTTTTCACACGTTTTTCTATTGAAGGAACATGCTGCAATACACTTACTGCATTAAGCAAATGATGTAGGTGTGTAACGTAGATCACAATCTCCAATCAACTTATTTTAATTTAATCTTTCCAAAGCCCCCCAAACAATCGCCTTTATTTATTTCAACAACGCCTTGGCAACCCAATATATTCACAATCCGAAGTTTGACGTTAAAGCAGCAATTATATTCGCCAAATTTGTGTTTGAGTCCCTACATAGACAGTTTTTCTATCCACTTCCTCAGTCTGTCATCAGTGGATTCCAGGCCGTGATGTAACGCGCGCACGCTCCGTCACGTGTTTTCAAACAGTCGATGAAGATTATTTTTAAAGACTCATATCTCAGCTGTAAAACATTATTCATCCGCGAAATTTTCGGCAAGTACATTTGAAGTAAGGATCTTATTATTCTAGTACTTTTAAAAAAGTTTGCATGTTCCCCATTCGTTTATATTTGAAGTTAACATAATTTGTTGCGCATTAAAAAATGTACGAAAAAATGTCCGAAAAAATGTACCGTGTAACCACCTACTCGTGGATCTTGTCCATGAGAATGTACAAGAATCTGTTCAGAAAACCATTCAGAAAAATGTACAGATTCTTGTACATTCTAATGTACCGTGTAACCAGGCCTTAATACGCTCCGCAAACGCATTCATACATTTCAAAATCTCCATTATTCTCTTTTATTCCCTCTACTTCCACCATATTAATGACTCACGTATCTCGTACTACCCACAGGTCGGTATGCACATGTATTCGAGTCACGCTAAGGACTGTTAGCAAGAAGTTACAAAAAGAAGTTTGTAAAATATTATCTGGATAAGTAACTATCCAGAAAATATTTTACAAACATAATGTGTAATTTGATATTTCTGGTGGGAAAATGTGAAATCAATGCATAACTACAGATAAAAAATATATGCGCAACTTACAATCCTAAAATATTTCATCCGACCGGTTTTACTTCTTACCTGATGGTGCTATGAAAGCTGGTCGCATTTAAAACTTTACAATTGGAGGTTGCCTTTATTTTTATACTGAAATTATGGAACTAACGGAGGAAACAAATACTACACAAAATTCCAAGGCTGCCAGTGACATCCCGTTGGCGCCGCAAATAACCACGTACAGAGAGCAAAGAGATCATTGCACCAACACAATGAGCTCTGAGAATCACAGGCTAGAAATGGAGGTCGGTTTCTCACACCTCATCAATCGATATTGGATCCAAGACACGCTTCGCGCCCGTCCCATAAACGTCGCCTGCGAGCAAGAACTTGTCTCCCCCATTAAAGTACTCGACGTGAGGCACAGTCGGGGAAAAACGTTAACATTGACCCATTAATCTGCGACGACTTCTCGTCCTCTCGACTCCTTGATCTCTCAGAGTGAAGACCCTTCCCTCCCCCGTCCCCTGGCGCCAATAGCGCCGGAGAAGCGGGGCGGTCGAGACCGCAATCTCGAAATAAATTGAACGTAGGGTGGCGGCGATGAGAAAGATGACGGAATTCTCCCATTGGACGCTTGGATGGACGAAAATGGGTCATCAACCACGCTTTAACTGCATTACGTACCCTCTCTCCGTTTGTTCGAGTTATTACGGATCCCACCGAAACCCAGTCGCGAGCCCGGAGACATACAATTCACTACCCGCTGAAATTAAACAATTTATGCTCTCAAATTAAATGCAAAGATTTGCCAAAGACCGGTTTTTCTCCCAAGAAATAATTGAAAATTTATTTTGACATTGTTTCTGTAACAACACTTATGTAATATTTACGGCATTATTTTTTAGGCATACATTTTTGTTATTTAATGGTGGCTCAATTCTGGTCTTATGACCTTGGAGACCACCTAAAGCTCCCTCTCCGTTGTTATTATCAGCTGTATAACCAAAATGTTGGGAGTAAATAAGTCATTATTAATATATATTTTTAAAGAGAGAAGAAAGTGGAGTTTCGTTTGCGGAATTCCTCCGATACGGGCGAGGAAATACATATTTCGAATGCATCCATTTATTGCCAACATCAGGTAAATTCAATCAAGTAAATAACCGCGGACAGGTCATAGGCGTATCTTTATGGAGTCACACGACCATCTAGGAGAAATAATCACGAGTCTGGACCGAGATACACAAATTAAACGGTCAAGGCAAAATATTTTTCCTCTGTGGAATTTACGCACATAATAATAATATCGAATGATTTTAATAAATACATTTCTCTTCTTATTAAGGCGACTTTACGAATCGCCACAAAGGAGCAATCTCAAGTCTGTAGCTATGAACTCAATGTCACCATATCAAATTAAAATTAACTCATTCTTCTCACACGTTACTTAGTCTAGGCATTTTCAAACGGCAACATAGACCCAATCACCACCATTAAAATTTTGAATGAAGACTTTTGCATAGATAACTATTAGTTGAGATTCGTTTATATTGAGTTATAGAAATCTTTGGTAAAATTGGTCCTGTCCTGAAAGGATAGGGCGAAAATGCTGTCGCGCAAGTAAATCCATGCGGCAGAATAGTATGGAGATGGACTCCTTTGATTCCAAAGACCGCAGAAGTGACCGAGTTTTCGCCATCATAAAACAAGTGCATTTATCACGTAGTATAATTGTGCATTATCGGCAAATAAGAATGGCGGATCTTCGGGCTTCTCAACGGGTTCTCTCACCAGCTATTCACAGGCAGCATAGGCAGACATGGTGACCATGAAACCCAGTGGCAAAGTCGAGAAGAATTCATTATTTGATGAACTTCAGTTTTAAAATAAAAGTTCGCCATCATCCTAGACATTTATTTATTCCGTAGATTCTATGAAATGTACTGCGTCGGGAGAATTTGTGACCGTAACTACCTATCATTGGTGCCAAAACATAGGACCTAGATCGTGGGTGGCGAACCTATTACAAGAGGAGCATTTTTTCAGATACGCACACCCAGGATGAAGCTAAGGGGCAATAGCTTGGGTCAGCACCTAGATCGTCGAGCGAGTCTAATTTAATACAGATTGGCACTCAATCGCCATAAGATTCGCCACCCATCCCCTAGATCATACGCTTGCCGTGATAGTGACAGCTAAATCGGGTACTACCAAAGCTTAAAGCACTATTTGAACAAGTTTACAATTTCATAAACATAGTCCGAAAACGAGATAAAAAGCTAGACTTATAAATAATGAGCCACTGAGTTTAAAGCAATGATTACAACGGCTACAAGTGAAGTAAACTAAGTAAAGACAACGGAAATGTTTACGTAATAATACTGAATCCATTAAACGGCAGAATACACCACGAATTTCGAGTGTATCACTGGCATACTTTAATAAGCCCTGATTCATACCCGATGCCATACTGGGAAAACTAAAGCATCACGTGGACTGCAGGCTTAAAAATACAAAAATCAGCAGAGCACCCCGGACTAAGAAGACAACCTTTCATGTAGTTTGAAACAAAAATTTTAAAATGGATGGCACACAGGAGGCACAGGGGATGGATTTCGGAGGAAAAAGATCGCAGTAGACGATGGAGGAATAACTTTGAAAAAAATAGCTCTACCAGCACATGATACAAACAAGGTGAAGGGCCAATACAAGTTACACAGATACAAGTTAACAAAAATAATGCTCCACAAGTTTCGCGTCATTTATATCCGCGCTTAAATCTCAAAAAGCTTTTTAAAAGCAATTACCTCGCGCAAAATGGAAGCCAAAGCATGATAAGAAGTCATGCAAGAAAGCGTATAAATCCTAACTTGCACGATATCCACCTTTATATCCAAGCGGGTGGTAAAAGTTGAAATAAGCGAAGTCAAAATAAAACGTCATGAAAAGAACCTTAACATCACGCAATATGAATTCTAATTTGAGCTAAAAATAAAGCAGTGTCCACAGAGAACGCTATTATATTCCCGCCAAAACGAAAGACGTCCACCTTGGTCTCTAGGGATTAAATATGGATGAAATTAGGAAAATTATACAGAGCTCATAAATTCAAATAATACCATCACGTCGACCTTAGTCATTCAATCAGTAATATTCCGCATACTTGAGTAAATACATACTCGAAAGCTTCTCGGAAGGGAAAGATTCATGGAAAGCTTCACGTATGAAATGGAATAATTACACTGGACATAATTTGTGGATCACCTTAAATTACGCAACTATTTAATACTAATTGTGAGCTAACTCCGCTCCGAAGGCATTACATGAAGGCGTTTATAGCAACACTCGATTGAGATAGTTAACCAAAATAATTGCATACATTATATTGAAAAATGTTTCATCGTGTAACGCTTGAACGATCTTTAGCATACGATCGAGAAATAACGTAATCAGATACTCGAATATTTGTTAACAATTAATGTTCGCTAACAATACCGGTTGAAAATCTTAATTTAATCAGCGATAAGCTGCTTAAAAATCGCGTCAACCATTGAAATTAGGGATATTTCGATAGGCTGGCTCTGATCCTCCTCTTCTGTGCCTATATTATTCGCAGCATTCGAGTGCTCAATTGATGGAATGCCCTATCTGCAATTAAAATTACTGCGAAGGCGATTCGGTACCAATCGATGCAAGAATCCTTAATCCTAGAAATCCATACTCAAATTGGCTACACCATTTGGCATGAAAAAACTTGAATTTTCACCAGTATTTTCCTGGGGATTGAATCTTTGTAGGCGTGATCTCCGCGATGCCCAACATGCTTCTGGAAGGAATATCGACCTACTTATTTAACGGAGAAAATATACTTATTTATTTAAAATTAGCATAGGATGACGAAGATAGCTAATAGATTCAAAGCAGACCGACCCAAAGGTACACAGCATTGTGCATGAGAAAAAGTACTTTTTCCCGTGGGTGAATGACACTTCTTCAAAAAATAGCCTAAAATTGTTAAATTGTTTTATTCGCCTTTGAGTCTAAGCCCTTTATTATTAGCAGAACAATCAAATATATTGAAAAAAATATCATAATCGTGGAAAGTTGCAAGAATTTGTTTCGACATGGAAAAATTCCACTCCATCATGCTTGAATCTACGGATTTCAATCAGATATTCTTAATTATCATGCCAACCACCACCATCATTACGGAGCGGGATAAGGAAAAATATTCCCATTTATATTCCGACCCATAAACGCTTTTGGTGGATATCTCATTTCTCGGGGCTGGCAACTCCATCCTATCTGGTTCCCACGCATTGAGGGTGCTTGCATGCATGAGCCAGGATGCATGAAGCTGTTATCTTCCTCTGAGAGCATTCCCTCTTTTGATCATTGAGTGCGTTCAGCCGGAAAGGAAGCTTTGAAAACGATCGGGTCATCGGGTGAGCGATGATTGACTGTCGATCACCCCTGCACGCCAGCTAAAACGCAATGCTGTGCACCTCTCGCTATTCTTTGAAGCTATTAACTAGCTCCGTCGTCCTATGGTAATTTCAAATAAATGAACCCATTTTCTCCGTTAAAGAAATAGGTCGATATACCTTCCAGCAGCTTGTTTGTTATCGCGGAGTGCACGACCACAAAGATACAACGAAAGAATGAATTGCAGAATGCCTAATATTTCTCGTGAAGTGTCCACGGAAACAATTTACGTGTCGAACGAGTTCACAGTTTATTTAGCTTTTTTATGACCATAAAGTAAATCAATATGAGCATAAGATAAAACAAAAACGAGAAAAAGTACATTTCCCGGGTGTTAATGACACTTCCCCAGTAATAATTGTTTTATTCGCCTTTGGAGCTTTAACCCTTTCCGCAAAAGCAAACTAATAACTAAAGCTCAATACTAATAAAATTAACTCTATGGTGTATCTACAATTGTTTGCCAGTTAACTTAGTGGAACTTGCTCACGGCAGGTTAATTATTCATGATAGAACTTCCACACTGCTTTATTTGGTACAAACTCGACCGGTTGCAACATTCACGTGTCATTATTAAAAGGAAATATTGGTATAAGTAATAATAATGACACGAAAGTGATGAAACCGGTCTAGATTGTACAGCGAAATTAAGCTGTGTATTATTGACAAACTTTTTCTACACAGTAATTTAACTTAAGGACAGTTTTAGAACTAATTCTCCACACCACGCGCCAAGTATATTTGTTCAACAACGACAATCTTCACTTCGTGGAAGTTATTAATATGCATCGATATGTATTCGTATTTTCCACTTAAGTATAATATTTGTACAACATGTTTCACGTTTTTTTTCCGAAATTTTACACACCGTATGAAAAGAACTGAAAATGGATGCTTTGGAACAAACAAAAATTAGAAGATTCATATTAGACCCCAACAATACTCACTGCAACAAGCATCTATTTCAACGCCCCCCTCCTTTTTTATTCACGTTAAGTCAAAATTAAAAGTACACGTCCTATGCATGCCATATCCAAACTTTAATCCAGACAAGTACTATACTAAATATTTTAGCATCATTTCTGAGGTAATTAACTGGCAAAATTGCTAGTGATTAAAAAAAATCCTATATACCGGATGCTTCAAAATGAATAGCGTGGTATTAACGCTTCATAATATTTATTACACTTAACTGACAGCTATAAATTATACATCAAATGAAGAAGAAACCCATACAGTAATTCTTCTGCTTTCATTCGTCAGAGAGCGTTAGTAGCAAAGACAGTGACAAGTGAACACAAAGCTCTTAGTGTTTTACTGTTTGTAAAGACGTAATATGTCGTTACCTTGCAACTTGCGTTCCATATTAAGTTTGGTTGTAATGTGGTTGTAATCCTCCAGGTGACAATAGCATCCGTACATCCACTAACAGCTGACCTCAACGGATTAAGAAACGGGATTTGCAGCAGCTGTTGCAACAATTTCTCGAGATACTCGAATCAACGTTTGGGAAGAACTCATGTGGAGTGTGACAGATGGTGCTCACATGGAACACTGCTTGTAGACTTGTATAAAAAAACGTTCGAGTTGCCCTTTCATTTAAAAGTATTATTTATAGCTGTTAGTCCAGTGTAATAATATTAGAAAACGTTAAAGACCCGCTATTCATTCCCGCTAACACCCGGCATTTATACTTTTATGTCTTTTGTACGATTTATTTATGCACGTTATTTTCACTATTTCGAATTTTTTTTTTAATCATACATAACTGGGTTCAAACAAAATTGTAACAAAAAACAAACAAGAATTATATAATGTCCATGTACCTGATGATGCTGCTTAGAGGTGAACCATGTTGTATTTATAAGCATAAGCTTATAAGCATTAAAGTTTAGCGGAAAAGTACGAATACATGATTATGAATCCAACTATATTTTTATTCCTGGCAATTATGATGATCACACCCTTTTTTGCACTCTTTTTATCGCCCAAGGCCTCATTTATAATAGAAAACCCTGCACGCTCCATTTTAAATTTTTCTCTCCGGCTCACTCGCCTCTCCATCCCTCCACCTGTTAGCTCCCCCCGCTGCTTCTGAAATATTCATTCCCCAAAAACCTTTCCCAGCGCCCTATTCCAAGTCGCACTTTTCTCTAGCCTCGTTTGAAGTTGGTAAGCGGATTTTTAACACAGCACCCACGCTCGTTACAGTATCCTGGAAGCCAGGGTAAAAGTCGGTCCGCACTCCCACTGAACATGATGATACTTGGAGAATTTCAGAAGGGACAATCTTCGGCAACGCTAGTCACCGACGTGGAACACAAAAAAGCAAGAAAAGTTTTAAAAATCCTGTTGTTTATCCTCCTAATAGTACGCATTAGTACTACACCGTACACAGTAGCCGTCATACACAGTACTACATGCTACAACGTGCTCCAAATTCATGCATTAGGTTTATTATTAAACTTCGCAAATATGTCCACATTACCCCCAACTACAATCAACTTAGAAGGCTCGATTTTAAAACCCGAAGGAAATATTTCCTCGATTTAATTTTACTGCTTATTTAAAGAAAAATTCCCTTAATATTTTTATGACACATGCTTTGATGGTGGAAACGTGGACACTGAGGAAAGAAGACGAGAGAAGATTGGAGGCATTCGAGATGTGGGTATGGAGAAGAATGGAAAGGGTGAAATGGACGGAGAGGAAAAGGAACGACGAAGTGCTGGATATGGTTGGCGAGGAGAGGCAGCTCCTGGATGAGATACGGAAGAGACAGAAGGTATGGATGGAGTTAGTGCTTAGCGGGGAGGGGATGTTAATAATGGTGTTAGAGGGTAGAATGTTAGGGAAGCGTGGGAGGGGAAGGAAAAGAATAGGATTTTTGGATAGATTGAAGGAGAGTGTGCCTTACAGTGAATTGAAGAAGGTAGTGCTGGAAGGAAAGGGAGGCTCCCAGATCACTTCTTGAATACTCCATGGAAACCTACCTTAATCGGTAGAGTACTATAATAATAATGCTTTGATGCTTTCTCGTCGAATAATGTGGGTAAACTTTTCTCGAGATTCCCACCGGGTTAATTTATTAATATTAGTCAACGTTTAAAGTTCCGACTCGGGCCTCATCATTAGGGCTGCTCAATGTTATTATATTTGTATTTGAAAAAAATCACTGCAGGAGCACGTTGCCCTTGGACTCGTCAAGAAACCAATGGAGTGTCATAGCATGATCCAAACAGGCGTCGCCAAACAGTTTGAATTATAAGGGTCTTTCTAGCAGGATAAGGGGACCACATGAGAACAGTGAACATAAAATGCCGAATAGCACACGACCCGAGGCCATTCCACCGCGATCCAAGAGTACCATGGTAAAAATACGACAGTCTCAATGCTTTAGACACAAGCAGATTTTACTTCAACGACGTCACACAAGACAAAATATTTTTTTTAGCGTGACCATAAAAACAAGCGTCACGAGTAAGTTATAAGTCCAGGAGCAGGTTATTCAGAAGATTTTTTTTAATCAATCTAATATTAAACATGCACAGAAACCATTCTCGTACTGATTTCATCAAATACTAGGCATACAAGTTGATCCATTGACAATAAGATAAAAAATGAATTAATTATATCCACACCACTGTTGAGTTGTAATTATTATAAATATGACAAAATCATTGCCAAGGTGAGGAAATATGTTAAATTAATAAAAACTGGAAGCAAATTTTTTGTCAATTTTGTATCGGCACTTAAAAAGAAAAAAGGGTTAATTCAGAGGTTAACGAGGACCATTCCACTTCGCTAAGAAAATTTACGAAACGGTATCACAGGACTAACGCTACTAATCTTTTGAACATGACTAATTGAACCTTACCAATACACTTTTCCTACTTTTTCCTAAAGACATCTACAGAAAGACAAGGATCCTGTTCATAGATTATAAGTTTTGACGTCTCGGCAAAGAGGAAAATTGATATTTATCCTTGAGAGGTTGATATCATGTTCTTACCAATACAAGGCACCAATTTCACGGTATACACCCATACTCAGAACTAGGGAGACGGCAGTGTCGTTCCTGAGACCTGTAATTTACCCCCACGACTGCGGTAGCGAGAAAAAAAGTAGTCTCTCCCGCATTCGGAGAGGAAGCATCGGCATAAAGCCGCATCTATCCGGAAGATGGCGGTAAAAATTTAAAGGAGAAAATTATTCGCGGTACGAAAGTTATGACCGAGGATGGGATACTGAAGAGGATTTTGAAAAATGAAAAACTTGAGCCCTTTGGTATGGTGTATAGCGATGTGAGATAAATAATTTCAAAACATGTAAATTTTTCATCTTAAAAGTAATACTAATCGATTTTTCCCAACTATAATTAAATCTTCATATGTTGCTGCCAGGATGGATCCGAAATATTTCTATGGATCACGGGTCCAGCCAACTTTGTCCTAAAATCAATAACAGGTTTTGACTCAAACATCTGGTATGATGAGCCCAAAAACATAAAGGACTCCTCGAGATGGAATACCTACATTTACACTTTCCTGTAATTATTTCCTCGAATGGACAGATTTTGTTGATGTTTGTATTTTCGTTAATTTTGCTATTTGTAATACTCATTCATTGTACGACTTATTACTATTTTCAAATCTGTTTTTTCAATTATCACCTTTTATTATTAGTTGGACAACCGAGTTCTGCCGAATGATATTTATTTGAAAACGTTCCAACAGAATGTAAGTTTAAGGATATCAATAAAATTTAGGAATATTGTCATTTTTCTAACCTGAAGGATGAATTGGATCGGTGAGGGTAAAGCTTAGGCTATACTAAGTCAAAGACCTGTGACATTCCGGATAAGGGGTCACTCCATTTATATTTCTTGGTATGACAGCACTTAAATATTTCGAACATAAGAACGAATTATAGTGAACAAGAATTCTGAATCGTAAAGATACCGACCGGAATATAACGTTGAGGGAAGAACTAAAGAACCACATACACTAGCACAATATTTTTCGGTAAATTTATAGTTCCCTGAAGTACTTTACGTCAGGTGTGTATATGGCAGTAATCATTTAATGGCGCAGCGGGCTCTAGAGCACCTGGGTCCCATGTCATTCGCGCGCTCTTTTTATAAAGAGGACCGGACAGGCGAAAGCGCACATGAGTGGAAAATAAATTATGAACTAACGAGAATATTTAAAAAATGCCTTTAGCACCTTACTGTTAATCTATACACTATAAAACCCATTTCCGACCACTGACTGACTGGCTAATGTTTGGGGTGAAGGAGTCGAGATACCACAAAAACTCATGCCGTTCCCCCTAAAATCGTCTGAAACTACGGAAACATTGTTGAAACACTAACTTTTCTATCTACTACTGTGTTGCCAATTGCCTCTATGGCACTGATTTTTGGGGAAATCTGGGTCCAAAAATAAGATTTTTCAAAACTGCCATTTTTCGAATCTCGACCACGTGATACGTCGAGATACAAATTTTCAGACCGATCGGAGGACTTTCAATTTTGGCAAAATTGCGCAATTCCACTATTGCGTGAAATATTATTTCAGCATCGCAGGGAGATACGGTTTTGCGTCATAGTTGCCTTGGGGAGAGAGGGGGGACAGAGCCCCTCTAACGTGCGAAAAAAATTATAAACATGCAATTGATTCGTCGAAGTGGACCATTAATCAAGGGTGGATTGAATCAGCTCAAAGTAGCTTTCTCATCGCTATCATCCGTAGATGAGCAACTCTATCTACATATTACGGAAAATAAATAGAAAATATTAGTAACAGCCGTCACTACTTTTTATCGACAATCTGATTTTGAAATACTTACCATATGGATAATGATCACACATGCTCATATCCAAAATTAACCAATTCACTGGTTGAAAAAAACAATAAATAAGACCTAATTCACCTTCATAAAACTTCTTTCCTACGAAATGTTAACGAATCATCCTCCAGCCATAAGATTGGCATGAATATCACGATTGGAGAAGATCTCACGAATAAATTACCTCCTCCATTAGCGTGTGAAATTTATACAAAGCGGGGCAGCTATTTCATAGGTGAGAAAAGAACTTTCCATGAATGTTTGACTCAAATCAAAAGTTTCAAAGCAGTAACTACAACGTTTTAGACATGAAGGGGCAGTGCCGTTTTTCCGTTGCTCTAACCACCGCGCAAAGAATAGTATCACTGATTATGATAAAAATGAAGCACGGATAGCATGCCAGAAGCAAGATCTGATTGATGACAGAATCGCAGAAAGCTCAGGATGAAAACGCAAAGCGTGGAAATAAGACAGCAACGACGACGCTGAATAACTTTTTTACCCCAAAACTGGGAGAGATTTAGGAGAAGAAATCCTCTTTCTCTGGTATTTTTTCAGCTTTGATCCATATAAAAAAAGAATTCTTTCCCGAACACGGTGAAGGTTTCATTTCTCCGGACAAGCCCATCTCGACCGAGAGAAATGAAATATATGTATATACGCCAGAGGTCACTAGCGTGGGAGGATGGAAAAGAGAAAGAGAGGTAAAGGAGTAAGAAAGAGTCGTATGGGAGTGGGTGAGTTTACTGAGCTGAGGGAATGGAGAGGGATGTAAGGAAACGGTCTGCAAGGAAGGCAAGGCAGGGGGGGATGGGAAACGTCTCGCCGGAGAAACAGTAACCCGGTCGATAGTTCCCTTCTGTCCCGCCCACCTTCTTCTCCTGCTCCTCGGACCACCAGAAGGTGCCAAGTGGCGGGAAACCGTGACAAAAAGTCAGGAAGTATTTGGGACACGAACGGCCGACCCCCTTCCACACACAACCGCCCTCAGACAAGCAGCACTTTTTAATATAAAAAGTACCAACTGCGCGTCAAAGCGGGTGCGTTCGGGAAACGTCCACCGGATCACGTGACCCGCACTGGTCGGGATCCTTCAAAAATAATTTCTAACTTCCTTGTAATCTCAATTTGGCATCCCCCCTCTTTATGTTACACGTATTCTCTCTTAATCTATCTTTCCGACAACCCCCTTCTTTTTATCAACAACACGTGCTAACTTTCCTTTAAACAAACAATAAACAATCTAAAACATCAACCAGGAAAAACATGCATTAACATATAAATTTATACAATCAAATACCCAAATAACGAACGAAATTGAATACGAATACAGATAAATAAAATAAAAATGGAGTTGGACAAGGCAAGCTATTAAACTGGGTAGGCGCAGATAGATTTCTAGAGGGTTGAAGTTTCCACCACAGGATTGCATTGAAAGAATCATAAATCGGAAGTAACCTGGGGCAACGCAGGGAAGAGGTTCAAGAAACTTAATAATTGAAGTTATTTATTGGTACAAATTGGTACACTTTGCATTATATATATTCAAGATATATGATGTATCAATGGTCATACCAACACATTTAGCAAAAATACGCTCTCTTGTCACTAGGTACGCATTCAATAAACAAATAACAATGCAATGTAACTTTTAAAACATAAAAAGGTGAAGTGTGTAATTTGATTACATAGAAATAAAACAAATGATTAACAATATAAGTCAACCTGAGTCAATGGCTTGGCAGGAAGTGCTTGCAAAGGCAAAAAAAAGGTAGAGGAAAACGCATTAGTTGATCAGTACAGCTAGTATTTTCCCTTATTATGAAGAAGCTAAAACTAATTTACATACTTTTATAAGTAAAGCACATAAAAGGAAATATAACAATCCATTTCATTAAAATATAGCTGATTTTCAAGTAAAAGCTTCTAACATTTTTTTAAATTCCGATGTTGTCGATATGTTTGGTGTTGCAACATGTAAGTGTACATACTTTTCTGTATCACCTTCATTGCAAATTTTACGCCGTTTTTGAACCCTATATTTGTCATCATAATAACTTTCTGTCGTGAGTGCATGAGGGTGTACGTTTCCACGAGAGGGTTGCAACGGAAGAACCATAAAGCAGAAGTAACTTAGGGCAACACTGGGAGTGGTTCAAGAAACTTGAGAGGGAGGAAGATAAAAGGTAGGGGTAGATGTGCTTCCTGACGATAGCATGCACGCCAGCAATTAAAGAGGTTCGGCATACATTTCTTCCGGAACAATTTTGTCGCGGGAAGCTACAGCTCAGGTGTAAGTTTATAAAAGTGGAGGTAGAAGGCAACAAGGGGTCATGCGGTACACTGAGGAATTTTGCCTAATGGTTAATACTAAGGTATACAGGCAGATGAACATATTATAAATACACACTTGGAGGAGAAAGAAATATAAATTTGACATTGGGCAATTACAGATTTCACACGGTTACGCTCATAGAGGTTTAAGGCCGAATACATTATTTTCCACCGTGGAACACATTTGGAAAGAATGGCAATAGGGTGGTTTCCTATTATTTTTTTATTGCCTTAATCGAAAGATTATTACTCCTGGAGTACGTATTTCACGCTTTTAGATTTTTAAATGATAATATCTATTTTTTGCGATTAAATGAAAAGCGAAAATTTTCAAGCGCGCGAAAACGCGACGCGTTAGTAGGAATGATGGGAAATCTCTCCGTACGTCGTATTTCTGGTTCCCCCTCCGCCCGGTGAGGTGACCTTGAGGCGAGGCTTAGCGCTGATACGTCGCAGGCTGCCAGCGGGTAGCCTAGTGCCCTGCCGCCTGGTAGCGCTTGGCTTAAATAAGGATTATTAATACCTTATCAAATGAAGAAAACTTTCCGACCTTAGCCAGTTTTAATAAGTGATTATTAAGACATGTTTCCCTGAGCTCTGCGCCTCATGCATGCATTGGTAACCTCAGACGATGTATAACTCCTATCTTCTCCTATAGAAACTAGGTCCCTGTGACGTCACGTGGAGTGGCATCGCATGGGCGCCAATCTGGCCCTTTTCAAATGAGGATAAAAATGGACCATTGCCATTCGTCTACACCGGCATTTATAAAACGAAATAATTTGTATATTATGAATACACTAATGGTGGGTAACGAATCGCA
This sequence comes from Ischnura elegans, assembly GCF_921293095.1. NCBI lineage: Eukaryota > Metazoa > Arthropoda > Insecta > Odonata > Coenagrionidae > Ischnura > Ischnura elegans. The sequence goes on from NC_060255.1 coordinate 23,439,406, forward strand.
ATTATTGCCTTTTGTTTTCTTTGATGAAGGAAACTACCCTATTACTTAATACTGGGATGAACTGAACTAAAGACGTTCACTCTCGGAAATGGACGATAGGTATCGAGAATAAAAGAACTTTTAGTCTCGATTTTGTCAAAATTAACAATCGCCTATCCACCAAATCCAAGATAATTACAAAAATCGCGGAGGGGATGGGGTTAGATACAGACATCCAAGGACTCTTAAGGCCGTTTTGCACGGGGCTCGTCCTTGCACAATCTGAAGTGTCTATGAAGGCGCAGTCAAAATTGCGTCGTATACAGTGATGAATTGTTAGAATACATGCGAGAATGAGTGGACGAAATATGGCAAAATAGCCCGTTACTATTTCGATCGTGCATTCGCACAGTTCCACGCTATAAAGAGAAATTAATGCAGTTCTAACCAGCACAATTCCGTGCCCCGTGTAAAACAGCGTTTAACGTATATACGTGAAACCTAACTTTTTACGTTAGGACAATGAGGTTTGTAGAAACAAATCTTGAGATTAACTACCTACTGGAGAGGATATTCTAATATACTATCTCTATTTTCAAAGTTTCAACCGCAGGTATGAAATTTCAAAATAAATCATTACTTTCACAAGGGCACAGGAAGTATGCTCGGGGAAGCACTTAGCAGGGATCGGGCTTCCCATCCATCCGCTCCGAGTTTGAATCCGACCAAATGCAGCAATTTTTCAACTGGCGATCCCCAAGCTTAATGAACAGAGTCACACAGGGCGTCTTAGACCCGCCGAGAGTGGCAAGATAGGCAACAACGACACCACCAGAGGAGAACAGATTACAGTCTAAATCAGATATAAACTCAAGTTATCAAGCAAAAAATATCTTATACCCTATGGCGAGAATTAATATTCGTCAATACCCCTACTACAAGAGGGAACGAAAATTGATAGCAAATAAAAAAGAAGAGAAACAAGATGATAGAAGAATGCACCACTGAAGGAGAACCCTCCCAAAAGAATTCAAGGAGGAGATAAAATATTACCACAGAAAACAGACTCATCATAAGTTAACACGCAAACTTATTAAATAGAAACCAAAGTGTATCAATTTCGCATGGATAAATCAATGAGAGAAATTAAAGGAGAATATCTACGATTTAATTAGTTACGAAAACCCTCAGCTGCATTAATAACAAGTATTCGGGGATACATATAAAATATAACAAAGCGGAGTCCAAAACTAATGAAATGAAAGTTATATGATCTTGGATATCACAAGACTTAATGACGATTGTAGAAATATGTCGAGCTAAAAAACCTAACTCATTTCGTAAGAAAATGAAACATGCGAGGGTAACACAAATATAAATTTAAGAGATTATTAACATAACCGATTCCATCAGCTTCCGTAAATTAAAAAAAATTGAAGTTATCTTACCATTTTTCGAATGATTTTCTTTTCAATGATTCATCAAGGATTTTTCATGTTCTGCCTAGACAATGATCGCTTCGATGCAAGAAGAGAAATTATTCCGAGCGACGGATGATTTATGTACTCAAGACATGAAGATATTTACTGCACTGATTTAACTACGGGATGACTCGATTTCAAATGTCGATCCTCGATTCCACCGATTCGGGCTCGGAATCGGAATCGAGAATCGATCGCCTGAATTCGATTCCGATTCCATCGATTCCAGAAAGATAAATATTTTGTAAATTGACTGTAAGCTTGGGGTATAAAGGCCGCCACATACCTGAGCCATTGTGCACTGTATGTACAGTATCACGTCAACAATGTATGTCTGAAACAGTTGAAGTATCTATAACTCTAAGCTGAAGATACTATACTATGATACCAATTCACTGTTTATATTTTTGGGCCACTTAATTGTCTTTCTAATATTATTCCATTAAATACTTAAATTTTAATAACAGAAGTGCTACTGATTAAATCAATATCCCACCTGTTAGTATGGATAAGAATCGAAATTGAGAATCGATTTGAAAGAATCGGAATCGAAAAATGGGGAATCATCCTTAGATTTAACGTATTTTTTTACGTACAAGACACTAGTTTTTCTTAACACCCAAAACCATAAATCCCGAGCGAGTCGCGTCGAGTCTCGCAGGGACCTGATAATCGACTGACCCCGATAAAAAGAGTAATACCACTTCCCTTGTACCCTCCTGGGCTCTATGAGGAGCGAGCCAAGCGATCCTTACCCCCTCCCGTCTCCTGATAATTTTTTTATTCCGATGCGGACACTTTTCAGAGGATATCCCCATCAAATAATATCTTTCTATCAAGCGCATACCCATATATGTCATGCAGAATGGGATCAATATAGGTTCATTTTGGCTTTCGTCCGACCGGGCGCTGCAAAGCTGCACTTTCATTCCACCGCAATAATGGTACCAAATGATTTTGAGAGAAAAAACTGCAACGATACACTTGCATCCAGAAGAGTTGAAGAAAAAAATGGAAATTTTGTTTTTTCAAGAATAAGATAGTAGTTTTACTCTTTCGTGATTTCTTAGATGCGGAATTATTTAATGCATAGAATACGCTGACAGTGCTTGAGACCCTCATGAAAAATGCTTAATAACATAGTTAGAACGCGAGCAATGAGTAGCTACCAGGTACGTGAAAGGTCTTATTAAAATGTACCGGGACTAGCCACGGTGATAACTTTTTACGGAGTCACCCGCAATGCACAAATAGTGCGAAAAATCCACAGAGGAAAAATCATTCGCCTTGACCGGGATTCGAACCCGGATCCCTCGATTTCCGGCCGAGTGCTTTTAGCCAGTTAAGCTACCGAGGCGTCATTCTCCCCTGTGGACATTTGTGGACTATATCGGACAAGGTGGTATGGACTGCTGAGCATATGATGCGACTAGCAGTCCAGGTCGTGCGCATGGCGCCACAGCCGGAGAGCAAAGCCCGAACTTTGAACACTAGAGGTGTTCGCTCTGGACTTATTAAAGTGTACCGGGACTAGCCACGGTGATAACTTTTTACGGAGTCACCCGCAATGCACAAATAGTGCGAAAAATCCACAGAGGAAAAATCATTCGCCTTGACCGGGATTCTAACCCGGATCCCTCGATTTCCGGCCGAGTGCTTTTAGCCAGCTAAGCTATCGAGGCGTCATTCTCCCCTGTGGACATTTGTGGACTATACCGGACAAGGTGGTATGGACTGCTGAGCATATGATGCGACTAGCAGTCCAGGTCGTGCGCATGGCGCCACAGCCGGAGAGCAAAGCCCGAACTACGGCGTTGAAGGGTTAAAATCGACATTGTAGGCTTTAACAACATTAATCATGAGACAAAATGAACAACCTGTTAAATTCTGTACCATCAGAATTTAAATCTTGCCAACAGGAGCAAAGTCTTTGCCGAGGCAGGGAGGGGGTGAAGGGAAAGTCTCTAGTAAGTGGTGCGGGCCGTACTACAGCGGATTCACTTGGGTTTGCCCGTGAAATTAATAAAGTAAGCGCTATAGGTTCACCCTAACTAAACACCGAGGTTCAATTTCCATACCAATCATCTACGTAATTAAAATAGTCTGAAGAAAAACAGAGTAGCATCCAAAGGTATCGACTCTCTTAAACAAGTACTTCGCGACTGTGAACTCGTTTTGATCATGCCATATCGTATTGCGGAAGCAAGAAATGGATACGGGGATAGTTTATTTTTATCTACTCAAACAAACATCTATTTCGAGGCTCTACGCGCGCTAAAGGAAGATGCACAGCTATTGCCACAGCGAAATGAAATGGTGTCAACTGCACACTTTGTTTTTGACAAAAACCACATGTATCAACATCTCCTTTCACCAAGTTTCTTACAAGGAAATTCCAGCTATTTCTACGTCACGGAAAATCATAACACCGGATGTTTTCCGGACAGCTTCCGAGTAGCTGTAATGAATTCATGGAAAGCATTCCAAATATAAGAACATTTTATAAGTTGTGATCATGAATCCTAATGTTAGTACCCGCTTTCGTTCGTTGGGGGCCTTTGCCACCCCCCTCTATGGCCATCGCACGCCTCGAGAGTGTCGTTGCGCATGCGTAGTCCAAACCTTGGTCTTGCTAATGAAATACCATGCCACAAACTACTAGCTAAAAAAATGCCATTAATAGGCTCCAGTGGCCCGTGTTGATGTTGGGATCAACTAACTCAACATTATAGGTTACAAAGGGGCATATTTTTTATACATACGATCGAAGCAATCACAAGGAAATCAAAATAATTAATTGTAACAACTGCAATGAGTTCATGTACAGGTGAAGAAATTCGTGAATGGGTCGACACATTGCCGCAGAGTGGAGCATAAATATGGCAAATATACATGCCCAGGTCACTACCGGATTATTAACCACTCCACGATGACCGTGATTAGGCCATAATGTAAGCGCGAAACTTGATTGAATTCAAGTCAGGTGATAATATGATTGCGGGCTGCAGACACCACGGTCGGAGATCAGTGAGCATTTCGAGCGATTAAACAGGGCGAAAATTCATTAATTTCGTTGAACTTTGAAGTACAGACTTGAAATATTTCAACCAAATAAGCCGCGTAAAAATATTCATACGTTATGTTGCGCATTCGACTGCCATCATTAGGTAATCATAAGAGTAACATACACAACTCGACATAGTTAAACTATTTTCATCGTGAAAGCGACAATTATTGTTATCAGTCCAAGGAGATTGTCACATGCATGAGCTGACAAACATCAAAACAGCCACGGGTTTGAGTTTATACGACCCTGGTAACATCCTCAGCTGGATTCCACCCCAAACAGTAAAGTAGCGACACATAAGGAGAGAACTGGCATTGAGAAAACGAAGTGTTTTCATATACTGAACCTCATACCCACTGTAGCAGTATAAGGGAGAAAAAGTTGGTATAAGGCATATAACACACAAAAATGAAGCACGCGAAAGCAAAATTCCGGGTATAAGTTAAGGTTTTACCCAATCCATCACGACAATTGTCAAAATCCAGGAACTGGGTAGTCGATGATTTTATATATTTTTATCTATCTTTACTGTCCGGAAAAGTGTATTTAAGCCCATGTTCCGGCGAAATCTAACGAAATAACTTTGGCCGATCACAAACACACATACCCTGAACATGGAAAACGTATCCAGACGGGATTCGAGCCCGCGACCTTCGGTTTGCAGTGAGGACCCACACCGTCACCGATATCGGCAACCTTCGGCAAATACAAAGCAAAATGATTACAGAACAAACAAATGGCGAAAGAAAAAATTCTATACACTTTTTCATCTCTGTGTAGCATAAAATACCCTGGGAAAAATATAAAATACCTTGGCTAGAGAGTAACTTCAAAAGCAAGCTAACCAAATATTCCACTTCGTAATTAACATCTTCTCGTGGGAACCATTCCATTGAAAACCAAAGGCGAACGCAGGTCATCCGTCCTCTTAATTCGCTAATGGGAGACATGTGGCGCAAAAAAAGACCACGAGGGCGAGACACAGGTTTCCCATTACATTAATGCGAGTTGTTTTCTACTCCGTAAAAGATAACTGATCCTTTTTTGAGTTCAAAAAATCTGACATAACACGATCGTGTTTCTTAATATTTGTCCACATGAAATAATGGTGAAACGAAATAATATTTATTTGTATCCAAGGGAATCACTCTTAAAATAACAGAAGGTCGTAACTTTCATCGCTGCTTTTCCATCATCAGCACTAAGTCGGTGCAATCCATGACGCACACGAAATAAAAGTTGTTTCCCCCTCAAATCGCAAGGAGGAAGAAAAACTCCATTAAGAGACCAGAGAAAAATGTGACCGCAAATTGCCCTTCCTAAATTTATCTTGCGTTCGGGCACAGAATGGAACGGCTTGGCGTCTCGACGCCTTAAATGTTTCCCTGAGAACGGAATTGAGAAGAAAGGGATTCCCGGCGTAAGATATGGCGAAAAAAAAGATATCTCCGAGGTAGCATCTCTCCGAGGAGAGATAAAAATGAAATAATCGAAGCGAAAATTAAATTACATTTTTGAGGGTGAAAGGGAACCGCACATTTGTTCCAAAACGTACAAATAAAAATCTCCAATTATGGAATCCCTTTTTCATTCTCCGAGGAACGTGAAACAACGCCTTGCTTCCAGGAAAACGAGGAAAACTTGGCCCACGCAGATCTCTCATTAAATTACCAAACTTTGTAATGACCAATTATGCTTGCTCTCCTTTCTGCAAAGCTAAAACCTGATAATCCAAAAAACTCAGACCGCAATCAAAATTAATTCTTAAATCTCTGTCATCGGCGTTCTATGACTCATATTAGCGAAATTATATAACGCATGATGGGATCATGTTTCAGCAATGAATTAAATATTTAATTTTCAGCTGGGATATAAAGTATATATCAAGTGTTCCGGCTTCACTTGGCGGAACCGCATATCCATAAAGCGAAATAACTCACTTTGTAATGTTCCACAAACTTTACTATTCCGGCCCTGGTTTTCAACTACTAGATAGACCTTTACAAGGAATATCTAGTGGCTGAAATTCAGGGTCGGAATAATAAAGCTTTGTGGAAAATTAAAAAGTGAGCTATTTCGCGCTATGGGATACAAAGGTCTAACTCCGAAAGTTTTTAGGTAGACGTCGGATCAAGCACTGACAACCAACAAACTGAAAAGATGTTTAGAATGATCGATTTGCACAGAAGTGCGAAGAGTAGTGTTACAACATTTTCAACAGGAGGCATGCTAATGGAAGATATGGACACCATAATGTTCAAAGCAATCACATAGGCAAGGGTCAGAAAAGGTATGAATTGAAATGAAAATATTGAATCTGAATTTATGGAAGTATCGACGAAATATGGAGTAAGAGAAGCTAATAAAGGTTTTCAACCCAGAGGAAGGGAAACATAATTATCTCCCATTCAAATCACATTACTTTCACAATAGGCCATGTACTCTGGAAAAAAGACAATTTAACCTCTAGCTGTTTCATACAATGAGACCCACCAGAGGGTGAGAAAACTGAATTCAGTACATCGTAATGGGAAAAATATACTTAAAATGCAAGATTGAACGACACGGGGCCAACTATGAAATACAATTCATATTTCATTCACCTATTAAACGTCCTCTCAACGAAATGCGAATCATAGGAAAAGAAAAAAAACGTGTACTAAGGCTTGAAATATAATAAAAAAAGCAATGAATGACAAAAATCCTTTAAGCAATTTAATACGATTAACAGATTTGAATATTATTCGATGCAAGATCAATCATACATAAAACCGCCCGGGTAATGACACGAACCCTTTGAAGAACAAATATTGGACACAGTTAAAAATAAGTACGAAGCGAATCAAGGCACCTGCAGAAAATACCGATCTGCAACCATGCGGAATTAACTACTTCATTCACACAGAGAAACGTATTGCACTACAATAAAACTAGCTAAAAACAGGCAAAAATCTTGAACACCATTTAATTTCTAACAGATGGTTTCAGGCTTAACTTAATGCAACCTTTCCATTATGAAAAATAAAAGAAAAAACTTAGTAAGGTTCACTAATATATTTAAATAAGGACAACCCGGGTTTCATAACATGGTCACATCTTCAAGTGTCTCAGGCCGTGCTTTTTCAAATATATTAGTGAACCTAACAAAGTTTATTCTTTCAGTTTCCATTTATGTCAATCGTGAGCACCAAACTGATAAGATAAATTCCGGAAATACATAGGAAAAATAGGGTTATAGGGATAGGGTTATATTCCTATGAAAGGTCCAAGTGTTCCAATGAAAATCCACTCCGAAAGTAAGAGAAATAAATACGACGCCATCACGCGTCAACCACGTAGTTAATTATTTAATTCTCATAGAAAAACGTATTTCACTACAGTAAAACTGGCTGAAAATAGGCATAAAACCTCAAATATCATATAATTTCAATCTGGGCGTGCACCATAATGATCATACCGATGCAGAAGGAGGATAAATTCCGGAGATACATGGGGAAAATCTGGGTTATATTCCGAAAGTGTCCCAATGAAAATCCACTCCTGAAAGTAGGAGGAATAAATGCGACGCCATCTCGCGTCACAACCGCAGATGATTTCTGTTAAGTCGAGAGAATGCTCCAGGAATACGCAGCGGCGGGTCCGCGCTGTATTTATAGCGCGGTGGGGAATTCGAAGAATATAACGCAGCAAGGGGTCTCGCCACTAGGGGCTTTCCTCTGCATCAGAGCGACCTACTCCCTTTCCACCTTCCCTTCCCAGGGTATTCACGACTCGATTCCCACTCCCAACCCCTGATGTTTTCCGCCTCCTAACCCTTTCCCCCAACTCCACCCGCTCATTTTCCCTAGGGAGGCCCTTTATAAGAGAAGGAGACTCCTGCAGAGAACTAGGAAATAGCCCTTTAAACGCCCTACGCCACCGAGCTAGGGCGAGAAACCGCTTCGGAGGAGAAGTGTCTCTGTAAAGAAAAGAACGCGTCCGCGAGAAAAAATTGTATTCCTCCCACCACCATCAGAGAAAAAGAGAATGCCTTAAATAACCAAGAGGACATTTATTGCCGTTTGGCCGGTCATTATGGGAAAAAATAGACAACCAAGGTCACGAGATACAACGGTAGGGATGGATTGTGTGAAGGCATAAAGAAGAGAAATGGAGTGTTCATTTGATTAAAGGTGCTAAGAAACTCACGTTCTATATTACGGACAACCTCACTGATCTTCCCCAACTCTTGTTACCCAATTACGTGTCGTTTCTCTACTGATTGATAGCTGTGAGCACCAGGGCTAAAACATGCCCCACTAAGTTGCTAAGTCACCCCCAGGATTTGTTGCGCTTAATTAGGATGATTGTTTCATTGGGCAAAGTCAAAAATGCATGTAATATTAATAAAATATCCTACGTACATAGATACATCGTAAATTCGATGCTCTAACTGTTATTGTTCACGATCCATTTGAAAAATTATTCGCCATACAATACATTGCCATTGAAAGTAATGAATGTGAATCAATGTTGAATAACTTATAAAGTCATCGGAGGCGTTTCACTTATTGAAATTATAATTCGGAAAAATACTTCCCTACCTTCATTTACCGTATATTTATTTAATTGTACCGTAACGCGGAGGCAATAATGTATCTCATGAGAGAAAAAAATCGCTTCATCACTCATAAGTAACATTTTAAGGAACACATTAATGGAAACCACTTTCAATAATGCACGTCTCCTATTAACCCTTTCTAACCCAGACCTGCTTCTGAGAGAAATCAAATTTCAAGATTTTTCATTTTGAAAACTTGAAAATTTTTCACTCAAATATAATTATCATGCTATCAGCTAAATATTTCGTCATTACAATTTACACCGCAAAATAATGCGTAGTTTAGATATTTCCTAAATAAAGGATAAAATTTATACATTTTTGATGTTGCTTAGAAGCAGCACTGGGTTATAAATGGTCAACTGTATGTATTTACGTTAACGTTGGCTCACGTAATTATAAGTGATCTTGAGGGAGGGGTAACAAACCATTGAAAATAAAACTGTAAGGCGTCTGTCACGATAAAGGTATTTTACCGACGGGTGGTCCTTCCCAAACTCCACCCAATAAATTCTCACAACTGGTGTCAATTTACTTCCTCCATTCAGAATTATCTGGCTTTAACTCCAGACTCCACCTTCACATGTCCTATCAATCAAACCATTGCAGTCACGCAATAGCAGGTATAAAAGTTACTGCTCCCGGCACAATAACGAACGCTTCCCACTTTCTTATTAACAATAAGGTAAGCTGTCGCATTTTTTCTGTCCGATTCATCGAATTATTACGGTGCAATATAAAATTATATATCATAATAAAATAAACAACTAAACGTAGCAATTTCAATTTACTCCAAGAAGAACCTGAGAAGAACACTTAACACTCCCGTTTACAGTAAGCACTTCTCAAATACGAGAATAAAAACTTGCGAAGGTAAACTTAAAATATACATAGATTTTCTGAAGCTAAGCTTGAGTACTAAAAATTAAAAGAACACGAGCATGGCAATTTCATCACGCGCCAATTGCATTTCAGCTCACAAAGACACGATGGCAAATCGTTACCGGCAGAGGAGGCGGAAAAACAGACATTTCACTCACGTACACGGGAAAGCATTCGTCGTCCGTTCCCATGAGCATTCGCAAAGCGACAATTTACATAATTCCAGAACAAACAGGCAATTCCATCCAGCGAATGACGAGAGATCGTGCGCGGCAGCAAACACAGGGCTCGATAACGATGCGAGTTTTGTGGATAAGAGGGTTTTATGTGGCAAAGGAAAGCCGATCTGTGGATGCATGGATCGATCCACATTCCCAGAAGCATGCGAGACACTTCACTCAACACAACGGAGTGACGAGACTCCATAACCCGAAGGCACCCGAGGAATTGCGCATGAAGCCATCTTGGTAAAAAGGAACTCGAAGCATTGAAATGCGTGCAAACTTCAGGCACTTCACCTTCGTCGCGAAATTTTAAATTCACGGAAATGAAATCTTAAGTGATGGAGTGAGAAACCAAGGGGTACGGGTGATTACTGTTTCTGAACAGAGTTACGGATAGAAATTAGGTAATAAAAACGGACGAGATCAACTAAAGTTTTAGTAGTGTATCTGATTTCCCCCAGATCATATCATATCATTTCCCCCACGCCAGCACATAATAGAGACTTACTCGTATCCCTTGGCTTCAGAACTTTCGCATGTTTTTTAATCGATTTCTGTACCTAACTCTTTTTCGTAAGAAAATCACTAGCACACTATGGCTTATCTCCTCCTCAATTAAAAATAAATATACATAAACAATACCGTCGTCAGAATCAAGGATCCACAACCGCGAGACTTATCATATCAACACGAATTTTAGCTAGGATTTCTGCCGTTTCAAGCAGCACTTGCTTTGCAAAGAACGGTTTAAGAGCGTTGATCGAGGAATGGATGTGCAATAGAGAAGTAGGAAACATAAAAAGTAAAATTTGCACATTTCTCCAGGTCCTACGGAATTCCTGGACTCGCAGACTCGTGAAACGAAGGAGAGGAAGGAAGAGGATAGGATTTATAGATAGAAAATTAAAAGGGAGTAGACCTTATTGTGAATTTAAGAGGAAAGTCCATGAAAAGAGGGGAGACTACCACAATACTTCTTTAATACTGCATGGAAACCTACCTTAATCGGTATCACTCTTTAAAAATAACGTTGTACTTGAATTCATTACTATTACATAACGTTTTCATAAAAAAGCTTTGTCATCCTATCCGGGTCAAATCTAGCAACTCAATTTTAACCCACTTTCCGATTAGCTAACCAGCTGAAATTTTCAGGATAACTCAGAACCAGATGACAATGCAATATTATAACACTTATATTGTTATTTTTACTGCAATTTCGATTGTTTATCAAAATTTTAAAATTAATATGGAGATTAGTTCAAGATATGGTCACCAAAATCCTATTAAAGCCCTGAGATCATTTAAAGGAACGAGAATGAAAGTCATAACTACAAATTTGTTTACATCAAAGTTCATTCAAAAATTACTTGAACAAAAGTTTAGTAACCAAAGAAGAAGAAGGAAATAAAAGAAAAAGAGGAGACAGATAAGGTGGGAAATTTACAATGTAATTTTTGAAAAGTCGAATGTGTACGTACGAATAATGCTAAGCTGAAAATTTTGTTTTTGTGATCACTTTCAACTCGACATTCCCTTTTGTTCCGAAATTATAACCTGCTGGTTCTATACCCGCGTACACATTTCGACGACTACAATCTACATTAAGCATATGGATGGATAAAAAATGTGTAATTCTCTAGATACCTATAATTATAGAGAGTTTCCACCGTAACCGAAATTTGAAATTTACGATATAATTTTTTTAATTAGTTCGCGATAAAAAATTTGTTTCTCATAACTTTTTTATTTCTTTAGTACTATTTTTCTTAACACCGGCATTTGGGGGAGCATTCAATACAGAGGAAACACACCACCATAACGTCGGGCAACGACGATTGCTTTGTGAAGAAGAGGGACTAGGGTGGGAGGGAGGATGTGGCATTGTGTGCAGAGGAGGGGACCTCGTTTTGGGGAAATTGATCGCGAGGGAGAGAGAGAAACCGCAGGGGGCGATAGTAGGGGGCGCCAAGGTGGAAGGAGTGGGGGGAGAGGTCACGGGGAAGACACGGTTATAACTAGAAAGAAGAAAGCAAAACGGGAGGGGGAATTGGGTAGTTTCCTTCATCAAAGAAAACGAAAGGCATTGATTGCGATTCGTTACCCGCCATTACTGTGTTCATAATATACAAATTATTTAGTTGTAGAAATCCCACTTTAGACGAATGTTAATGGTCGATTTTAACCTCATTTGAAAACGACCAGATTGGCGCCCATGCGATGCCACTCCACGTGACGTCACAGGGACCTAAATGTAATACGAGTAGACAGACAGAGCTCAGGGAAACATCTCTTAATAATCACCTATTAAAATTGCCGATGGTCGGAAAGTTTCCTTCGTTTGATAGGGTATTAATAATCCTTATTTAAGCCAAGCGCTACCTGCTAGCAGGATACTCTGCAACCTCCTAGCAGCCTGCATCGCAGCGGCGCTCATAGCCCCCCACCAAGGTGGCCTCACAAGGCGGCAGCCGGAACCAGAATGACGTCCCACGGGCTTTTCCCAGCAATCATACTTAGGCGTTGGAAAATTTAACTTTTCATATAATCGCGAAAAATAGATATCGTCATTTAAAAATCTAAAAGCGTGAAATACGTACTCCAGGAGTAATAATCTTTCGATTTAGGCAATAAAAAATATAGGAAACCACCATATTGGGGACGAAGGGTGGGAAGGGCAGACAATGAAAGAGGACTGAATAGGAAAATCTTTGGGCGCTGCTGAATGGACCAGTGGGTTCCCAAATTCTCTGAAATAAATGAAGGTGTTACCCGTTCCCAACCGGGTAGCGATGTTTGTGGGCACCAAGTTTCGATGCCAAACTACGCAATGGAAACGTTGGTTCCCACATGCACAACTACCCCCGGTGGGAAACCAGCGAAACTCCTAATATCTTAATTCGCAAGGGAAAAATTCATCCTCTTATTGAAATAATAATTTTTCTTTTCTCATCTTCCCACGTAGTTTTATGTTGACGCAAAGGAAAGCCATAATCAAGTCAGCAAATAAAATCATTAATTAAAGAATAAGAATACATTCTTCGATCGCAATCCATTTCATTCAACGATGAACTATAGACGTACTCTGAGAAAATACTTCGACTATAATTTTGAATGCCATCCTTGTCACTAAAACATGTTTAATGCATAACATAGCCATGAAACACTGCTCACTAAAACCACCCTCAAAAGCGAAAACTAGAACTAAACCTGTTTCATAAAGTATGAAGTCGTTGACTTTCATAGCCACACCAAGTCTAAAAAAACAAAAATCATTTCATTGCATTTGTTCTCAAGGGATTATTGGGTTCTATAAAGAGCCAAAGGCCAGATACGAAAGATCAGAATAGCAGGGATGACACTCTCAAGAAATGCCTATCGTATTAGAAAAAGATCAAAACATAGTTTCCAAAATATACTCAATTTCACATAAAGACATTATCTTGGCCAGCTTAATATAAATAAAAGGAAGAACCTGATCTTAGAGGCGAAACACAGATTACATACACAACTAAGGCACTGACTCCTAAACGACAGAAACCTACAGGCCCAAGGGCACAAAATACACTTGGCAACGAAAAAGGACGGAATACCTAAAAATTAATAGATCGCAAAAACTAGGAAAAACTATTTCAGTGCCTTTATAATGACATCAAGGAACATTTTCGCTGCGCTTTTGGCGAGAAATGAATAAAAGATATTTCTTTCCGAGCTACCATTAAGATTGTATCTTCTCCTCAGCAGAAATGGAGTTCTCTTGTTTAGGTAAGTGCCATGACTTCGATGGAGCCGTAATTGAGACGGAGTGGGAGAGAAAACTCTGCTTTGAGGTGACAAGGACGCAGGCGCTGGGGAAAAAATTTCCATCCACCACCATTACAGAGAAGGGAAGGAGAAAACAAAATTACATTGCCTTGACGTATATGGACTAGATGATTGACGGCATTCGACGCCAGGTGTTTATAAGGTAAAACAAGGAACTTAAACTTGGGGGGGAAACGAAAATGGGGTAGTTGTTGGGGAAGAAACCAGTAATTGAGTTCCTACACGCCATCATGAATGCGAGATAACGTGAGGATATTTTATCTTTAAGGATAGGCCAAATAATTCATCCACAATTTAACTCAGGTTCTTAGGTTCTGACTCTATTACCGCATCGCCATGGATATTAATGTCTTACATTACAAATAAAAATAAGATTATGGACAATTTAAAGAAAAAATGTAGCGTACAGAGCCCAATATAAACAGTGAAAATCCAATATTGGTCACCCAGCACAGAATTAAAATGCCCCCGGCCAATCGCCGTAGTGGTTACGTTGTCTCTTCCTTCCTTAATGTCCGCTGAAGCACCAAGAAAATTCGAATAATAAAATACGGCACGACATTTCATTTCAACTAAAAGACACTGTTTTGGTCATAATGTCAGTCAAATGTGCTTTCCCCCTTCGCCCTTCACCCCTGCCGTTCCTGGACATTTCGCCTCCGCAATAAAGCTCGAATCGCGAGCTCATTTTTCCCATTCCTTTTGAGGGACAGCTCCAGCGATCGCTCAAATGATGGCGCAAAAAATGACTTTCAAATGATCTTTTTCCACGATGGCTCCAGGGATGGAAACTCCGTCCCTTTTTCCATCACTCCGCACGTCCATTTTTGCGTCGCTGAAACCATCGCTGGTGCCGTCATTTAGACAATCAGAACTCACGGCCGCTAACAGCGATTTCAACGCAACGTTTGGCTTTCAATTGAATGAAAGTAATAAATACGGAAACTGACTGAATAAACGGTGGAAAAAGGGACGGAGGGAATGGCCAGGCAATTCATAAAATTGGTCTCTAAAAACCTATGGCTCTAACTCTGAAGGGCGGAAAAATGATTCGGGCTTAATAACCATCAAGAGTTAATCCAAGCTTTGACGAGGATAAAACGCGTAAAAACCGAACACTGATTGTTAGAATAAGAAAATTAACAGAGCAAGAGTGGCATCACTTACATATCATCATGAATATCCCTGACTTCTCCAACCTTTCCAGGCTTTTTTTTCAAATTTCCAGCCACTTTGTAAGATGCGCATTTTTTGTATATCCATCCTAACATGAGGTAAAAATATGATTAAAAATTCTAAATAATAATTTTGATACAAATTAAGTTAATTCAACGTGTAGAAGTGATGTATCTATATCACATAAGAATAATAAGATTTGGAAAAATCACCATTTCCCATTGACGGCAAAGATGAATTTTCCCGATTCTTTTTTCGTTTTCCCCCACATATTAAATGTCACTCCAGTCAATGAAATTCCATAACTTTCCAAGTTTTCCAGAAGACTGCCCACCCTGAGGGAGATTTCGAAGTGAGCGACCATGAATTCTCACGTTGATGATGCAGAAACCATCCGACCGAATCAGAGGCCACAATGAATAGCAAGAATGCACACACGACTCTCTTCCTCCTTCACTCACGGATATAACAATGATGCACGTTCGTGACGTAAGGAAAATTACATTCACGTGCGATCCCTTCCTCTCTATCTCTCTCTGAAGCGACTTTCACTGTCTCTAAGGATAATTAGAATAGACTTCACCGAGCGAAGAAAGTAGATAAAGAGAGAGTGATTCCGAACGGGCCACGGTGGATGATGGTAACCAGCACGACTTTCACACGACGCGCCATCGGGTGAACAGCCTTGAGAAAGGTCAGCACCGGTGCCCGCCATGATTCGCATCCAAGGTCGCACTACTTTTGCGGCGGATATGCAGTTCCTCTTCTAAGGGCGGGAAAGCGCGGCCGACTTACGCAACTAATTGACGGTGACAAGCCTGGGAACTAATTAACATCACAATTGCACCCCTACCGTACGCTCGTACGCTACCGTTGTGTCTTTGAATGGGGAGAAAAGGGATGAGGGGAGGGGGAACTGCGTCGTTAAACTTGAGGATGGCGGCTCGAGACTTCTTACGAAGGCGACACACTTGGGAAGGACGCACACGGAAAGAGCGAAGTGACTAGATGTCAAATTCTTTTCAATTTTGCACAAGTTATTTTTCCATATCACCGAAAACAGCACATGTTGGCCTTTTACATCGGGGTTTATTAAAAATTTAAACAATTACACGTGCACGAACAAATATCCCCTGGATAGGGGTAACTACCCAGGAGGGACTCAAACCCGCGACCTCTCGGTCGTAAGGAGAGGATTTTACCCCGCCGGCATCGATGCCGACCGGAGAAATAGGGTGGTTTCCTATTATTTTTTATTGCCTAAATCGAAAGATTATTGCTCCTGGAGTACGTATTTCACGCTTTTAGATTTTTAAATGACGATATCTATTTTTCGCGATTAAATGAAAAGTGAAAATTTTCAAGCGCGCGAAAACGTGACGCGTAAGTATGAATGCTGGGAAAACTCCGTGTGACGTCGTTCTGGTTCCCGCTGCCGCAAATGAGGTGACCTTGGGGCGAGGCTTTGAGCGCTGATACGACGCAGGATGCTGGCAGGTAGCAGAGTACCCTGCTAGCTGGTAGCGCTTGGGTTGAATAAGGATTATTAATACCTTATCAAACGAAGAAAACTTTCCGACCTTAGCATGTTTTAATAGGCGATCATTAAGACATGTTTCCCTGAGCTCTGTGCCTCGTGCATGCATTGGTAATCTCAGACGATGTAAAAATCCTATCTACTCGTACAGAAACTAGGTCCCGGTGACGTCACGTGGAGTGGCATCGCATGGGCGCCAATCTGGCCTTTTTCAAACGAGGATAAAATTGACCATTGCCATTCGTCTAAACCGGTATTTCTAAAACCAAATAATTTGTATATTATAAATACACTAATGGTGGGTAACGAATCGCAATCAATGCCTTTCGTTTTATTTGATGAAGGAAACTACCCTATTGTTGAATACAAGAGACCTCAGTGACGCAACGCCAACACAATTAACTCCCCTGAAATCGATAGTTCAGAATGGAAAGGCAAGTTTCACAACTATTTAATTACGCGACCGGTTTCGATACAAGGTGTCATCATCAGGCGGCGTCATGCCGGTAATCATCATCCTCAGTGGTCTGATGATGACACCTCGTGGAACCAGTTGATTGCCTTTCCTTTTTGAATTATCACGACGGAGTTCCATCATGTTTCGCCTGACACTCTAGAATTTATCCCCTGAAATTTTCTTTAAGCGAGAATCGCTTCCCAAATCACACGGGAGTAAAGAGATGACTGCAAAACATTAAGATCTAACATTCTTCCGGCGTATCAAGTGCAGAAAGGTTTCTCGGGCTTCGGCACCGGCTTTACCTATCAATCATGAACTATGAACCCTGACCCATTACGGATAAAAACATCTCATATAATCAAATTTCCAATACGTATACGATAGTACATATTTCCGCATACACGATTACTCCGTTCACTTGTTTATTGCATCACTGTCTTAAAAAAGAATGTAAACAAACCTAGCGGGTACCTCAGCGCTATCTTATAACAGTGAGGCGGCCGACCGCACAATACAGACAATAGACCAACCGCAGGTGACTAGATAGCTTCTAATCAACCGTATAATAGATGTGGAATATTTCTCGCCCACCGGGGAAAGTCTTTCAAATCGATTGTATCTTTTGGAATCAGACAATACTAAAAAGAGCGAAATTTTAAGTTTCAGCGAAATATTTCTGCTATGAGCGATTAAATACAACTTTAAGGCGTAAACGACCCAGTAGAACGTTGAACGCCCAATAAAATGGCGTAATAACATCGAAACCGATTGAGTTAATGATAAAATTACAGTTTTGAATTCACTTTGGAGGAACACCTGCTTGTTCATACTCTAGGACAACGTTGGAACAGGAGGCAAAAATCATTTCTTGAAACTGTTTACAGTCCAATATTACCGTTTGGGAACATTTATAAAAATTTATGAAAATTGTACCTGTGATTACTTTCACAGGTTTTGTTAAGTAAATAAAGTAAAGAAGTATTTTTAAAAGTGAATCACATGACTTGTGTATATATTGGTCGTTATTTATACCCTTCCAAAATTGGTTATTTTTCTTTGGTTTGGTTTGGTTATACGTTTTCTCGAGAAAGCGACCAGCATCGGTCGGGAAACGTTGGGGCCACCCAAAATCTGACGCGGCGACATAGCCCAAAAGTTTTAATTCAACATGACGAGCACCCGCGAAATTTTTAACGAAGAATTGGTTATTTTTATCACCTCTGTAGTGAGTATGCGGTTTATTCGATATTTTTCCATAATCTCTCTCCCCCTCCAGTTATAAATTCTCATATATTCAAAAGATAAATATATATTACGTTGTTAAACTCAGTTTTTTTTTGTTAAATGTAAATTTATTTTTCAAGAAATGGCAAAAATGACGTGTTCCCATTAGGGAAAATAACTGAAAACGCATTTAAGAATTTCTGTCGGGTTTTCTTTCATTACGTCTCTTAAATAGTAAAACAAATAGGATATATAAAATAATAATAATCAGTTGTTAATTAGTTCGATCTTTAAAGGGTTAATGCGATTAATGGCCGATAAAATTATGAACCGAATCGCTATATATTTTTACAGATACAGAATTAATGGCAGCGGAGGCAGAGTCGCCAATGTTTGGGCCGCACTCTATGGAGGAATGCGGCAATGTGCGAGTGCGAAAAATGAATGATCCACGGCGTCGCCAGAAATGAGATACCGCATTAAAACCATACGGGCGACAGAGAAATGAAAAGTGCGAGAGGAATGAACAGCGAGGGCATATCATGGCTGAATGCGGACCATACACGCGCCAGGAGAGACACTAATGAGTAACACGGAACGGACACCTACATGATACCCGGCGAGATACCGCAAGGGTGTTTGGCAGGGGCTGAATATTTTTACCCAACGTGCATAAACCTACATGTAATATAGTAAAAGGAGCATTCACGACGGCAGGTACACGATTAGCCTGACCGTTACTTCTTGGATCTATGATTGACACAAGAGAACGGTCAAACCAGAGGTAATTCCTTTCATAACTGTTTCGTGGAGGCTATAGGAACAAGGATCACGAAAAACACATGCATCGGTAATATATTAAATGGCGCTTCCCAAATCTCAAGCATAGATGACGTGTTAGTGTCTCTCCTGGCGCGTGTATGGTTCGCATAGATGACGCCAGAATAAAACCATAAGGCAAAAACGGTAAAAATGGTCAATATCTTAAATTCGCTGTTTTTGAGTAAATTCTAAATTGGTAAATATCACTTAGTTTTTGCGTACACTGGTAAATATCGCAAAACCAAGCAAGTACAGAACCGTCACGTCACATCATGTCAAAAGTGATAATTAGTGTATAGTGAAAATTATATAAATGTACAGATATTATATGCATTAAGCAATGGACTAGAAAACGTTAAAACATGCTCCCTTCCCTCTATTTTAGTTAAATGCGATAAAAATTCAACGAAGCAAACAAAATAGCGGAGCATGGTAGCTGAATCAGCAAAACGCTTGGCTAAAGGACCTCAGTTGAAAACCAAGTGAACCGTCACATCACTCCAAACTATATATTCTCGAAGCGTACCTTTCCGACTGCTTTAAGTACAGAAAGGTCTTGGTTACTTCAGAAAAAGAACTAACCTCTAATCCTAAGGAAGTAAAATTTGCACGTTAATACCTTCGTCCTGCGTGAGCTCTACCCTCACCTATCCATCAAACTACAGGGTTATAAATGCAAATACGTGAGGAATAGCGTTGCCTAGACGCGGGCGCCGACATGAAAAATTCGACAAGGGCGATGAGTCGTCCGGGCGTGTTTTCGCGGCGTGCCCGTCGATTGTCTCTATTGCCCACCGAAGGCCAAACATTGAGTTCCAAGTAGTGATGGGTGGAAATAATCGATTTTGATGATAATCTATTATTGAGTTCCGATTGTTTCGACTGTGTAATCGATTATGGGGCTGCTAAAAATCATGTGATTCGTTGCCTGCACATCATCGGTAGAATTACATGATTCGATGCCTACTAAAAAATCATATGATTCAACCGATCTTCATAATAATCGATTATGCCATCCCGATTTTTATACTGAATCGATGCTTCGGAACCGATGATCATTTGGTACGATTAATCGATTACGGCGAAATTTCGCCCATCTCTAGTTCTATGGCCGTATTCCAGAACCTGACTTTATCTTGAGTCCTCACTCCACACTCACTCTCCAACTCAAGATGAGTTTGAATTGCAGTCCGTATTTTAGGAACTAACCTCCACTTGGCTCACTTCAGCCTGAGTAACTGTGGTAAATCATACTAAGAATACATTAGCCTACACTATTTTCATTCCCGGTTTCCTAAAACTAAAAACAAACTATCAAAAACTAGCATGACTGGACTACAACATCACACGAGGAAGTTTTTTAAGAGATATATTTCACTTCAAAAACGTGAGTCGGTGGCGGCGGAGATCTTAGAACTTGGGGATCAATTTGAGTCCGGACTCGAGTGTGTTCTCGTAACACCGACGCAGCAACCAAGTCGAGTTTGAGTCGGGACCAAGACTTGAGTAACGTTCTGGAATAAGGCCCTAAGATTATCTCGATAACGCCTTTATGATACCACTAGATAGTGCAATAATAAACGAACCTTTTTTTGTTATTTATTGTTATTTGTTTAGGACTTTGAGAGTTTCAAACTGTTAAGCATATTTATAATTACGTTTTTCAGAATAGTTTGCTTTTTTAAGCAAGAATTTTGAGTGATTTTGGATGAAAATGAATCTTTCTTCTTGTGAAAAAGAAAATATCCAACGATTTTGGCATTAAAAGGTGAAATTACTAATTTTTATTTAATTTAGATTTTTTGACCCCTTAAGGGCCTAGCGGTGCCACATTGTACCAGGCTGTATCTTCAAGACTACTAGTGCTAAAATTATAAAATATGCATCTAATTAAAGAGAATTTTACTGATTTTAAAATAGAATATTACGAAAAGTTTGGATGATATTTTTAATTCAGGCGTTACCGGGTTAAATGCCGATCAACCATTTTAGCACTGATTTTAAGAATACTCTGAAATTTCAAAATCAATTTTTGACTCGGCACAGCGATGTGGACTAGTTTTCAGTGTTAGCGGCGAAGCGGCGCCGACCTATAGTATTGCTTCGCCGAACGCTGGCATTATGACTTACCGTATTAAATTAAAAGCTAATTTTCATAGCAATAAATTAGTAATAATTATTAATTTACAATTTAATAATGAGATTCGGAAAATGTATAAGGTTTAAAGCTGTAAAAAGAAGTGGCCCTATACGAAATGGCAATTCCGTCAACGCCAACCCACGAATTCTTTCACTTTCAAAGGAACTCGAAATGCTTTCCAGTCCCTCGAAAATATCTCTTTGGTAGTGGATAGGCAGTTGCATCTAAAACGAACGTGGCAAAAAATAATACAATGAAACGGATGACGGCAGGGAGGAGGAGTGAAGACGGCATAAGGATAAATCGCTTTTATTCCACGCTAACTCTGCCCGCCCACCAACCCACAAGACGCATTTCTTTATCCGCATTTCATTTTTTTCCATTCTATCATCCATCCCTCCCGAACATTTTTCCTCTTCCACTCGCTGAAGCAGGCTCGTTCCGTCATCAGGAATAAAAAAAATAATAAAAAAAATACAATGATTCGGAAGAATCGATCCGTCTTTTCGCGGAAGCCGCATTCCACTTTATTTTAAACGCTACCTTCCTCTCAAAGCCTTTCGGCAAAGGTTTCATTAAGTCTTCCTCGCATTAGATTTGAAAGGGAGTTAATAAATATAAGCGCATACACATTATCTACAAGTATTTGTAAAGTAAACATCTTCTCGGACTGAGCTACGAACCGCTGTGCCTTGCTCAGATTTGAAGATAAAATTGACTCATTTTCGAAACCGAGGAATTACATTCGGCTCTAACGGGTGCATAAATAGCAAAGAGATAAAAAAAAAGTATTCTACCGATTAAGGTAGGTTACATGGAGTGCTTAAGAAGAATTCCGTGAGCCTCCCCTTCCATCATGCACTTCCCTCTTAAATTCACAATAAGACCTACTCCCTTTCATTATATATCTATAAATCCTATTCTTTTCCTTCCTCTCCCTCGTTTACCTAACATTCTACCCTCTAACACTGTTTTCGACATTCCCTCCCCGCTCAGTACTCGTTCCATCCATATATTCAGACTTTCCTATAACATTTTGAAGCTCCCTCTCCTAGCCCACCATGTCGAACACTTCGTCGTTCCTCCTCCTATCCGTCCACTTCACCTACACATAAATGTAAACACAGTTAAAAATACCAGCGCAAAAAATCGGGTGATTGGATTACAAAACTATCTTGTATGATGGACAGATAAGCCTGGAATACAAAGATAAATACAAAGAACCTATTAAATTTTGAGTTATGGCTTCCCGAAAAGAACAGCATGGATAGGAGGCGCTCAATAAAGCCGAGGCTGACGGGCCGCTAAGAAAACACGGGGAACGGATAAGAATAGGACGCGAGAGATTCCCTATAACACAAGAAGCGGAAGAGGGAGAGAGAAAGAAAAACAGGGCGGAACATCTCAAGACGGGTCGGAGAAAATGCGGAAAAAATATAGAATATTTTTTAAAGCCGTCGACCACGGTGAAGCAATTGTGCGCGTGGGGAATAGAAAATTCCTTGCGTAGACTGCCTACTCGGGATTCCGCATAACGGGGCGAGACAAACGCGAATGTGATCCCTCTATCGGGAGGAAATATAAACCGAGGAAAGGAGCGGGAAAATGGCAGGAGTGAACAACCGTTTTCAATAACGGATATGATAAGAGAGCATGCGATATGAATGTCATCGCTATCCGGATGCTCGAGATATTTCTCCGCGCATTCCACGAATAACCTCGCATCGCCCCCATTAATGCTGTCATTTATTAAGCAGGATAACTAGCGATGGCATAAGAAAGAAAGGCACCAGAATGAGTAGAGACCTCCGTCAAACCAATCCAAGGATTGTTGACCAGTGATGAAGACGCTTCCGTGCGCTGCTAATAGGAATATCGCTTTTTCAACGAGCAGACCATAATTCAATTGACGCCAAGGGGAAACCACCAATATAAAGTGATGAAAAAACTATTCCATCACCTTAGCAGTCCTTCAAACTAGGCATCCTTGACTTTCAATTTTCTCTCATTAAGGCGTTGGCACTGGCCAACGAAGGTGGGATTTGAGAACCAAGGTTTGATGTCACAACTGACAGAAGAGAAGCTGTATGAGCATGTCCCAACATATCACGAAACAAGTGCTTAAATTCTTCTGAAAAACCTGAACCTTATTGATAATTGACGCCTTAGTAAGCCAACCTCATAAAGTGATGAAAACACAATTGAATCACATCAACGGCCCATCAAATTAGGCATCTTTGACTTGTCATTTTCCCTCACGATCGTTCAACACACGAGCCCGTACTGCATCAAGCAAGGATGTCGTCTTCAGGGGTAGGCGACCGATCATCATTAAGGGCATTAATGATAGGAGGTGGGTCACGTCTGGAAAGACGTATGGGTAATAAAGTTAGGGTTGATGGAATTAAGGCGTCGGCATTAGCCAACGAAGGTGAGACAGAGAACCAGGATTTTATGTCACATCTGATGAAAGGGAAGCTGTATGATCATGTCTCCACATATCACGTAACAGGGACTTAATTCCTCTGAAAATTCTACACCAGGGACGCATGGTTTCCTCTCAACGTGTCTTTTTCACTACGCATTACTCTCTACAAACTTTCGCTTCCATCTCGAACTGTTAAGGGAGAACACAATAGACCCTGGTCGTAATTTCCCTATAATTTGATCTTAATGTTGCACACCAAGTCAAAATTTGTTTCAACCATAACATCTCATTGGATTCCAGAGAACAAAAATTAATAGAATTTTAAAGCACGGCTGTATCTCAAAAATTTAGGCGTAGATAATTAGGCATAATTCTTCAGATAACGAGGAAAGGATAGTACTTTTGCCGTAACCAATACCTCAAAAAACGAAGTTCAAGCCAGCACAAAAAGCCATGAGATTCCATACAAGTGCTCTACCATGATTACGATACCGTTGGGATTATCCCCGGCAAGAAAACGAAATCTCCTTCCTTCGCGCGACGTGTTACTCAATATTCAACAGCAAACTCGCAAGTGAAACCGATGAGTCTTCAGCGTAGACAGCAGAAAATCTCTCGGGAGACGATTCCAGAGGCCAAGGGAACTCAAAGGAGAATAGTGATGAGGTAAGATGAGAAAAATAAGGAGCTGGGAGCGATTGGGAGAAGCGGGCATAATTGAGGAGATGAGCAGAATAAGATTGGCGGCACGGACGTAGGGCGGAAAGGAGGAAGGCAGATGCGGAGACGACGAGCAAGAAGTGGACTCCGGATGGAAAAAGAATTGGGTTCGTGCAACCATTCAGCATTCCAGAGAGGGACGCGACGTCACGTAACTACAGCCAATACAAAGCAGAAAACTGGATAAAGACTTCGTTGATGCTTTGAGACCAAAAAAGCAAAACAAATTGTTGTTAAGGCGAAGCAAGGTTTCAGGCAGGGAACATTTACAAAATTTTCAAGTTAATGAAATACAACGGAAGAAAATTACACAAACAACAATGCAGGACATACAAACATGTTTATTTAGTGTATACGTAGTCAATTAAGATGAGCTGGTTAATATGAAGTATAGTTTATTTCGTAATATTAGCAGGGATGAAGATTCTTTGAGTGTTTTAAGGAGGCTATTCCATATTTGTGAAGCGGCAACAGTAAATGATTTTTGAAAGGTTGTGGACCTATAATGGGATATATGGAGATAGTTGGGATCGGCTCTGGTAGTAACATTAGACAAAGTTGTTCTCTTAGGATAAAAATCAATGATGTATTGCGGCTCATTATTTTTAAACTTATTATAGAGATGGCAACGGAAACTAAACGAAAGTCAAAACCAGTAAAATTTCAATAGTTTCGTTCCCTGAAGCGAAATATATAAACAAACCGAAATGTATTTAAACCCGGGGAGCTAAACTCTGGGACGAAACGAAACACTGATAATGTTTCGCACTGGAGAGACTACGTGCTTCACCTTCGAACGGTTTAGTTTCGACCCACACACCGAGTACGAAGTATAGTTGAATGAAGTAGAGGTTCGGTGGGTTCGGCCTGTCTCCATTACACGTATATTATCACTTATTACACTACACTTACATTACACTCATATTTTTACCACTAACAGGAGAACGGTGAACGCAAACCGGCCATTCGATTTCTAAGCTGAATGTCTTAACCTCTCTACACGAATGTCAAACGTAATGGGTCGAAACTAGTCTCTCTTATCCCCCTCCACTCAACTTTTGGGATCGAAACTTAACTATGAGCAGCGGAGTTTCGATTAATTTAGTTTCGTTCTCGGGAAGTTTTTTTTTTAAGTAAGTAATTCGGGAGCAAAGTTTTGTCCCGAGTCGAAACTAAACTCCTTGGTGATTTTAATTTTGCGCGGGAATGGAACTAAACCCAGGCCTGGTTTTTTCGTTTCCCTCCGGGTGGAAACGAAACATTTTCGTTTCGTTTCGCTTACCATCCCTGGCCTACAGGTTTGAAGTCACGAGTTCTGTTCAAACCTGAAGACCCCTGCTGCAACCCCGGCGAAACTAATGTTACTAAGGTGAAACGACGTGGAGGACAACCTGGAGACCTTGCTGCTCCTACAGCATCACTCCGCATAAGTCTACATCAACTAATTAATATCAAGACAGAGTTAAAGGGAAAGCCCATGACCGGAAGTTTAATTTATATGTTTCAGATATAAGGAAACAATTTCATGGGATGAGCGATTTTTTTCCTCCTCAAACAACTATTTTTCAGAGAACCGATTTAATACGTCTATTCCGGTCTGCATTCTTATTATTTTGCATTTTATGCCATGCTTTCACTCCTAATCACGAATAACGTAGCCATAAAGGAAATACAGCATAAATTTGTTAATTTCACCAATAAAATTAAATTCGTGCGACGCAAGACAAAAGGACGTTCTAAACGAGGCACGGAATCACGCAGTTAGAACTGCATTAATCTCTGAAATGGCGTGGAATTGCGCTAATACACGAACGAAATTATAAGAGGGGCTATTTTGCCATATCACGTCCACGCATTCCCGCATATGTTCTAGCAATTCACCGCTGTACACGACGCAATTTTGACTGCGCCTTCGTACACGCGTCAGACTCTGCAAGAACGTGCCCCGTAAAAAAGCGGCCAAAATAACTAATCCCTGCACTTCAAGAAACAAAAATAGTTTCGAGAACCAAATAAATACGAAGTCTGCATGAGAAAATGATTTAATTTCTAATCCCAGTTCTTCGTTAAAACTTTCGCGGGTGCTCGTCATGTTGAATTAAAACTTTTGGGCTATGTCGCCGCGTCAGATTTTGGGTGGCCCCAACGTTTCCCGACCGATGCTGGTCGCTTTCTCAAGGGAATCTGTATTAATCCTGAATCAAGGGAATCTGAATCCCAGTATTAAAAATTTATTTATCCAAAAATATGCTTTTTTTTCAAAAGACATTTATAACACATAGCTCACTGAAAATACCGTCTGCGCATAGCCTCAAAAAATAAAACTGTTTATTCCTCACAATTTGAACCTGACCGAATCTTCAACAAAAGACTACCTCCAATTATTAAGATGCGATATTTGCATTAGTAAGGCTCACGGTATTGCATGATAAAATACCAAAATGTATATTCCTAAAAATTTTAAATTAAACTTGAGAAAAAACAAAGTTTCTTTCACATACAAAGTTACTGAACATCGATTTAATAATTGAAAACAAATACCTGAAAGGGGGAGCAAAGTATTGGACAGGGATAGATTCAATTTAGATTCATATTGTTAGTTTGTGATAAAGAGTGCGGGTAGTATTAACGAAAAAAAAGTATTTTTATGATAATTTTAGCAAATAAAATTACCATAAAAGGCCCAACAGTTTTAGTATTCGTATTAGGTAGGAGCAAGATACATGCCGAACAAAGGGGAAGAGAATTATCGGAGCGAGTACAGTACCAACAGAAAATCAACTGACAAAACGAGGGAGACTCATGAAGCAGGTTGGATTCGATTTATTAAGTAATTTGATTTATTACAAGCCGTCTAACAATTAATTAGTGAATAAAATTAAATGTATCTTTCCGCGCTTTCTTGCTATCACTTGAAACACAACCGGTACAATTCTCCAAAATATTTTCACGAGTCAAGTGATATATCAGACGTAAAAAGAAGTTAAAAAATAATAAACTACAATTTGGAGACGAAAAAATTACTTCGGTTGAATTACATTAGCGTATAAAATGAAATCACCAAAAGGAGGAAGAGAGGAAAAAGACTGATGAATTACACTGAATATCAAACCCACTCCACATACTATCCCTCTTGCCATAAATTCCCTCAACCCCCCTTTTATACTTATCACGAATACAAAACTGCTACAACCCGGAAAAATAAGGAGTACCCGAAGATGACTCATAGATGCGTCGAAACGAGTTGTGCGAGTAAACATAAAAGTGGACCTTTACTACATACATGCTTTAAAGTGGCGGATCCAGGGAGGGGGCAAGGGGGGATATAGCCCCCATCTTGAATATTCAGTCTACACTTGATAAAATGGTAATTTTGTTCGGACTCCCACTACTGCTGGGAGGTTACCCCCCTAGACCTTCCACATAGCACTCCCTAGTCCTTATCCTGGATCCACCACTGACCCTTTTTTCATATTTGATTTTCATATTATTATGTTCCATAACATCTCGCTTCACAACGTTGACTTCATTAGACTAGCATATTATGAATAACATTGGAACTGAAAAATGCATATTCTGACGAGGAATAATAGCAGTGGGGCATCAGGATGGGACTTACATAAATCTATCCAGTACACCATGAGCATACAGGCTACATTTTTAAATAAAACTAAAAATAGTAGTACTAAAAAATAGGAGGACGGAGCAGTATCAGAGATTTCCAGGAGTGAATAGGCATTCAACATCTAAAAGCACCTTCAGAAAATAAGCGCGCCTGGACGGAATAAATTTCATCGATTTAATACGACCACGCACCGCGGCGTAAGCCTCTTTAAGATTTCATCGCCAACAAATAACATCAAAAAATAACTTCAGCCATGCATTTCTACAGTAAAGAAACCCTCAGGAAGAAAATGAAGAAATATTCCAAAGACGTCAAAAGACACGCCATTCATTCCACCAAACTTAATAACTGTTCGCCGAAAACTCACGAGTTGGCAGTAGTCAGGAATGGAATATTTTTACATGGTTTTACCTCCATAGTTCACATACACAAAAATATATACTTTACATCTTCTAACGAAAATTTTTCTTCTATACCTAATTTTTAAGAACTAACAGGTACTATTTGCAGTGAAATTCAAGATGAATTAGACAAAACATTTTCATAGAAGACTACAAAACCATTTATAAAATTTAAGAATCCGCAGTATAAGACCCTAAGTACAAAACATTACCGTTGGCCGAACGCCTAAATGATTCACGAGTCAACAATGACATAAATGTGATAGAATTTACCGTCGGAATCTTTAATTTCTTCCTATGCATGGCAGAGGACCATGGCCATGCGGATACACAGAGGATTTGAACGTAAGGATTAACATTCACCCTTGAGGGCTTAAGGTTAAAGGCTTATTTGTCCAATGTTCCACAGTCTATACGAGCAAATAAAAAAGCGAAGAATAATGTGATCCGAGACCTATTTAAATAATCTCATTCTCCCTTGCACATGTTTTATCAATCCGGATATTACGTAATTCATTCATGCATACGAGAAATTATCTTTTAATGAGGCATAGTGCTCATTAGGCACATTCACCAAGGGTTTGTGAAAAAATGAAATAAATAGAAGGCTCGAGCTATCGTTATGCATTTCAAATTAAAAATCTAAAACTATTAACAACATAAACACATAATACACACCAAACTAGATGGATCATTCTTCATAAATTGACTGGCAAATTCGCTTTTCGCTGTCTTCATATACTTACCCATCATTGGCCCATCCTATTTTAGTAAAACATTTTCAGCACTGCATTAACTATCGCCAATCCGTCCTTAATCACCAAAAATTCTTCCCTCGATTTTCCTAAAGGATAGCTGAAGAGGTGCCAGGCTACATTGGGGGTTCCCAAAATGATATGAGATGATTTTTCCCCTTTTTGACAGTTACTTGTTGATTTAATTTTAATCTTAAATTTCAATTACTGGCACGATTAACCGTAATAATATTCTCGTGGATTTTATAGTACCTGAGCAATACCTGAAAACCATAAATAATATCGTGTTCAGGGATAGGTGGGTGAGATGATAATGGTTAGATTTTCTCAAAAAAAGGACACAGCATGGGTAGAGAATTTAGACAAGTGTTGAATATGCATTACACGTTGAATTATGAGAAACTTAATACAAAGGGATAATGGCATAGGCCGAAGGTCCCGGAGTTCTACAGCATAGAAAGGCTTAACGAAAACAAGATTTAAACCTAAAGTAACCTTTACGGCAACCAAGGTCAATTGCAACAGGAGAGATTAATCAATGAGGAGAAGAGCAGTGACGTCATGCCAAAATTGGCAGTGCTGGAACGCACTTCCCATAAATTTTTTTAGAAGTGAAATATTACTGTGTGTTTTATTAATTGCAAGTTAGTATTTTAAAAATGTTATTGCAATATTTATTGTTTTAGTTACGAATGTATCTGTTAGAAATAAAGTAGAACAACAAAATAGATAATATTGTTATTTGACTATTATGCCTATAGTTAACCAAAGCCGGAACGGCGATCCGGCACCCGTACGCCACTGGAAAAAGTGTACTTAGGAATGATACAAGAGAAATGGAGGACCTCCTCAGAGGGCATCATGGAACAGAAATATGTATCCATGAATCGTAAACTACTCACAAGAGGGCGAGTTAAGCCTTCTGACTCAATAGTTCTCTATTTAATAAATGTGGATGATTAACGGAAGCCGATATTTCCTAGTGTCTACGACGAAAAAAAACAATGAAATGCAAGCGCATAGCATTTATGCCATGAGAAAAACGGGGAGAGACACAGCAGTCAACTATCATGATAATAATTGTGAGCAATGGACAGGAGAAGCATTGTAAGACTTAAAAAGAATTAAATATTAAAGAATTAGAACGTAAGATGAGGAGATAACGAGTACCTCATAACGATTCAACTATCACGTGTAAAACAAAGGAGCTGCCCTTTGCTGTGGATTCATGTAAAGGCTGTTTCACACGTAATTGCATAATCTGACGCGTGTACGAAGACGCAGTCAAAAGTGCGTGGTGTAAAGCGGTGTAATGCTAGAACACATGCGAGAATGCGTGGACGTGAGATGGCAAAATATTCCCCGTTCTAATGTCGTTCATTCATTCGCGCGATTCCAAGGTATAAAGAGAAATTAATGTAGTTATAACTTGCGCAATTCCGTGCCCCATGTAAAATGGTCAAATTACATGATTTAAATAATAGATTCAGGTTTAATTTGGTGGAATTTTTCAATCATAATCATATTAGACAACCTTTCGTATTTTTCCACATTTTATTTAAACCACTCCGACCAAGGTTTCAAGGGATGCCATTCTCTAGGTGATCACTCTTGACAAATATGGTTATTGGCTAAAAACTAGATTGGTGTAAGTTAAAGTAGCAAAGTGTCGAAAAATACAGAAATTTGTGCGTTCTTCTATCATCATGAGGAACTGAATATTTTTGTAGGTCCAATTACGCACAATCATGTCATTCACGTATTATTGATTAATTTTCTGAGGGTCTAATTCAGCAAAATCATATCATACATTATTATTAAAGTATTCTACCGATTAAGGTAGGTTTCCGTGGAGTGCTTAAAAAGAATTCCGGGAGCCTCCCCTTCTATTATGCACTGCCCTCTTCAATTAACAATAAGACCTACTCCCTTTCTTACTGTCTAAAAATCCTATTCCTATCCTTTTGAGAAAAACGAATTCCTACACATGTCCGTTCTGCAAAATATCTCCCATAATTTATTCTTCCTGTCGGGCATAGAATTATATCGCAACTGGTTGTCTCAACATTAAGTACTCGATATTTTGTTGAGGGTCTGATTTAGCAAAATAATGTTATACACGTAGTATTAGATATTTTGAAGTGGGCCTCATTAAGTATGGTATGGTATTTGGAGGAGGCGACACACAGCTTGGGTCATTTGCGCCATGAGGCAAAGGTATGGAAGGAAGGGTGGAGAGAAACCCGGCGTCGGCATTACCCTGCTCTTGACGAAAGGCACCAAGGGGACCACGGCTTAACGTCCCACCCGACGGATGGAGTGTTTTGCTTGAAATGTCCTCCACTTAGCATTCAAGCAGGGATCGGGCAGTCTCTGAAAATTCTCTGCCACTGCCGGGATTTGAACCCGAGCCGACGAGGTGGGAAGCCAACACTCTAGCCACCACACCAACCCGATCCCCCCTAATTAAGTAGTATCATGTAAAACATGTAGTATTAGTGCCACGAGCAACGGGGAGAGAGACTGCATCCAAGTTGTACGACACTGGAACAATCGAAGAGCAAGAGTAGACCCGGGAGTCTGGCCGCTATAACGCTGAGGCGATGCGGGAAAACTGGGAGGTATCTTGGGGATGAGGAGGGGTGACGGAAAGGGAGGGGGTGCAGAGATGCGTGGGTGGAGAGACGCTAGTGCGGGGGCGTTGAGACATGAACGGGAGAGCGCTGATTTGAGGGGGTGGGGCGAGGAGGATAAGATACGGAAGGGTAGAATGGGGCGATGGAGGGGGGAGGAGGAAGTCCGGAGAGGGGTGGGGGACAGGAAAGGGAAGGGGAGAAGAGGAGGGGGGGGAGAGAGAGGAGGAGGAAGATAACAAGGGAGGCGGTTCCCCCGTGTCATTCAACCACCCCCCTCCCGCCCCCAAGTGAAACACTTGTCCCCTACAGCAGTCCACAGGACATTTAGAGCGGCCCTTGTTCATCCAGCAAGGATGAAAGCATCCTACGCGGCTTCCTCTGTACGTATGTAGCCGATGGAACCCTAAGCACGAATTAGGTACACGAATAATGGTGCACGCACCAAATTAGATGAACGAAACAATGACCTTTGCCTACATCGGTTTGCTTCCACTGCCAATTGTAAACGACACAGAGGAGAAATATTGAAATAAACACTTGCAATTTTTCACCATTATAAACTTTAATTCCCTACCTACTATGTTTCGATGTTACTACATCACCTTCAAGATACAAGACAGAACCATTTTTTACGTTTAAAATGATGTAGTAACATATAAACCTAGGTCGTGAATAAAAAATTATAATCGTGAAAAATTGCAAATGTTTCTTTCAATATGGAAAAATTCCACTCCACCACGCTTAGTTCTTCTGATTTTAAGAGTAGAAATAAATATTCACCACAAAAGCTTCACCTAGCGCGAACCCGAAGGTTGGTGAAAAATTTGGGAGTAAATATCACTGCCATCTAGGTATTGGCATGCATATACCTTGAGTAAAAAAACCTAACAGCAGATATGTACAAAGCGGTTACCCTAGAAGGACAACGCACTAATACTTCAAAGTAAGTTGAAATAACAACAGCCCTTCCCCTTCGTTCCCCATTCCCAGCGAGAGAGCAATTTTTGCACATCTAGGGTAATGATTCAGTATAACTTATTGAAAATTTAGACAGCTTCCGCAGGAAGAGACCTGGATATTAGGCAAAGGAGGACTTCGAATCGGTCACAAAGAACAAATCATAAAGGATGTAAAAGACATCGCGTACGTAAACAAGGCTACTTCATGGGAGATTTGAGTGAAGTTGCTCCAAAAAATTGTATTGCTCTGATGCACGCCTGAAGTAGAAGTTCTTACTAGTCATCGACTTCTGCATCTACAGCTGGAGAAAATTGCATGCTTACAATTTTTGTCAACTGCTAAAAGAATATTATAAGATTTTGACATTTGAAATTATTACCATATAAACGGTTAATTGATTCGGCATTTGTGGATGGATCATGGTATGAATTGAAAAAAGTTGTCCATTTATCGCAAAAATGATTGAATATTAAGAGGATACATTTGAATTGTTCTGATTTTTTAATAAAATACTCTTATCACATTCTCCACCAAAAACATTGACGTCCCCAGAGCTTTTTGAGTTTTACGCGTGGTAGAGCATTGGTGAAGGTGTGGTCTCATTAGTCTATTAAATGTATACCGATAATAGTGGTTAGGCTAGAGAAGGATTAAAACCGTGTTGGGACACGACTCAGAATTGGCGAGGAATGAGTTTCACGCGATGGGGAGTGCCAGGTCGACGCTGCTCCGCTCCAACCAAGCCGACTTAATGGCTATGAATATTGCAGGGGACAAGTTCGCTCAGAACACGGGAGTTTCCAAAAAAAAAGCCTCCAAAACTAAGGTCGAAGGGTTATGGATATTCATAGGTTACGGGTTGTGGAGCACCATTTACCTACTCCTCGGTTGCCATTTAAGCGTGGCGCCTACTGCGACGGCGCCAAAATATTTGAGAGAGCAGCTGAACGTAAGAGCCGTAAGTGATCGGGGCTCTTGACAGACACTTGAGAATTCGCAAAGTTAGAGATGCAAATCAAGCGCTCGAGCAGTTAATATCACTCAAACTATCGAGTAACGTAGAAAAGGATGGTGTTCACGGACTCGACAATTTGCAATATAGAGCATTGGATTTCTATCGAAGAGCCTACGAAAGTTGCTGATCCGAAGCCCTAAGAATCAAGTCACTGAAAATGGGTTGCATTAGCAAATAAAACCACAAAAAAATTACAGCGAGACGCATTTTAGTACATGAAACGATAGATCGATGAAGTTAATGGACGAGGAGGAATAAGGTAAAAATTGAGAAATATTGAAGTCCATAAGACCAGAGAAGGTGATTCAATCGATGTGACCTTGCAAGAAGTATTCGTGGTCTGGCAGATAAGAAGATACTTATTGAAAGATAGCTATTTTTTAGGAATAGCACTATCTAGTGGTATTTCCGCCCTTACTTATCCTGACGATCGACGCTATGTAACCTATGAATGCGAAAACTTAAGGACTATAAAAAAAACACTTCCACTTGAAAAAATAAAAACGAGCAATTTCGAATGTTTTCTCATTACTCAGCAATTAACATATTTTTTAATATTTTATTCGCGTCGCATGACTATTGGTTCACGAAGAGAAAGCCTATCATACTCTCATTCAAGACGTAGTGCTAAAGCTCGTTCATCTGCTTCCAATTTCAGTTTTTTCCACACACTAGAGCGATGGGGTAAATAAATATAACGATACAAATTTGGTTTGAAACCAGCATCAATTTGAAACTAATCGAGATTGTATCAGAGCTTTTTTTCAGTCCAATAAATCATTTTCCCTTTCTCCGTTATAAACATGAATGGCTTTTAAGATAGGGGTCTTTCAGTACGGGATCGACGCTACCCAATGAATCGTTTACCCATAGAAGGAAAAGTAAATTGGACTAAAGCTCACATGATCCAAAGACCGGGAATTTGACGAAATCATTGGCATTAACACTGCACAATGGACTGACAGTCCCGCAGACACACTGGTAAGCAGCACGTAATCCTCATATGCACCAAAGAGAGAGAGAGAATTATTCACAAAAAATGCGGTACAGACACAGCTATCACACAGCTCCCAGCGAAACAGCTTTTGAAAAGCAATAATTACAAAGAGGCGTAATTAACCCATGCAATACGGTAAATACGAACTGCTTAATCAGAATTCAACGAATTAAATTGGTGGCTACTCTTGATTCACGAGTCTGTGTTCGCACTAATTCATAGAAACTGCATAGGCAAGAGAATGCACATTCCACTTATGAATAGGAGAGAGCCAAGAGTAAAATATGATTAACGGTTTAAATGGTGGTTTGAAGAGTAGAGCTTACCCGCGACCACACGCTGAGCCCGAGAACGAATACATGTGGCGTGAATTTATAAAAAAAAATCAGGGTTGGCAGCCCACCAGAATTCATATCATAGACACAAATTCTTTCTCTAAATTCGCAAGCACTGATAATTTAGTAAGAGTCAAGATACTTCCAGCAACACCTGAAACCGGAGGACTAATTTTCACCAACCCTTAGCCGTATTTCTATCCATATGGCTACTATTTAGAGTTCGTAAGCGATGCATTCAATTCTAGGGATATGGGGGAACATAGTGAATGGCTAGGATGGGACGTTCGTTTTGTTTTGTGTATTACGGAGCCTCAATCATTTAATTTCATATTAATAACTTTCATAAAAAAATAAAGAGATAAGATAATTTCGTTATACTGTTGGATCTTGTTTTTAATCTCAAACAAATCCCTCGAGTCATCGCGGAAAATTATAGCGTGCAACGATCAGTTTTCCACCATCATTGAAAATTTTCAAGTCTTATTCTAATTGTTATATGGTGCATAAATTATTGTGCTAAAATGTTCATGTTATGCATAAATTTAGCAGCCGTAAATGAAATCATTGAGGAAGGCTATAACGGAAAAATTCGCGAATGAACCGTCATGCGCATGATCATTCAGTGAAAATTAGAACATGTTCTATTTTGCTCGCATGATCCCGTGAATAACTTACGTGACCATTCAGCATGATCATTCGCATGTTACTTCACCGTGTACAGCGACCTTATGGAATGGTTTCCTCCATCATTGAAATGTTTCAAGTTTTATTCTAATTTTTATATTGTGGGCATAAATTTCGCACGCGCAAAGGAGAGCAGGTAGGACAATTAAGGGAATATATATCGCAGGAGCTGTCGATTGTAAGGAATGGAAAAAATTATCGCGTGATTTAGGATTTATATTCGAATGAAAGAGCACGGAAAACTGGAAGGAAGGAAAGTAGGTAAAGAGAGGAAAGAGGAAGACCACTGCGACGAATACTCCGAGCCCTGAAGCGGGGATATATTTGCCAAACAGATATCCTATCTCTCCCCTCCTCAACTGCGCCCTGTTTCTCCAGACTGGGACTTCTTGGCGCCGGAGTTTACTGTCCTCGCTACACGCATTCCTCTGACCCCACACCATCGTCGCACCCCCTTCCTCTCCGACGCCATTCCGGAAAACCCCTCCTCCAGACTCCCAGAACGGCATCTCCGCGATACCCTTGTGCAAGCAGGGTACGGAATGAAGGGGAAGGGGGTGAGATGGAGAAGGAGGAGAGAGACGTTATGTGGCATGGTGAAGAGGAAGGCTATAAATTGTGTCACGTAACTGAATCTCGGAACGGCCGGAGACAGGGTATAACGCATGGGATGAGAGAGAGGACCTGGGAAAGCAAAAATCGACGTCTATCTACGGATTACTCCGAAATCCGACTAAATAGGCGTTTGGCGGAGGGTGTAAGTCAACACTTACTAGCATCTCTGATGTAAAAATTTCTGCTCAGTTTTTTTCTCGATGGTAATACGCACACATTTTCGAAATTGTAAGTGATAACTTCAGGCTTGACTCCGTGAAATCTCTCCTTGCTGGAAATAAAAGAATAAAACTTTGTAAGGTTCACTTGTATATTTAAATGGGCACGACCCGGGTTTCGTAACGTAGTTACATCTTCAGGTGACTGATTATTATCAGTATGGTAAAGACCTGAAGATATAACTACGTTACGAAACCCGGGTAGTGCCCATTTAAATATACAAGTGAACCTTATAAAGTTTTATTCTTTTATTTCTATACATTTCCGATTCAAGTAAATGTAGACAACAGTTTTCTCTTAAAACCCTTAAAATTTCAAGATGACAGCATTAGTTTTCAAAAATGCAATACTTGGAAAAAAGACGTAATATGACCGGGTAAGCGTGAGGTGATGCGGCCTCTTAAGGTTTCCATTTTGATTGTTTTGACTCAGGTGTATTTTTTTGCATCGGCAACGTATCTCTCTTATTTTATCGTTTCTAGCGTTGCAGAAATCTTTTCTACTGTAGGTCCTGCCTTCATACATCTTAAATAGGAGACTCATTATACTATTACAAGCTAGTTAGCGAACTATGACACTTGACTTCACGTTTTCGGCATAAAATATGACTTATGTTATGGACGTATTGCACTGTAAATTTATTCGTGCCACCTCTTAAGTGGACCCTAGCATACGGAGCATTGCATCGCGCAAAGGTCCAAATTGTTTGAACGAATGAGCGTAAAAGAAAACTGTTCTAAATACCTTCCGACCAGGACACAGATCAAGTTCATTTGTTTGTAAACTATCATTCACCGCGTATGACGGCATTTAAAATGCATTCGTAATATGCCGCCATCTATTTCAATGCGAACTACTCGCTACACCAATCTTTGAACCCACGAAAAAATAAATACATCCAGCAAAAAAATTTAAATTATGATAAGCATCAGCTTTACTAAGAATGATATCTCACAAATAGGTTTCAACTCCTACCGATTTCCCTCAGATCGTGTTAGCATACAACAGATGATTTCATCCATCATAATAATTAAGGAAGAGATAAGTTATTCCATAACGAGATGAATTCCATACATCGGATCATTAAAATTGCCATGCTCTACTACAAACTAAAGCGTCTGGAATCTCCCAAAAACTTCCCAAAAGCGAAGCATCCTCACCGATCCCACCTTCCCTTTTCGGAAATCTATCTAAAACAAACTCCGCCTGTTTAGACAGTTGTTTTTACTGGTAAAATTGAATACCTAAATCGATGAAATGGATCAAATTAAAATCAACGCAATCCACGAGTATTTAGAGACGCGTGTTATCCGACAAAGTCTCCTTTACAACCAAACTTAGAGACAAGGCAAATATACCTATTTTTTTCCAAAATTTAAGCTCCAAGGCTTAAAAACCTGGTCGGGTACACGACATAATTACATTGGCTTCATATATCGATATGAATGAGACTGAGTCAGCACAGACGCTGAAAGAAATGCGCACACTACTTGTAAGTTAGGCAAAGATATGAATGCGCTTTTCACCTCAATTTACCCTTCTTATCTTTTTATCTCCCAGTACAGCCCTGGTGGAATGCTAATTAAATTAAGTGGTATAAGTTTGCAACAACGGATAAACTTGAGAGCAAAATAATTTGTTTCGCTTTTTCAGCTCTCTCCAAGTCCTAATTAACCCAATTAAAATCCTCTTATGGCCCAATTTTTTCTAGCTGACCTAAATACGCCGAATTCTGAAAAGCCTCGAGGTTACGGTACTCGGATTCGCCGCACTCGACGGAATTAAAAAGTAAATTGTACGTCTTCTTCGAGTGTTCCATAAGTCATAAGTCACTAGTCGAAGGCACGATCGACGATAAGGCGGCTGCAGAGCAAGTTTCACAGATAAAGGCTAACGCCCCCACCTCTTCTGCGAAGAATTTCTGCTGGTTCACGCCTAACGCGACATCGTAAAAAGACCGGAGCATATATTTTTCAAAAATATATTTTTCCACCTAAAATTTTCCAAGCATCGCCTCACAAGGGAAACTATCGGATATCAAAATCTAAGGAATGAAAATATTCACAGATATCCTGGATATTCTGCTAACAGGATATTGGATACTGTATTAAGTCAGGATATTGGATATTCTTTAAACGCCACCATCCTAATGATCTAATACTACGCTTTTTACTCACGACTATTTATGACAGAGTATGATTTAAAAAACAACAAAATAATTCCAAACGCCACAAATCCTTGCGATACAATTCTAACGCTCGCTGCCACTCGATGGACACTAGCTCGCAAAAAAACGGATTAATATATGTTGACATTCAAATTTTCCCGTTTTGACATATGCACAGGGAGTGAAAATCCACGATTAGAAAATCAGCAAATTCCCGATGACACCGCAAAGACAGAGAGATCTGAGAAAACAACTTTCTTGCAGATGAAAGAATAAGCGATGACGTTGGGAAGCAATTTATAAGGACTTACATTTAAAGCATACTTTATTGTGGTAATGAGGCATGTGCGATGACATCAGCGGAGAAATCAAGGTTGCAACCTTTCGAAATGTGAGAAGGCTATGGAAGAACGATGACGATCAAATGGATGTATGGCGTGAGTATTGCGGAAGTTCTAAGAAGAGGAGAAGATAAGAGAAGCTTTATGAAAACATTGGGTAGAAGAAGGGACAACTTAATCAAAGGATAGGTGGAAGGTATGAACTGCAGAGGTAGGCCTCGGATGAAATAGATGAAGGACTTAAAGTAGAAGATTGACGTAGGTATTCGAAAATTTACCGATAGGAAATCTGAGCGGGAGTCTGCGTCATACTAATCATAGGAAAGGCCGGCTGAAGGGCCGGGCAATCCGGGCGGTTGCCCAGGGCGATCAAACGCCCAAATAGCAAAAAAAAAAAATTATTTTCTGATTTTAAAAATTTATATTTTGTATACAAATTTTTTGAGTGAATTTATTTCAACAAACTTTAAAAGTTTACTCTAATGCAAAAAACACACCGTTTAATTGGGTAGGGATTCCATTCCAAACCCGCCGGTAGGGGAGCGAAATGACAGCAGTTTGCCCGGGTAACTATTACGTCAAGAGCCGGCCCAGATCATAGGATTGATGACAGTAATATACACATAATAAAGATTCCTGCCACTCCACCGGTTAGCAATTCTTAGTAAGAATTCAATAAGTTTTTCATCCCCAATGCTAACGAGGCCATGAGTTCGGCTTCGTAATGTCAACTCACACACGAAAAAATATAAGCACTGAATCTGAGCGGACCGAGATAGACACGGGGCCATTTCACCGATTTATACCGTAGAATATATCGAAAACTGTCATCCAAAAGATATGACTTAGGTACACACTATACGGCGACAGCTGGTAAAACAAAGGAATTCAAACTAAGAATGAGATGTAGCGAGCACCTAGAGGGCAGTTGTGACTTGATGACCCAATGACCGACTTTCGTTCGCTAAACATCTCTGGCTACAATTCTGTCCGCTCAAATAAAGAATAGCATCGGCAGAGTAGCCTTGATATCATTCTTCGACTGTAATAGCCTACAGAACCCATCAGATTTTAACCCTCTTCAGTGCAACTTCAGAACAATCTACGGGCGGCTAACTCAGTAAACCAAGAGCGGCATTCAACGGAGTATGGTGGTCGTACGCTAGGGTTGCTGCGAAATTACCGTCAACTCGCGGCATAGAACGAAGGATTCAAAATACATGCCAGTCGCCTTTATTGATGGAATCCACACCTGTAGTACTTGTGCGGGATTCTGACGGAACTTTCGCGAACCTCACAGCTTTGATTAAGGCAACACCTCGACCTGCTAGTTTCCACTGAATTGACAGTCTAAAAAAAGAATCCTTATACTAATGGGTCTGATAACAAAACGATAAACGATTACGCAAATTCTCCGAAAACCACAGGAAATTTTGAAAAATAAAGGTTAGTCTCCTCATTACAAAGGGCCCGAATGGAAATGGGGCAATTATTTTACGAGCTATGATTGGTCATCGAGGTCAGTTGTTCCGCAATAAAAAACGTTTCCATTGAAGAAACCTCCCAAAAACAACAACGTACAATCAAATTGTAAAGCGGGAGTATTGTAATAATGAAGCAATTTTCTATCTGTAACACGATTTAACAATCAACTGATATTTTTTTGCAAAACCTATGGAAGCAAGTACTTCGAGCCGGTCAATAAGTAATTGGGGGTAAGAAGTACGAACTATAGAAGTGGGGACGAACTGGCGAATAATATGAAGAAATGGAGATCTGCAGTACACCAACCAAAGGATTATAAGTTTAAGTACTTGAATTATAACTGACTCGCTTAAATTGTTTCTTAAAAAGGAAGAATAATTAAGAAACCAAAATTACGCTTGCATCAAAGGTTTTAATCATATCAACTACCCCAGAATTTATCACGAATTTTTTTCATGAAATCTACTTGCATAAAAGTAAGCCAGACCTAATTAGGTTCCCAAAGTAGCGAGAATAACACCATCTAGTATAATTGCTGCTCCTTAACAATCAACATCAATACTTCCGTTCCATGGCACGAAAAAGATATTCTTACAAAAAGCAGCCTATATGTAAACGCAAATGAACACAGCAAACCTATCAGAAATTATATTTTCCTTATTCAAGAAAGAATTTATTACCATTGCTTCTCATTTTCCAGTGGGATTTATTAGATTTCCGCTTATTCACACTTACAAGACATATGAACTAGAATTAGATCCAAAAGACACTAAACGGTCAAAATCATACCTATTGACAGTCACTTTCTTCTGATTTTGCAACAATTTTCATTTATC
This sequence comes from Ischnura elegans, assembly GCF_921293095.1. Lineage (NCBI taxonomy): Eukaryota > Metazoa > Arthropoda > Insecta > Odonata > Coenagrionidae > Ischnura > Ischnura elegans. Next base: position 23,481,045 of record NC_060255.1, read on the forward strand.
ATTCACAGGGCATTGAGGTAAAATCACAAAGGAAAATTTTAAGGATGCATTAACTTTTACCAATCGCCGAAATATGAAATCAGCGCACGCCCGAAGACGAAATTCCTTTCTAATCGCAAGAAATTGTTTTGGCAGGATGCGGCATGACACGAATCAGAATTGCACACAGCTATAGCAACTTTAGCACAAATCTAGATGTCAAAACAGCTGGCTCGCCGAGCAACGTTTAACGGTGACCCTTGATCACATACAACATATCACACGCAGAGGGATTGCGACAAAAATAGGCCCCTAACGATGTCGATAAACTACGTCTAACAAGAAATTGAGATTGATTTCACATTTCACCAGTAGTATAGACTTATAGGAAATAACTAGCTCCAGACAGCCAACTCGTAATATTAACCAGCACTCGGATGTTTCTCATAACTGCTTCGGTTAGGCGGGAACTCATTATACGCTCGTTACAGATGCTGAATGGATCAACTTATCCTCCTTCATAGTTGAATAAATAAGCCAACATTTTTAGTAGCAACTCAATTAAGCATTACCTCGTACATGAAACATTTAATGAACAACTAGCTAGAGTAAATACGAGAGATCTTTAGGGCAGAACTTACACGCCATTACAAGAGTTGCTCAGGAAAAGTTGGATTTGTTAATGGGGGTTCACAATGACACGAACCATACGATATCACCCGAATGATCAATGACAAAAGGATCGATGGTATTAATTCCCTCAACGTAACAAATTCATTCAGTCAAATACAAACATAGCGACCGTGGTCATGAACCTGCAGTGGGATGGATAAGTAGACAAAACTTGCGATATAATTATCATTAATTTAAAGAAGCATTATAATTACTACAATCTGATTTTAATACATAAAAGACCAGAGAAACGACATATTAATTCATGAGTGTGCTTAGTCAATATTGGGTAATGACCACATACGACGTGGAGGTAAAGTACAAACTCATGAAACTCGATTGGCATATTTCTGCATGCCAGGAATTGCAAGATTAAATTCACAAACCCATATCCACAATCTACAAAACAAATCACTCGCATCCAGAGGCCAAAATTTCTGCTCCGAAAGAGAGGTTTCTATGAATTATAATGCCACCGTATTGGAACCCAAAGATACATGTGAATACTACAAAAAATACTGTTACTCACATAGAACAGAAGAATTCCTGGAGAGCTGCCGACTATTTATCCCACAGCACCATAAGAAAATACATTAGAGGCAGAAAAGTACCGATACGACGAACCACTTCCTACCACCGAGATTCAACGTTATTCGGATCGCCAGTTGTTTTTCTATCGCTTCCCTAAGAAGCCGCCGCTGGCGCTACTAACAAAGCAAGTGGCGACATCTAGCAGTCAAATTTAAAAGAGGTTAAGGACTGAAAGTTATGAAAGAAATTGAAAACAACATGTATAAGCTATAACTTTAATAATAAAGATACATACAGATAAAGTTAACACAAAAGTTAGTGAGACAGAACATGCCTTCCCTTCAGCATTCTTTTCATTAGTATTTTTCTCCCTGATTCGGTGGCCATTCGTTTATGCCATCCATGACGAGTCACCCTCTTGCGTTCATCCGGCTTGGGGAAGTGTATTCTAATATTGTTCCGGACAGATGTGATTCCGAAGCAATTGATAACTTTGGAGAACAAACTAGGGGCACCAGGTACTTGCAAAACAGTGTTGCCACCACTCAGTCCATGGACCTGGCTTTTCACAATACAATGCAGGCCTCTAGAAGTTACCAAGTCACAAAATATCCTGCGGATCATATTGAACCAAAGTGAGTACAATAATTAAAAGTACAGTTTAACACTTATACAGCAAGGAATACGATTGCATCAAAGCAAGACTTACTCTGTGCAAAACAGGCACTTACTTTGGCTTCAGCAAACTGGAAAGGAGATGAGCCATTTTCTTGGACAAGGTTCATAAAATTTTAAAACGCTATAAATTAATATACTCCACACGGTGCTTATGCTCCCTTTGAGGTTACCTCTTTTATGCTATTCCCAGTGTCCCCAGTGTACATAAGACAAAAAACAAATCGCAGAAATCACGAATTGATATTACGTTACTCAGCTGTTGTTTTAGTATTTCATGTCTACAGTAGATGTCACTTCGACTCAGGCAATTTAGTAAGGAGGGAAATTTGATATTCAATTAAAGTAGTAGTTATAATCCGCAACTATATTAAAATGGTAAACATATGTGGGTACTAATGCATTTTTTCATAGTTAATTTTTTTTCATTTCATAATGTACAATTTCACTTCAACTATGCAAAATGTTTCTGATAAAGACGAATGCATCACTCCTTTCATCTAAATTTATCATAAACTATGATGCTGGTTTCGACCCACAGCGGAAATAATCAGGTGCAAAATTTACTTATTTTCCTCCTTTATAAAGGATTCCCCAGATTATGTATATAATATATATATTTATTTATTTATTGCTTTTAAGCCTTTGGTATTAAGGATGATTAGTTATGTTGTATGGGAACATGGAAATGACTCCCACATCAGCACATGTGGCTTAAATTGAGGCTGTAAAGACAGGGAAGAGGAGGGAAAATGACACATGCTCAGAATGTGATCTTAAGTGAAATCTTTTTCCCCTTGGAAATTTTTCTTTATATAATAACATTCTAAATCTTGCTGTTAACTTTTACAGTTTAAAAAAATGACATTGCCACATTCATTTATGGGAAACTAAATCAACAAAGAAAAACAATATGATTAGCATGTAAATAACGCGTGAAAATTCCACTGAGGGAAAAAAAATTCTCATGACCAGCATTGCAACTGGAATACCCTGAATTTATTTGAATCAGTTGTTTTACAAATTGAGTGGTAAAAGCATCTTTATCCTCCACTGAGATTTGGAAGCATTACAATGCATCCCTGAAGCTTAAGTGATGGAGTATGTGGCACTATAGGGAACTTGCATATATTTCAGATATAATCAATAGCCCCAAAATTGTATAAAAATATATGTTTGCATACCTAGGTGAAAGTTTTTTTTATTATTTTTTGATGTGGTTTGCGATATTTAATGCATCAAAGTTCACGAGAATTTTCAAATGCAAGTGAGAAGCGAAAACGCCCGATGATTGGCTGGTAGAAAAGTGACGTCATAGTTCAGTACGAGGAGGCACGGCCATAGTAGAGGTTGCATACTTGGATACATGCGACGGCGTGGTTATGATTCATTAATTGAAGTGCAGACGTATCAGAGTTGTTCATTGTGACTTCAGGGCTATTATTTGATCTATTTCTCCTCCATTGAAAGCGATAGATTGCGTAAAGATGAAGGAATATGGTTATTCTTAGGCTGATCCTAGCAAGCTTCCTGTTACTGATTCCTTCATGATAACAGGGTATTTTAGTGAAACTGTAGACTTCGTCGGCGCCGAAAGTCGATGCCGAGAAACAGAATGTTTTGAAATAATATCCAGCTTATTGAGTTTATTAAATTATTGCTCATTTAATGGTAATCCCCTTCCTAAATTTTCTCCTTCTTCAACTACGCATATGACCTTTATTTGTGCATCCATTTATGAACCCTGCTCTTCTCCTCCCTTAACCACTCACATAACATCCTTCCACCTGAACGGGTGTCCATTAACTACGTGAGGTGATTTTTAGTGATTTTTGGACCCTTACACCCCCTTGTAGTGAGATATTTTGAGATTTGGCTCGACCCACACCCCCTCCCTCTAATCTCATGAGATTGTTCAAAATGAGCATTTTCAGTATAAATAAATTAATATATATGCTTCATTGCGTTGGATTTATTAAAAACATCAATTTGTTTATTTTTTTAAGATAAGTTATGATCAGTAACTTTTTAAGATCATAGTCAAGAATCACAGTTCACACATCCAAATTCTATATCCCCCTTAGTACCCCACATAGATCTGCCACAGCTCACAGGTATGGCAATAGAAAATAAACGAAAGTCAAAACCAGCAGAATTTCAATAGTTTCATTCCCGGGAGCGAAATGTAGGAAGAAACTGAATGGTTTCAAACCTGGGGAGCTAAACTCAGGGTCGAAATGAAATTGGAGTCAAAACATCTTCGGGTCGAAACTAAAATAAAACTCTGGTAAACACAGATAATGTTTCGCAATGGAAGGACCATGTGCTTCACCTTCGAACGGTTTAGTTTCAACCCACACACTGAGTACGAAGTATGGTTGAATGAAATAGAGGTTCAGTCTACTCCCATTATAGACGTATGGGGCACTCATATTTCAACCACTACCACGGTGAACACAAACTGGCCATTCTAATTTTCAGCTAAATGTTTAAAACTCTCCACACCAGTGATGCTGACTTCACGGGTCCTGAGGGGGCCCGAGCCCCCACAAAATTTCGTTCTGGGTGTGAGGAAAAAATGTGTCAGGTTTTTCGATTTTCCCCGGAGTGTCCAGATATCAAGATTCGAGTTATCAGGGGTCTAATGTTGATCATATAACTCTTCTACAGTGCTTAGAATACTTAAAAGTCTCTACTTATCAAATTTCTCTGGGTAGATCCCCGGTTTGGGGCCCCCCCAATATTTTTTGTAAGTCGTCAACCCTGCTCCACAGTGTGTCAAATGTAATGGGTTGAAATTCATATCCCCCTCCACTCAACTTTTGGGACCGAAACTAAACGAAGAGCAGTAGAGTTTTGATTAATTTAGTTTCGTTCCCGGGAGTAAAGTTTCGTCCCGGGTCGAAACTTAATTCCTTGGTGATTTTAATTTCGTTCAAGAACGAAACGAAACCCAGGCCTCTTATTTTCATTTCCCTCCAGGTCAAAACGAAACGTTTTTCGTTTTGTTTTACTTGACAGTCTTGGCCATCCAGTGCCAGTCTGATGAGGCTTATGTCAGCCAATTGGAGAGCAATAATGCTTCCTGTGATCGATGCTCAATCTAGCAGAGTGGTCACAATCACAGAGGGTGTAATGAAAAAACTGGGTGTGGTAGAAGAAAACCAAGTACAGCTTTGAAATCATCCTACCTATTTTAGCACACATCAGCTCAAAAATTGAAATCAACGGAAAATTTGTTAAAAATTGTTCCCCGGAGTAATGTGTAGTGGGTGGGTATTAAAGATTGTGCGAATGTAAGCTGCTCATGAAATATAATGTGCTAAGCAAAATATTCTGAGCAAATGGTTGATTGAGGTTTGTACTTAGAGGCATAGGCGGATCCAGGGGGGGGGCACGGGGGCACGTGCCCCCCCCAGACCTTTTAAAATATGATAGATTTTTAATACGGTCCCATTATAATTTCGTTCGTTTTGTATAACAAGGTATCCTTGTGCCCCCCCCTGAACAAAATCCTGGATACGGCCTTGCTTGTGCCCCTCCCAGAAAGAAATCCTGGATCCGCCCCTGCTTAGAGGGGTAAGTCAACTACCATTGATTCTCTTCCTACCGAAATTGAAATTCTTCCATCTGCACTCCTTATTCATCAGCATGAGACCAGCTGACGGCTTTCTAACCCCTCTTGTGTTGGCCACCCGAAATTGGACAACTTGACCTACTATGCTAAAGGCTCTCTTCTACACCCAGTTGACACTTGCATCCTCTTCTAATTTCGTTATCAGTGATAATAATCATTTCCTGAAGAAATGAACATCACCAAGGAAATTATTGATCAGAGAGAGTTGAGTGTTGATAAAGCTATACATACATACATAGTTACTTTTGAAGGATGACATTTCATTAAGCAGTGTATACAGGGCAAGTTAACAAAGTAGGAATTTTCAGTGTGGGTTTTATTATCAACTTTTCATGGCTATTCATCCTGCACGGGAATGTGTATTAGGGAAAAAATGAATCCAGAAATCAAAAAATGCCGCTTCAAATTCAATTGGTGATGCACTTGCTGAACAAATATTTTTTAAAAATATCTTCATGTAAATTTTGGTGGCTTCTTAACAAGTATTGGGCTAATGAGTAGCTGTTTGAGGAAAAATGCAAGCTTGCCCTAATGAAAGACCCTCTTGATGGGAATGGACCCCAGCAAGGGCAGATCCAGTTTTTTTTTCGTGGGGGGGGGGGCACAATGGTCTGACAGGCAAAGGGTCTTCTCAAATTTGAGATTAAAAAACCATATGAAATATTCTCTTTATTTTAATATGAAATTTAATGATTGAGGCACCATAATACACAAACAAAACGAATGTAATGATAACAGTATTGAAAATCTTGATTATTTTTTAAGCATCTGCGGGGGGCACGTGCACCCGTGCCCCCCCTTGTTCCCCGTGCTCCTTCCATGGTTTGGCATGATAATTGCAATACATATTTATGTTCCCCAAACAACTGGAAATCCCCGCTAGACTGCTGAAACTCCTTTAAAAACAGTGAGAGAGAAAATGGAACGTTATGGTCTATATCATGTCTCCTTTCAATCGGATTGTACTCTTATAATGAATGTAGGTATTGATGGAGTGGAATGAGCTGACCAAAGCAGATGTTTACCACAATATGTTGTGGTAGATATGATCATATCTACCACAACATATTGTGGTAAATAGTGGGAACGACCACAAAAATGGTGGAAGTACATATTTGCCTCTGTTGTAATACAACCATGGTAGATTATTTCATTCTGTAGGTACATATCACAGTCAGAAATTTGCATAGGGGGGATGGTATGAAGGTTGACTATACTTATGTTTTGTTTTCAATTCACACATATCGAAAAATTATAAATTTCATTAAATCAGTTATATATGTATTTCATAGGCTCAATACTGAAAATTAAGGTCATCATTGGTATTTAGCATTATGAAATGTAGCTATATCAAAAAACGTGTCCAAGGATCAGTAGCCCTCAATACCCTCACCTCTGGCTGCATGCCTGTAAAATGAAAGTTATGTATTCATTTGAAGTCACTTATAAGCATAAGAATCACGAAGCAGAAGAGCTTCTTTTTAGTCTTAAACAAATGGATGATGAGAAAACCCTCCTCTCGTAAAATATTATGTTGCAAAAGAAGCCTCTCATTTGCTACTTATTATTTCTGACATATACATTCGCATGCATAGGTATAAGACGATTGAGTGCATGTACATATTGCAGCTCAAAGAAAAGAAGAGAACTCAACTGGACAGAATATAGAAACATCGTGGGGATGCTTCTTGTGCATCCTACCACTCTGCAAAATTGGATACCTATAGTTTCCTCTTGTAACACTAATGGGATGAAATTAACAGAATTAAATTTTTACTATATGGAAATACATAATAAAGTAAACATATTTAGGTATAGCCGTTACATTTAAACAGTTTTAAATATAAAATGGCGCTTCATTTGAAGTTTTTTTTTTCAATACCATATGTACATATATGTATGAGTATATACTCATAGATTTTGCATTACTCAGAAATAAAGGTATATTACATGGGGGAAAAGGGCATTCAAAGTTCATGTTTGATGGGGAATTTTCTGTGGACAGGTTAGGATGGAAAGGATTAAGGTGTCCATAAAAATATGCTATGTACTAGTTCGCAAGATGTAACAGGAATTTTTGAGAATCTCCTTAAAAAATTGATAACCATTTATTCATCAACATATAAATGTCATACGCTGGAGAAATAAAAAATATCATTTGAAAAATACGCTTATGATTATTACGTTATATTTATTTAAAGCAATCTTTTCTCGAGAGTTATGGGAGCTGAGATCCCACTCCCCCGCACCCATCCGTCACTGATGCACTCTTTTATTTCCTTTCAAATCGCCGCGTATAATTCACGCTTGCGCAGTAGATTGGGCTCATGTTAGCGCCACATTACGACTCTGTGTTTAAGATGCGCTAATAATATTACTAATCCTATTACTAAGGACAGACGAAAGGAATTAAGAAATATTTTTTAAGACCAAGGTCTATGTAATTTATCTCCAAACGTAGGCTTTGTGTATTTTAGATATCTATAGTATCTATAGATTCAACGTGGGGTATATATACACCGCGGGGTTCTATGGTGATTGTTTTTCTTCTCCCTTTCACTTAAAATGAAAAATTTTGTTAATGTTTAGCGATCAAAGATTAAAAGTTGATTTATTTTTCATAAGTGATCGTGAAATTAATCGAAGTTACTTCTGTTGTATATTTATTTTAACATTTTCCACTCACCGTTTATATATAGCATAGACTGCACACTGGTACCTATATATTTAATAGATCTGTCGCCTATTTGCAGGAATTACACTGTGTTAATATCGGTAAAAACTTCAATGTACATTTTTTTTATAAGTTGTAAGACGGTGCACCAAATGAAATGGGTGAAGATGGACAAAATAAATTAACCAGAGCGGAAAATCTTTAATGGGAATCTCATTTTGGTGCCATCAAGCAAAGACTCATATTCAAATTTATAACAGCCACTGCATTTTTTCCCTGTCTAACTCTGGAGATATATGGAGCCAAGAATAATTTTGAATTGTTAAAGATAATACTCTGAAAAATTTATAGGCGTGAGAGTCTATAAAGTATAAAGATGTTGCTCAAGCATTTGATATCCTAATTAATTTGTAGAAATAATGCAATGTATTATATACTATGGCTTTTAATGAAGTGATAACCGCCAACAATGATGTAATCCTTGCAAAAAAATCCTTGTAAAACTTCCTAATGTATCTATATGGGTTAAATATATTTAAAATAATATTATGCAAGTGATTGCGAGTATACGATAGCAAATGTTTCTGCCACCCTTTTCGGCTGCGTCTGCGTAGTCCTCCGGTGTCTGCAACAAAATAGGGATCTCTATTAATCAACATGGCCGCTCAATTCATCAGGAAAGTGGTAGGTCTTTCATTATTTTGAAATTTATGTTAGAATTAGCCCACAAAACGTCCTCTTTGGTTGTTTAATATTGAAAGCAAATCTCATTATGTATTAGGAAGTAGCAATTATGTATTCCATGGCTCTTTTTTGGTATGCTCATAATGGCTCACAAAATCATTCCCGGAATCGGGGGCACGGAATGAATCTCTCATTAGGTTTCACTGATTCGTGCTTTCATGTTGAGTTATATATTAATTCTCATTTAAATGTCAATTACGTTTATCTATCTTTGCATGTTATTCGTTAAAAAGTGGTCAAGTATCGAGCATGTTTAATTTTCAGGTGTCGTCCTCCCTGCCCCTCACGAGGAATTACAGCGCCGAAGTTAAGAAAGTAACCTTGATCCCTGGGGATGGCATCGGTCCTGAAATTTCTGCAGCTGTCCAAAAGATTTTTGCAGCAGCTAAAGTATTTATATATTTCTTGTCGAGAGTTAATTCTAGTTTGTATCAGTTAATTAAGTGAAACGTAGCCTACTATTTTTCTCTTATAGGTACCCATAGAATGGGAATCGGTGGATGTCACTCCTGTTAGGGGCCCAGATGGAATGTTTGGAATCCCTCAAGCAGCTATTGATTCCGTCAACAAGAATAAAGTTGGTCTCAAAGGACCTTTAATGACTCCTGTAGGGAAAGGACACCGATCCCTCAATTTAGCCTTGAGAAAGTATGTTTTCCTTTATTATTTTAATTTTGATCAACCGGAAAAGCAAATTACTATGTATATTTCAATTACTTTTCAGGGAATTTAATCTGTACGCCAATGTTCGACCCTGTAGATCATTGGAGGGGTACGAAACTCTGTACAATGATGTTAATGTCGTTACAATTCGAGAAAATACTGAGGGTGAATACTCAGGAATTGAGCATGAGATTGTTGACGGCGTAGTGCAAAGTATTAAGCTAATTACGGAAGATGCGTCGAGGCGTGTCGCAGAATTTGCCTTCAAATACACCAAGGAAAACAAGAGGTCAAAGCTAACAGCTGTGCATAAGGCAAACATTATGTAAGATTTTTCGATCCAAAAAATTAAGGCAGTTATTTGAAAAAAAACCTTAAATAGCTTATAATTCTTAATCATTCTTTCCAGGCGAATGTCAGATGGACTCTTCTTGAGATGCTGCCGTGAGGTTGCAGAGAAATACCCTGATGTCAAATTTGAGGAAAAGTACTTGGACACTGTATGCCTTAGTATGGTGCAAGATCCCTCTCAATTCGATGTACTGGTGATGCCTAACTTGTACGGTGATATCCTCTCCGATTTATGTGCTGGTCTTGTGGGAGGGCTGGGACTCACTCCTAGTGGAAATGTTGGACTCAACGGTGCCCTATTTGAGTCGGTTAGTACTCGAGTATCTCTACACTTAATACGCTAATAATTACATTTTCGAGCCTATGACCGTGCTAGTTTTCGTATTTAGTTAATCTAGTCTTATTTTATTTTTATAACCATATCGCATGTACATCTCTTTTAATCCAAGTTTACGTTTTTGAAGCCTCATATCATCAACATCAATGGTTTTTAACGTATATCTTGCTTTAAATTATGATTTTCTCTCCATAATTCTATTTGAATCTTTGGGGATGGTCCTTTTTCGAAGCTATCATAGCATCATTCTCCACCAGTTTCCCTCATTTGCTTTGCAAACATTTAATCAGATTCACAAGCTCATTGGAAATACCGTTTAAGAAATATTTTGTAATATGTACACTCACCGGAATTTTTTCACTTTTGAAATGGTTATTGGCTGTGTTTTCACTTGCTCTGTGGTATTATGTATATATGGTGTCCTAAACTTAATGGTTTATAGCTAATGCTACCCTTTTTACTAAAATAAGTCAATTTTAATCTTGCGATTTTTTTTAAATTCTGAGATGAAATAGTTTTGTGTGAATATTTTCTTAAAACTTGGTGTTACAAATTGGAAGTGTGTCGTGGTATTTTGCTTTATGTTAAGAAGTGAGACTGAAGAAATAGTTTTCCTATTAACGAGGGCTGCCAAGTAGGTTGAAATGCATTATACCTTCCTTCATGTGGAAGATAATTGTTTTCAGTAGTGTTTTAGGTACCTCCTTCATTAATCATAGTGCTAGAACTCTCGTGTAGGTTTTTTACTTAAAAAACCATGATCTCAAAGGTACTCTAAAACTTGTCTATAATAATTTCCCTGAGAATCCTGGGGAAGTACAGGAGGGGTAAGCTTTTTTATATGAATTCTTTGGCTATTGCTCATGATATGATCTAACCTTTTCCCTGGTAGGTTCATGGAACAGCCCCAGATATTGCTGGAAAAGATCTTGCCAACCCAACTGCTCTCTTACTCTCAGGAGTTATGATGCTGAGGTATATGGAGCTAAATGATTATGCTGAAAGAATACAAACGGCATGCTATGAAGTGATCAAAGAAAAAACGTACCGAACGGGTGATTTGGGTGGAAAGGCCAAGTGCTCTGAATTTACCGATGAAATATGCCGGAAGCTGACATAAGCAGAAAGAAAAAAAGAGATTACCTATTACTGTGTCAGTATAGTGACATTTTGTCAGGCTTGGAGTTACCAGTTAGGTGCTAATATCAATTATACTGAGCCAAAAGTAGTATTCCAAAAATAGAATCCAAACTTTAATTATATGTAAGGACAATAAAAAGCGTGCTGATGCCATTTTTCTGAGAGTCATGTCCTAACAAACTATCTACGTGATCGTTAAAAAAATATTTATATTTAATTAGGCCAAAGGCTGTAAGTTTTTGACCTTATCATTGATCAGATCTTCAGACTCATAAGAGAACTATTATTTATACTCATTCATATTTTTATCATTTATTGAGGCATCGATATTCAGATTTAATCTGTTTATGTTTAGGCAGTATTACTTAAAGCACATTGTGGATTGTTATTAATATGCCAAGTCTAATTTATTGTAAAAATTTATATTGCCAAATAAAAGAAAAGTGTTAATGTTGGAAGAAAATACTCATTTCCCAAAACCCATGCTTTCATCTTTTTTGTTACTTTATGTAAATAGGTGTTACAAAGAGTGCTGTATGAAATTATGTGGATGTTTTGTTATGTGTTACCAATTAACATTGTTTTATGCGTGCATAACCTTACATAATGTTGCAGGACCCCTGAAATATTGTTATCTATTACAAAGAGAAACTATAATTGTAAAGGTTCATAATTTCTCTGGTGTTGTACTTAAATGGAAAGGAGATGAATAATGAAATAAAATAACCTCATGAAAACAATCCTTTTCATAAAAAAAACTTGTTTTGGTTAATTTGAATGTAGGAGAAATTGTTATTTTAAAGGGAAGGCAAAGGAAATTTGTAAATCGTATTTGAATCGTAAAGGAGAGAGAGATTATTTGTGTGATATGATTAGAAAAGTATTTCTGATTCACTTTCTTCAATGAATTTAAAAAATTGACAAACTTAGGGTTAATGTTAAGAAAAGCATCTTGATTGATCTACCATGGAGTATTATGATCTACGTTTGGTATCATTGTGGGTATTTTATGATTTTATTTTTCTTTACAGTACTCATCACTATCAGTAAGTTCATTTTGATAGATTTGCAAATAGATTGGTAGAATTCAGACTTCTATCCTGTTTTTTGTACAAGAAACATGGTAACTGAAGAAGTTTCATCCTAAAGGATTTTTAGTAATTGGAGCTAAGGGTATATGTATGTATGTATTGTGTTTATACGCTGGAACACCTTTTTCCCAAAAGTTAAGCTAAGTTTGAGTCATCAGGGGAAAGAATCCTTCCCGTAGGGGGATATGAGGCAGGTGCCTTAAAAGTTAGGATCACGGAGGAAGGCTTTGTATGTGGGCTGAAAGTTCAGTGTGTGATCCTGACATATTATAGTAGGATTAAGAAAAATATCCCAAGTTTTTTTTGAGCTTCAACTTTAGAAAGAGGGGTATGCCTCTTACTTGAATTATTATGTGGATGTGGGCATTCATTCTACCTTTTCAATTGTCTAGGGCTTGCGACTGCTAGTCATTTAGATAAAGTACAGTCATACATGGGTGTACCCACCAAGGGGCAGGAGGGGGCAGCTGCTCCCCCCCCAGAAGCTAAAGTCTTTAACGAAAATAATATTTTTTCAAGCAAATAATTTTAAAAACTAATAAAGAGCTGTTACAGTTTTCTTAAAATGTTGGTTCACATTCACCTTTTCCATGCTAAAATCTTACCTATAACTGGAACAACCATGTCTTACCCCCCATCCCTAGTTTTTATCCTGGGTACACCCTTGCAGTCATAGAGAATGTTCCTATAATTTCTTTGACTGCCTCAGCTAGTGATCGCAAATAATGACCAGAATAAAAACCCTGTTCCAGAACAACAGTTCATGAGGAGAAGGATGGCAAGAAATTAATGTGTTTTTATTCACTATTCAGCTACGATGTGAATTCTTTACTTCTATGATCAAAAGCTATAACTTAAGTATTGTAAACTTTTTTAAATTTCTATAATTTAAATTCCTTGGCATATTTCCTCAGTGTTCATGGGAAGATAGCTTTTTCATTACATATGGATCTCCTACCTGTACCAAATCCTATTTGTCAAAGACTCCTACTAAAATACAATAGAACAGATACTGAGTGGGAATAAAGTGTCGCATCTTAAGTGATGCCACTGTCACTCAATTAAGTTTACTGAGTGTTTGTTATTCAGTGATCGACGAGGAAAATTCAAACAAGGCTCAATTTCTTTGTTGTCCAAATACATGATACATTAGTGGGTGTCTGTCTACCCATGCGTTTCTTGTGACAGCCCCAACTCCATGAAATGGGTGGTGCATTAGATGGTATCATGTTCTTAAAATACTGCATGGAATACCAAAAAAACTCTTTCTTATGAGAGAAAAAGACAGTCGACTAGCAGATTCAATGGGTTATGCATTTCAATAGTTGAGGAGGAATGACAAACTCATTGCCAAAAACTTTTTTACTTGTATTTGGAAGGATATGAGTCCTTTTAATTGCAGTAGACTCCAGGCAAGAGGGGAAAAGAAGTACCTAGGCTTAATTAAGGCAGGATTAATGACAGCTGAAATATCTGGGGCAATATGGGTTCAAATAGACGTACAGTTAGCTACTGACAGAAACAGGTTACAAAATTAGAGGAGGGAGACTACTATGGGAGCAGAAACTGTCCTCAAGTCTGAATAAATAAATGACGCCAAAGGGACTCAGCAAAACTAATTACATCAATTCTTTTCCTATTCAATTCTCCCTTGCTTTCAACTTAATTTTTAATAAATCTGAAAAGCATTTATTTCAGTTATAACGAAAAAAAGTACCCCCTTTTTTTAGAGGGTTTGAGTACTTTTTCTTGTATAATAAATGTAAAGTCAAATATTTCACCCAGTAGGATATGTTCAGTTGAAATAGAGTAGTGGTGGGCTGGATGAAGCAACTTGCATCCATGGTAGAGTCATCAAAAGTAGGGTATACATCATTCACTTGCCCTTGATTCCAGCCCAGTGAGAAATGGGTGGTGGAATCCACGTGGAACCCACGTGGAGAATTAACGTGGATACCACGTGTTTTTGGTCGTGGAATCAACGTGGAACCCACGTGGAAATTTGGTGGAAAAATTAAAACAGCAGTTGGTGCTGTCCTAAAACCATTAAAACCTCAACCACTCTATATCTAAACCTTCTATATATGTGTCTACGATTTTTCATGTGCTCTCATGGCTGCCTTTCCACGAATTATATAAAAATAGAATGTGCGATACATTTTCACATAACTAGCGTGGTTTCAGGATGATAAATGACGCAATGTCACCAGAGAGTTAAGTTCCACAAATTAGAAATTCTGTTTAACATTTTATGATAATCACCACAAATCCACTTGAAATCAACGTGGATTCCACGTGGGTCCAACCACTCAATATCCACCACCACCAAATATCCACCACTCAACGTGGATTCCACGTGGGTTCCACGACCCATTTCTCACTGGGAGGGGCGCAGCTAGGAATTAAGGCTGGGGGGGGGTTTAGGTGCAACTAATACTGGGGTGTGTGTGGGTATGGAATACCCACCAGGATACGCAGTATGTGAGAGATGTTTTATTAATCCTTACACTATTATATTTGTAATATCAATCCAACTAAGTAAAATGGATTTAACTTAAAAATTTCTCTGAGCTCCGGGAGGGGGGGGGGGGTTTATCTCCCAAATACCCCCCTCGCTGTGCCACTGCTTGATTATGTTGAAAATTTTTTACCCCACAATTTCGGGAAGGACTGAAAAAATGCTTGAAAAAGTATCCAAATGTCCACTTTTCCCAACATAAGAAATGTGAAACTTCGATACCCTTAATAGGTACCCTCTATTAGGAGCCCAATGTGACCCTATTCCTCTATGTTGACTACTCTGTCATTTGGGATGGAGTCACTCCCCCATACTGCAGTCATGGGATTTTCTATGATGCGTCATACTCAACTCATGGAAGATAAAGACAAATATCTTCCAAAGAACCCATGTTTTACCTCCACCAATGGGCAGAGATGTTGGCTAATATATGGTAATGTACACTCTACCTCGGTATATGCATAGGCTCTTCCCTCATCTGAAGGTCTCAGTGGAACATGTCTACAGTCTCTCAGCTTGCTAAAATTGAACTGTAGTCTGCCAGTCTTCAGCAGTAAAACAAAGACATACCTACAAAGCCTGTAACCAGCTGGATATAAAATATTCATTTGCACAGTAATCAGCAGCAAAAACTCACCTCCAGCAGACATAAGTGGTCAGAACTCAGCACACAGGAGCATCTTGAATCATCAGTGAATACAACAGCTTGTTCAATATGTACTTGAATGCAGAGCAGGACAAACTGCAGAATCATCTATCAAGGATGGCGAGATGGTTCATGGATGCAGTCCCACAGTTGGTGTTGAAATACATCCAATGGCTAGGCAACACTACCATCCAGTTGTTAAACTATCATACATAATTGAACAGGCATTGTTGTCAGTTTAGTATTACCAGTCAACGTTTTTATGGTCAGCAATATTCTTGTGCATCATGTTCTCGAAGTTAAGCTTCTCTTGCACACCGTTTTTAGATTTTTGTTGTGCAATCACAACACGACTGATTCTTCACATATCCAAGTAATCCATTTGATCAAATCTATGAATAATAGATTAAACCATCAATAAATTAAACATTACTTATGGAAGACTGCACAGTGACATAGCTATGAAAAGAGAAGACCTTATGCCATATACTAAAATCAGGTGACTTGGGCCTACTGCGCTGAAGTTCATAAAAGAAATACTAGTAGTACGGTAAATAGAATGCCATCATATAGCTATATATATTTTCTCATCTTCTTAGCAATGCCTTGCTATAAGTATAATCCATAGCAAGTGCAAACATTTATGGGGACATAGGCACTTTGCGAATCAGAAACGCAGACCATTGGAAAAGCTAATTATAAAGGAAGAGAAGACTTCAAAACTTGCTGGCAATGGGCATAGCATATCAAAAAGAATGATGGGGTGAGAAACAAGATGGGACAAATATAAATGATACGTGAGATACAATCCTCATTATAAATTTTTCAATTTATTATATATATATTTGTAAGCACAAAGGCATTAACATTCAATTTATGTACACATTATTTCGATGTTTTGTAATTTTGGTACCCAATGAAAGAATAAAGTCACTTTGTCACAAAGGAATCCTGCCTCAAGTATACAATTATCATCTACATGAGGCAGATGACTATACAATGCAATTGATTGGCATTATAAATATGATTCCTTGTAAAAATGCACACCACTTGGTTGAAACCATTAGATATTGATATCAATAATATGGCCTCCTTGGGTTGTTCTGAAATTGGAAATTAAAATGACATATTAGCCATTAAAGAAAAAACTCGCAAATCAAATTTAAATATCTTAACTTACTCTGTGATAAACAAAATTTATTCTTCTTTAGTTACAAAAACAATCAAAACTTGAGATCTGTTACCTCCCACCAGCATTGACACTTTTTACAAGATAAGAAAGAGTGATTGTTGGAAATCAAATGTTATTATTCACTGTGATTCACCTATACATATTTAAAAATTGAAAGACCCGAATTGATTCACATTTTGAAAAATAATGATAATATAAACTAAGGCCATTATCTATTTCTCCCATTGGTTCCTTCTCTCCCATGACCATTAACTAGTTCCATGATGACCTAGATTAAAGGGAAGCGCAAAAGACAAATTACTTAAAAGAGGAATGACAGCTAAGTATTCCACTTCAATTCTGGACCATTTGAAACACATGTATATGTATTGAGTTTTTTTAATTCATGTAGTTCTAATTCTTTGGAATGACGTCAGAACAGTGGTGTAACTAGGAATGTGCTTCGGGGGGATGGGATGGCCATCCCCAGACATGGGGGGATACAGGATAATTTTTGAAAAATAACATGCCTGGAAATACACTTTGCATCATTTTGGCACTAAAGAAATAACTTTGAAGAGATGCAGTTACAACATGTCAAAACTAGACAATAGAATTAATAATTATTTTATTTCTCTGAGGCTTTGGGGGGATAGATCCTCCCTCCCCCAATACTTATGCCACTGGGTCAGAACATGTATTGATAGTGAAAATAAGGATTTGCATTTCCTACCTGTACTACCCCATGAAAAATTCTTTTTACAGTTCTTCTAACAGAATTAATTTCCTGCCTTTTTGCCTAATAATAGTTTTTAGCTATTTATGACTGGACATTGCAATGTATTCACACATTTATGCCACATCATCTTTATGATTAAAAAAATACCAATTGATAAAGGTCTATGAAAGGAAATTTGAGTATTTTCCATGGGATTTTGTTGAGTATTTCCTTGTATATGTGACAGGCAAAAGGTATTTTAGTCTTTATACTTAGGAGAGGGGATGACCTAAAGAAAATTTGATGTTACCATGAAAGAATATAATAAATAAGGATTAAAAAAAGTCACTTTTAACTACACACATTTGTAGATTAAGAGCACAGCTCTCATTAAATCCCAAGTCATCAAAATATGACATTCAGAGTAAAAATAAAGTGAACAATGGCAAAAAATAGGAATCAAGATAGAAAAGTATAAACCAAGATGAGAAATTGAAAGTGATCACTTGCTTAGGAAATATAGAGCATCAAAGTGATATTGTGCGTAAGTTAAGCTCACGGCGTCAACATCATGCACTATTACTCTGAATAAAGACGAGGTTAAAACGTCGGTGACATCAGCTGCACCAACTTCAGCCAAGCGGTCAATACGTCAAGGTCAAAGTTCATTTCTGGAAAAAACAGAAAGACTTCTAACTAACTGGATTTATAATATGTGGTTGAATGATGTTCCTCTATCACAGGCAGTTATTTGTGCAAAAGCTGTGGCTTTATTTGAATCTATTAAGTAAGATGAGGGAGGTGATTGCTTCGAGACATTTAGTGGACGCTCCGCTTGGTTCTAGAATTTTAAACTTCGCCTGAAAACTGGTGTTTTAGTGCTACGATATCAGGTGAATCTGCAAGTGCTGATAGCACAGGTGCTGAAACATTTTCTGATGAACTCCAATCTATGATTGAGAGTGTATCCTTTCCCCCTCAACCAGTTTTTAATGTCGACGAGACTAAATTGTTTCAGAAGAGAATGCAATCTTGTTCATTCATTTTCAGGGAAGAGTTAGGTTTCAAGGCATTTAAAGACTGATTCACGTTGCTGCTTGATGCTAATGCCTCGGGGGACTTCAAATTAAAGCCAGTTATGATTTATTATTCACTAACTCCTCGAGCAGTGAAACGGTATTCAAAGTAGCATTTGTCTGTTATTTGGATGAGCAACAAAAGGGCCTGGGTGACACAAGAATTGTTTTTAGACTGGTTTGAAAATTCGTCAACTGCCGGCAATGCATTACAAACCCCTGAGATAGCATGCATTTTTTTAGAATGTTAGGCCACCCGCTCGAAAGGTAGGAATTTCAAAAGCACGTCAAAATTTATTTTAACAAGAAAATAGTTCTTTTGATGCGTGCCTACTATCATTAAAGATATTTTTAATTATAAATAAGGTCTTCTAAGGCTGTTGAAAGTAATCTATGTATGTGGTTTGTAGGAAATTCGATACCCAACACCTATGCTACCGGGAACGCATCCCTATCTTCCCAATGTTAAAATGCTCTCGTATAATGCAAAGTTGCATAGCACAAAGACCCCAAGGAATGCATCCCTTGCGCTAAGCGAGGCATGGGTGTACTTAGCAAGATGGATTACTTACCAATGGATTGGGCCTAAATCGGTATGCAAGCATCATTCTTTTCCGGTAAGCTTCATACTCATCATCATCCCTGGACACATCATCAGGACGGTCAAGTCCCAAGCCCTGATTTTCTGGACGAGAGGAAGCTCTGAGGACAAGAGAGAAAAAAAATACTGAATTCATTGGAACCCCAATCCAAATTTATTAAGCCGAGAACCTTATCATAAGATAGAACGAAAACTTTACTCCATCTTCAGAGCTCTGAGAAAACATTGACTGGAACCAGTCAAGAGACCTATAGCTTTACCGGCATCAATACACTATCCAGAATTCTTAACCCTGCTGAAAACATTTAAATTTTGTTTGAATACCATGAATGTGAAACACTTGCTTTGATTACACAAAAACTTTCAAATTACAACTCATAATATTTTGTTTTACTTTTACTTGATTGAATATATATATCTTTACATAAAAGAGGATGTCTGTTTCTCTGTCCGCAATGCGCTCCCATATAATAGCACCGATTTCCACCAAAGTTAGTGCATAGGTGCACCTCATGCTTCCAAGCCCTGTAGTGCTAATTTCAGTTGCATTCGACGTGTCCTTAGAGTTGTTTTCTCATTACTGCTTGTTATGTCACATCATACAACTTCTGCGGTAAATTTATGTTCTTAGTTTCAAAGCATTAACATAGAGTGCACTGTTATAAAAAGCACAACATTTCTGATACCTACCCATCATTATAAACTTTTTGATATCCACCTGCAATAACATATCAATTTCAAGAGTTAAGATGAGGCAGCATTTTACTCACTTGTTAACTGGGTCTACTATGCCCTGCCCTTCAGATCCAAGGCCTTGACCTTCAGTCCACCCTAGCTTCTGCAGCATTTGAAAGCCGATATTATTCTCTCTAAGTTTATACTCTTTGTAATCAGAGAGATCTGGCTCACGCCCCTCCTTGAGGGCATTGTACTGTAAACAAAAAGACAGTCATTAAAAATTTTTCAATTCAAAAATCACTATCTAAAAACTAGATTTCACTCAGCCAAACAATTTCGTGATAATGTTTACATCCTACGCGATCTTAATCAAAAGTAGTTACTCATGGACGGTGATTGCAGTATCTTTGCGGTTCCGATATTCTGCAATGGCTAATTAGAGCGAAGAGCGATATTGGCGTATGTAAAGGAGGCTGAAAAAATACTGAGAGGCCGCAAGGTGGGAAGTAATAATTATACTTGCAATATTTTCAGTTTCACGCTCAGCATCATGACCACATATCAACGGTTCCTGTATTTGTCTTTGCAACTCATTGAGATGAATAAAGAACATATAACTTCATATTACTCCTCAAGAGATTTTCCAATCCCGAACATAAACACTATATAAAGCCGTATCTTTCCTAGGCACTCCTGGCGAAGGACGAAAGTCGTCCTTGGATAGCCTCGAAAGCTTCTTACGTGATTACCATCTAGCGGAGATGATACGAACTGTTGTGGGGATCCATGGAAGATGATTTGTAAATGGAAAGCCGCGTCGCTGTTACCAGTCTAGCTTTGTTTGACGTGCATTGTAATGCAATAATGTTTTGATTTAGCTGATTAAACCCGACTATAGGCATGCGTAATACTTTGAGAAACTTGATGATACGTAGATGAAATTGAGATTAGAATTATCTTCAATACTGAGGTTATCATACACAAAGCCAAAAGACAACTGCTTAAAATCAAGATGAGTGGGCTCTTTGCGGCTGGGGTTACGCTGCGTAAAATAAAAAAAACTGCATAAAATCAAGAAAAGATGTAAAACCGAAGTTTCACCGTTGCAATTCTTTGCTTTGCTTTCCGGCCAGACGTGAGTGTCGCTGCATAAAAAACAAGACTTAATGCAAAATCAAAGTGCGTAAAATCGAAGTTTTAGAGTAATCACAATTGAGATTAGTTCTCTCTCTTTAGCAATACTAAAGATTAAGACATTTAAATGAATGTGTGTGAATAGTGGGAAGAAATCTCACTGGTTGCTCCATTAACCACTGCCATGGCCACATTATTTTTTACTGGGAGAATGACAACATTTGAGGAAATAAAAATGATATCAAATCTGTCCAATGCCAATTCATTTTAACTTTCGCCAGAAGCAGTGACGGAGATGGATGGTAAGTGTGATGTGCTTTACTACAGACAATAACTTTGCCAAAATCACATTCCTACCCTGTCTAATGAATTCTTGAAAATTGTCACTGACATTAATAACAGTTTTGTCAGTTGCAACAGGTAGTTTTGAAAAGAGAATGATTTTCGACATTCATGGATTCATACATAATTCCTGATTCTCCCAATTGATGGACACCCTGAAGAGGTTACACAATTTTAAAATAAGCTTACCTTCTCCAAAAATTTTTCCAGCTCATCGGGAGGCAAAAAATCACCAATGTGATGCTTTCCTTGGGCTCTCCTCGTCAACTCCTCTGCCCACAGCTGGGTTGCTTCCATTTCTGCAGAACGTAGCTTGTGCTCCCACGTACCCCCACCCTCCGTTTCTTCATCACTGTCGTACTCGTACTTGAATTTCCCAGCACGCTGTAGCCTTTCTATTTCTTGTCTTTTCTTCACCATGTCTTGGTACAGAAGATTTATCTTGACAGCAAAAAGATAACAGGATAATTAAAATTGTATAAAAATTTCCTTCAAATTAACAATATACATGTCATGCCAAGGTGGTCAGTTAATGGTAGGATTGCTCTCTAAGCCATCTTGGGAAATTTTAAACAATATTCCACAAGAGAAATCATCAAGCGCTAGGTAATACCCTACCTCATCATAAGAGCATATGCATAAGAAAACAGAGAATTAATGAGGCCATGGCACAACAATTGAGTATAATTCCAAATAAAATCTTGAAGTCATAAGCTGAACAGTACAGATAAACAATAGAATAGATAACAACAATAGAACTCTGATATGATCAATGTATCCTCTGCTATAAGATGCTTTGAGGTTGGTAACCAAGTGTTTACATGTTTTTTGTTGGCAATATATACCATATCTTGCTTTTTGCATTATAAATTACTATAAAGAACCTAGTGAAATTCAGAAAAATATTATTTTGACATTTTTTAATATAGCACAGTTTTTAACTTTGAAAATTTGTATCGTTCAACTACCATGGCATCAATGAAAATATGTACTAGCATCAATAAACCATGTAATAAGATTATTTTGGTTCTACTTCTGTATCAGACATCCAAAAGGTATAACTAGAAATAATTTATACAAATATTTTCCACAATATCTACTTTCCCTTCAGTAATTTATCATGGTGATGAATGCAGTACATTATACCACAGGTTATACCTCAATGGAACTCATTAAGTATGACAATGACTGCCATATCACAGAGTGACATTGAGATTTGAATATCTAGTTAATAGTAACCCTCGCTAAAATCAGCCAACTAGGAAGATACTGTCCAACCTCTAATTTACTTAATTCTAAAGATGAAAGGACCAAAATTATGGGACTAAGAAAATCAGAAGGTTTTTTAAAAGGGAGGTTGAATCGGTGTGCTGCAGGTTGCAAGTATTAATTACCACGCAGACATGTGAATCTGCCATTGATTACATAATCAATTCTTAAAAGTGGCTTTATTTTCAATTTCACCTTGCCTTTATACATAGAACGATTTTGTAGAGGTGGTAATAATATAATTACTCTTACAAGGAGGAGGAATTATGAGAAACAGTTTTAATTTCCTCTACTCGGCCAATGGGTTATTTCGAAAGGCTGCTGGAGCCACAGCAAGCGCTTCTGCATAATACTTGGAGGCCGGTAAAATGTGCTCATAGTCTCTTGTGGGATGAAGTCGTTTTCTAATTCTAGCTTCTCTTTTTCCAGTCTAAAGCATGACCAAAGTACCTACTATCGGTACAAAAAAGGTGGAACGCTAAACTTAAAACATTTGTATGGAATATGCCGAAGCTCCATAGAGTCATGTAATATGCCGTTTTACTCATTCTTTATTCGACTACAACAAAGAATCATTAAACATCATTTAAACGTTAACGTTTAGCTTCTACAGTCGAAGGAGTGAAGAAGAACTCGCAAAAAACTGTGAGAAAGGCGAAACGATCATCTTCCTCAACTTGTCACGGGCAAAATATTTTATTGGTGCACTTCATTGTTTTTTAATTTAGAGAACAACATCTTTGCATCTCAAATAGCTTTTTAAAATAAAATTTTACTGATTCTTTGATTTTTTGAAATGGCCGACAGGTAGTTAACAATTTTCAAGGTGTAGGAAAGTACATGAATATTGAAGTTACCTATGCTATATGGAAAAAATATTTCCAAACTTTTCATGTAAGGAAATGTTGATATTGTTCCTCTAACTTAAAAAAGAAGTTAGGAAGGACAGGGTGGAAATATGAGGGGTCACTGGAGCCTATAACCATTGCTGTGTAGCATTTCAAGAATTCAAGAATATCAGACATTAATTACTTACTAAATTAATTACTTTTGTCTTCCAGTCTACCATGGAGACTAAATAACATACCTTATAGTGATCCTCAGCTTTCTTCCAGTCTTCTTCTGATAAGTCACAAGTTCCAAATGCTTGAATGGCATATTGTATGAGTTGTGGATCTGTCCTGGTTACTTTGCTTAGGAGGATTTGAGCACCTGTATTACCTAAACAAATTAAGACGAGATGAAATGAATTTTTAAAAGGAATAAAAATGATAATTTACGGTAATGTCTTGCTGAATTTCTTGGTAAATAAGATTAGAACATTTGACCTCATTCCCTTTACCAGATTTTTGTCAAAGTTATTTATTAACTACCACAGCTTCAATTTCAAAATAGAAAAAGAACTATTTTCTTAACCTGCAACCTATTCCTAAGGAAAATGCTACGCATATTATTTTAAGACCAGAATAGATCGCGATAAGTTGGAATTACTGCATCAAATATTGAATGCAAACAAAAGGATATGAAAATATTAACACGAAGAGAATATTGTGTTTTTCGATCTATTTTAATTTCTTCACACATAAAATTAAAAAAAGCAAAAACAATAATAGGAAAACTGCAATGGAATGGTCAAATATTTTATTTCTTCAACTGAAAAATTAACTCTTGATAATACAAAGTCATCAGGTCCGAAAAATCGGTACTTTGTAATATCGAATTTCATAATTTCAAAGATTTTTTAATAAACAGCATGAAAAATTTACAGTAGAAGTTAGTTATATTGACTATGGCCAGTAGCAAGGGTAGCTCTGAAGCACATGATTTTTTTGTTAGTTGGCCCATGAAGAAAAGCATATTGATATCTCCACTGCATAAGCACTCAACAATTGCCCACCGAATCCACGAATGCTAAACGCTGACATAAATGCTCACCCCCAATTCCCCAAGCTTCGGAGGAGAGCGTTTGTGCTCGGGCTACTGCCAGCTGAGCGCATTCATGTTGTTTGGCTACTAGATGAGCGGATTTGATTCGGTGGGCGATTGTTGAGCATTTGTGCATTCGTGGTATCAATATGGAAAAGTTACAAATGCTCATATAAAATATGGCTCAGATACAATGGTTATAATGCGTCCATTTCACATTGGATGTAGTCCAGAATGTAAAAACCTCAGACTAACCCTAGGCTAAACTTTGTTCTCAGGATGGTTGTAAGCTTACTTCAGACAATTTCACCAAAATAAGGTGTCATGTGACAGATAAAAGAAACCTAACTGGGCTCACCATGGTCTGGATGCATTAATCATCTAATGGGCATTACCAAAGGTAAAACAATTTCTTGAGTGCAATCTTCTAACACATCATTTGTCTGTGGTCCATCCCTCTCATTACATGTAATTTCCATCTACTAATATTTCAATTCCATTCCACACATGGCTAAAAAATAGAAAATTAAAATAATCTGCAATTGTGAATACGTCCTTATTAATAGTTCTGCAGTCTAGTTTTTTGCCTTTCTTGGCAAAACGAGCACATACATATATCTTCTTCTGGGGGATTGAGGTTGAGGTTTGAAATTTCAAAAATAAATTTCTATTTTCTAAACTTGGTATCATCAAATGTGCTGTGTACGTAACACTGGCTATTCATCAGGACCAAAAGTTTTGCTTTGTTTAATTGAAACTTCACATTATGTTCCTTTATATAATTGAGACTATCATAAACTATGAGGTACATTCTCTGAATATGCAGCATGTTAGAGGCGGTGATTAGAGATAAAGAAGAGAACTGAAGTGTAGAAATTATCACAAGAGAGACAGAAAATCTAATAAGGATGATGCAAGGAATCAATACTAATATGGTGGTTCAATATGAACATTTAACATAAAAAATGACTATTGGAAGCTTTTACAGTTCTCCATTGCAGGGAAACTAATGCATAGAGATCTATTTGAATACAACTTTAGGTAAAATCATAAATTATTATTATAGTATTCTACCGATTAAGGTAGGTTTCCATGGAGTACTAAAGAGGTGATCTGGGAGCCTCCCTTTCCTTCCAGCACTGCCTTCTTTAATTCCCTGTAAGGCCTACTCTCTTTCAATCTATCTAAAAATCCTATTCTTTTCCTTCCCCTCCCTCGTTTCCCCAACATTCTATCCTCTAACACCATTTTCAACATCCCCTCACCGCCAAGCACTAACTCCATCCAAACCTTCTGTCTCCTGCGTATCTCATCTAAAAGCTGCCTCTCCTCGCCAACCATATCCAGAACTTCGTCGTTCCTTTTCCTCTCCGTCCATTTCACCCTCTCCATTCTTCTCCATACCCACATCTCGAATGCCTCCAATCTTCTCTCGTCTTCTTTCCTCAGTGTCCACGTTTCCGCACCGTAGAGAGCTACACTCCAAATCAAACTCTTCACTAACCTTTTCTTTAAACTCCTACACAACGATCCTCTCAGAAGTTCCTTCCTGTTCATGAAAGCCTCCTTCGCTAATGCTATTCTCTTCCTGATGTCCTTACTACTGTACCCGTTTTCCTCTAACGTACTGCCTAAATAGTTGAATTGCTCAACCTGCTCAAGTTTTTCACCACCCACCTTTATCTTGAGTCTCACATCCCTCGCTCGTGATGCTTTACAAAACCGCATGACCTTAGTTTTCTTGTGATTAATCCTCATCCCAAACTCCTCGCAACGTTCGTATAACACATCCACTAGGGCCTGAAGCCCCCTTGCTGACTGACTGATCAACGCCTGGTCATCCGCGAATCTCACTGATTTGAACATCATTCCTCCCACTTTTATCCCAGCTTCTAACTCATCCCACGCTTCCCTTACCATCTCTTCAGCATACACGTTAAAGAGCAGCGGCGATAGAGGACAGCCTTGCCTCACACCTCGGCCAATGCTTGCCCACCCAGATTCTCCGTCCGCTATCCTCACTTGCGCAGTCTGGGCCATATACAGATTACGAATCAGTCGTCTATCCCTCCAGTCTACACCTATTCTCTTGAGAATATCCATTAACTTTACCCAGTTCACCCTATCAAACGCTTTTTCAAAATCCACGAAACACACATATACGTCCTGGTCATATTCTAGGTTCCTCTCCACGAGGGACCTCATTATTGCTATTGCATCACGAGTTGACTTCCCTCTTCTGAAACCAAACTGATCTTCGCCCAAATACTCGTTTGCCCTTGCCTCCATTCGTCTGTTCAATATCCTCAGCACTACTTTCGCCGCATGGGATATTAGGCTGATAGTCCTATAATCTCCGCATTCCACAGCTTTCTTCTTTTTCGGAAGCGGACTTAAAACCGTCTTCATGAAATCCTCCGGCCAACATCCCTCCTCATAGATCTTGCGCACTAGTTCGAAAAACCTTTTCTTACCTTCCTTCCCTAGATTTTTCAGAAGCTCACACGGGATGTTATCCACGCCTACTGCTTTCCTAGCCTTCATATCACGGAGTGCTCTCTCTATTTCTGAATCTAATATCTCCGGCCCAAGATTATCCTCCTCCACTGCACTTTCCTCCTCTAGAGTCAATCTCTCTGGTCTGTTCGTTCCATCATACAGGTCCTCCACGTATTCCTTCCACCTACCCTGTACCTCTTCTCGCTCGGTTAGCATCCTCCCATCTTTAGCCTTAATTTTAGACATGGCTTGTCCTCTTTTGCCGCCCGATAGCGACTTAACTTTGGCGTACAAGGCGCCTACTTCTCCATCCTTCTGGAACTTTTCCATTTCCTCGCACTGTCTTTTCCACCAAGCCTCCCTTGCCCTCTTAGTTTCACGTCGTAATCGATTATTAATTTGTCTATACATTATTTTGCCCCGTTCTTCCGCTTCCTCCTCTCCTCCATTTCATTTACCATTGCCTCCGTTATCCACGGCTTCTTTATCCTTCTACTGTCAACGTAACCAATTGACTTCTCCGCCGCTTTGACTATTCCCGTTTTTATATTATCCCATCTTTCCTCTACCGTCTTGGTACTTTCAATCTCCCGTATACTAATGCCCACTAGTTCCTGATATTCTCTCCTAATACTCCCCTTCAGGGCTTCTACGTTCCATTTCTTCGCCTTCCTAACTTTCATAAGTCTTTTGAATCTTACGTTGCATTTCATGATCACTAGATTGTGGTCCGAATCCGCATCCGCTGCAGGGAAGCTGCGCGAGTTTTTCACACTGTTCCTAAACCTCTGTCTTACCATAATGTAGTCTATTTGATATCTCCCCGCATCCCCTGGACTTTTCCACGTGTACCTTCGCCCTTTATGATGATTGAACCACGTGTTTGTGATGAGTAATTTGTTTCTCCTACAAAATTCTGCTGCTTTCTCTCCCCTGTCGTTCCGTATTCCTAGACCAAAATCTCCTATTTCGTTTCCATCCCTCCCTTCCCCGACTGAGGCGTTCCAGTACCCCATCACTAACAGATTTTTCTTACCCTGTGTGTCTCTAATTATTTCCTCGAGCTGTTCATACACCTCATCTACTTCTTCCTCCCTATGATTGCTAGTGGGCATGTAAACTTGGACCACCACAAGGTTGGTGGGCCGCACCTCAATTTCTACCACCAGAAACCTATCGCTTACCTGGTCTATACAGTGAAACCTCTATACAACGAACCCCTATACAACGAAATTTTAAGAAAACCCCTCTATTTCGAAGTCAATGGCCCGGTCCCGGTTCCTTCCAATGGTTAATGCACGCAAAAAAACCTCGCGTAACGAACCTCTCTAATTACGAAAACTCCGTACAACGAAGTCCACACTTGGGCCCAAAACAGGAAAAGTGCCCCTCTAGAACGAATTATTGAGAATAAACGCAGTATTTTACATTTTATAATTTTTCCTTAGATATTTACGTAATAAGCAGGAAGTAGAACTGCAGCGGAGGGTGCCGTTGACGTGTCTGCTAAGGCAATGAAGATAGTATCGACGGCAACATCGGAAAAGGCGCAAGCTCAAACGGGCCCTCGGATTCACATGCATATTTTCTAAACGCGTGAGAGTGTAACACGGCCCCCATAAGTCATACTATGTAGGACTGGCTCGCCACCATCTGCTTGTCTCGTATCATTTCACTTTGCGACCCCTATTCCGAAAGTACGTATCAAATGTCTCTTCGGAGTTGTTGCGAGCGAAGTTGGGAGGGGAGTTGCCTTTTTCTCCCCCTCCCCCCCAGTTAGCCGGAGGATGAGAGCGGGTCGGATGACTAATAGACCGAGAGGGGCGGGGGCGTAACAGTGGCAGCCGGCCAGCTGTAACCCAGTACAGAAAGGTAACGTGAGAAGATTTCTACGTAATGTGATCTTGCTCGCTGAAGGCCATAGTCAACTAAGATAACTACTGATTACTCCTCTATCACCCTTCTCAGCTAACGGGGAGCGAAGCATTGGCTTTATTTGTACCTACTTTTTCTTATGGTGGGAACCGTCGGAGTTGACAATGTATGTTTACTATGGCGAAGTATTCAAAACTTCATTGGTTGGTGTTCAACCAATGAGCGCAAATTTTTGTCTACTCCGTCCCCATCCCAGAAGAAAATCTGGAGAATCCCCTCCACCAAATATATATATATATAACCGTCTTTTCCTTGATAGATGTAGTCTGTTAACCTGCAAGTGGTGCGTTTGCTCGAGATCGTACATATATTTGCTCGATTGCTTGAGGATACCATCTTCATTGTGTTTATGGAACGCCCATAATTCGACGGGGATCTGGTCCAACTGGAAGAATTTCGAAGCTGTTTTGGATTCCACGCCGATCGCCAAGAAATTTAATACTTGTGACACGGATTGGGCGAATACGTTGCGGAAGACAGGTAAGACTGAAAGCATTTTATTTGATGATTCTCTACCAATTTTTCTATTACGTCATGAAATTATTTTGCCGTTTAAAATCACTGATGTTTTGAAGTATTGCATCTCGTAAAGTAAATCATCTGTTGCAATTGTATAATAATCAAAGGCAATTTATTTCACAATTTTGAATAAAATTATCAGTGATCCTTCAAGATATAGCATTTTAACTACGTTTTTGATAACAAAATATTGGTACTCAAAAACTGCAGCTCCACTTTCGCGGCTAATTATTACGTTCTACCGCTTTATCCTATTCCCATCACCTGTGGCAATAAACCTCTTCCATACCTTCACCTACCCTTTCTCCTAGTGACATGGTATGACGAACGGCCTGAGGTGCCTTGCCTATCCCATCATACCTTTCCTCTTCCCGTCCCCCCTTCCAACCCGCCACGTCCCTCCAGCGCACCCGTTCCTCACTTGACCAGTCACTAACTCCCACCAACCAAATTTTCATGCATGGTACATACCTGATGGCATCGCTCAGCAATGTCAAGTAACGTAAAAGAATTTATCTTTAACGTTACTTCACATTATTTACGTTTTGATCAAAACCAAATATTTTTTATTTATCGAGGAATCACTGATGATATAAAAAATGTGGCTAGTCTTCAACTTATTTTATCTTCATCGCAATGGATTCAGTAGTAACAAAGATGCGACTCTTCAGACTCGAATATCTTTCCTGTGTGCGAGGACAATTGAAGACCGGAACTCATTCCCTGTTCGCTTTACTGATTATTAGGAGCTGAGAAAATATAGGAATAGTCTGTCCTAGTCTGCTTTAGTCATTACCTGTGGAAACGGCTGCACGAGTTGATTGTGACAACAGGATTTGCTTTTACGGTACGAACTGGAAAATATTTTGAGATTATTCTTTCTTAATTTTTCTATAAATTGAGTATTTTTCTGTTATTTTTATTCCTTCCTTATTATTATATTTATTCCTTTACAGTAAAATGGCCAATACCACCAAAAAACGCCGACAACTCTCCATTGAAACGAAGTTGCAAATTTTGGAATCGGTCGACACTGGAGAGAAAAAAACGGCAATTGCAGAGAGATTTAACATTCCGGCATCCACACTTTCCACAATTATTGCCAACAGGCACAAGATGGGAAATGGTATTGAGAAATTTGGTCCGGAAAGGAAGAGGTCTCGGTCATGCAAAAATGACGAATTAGACAGGAAAGTATTTGAGTGGTTTACGGAAGTGAGAAGTGCCAATATCCCGTTATCTGGGTCCATCCTACAGGACCGGGCGAAAACAATAGCCCTAACATTAGGGATAGATGATTTCCACGCCTCTAATGGATGGCTCTCAAGATTTAAGCGTCGGTGGAATTTGACGACTCTCAGGGTATGTGGGGAGGAAGCAGCAGTCGACGTGGCCGTGGTGGAGGAGTGGAAGAAAAATTTGCCTTCCTTGGTGGCTGGGTATGATCCCAAAGACATTTTTAACGCCGATGAGTCTGGCTTCTTCTATAATCTCCTTCCGGACTCCACGTTAGCTACCAAGGGAGAAATTTGCCATGGGGGCAAACGAAGTAAAGAAAGATTGACCGTTCTTTTCTGCACTAATAGTGACGGGTCAGAAAAGTTGAAGCCTTTCGTGATTGGTAAGTTTGCTAGTCCGAGGTGCTTCAAGCATGTTAAAAAATTGCCATGCCGTTATGGGAATAACAAAAGTGCGTGGATGACGGCAATTTTATTTAGAGATTGGCTCGCATCACTTGACGCAGTCATGGGGGGTAAAAATAGAAAAATTCTTCTTTTCCTTGACGGCTGCACCGCTCACAAAACATCAGATATGAAGCTGAGAAACGTGAAAGTCGTACATTTTCCCCCTAATTGCACGAGCAAAGTGCAAC
Source organism: Ischnura elegans (assembly GCF_921293095.1). Lineage (NCBI taxonomy): Eukaryota > Metazoa > Arthropoda > Insecta > Odonata > Coenagrionidae > Ischnura > Ischnura elegans. The sequence goes on from NC_060255.1 coordinate 23,512,444, forward strand.
CACTCGATCAGGGGATTATTTCCCTCGTGAAGAGGGCATATAGAAGGCAGCTGGTTGAATATCTTCTACCTAGAATAGGAAACACAGAAGACATCAAGTCACTGAAGTGGAACATCCTGCAAGCCATTCAGCGTCTCTGTGTTGCATGGGATGGAGTAGAGAAGAGCGCAATCACGAATTGCTTCAGGAGGGCAGGCTTTCCCGGAGAGATGGACGTCCAAGACAACCCACAGCCGGAGGAGAGGGAGGAATGGGGCTAAGTCGCACAATTGTTAAACATTGAAGGGGTATCTTTCGAAGACTTTGCAAACATTGATGATGATCTCGCTGTTTTTGGCAAGAATGAGGACCCTGAAATAATCACAGAGACGCAGGATGTGAGCGATGAAGAGAGAGAAGAGTCCAGCAATTGCGTAGTGCGCCCCAGTTGGAAGGAAGTGGTGGACGCAGTAGATGTTTTGGAGCGAGTTTTTATTACTTCAGAAGATGGAATAGAAAATTTGAAAATTCTGCGGCAGGTTGAGCAAGCAGCCAGTAAAGAAATGAGAAAAAGGATGAGACAGACAACTTTGCAAAACTATTTTAAATAGAATAATTTTGGATTAAAAAACTTAAAAACAGATACCGTCTCTTATTTATTAACAATATTATTTAAACCCATTTTTTTCGAAATTTGTTTAAACTTCCTGAAATGTACTCATTTGCAAAGAATATGGAATGTTTCGGCTGAGGTAAGTCTCAAGAGAGCTGACTGTATATACAGCGAGGACAGTAGACGATGCTGTATTCATATTTGTGAGGAGGTAAGTGAAGGAGAGATAAATCGAAAGGCAGATTACTAATACATGAATTTTGTCCTCCTTCTGGGTGTGTGTCAAATAAGTTGGGTTACTTGAAGAGCGGCAGACCACAGGGTCACGCACTGTCGGAGACGCATGAGATTTCGGTTAGGGGAAGGGGAATCACTGAGGAGAGGAATGGGCGAGGGAGGGCTCCCCGAAGAAACGTGGAGGGGGAGGGGAGATAACTGCAGCATTGTAGAGAAACAGTCGACTAAGTGCGTAGTTCTTCTTCCTTTCGGAGGAGAAATGTTATTGAATAATAGACATTTTGGTATGAAATGTTTGGAAGTGGTTAGTTTTAAATCCACTCCTTTCCTCCTCATTTCAGTACGTGCGTGGGGTTAGACTTCTTGCTGTGTCCAACTGGAAATATTACCAGTGCAACTAGAGTTTTCAGATTATCGATCTTCGCCTGGCAAAGAAGTCCTTCAAGTGTCACAAAAGACGCGAAAAGGAGTGGGATCAGGTTCTTTCACGTGTTTTTATTCTCTGCTAACGTAACGTAACTGATTGCTAACGTAAGTCGTATTGAATTGGTTAGATAGTGCTTTAGTGACTAATTATTCCAGTTTAATAGTTTTGGCCTGCAAATGGCACATACGAGAGATACGTTCGGTAAAGGACTGAAAAACCACAAACCTCGCTTAAAATTGACTAACAATAAGTATGAAGAGGTGAACTGGATGAATTCCCAGCGATTCCAACTGTCCTTATACTCGGGGAATACTTTTTTGTTGTTTTTTGTGTATCAGTGGGTAAAGTAATTGCGTAAGCTTGGTTTCGCTGAGCGTAGCCCGGGGCAGCCTACTGATGACGGTTCCGGGATTTCCTTCCTTACCTTCCAATTCTATCCTCTCCCGAGAGCGTCGGCGGGCTCCTTTGTCGCGACGACCCCTTCCTTTTCCCTACCTTTTTACCACCCCCTCCTTGGGTAACTCGGGCGTATAAGTCTCGGACTTGGTTCTCGGGCTAAAGTTGAAACCGTATGGAGATTTTTAGTCTCTCCTAAACACTGGATGAAAGACGACAAAGCGTGGATTCAAATATTACCTGGCTTACTCGAGGATAGTACTGCGTTTTGGCACCGAGGAATGGGTGTACCAGCAGAATACCGATCGTGTCCAGCTTCTATTAAGTCATACCTGAGAGGAGTATCGGTCATACTGAATGCATTATCATCTGAGATTGCCATTGTTACTTCGATTGCCAACTTCCACGATTGTACTCGTGGTAAATAACACGCCCCACCTAACTTCCATCGTCGTTTATAGATATTAGTACATACCGGTCACGAACATAGATATTTACTGGAATTTCAATAGGATGCCAACAATGCACTTTATTTCGTAAGTCTTTGGGCAATATTGCTCTTTCAGGCAAATTTGCTGCACAAAACTGCCATTTGCAATCGACTTCAATTATTGCACTCAAAGAATAATGCCGACTAGATACTCAGGAAAATTATGGATCACTCTTTAAGACGTGATCCTTTGAATATTAATTTTGGCACTCCTTACATTTCAGGCCATAGTTAAAGTAAGCGATGAGACGTAGAGCAGAATGGATGATGAAAATAGTAATTTCAATAAGAAATACGCAGATTGAAAATCCTGCGGTGATAGCCACGGTATTAGAAGGTAAAAAATAAAAATTGTTTATCATCACTCTAGGGAAGGTTTTAATGGCAAATGAAGCAAGATTGATAAATTTACTCGACTTGCATCGTAAAGCACACGGAACACTTTGTGCCCCTGAGAAGACGCAACCCGCTCGTTACCACTATACAACGAAACCCTCTACAGCGAAGTCATGATTTTCCCGGTCCCCTCAAATTCGTTGTACGGAGGTTTTACTGTACCTACCACACGCTTACCCATCTTCCCGTTTAATACTAAAGCTACCCCTCGCTGGCTTTCTTCCCCTCCACTATATATAACCCTATACCCATCACTCCAATAGTCCCCCCCATCCCTCCACCTCACCTCGCATAATCCTAAGATGTCTATCCTCCCTTTATCCATTTCACTTTTGATATTTTCTAATTTCCCCGCCCTCATCATAGTCCTCACATTCCACGTCCCTACATTTATAAATAAAGAGATTAAAACACAAATGGTAATTTTCACACTATTTCAAAAAATAGCGTGGAAATTACCATTTGTGTTTTAATCGTGGATATAGCATTATTCCACAAAATCAAGCCTGAAACGATTTTATGCATAAATAAAGAGGTTCAGCAACACAGGTTAGCATTATCCAGCATTAAAAGAAATTTAGACCTTAAATAAAAAATGTCAGCATACTTAATACTCTAGACTCAGGTTGGTCCTTCATGTTTGAAGCATCTCCTGTGAACGAAGCACTGCCAGACGAATCTTCAGGATCCCAGCGACTTCTTCTCTTCTTTCTCCTTTGTACCCTGTTCTCTCCAGTTTCATTTGATCTCTCATCTCTTTGGCAATCATCAATCGATCTCTTACCCATGTCTACAATGTGAAAATTAATGAATTAATAGATACCAAAAGCATTTTGAAATTTCAAGTTAGAAATGGTGGTACTTTCAAATATGACCCATTCTAGCCAATTTCAGCAATTGTCAATACATACATGTCTTCACTCATGTCTTAAGTGTGAAAATTCAAAATATACATGTAATATTAATATTTATAAATACGAGGACAAAGTATTTACTGATATGAAACATGAAATTTTTGAGTTTTAACTTCATTTGTGACCTTCTGATAAAATTTAACAGACAGACAGCAACGGAAGGAAGGAATTGTGATGAAATAGCATACAGAGTGTTGAAGAAAAAACAAAAATTTTTGATTTTGATGTAATTTTATATTATAAGTAATGTTGAAAATTTATACAGGAGTGGGTCAGAGTATGCATCATGCGAGGGAATATTACCACCAATGGGACAGCAGCATAAAATGTTTCTGTCACGCTGTTGGTATTCCACCCAGCGGTCAAGTTCCATCTTTACACACGATCATAAAGCGAGTTCACAACTATGATGATGTTGTTATGCCTTTATAGAAAATGCTTAGTTGGAGTGTACTGTCCAAACCAACTGCTGAAAACATTGACGCTTGGGTAAAACTTCTCAGTTTCACCAACACCTTTCACACAGTGAGAAAGTTACCGAAAGGTGTGAAGTCCCTTAGTTGGGTGTTAGTTCTTTAATTTTAGAAAATGAAGAGAGCTCAGCAGTAACTATGATACCTTAATGTTAACTTTAAATGCTATAGAAACTTCTAGCGACTAAGCTTCGTTCTAATTTTTGCATTTGTATTTAAAGCACCTGTTCTCTGTAGAATGGTGCTATCTCACATTTGTTTAAATGACTTTCCCAAAAACCTTTCCAGGCCCATGAAACAGATTAAACAAAGTATCACTAATAATCTGGAGGGCATAATGAGCAGTGCTATGAATAACCTTCAGAATAACCAACTAAAATTTCACAATTGCTGTTAAAATAGTAATTTAAGATAGTACTCCGTACAAATGTTGCTTGCAATGTCATTTTCAAGATTTAAAATGCTTTAGCCGCAATCATGGTTATACATAAATAAATACAAATAAGGAGGATTGATTTAGGGTCATAATTTCATTACAAGGAAAAGATATAGCATAAAATTCATCTTCACACACTATGAGTTCTGTCACAAATTGTTTGGTGCAAATCCTACTCCACAATAGGAAAAAACTGTTTCATCAACATCAGACTATCATCAGCTCAAGGTAACTACACTTTTTCAATTAGCCTAGACAATTAAGAGATATAATCTATAACCAATAATACTTCAAACATGACCAAGATTCGATTTAAACCAAGTTTCATTTACGTTAAGTAAAAACAATATTCTAAATTCATTGAGGTGAAGTTAATACATAGATAAATATACCTTTCTCATTCACATTTCATTATTTTATAAATTTTTATTAATGTTACAACAAAGTTGTTTTAGATGTCTAATGACAAATGCATAAAATGAATCAACAAAAATGTTATGGCTAGTTTAATTGCACTTACTTTCATTATGGTGAGATTTCATTTCCTCTTCTTCTGGATTGTACCGCTCCCTAATGAACCCTGCATTTTTATCCTTTTCCCCCTCATGCTTATCACTCCTAATCTTATCTACTAAGCACCTATACTGGATATAAGCCACACTGTCCATCTGATATAAAAACCTGCAACAATCGAACAAAGGCAAAAAGGGAACAGATCGATTAAAAACTCAAGGGGATGAGAAGGACAGGTTTTTCCAAGGTGAATGCAACATTTATGTGGAATGGAAGAAAATTTAATACTCACTGATATCAAATGAAAATGAGTATTAACTGCAATTAAATTGCTGGAGACTAACTATTTCTTTAACATATTCACCATATCTAAATTACGTATTTTAATAAACATGGAATAGAAATCAACTCACTCAGCACAAGCATGAATTCTCATTCACTTTCCTTACATTATCCCAAAATACTGAAATTCTGATAGCTGCAGCCATAGTACCATCACTTCTTAGAGGGACACAAAAAACCACATTGCATTCATACAATGAGTTATGACCCTTAATTAAGACCACTGTTATCACTGGGACAAAAAAATAAAATCTCTAACTTATGAGAGTATTATGGCTACTAATGTAAGTCATAATTTTGAAAAATAAGGGACCGGGTAGTGTTTAGAATTGTTAACACCAAGCATACACCCATAACATTCAACATAATTAACGTCAAAACTTAAAGGTGAACACAATTACTTCTGAAATTTCATTACGTGACCACCCAAACTTCCACAAATGCCTTAGCAAATACATTTATAAAAGCAAAAATGAATTGGACATGCAGTCTATATCAAGTGAAATCTTTTTGCCAATTGCCCTGACATTGCAAGACTTAGCAGGTTTTCCAAAGAGTGACCATCCTGAAAGTGTAACAGGGTGTCCATCCAATCAAAGCAGAAAAATTCAAGCATAATTTCTGGCTTTCCAGGGAAATTTTGCAAAATTCCAAGTCAATCTTACATGATTACTGCGATACATAAGCATTTTATAACACCCAAAATTACTTCAATACTTTTAAATAATATTATTCTTTTGTATTCACAAGGAAAAGGAATAGGTTAGTTAACACAAATTGCATGTAAAATTAAAATTTATTCAATGCAAGCCAAGAACCTGCATTGACCTACTAATTAGATGGTGATGTCACCTGGAATTCTATCCTTCGTGTTTTTCCTCCAAGTCTCAATGCGATTGTAAAAATTCTACTAAACTACTGCACTTAAAATTACAGCAAACATGGACAGAAAATGGATATTGAATAGGAAAAACTTTACGAGAAATGAATTATAAATATAAGATTTTGAAATTCCAGGTTGGAGAAAAAATGCATGCATGCATGAATTATTCCAGGAACTAAAAATGCACGCACAATTCCCAGTTTTCCCAATCGCTGGACTCGCTGCGTAAACAAAGCTTCAGAACACATACCACATGGCAGGATCATCTCGATTCTTCTGCCTCGCCATCTCCTCAATCTCGTCCCCACCCTCAGCCACCATTCTAGCGAGCTGGGCGGCAGCTGGAGACACCTCGGGACTGACTCCCATGTGATGCTGCACAGGCTGCCTGGAAGCCATGGTGGCCGCCCCTGCAAGGTGCTGAGGTGGGGGAGGGGGCGGGATAGGAGGCATAGGAGGCGCCACCACTCCGCTACCAACAGCTGCAGGAGAGACTAGGAAACTCCGGTCACACAGTGTTTCTTAAGGTGGAATCTACAAACTGGACACAAAAGGCAACGCACAAACGCACACCCGAGTGCAATTGGCCACCAATGATATGCACTGCCACTGTGCACCAGGTTTGAAATCTAAGTGGATGCAATACTAGCACAGATGCAGTGTAAATGATTTTAATTCCTACTTGGCAATGACATTACACCTTCTGTCATGAATCGTGAACTTTGAAAAATCAGTATGTACTCTGCTAAAAGTGAAGAATCAGGAATCTCAATAAAATGTTATCAACTGACAAAATGATTTGCTTCACACGCATTGTATCCTATGGGCGACCACCAAAGCAATCTCTTAAAATACAATATAATAAGTGCTGTTGTTTGAAATTGAATTTTATCAAGCTATGAATGACAAAGAGGAATATTCATCAAGATAACAAAATAACCTATATCAATGAAAAATTGTATTTACTCCATCTCATTAGACATTTAAGATATAGCAAATTTTAAACATTTAAAATGGATGCCAAACCAATCACCATTGAAGATGAACACCGGTCAAATTAAAAGAAACAAGCACTGGGAAGATTTCAATTTTTCAAGAACAATTCAACAGGAAAAGCAAATAAGAATTAGCCAATTAATCCCACTAATGGACAAAATCAGGTACTTTAATATATACATAAAAAGTAAATCACTCAACTTACCTTGGGCCACCACTCCAGAATGAAAATTTTGTGACGGCTGTGAAGAACCGTTCATTCCGCACTGAGGAAGTCCATGTATTGTTTGGCCCATGACAGGAACACCGACGATTTGAGGTCCGGAAATTTGTGTTGGGCCCATTAGCTGCTGGGACACAACGGGAGGGTGGGTCAACGTGCCAGGCATAATGTTCGGGGGCATGGCCTGCTGGAGGTGTGGGGGACGGTTCTGCTGCATCTGTTGCTGCATGGGAGCACTACCGGCCGGGGGATAGGGGAAAGCTGCTCGCTGTGGAGGAGGGGGAGGTGGGGGCACCAGGTGCACAGCGGATGCACCCACTTGATTAGGGGGCGGGCCGATGACCCCCGGTCTAGGACCCATGTGGGGAGGCGGTATGGACATATTGCTGGGGATGTTGGGCGGCGGCGGTGGATGCGATGGTGGAGGTAACGCCATCGCCGACGGGGGTGGAAGCGGATTGGCATTGACCATTGGCGGAGGATGGTGGGAATGCATATTCATAGGAGGTGGTCCTCGGATCATTGCAGGAGGAGGCAGGCCTTGACACCCGCCCATGAGGAACTGTTCCTGAACGGTAACAGGCTGGGTTTGGATAGGACCTAAAGCCTGCGGGAGACTTCTAGGGGGTAAAACCTGAGCATGAACCACTGGCAAAGTTTGCACTTGAGGCACTGGGGCTATGGACATTGATCCCACAGAGTGAACGGATGTAGGCATCTGAGGAGGCATCACTGAGTCTGAAATGTCATCGTGTGTAAGTTGCGAGGGAGAGTAAGGTGAAGGCGGTCTTTTCTGCTCAACTATGTTCACAACACTAGTGTCTTGCTGTACATGGAAAGACTGTGAAGTAGGGACACCATTCCAAGATTGTTTATCAGCTTCCAATTTAACCTCCACTTCGGTGGCATCCCAAGCGTTAGAATTCACTTGCTGTTCTTGACTATTAACTTCTTCCTCTTTGACTTGTGTCAATGGCACTTGCCCTGAAGATAGGCGGGCGTCCGACCCTGATGAAGCTAACAAAGTGGCATTGTTAACATTTCCAAAATGGACATAAGAATCTTCGAATATTATAATTCCATATTCACCATATATACCTTGCTGATTATTTCCCATACTTTCTCCTGAGTTTTGTGAGGGAGAGGTGCTTTTCGAGTTACCAACATTGGCTGAAGAGTTATCTTCTTCTTTCTTGATTTTGGCATCTGCGGATTGTAATGCAAGATATTACAGCTATACAAATCAAAGATTTGAATCAGACAATATAATAACATGAACAATGAATACCTTTGACTCCCGAGAGCTTTTTGAACTGATCCATGAAACTGCCATCATTAACAAAGAGGTTCACCTTACCAGGAAGATTCACAGAGGCGTTCGCAGAAATTTGAGGGACTTCTTTTTGATCAAATTTGCTATTTAATGAGAATAATACTAAACATAAAATATATTCGCAACAATAAAGAGTAAATAAGTCCTTTAAACTGATAAACAACAAGGACATTGAAGCAACGAATCCAAGAACGCCCACGACAAAAAAGAGGGATTCTATTAAAATGAAAGAAAACAAAATGTTTTCATTACCTTTTCCAGAACGTCTTCTTTCCCGATTTATCTTTTAATCCACCACTGCTTTGTAACCCCGTTGAATTTCCTAGGTTACCTTTCGTGTTACCAGGAGAACTCTGGAGTTTTTTAAGAGCTTCTTCCGCCTCCTTTTGCTTCTGCTCCAGAAGTTTCGCCTGAATTTCCCTTTTCTTCTGTTCAATGAGCTGTTCCTGCTTGGACATCTGTGCAAACCTTTCATTTCGAGATGTTTTAGTTGAAAAAGGGTCGGCGCCTTTCACCCCGCGGTACGCCATTTTAGCTACATTGAGTGAAAAACAAACAACACAGAAAAGTTCGCAAGACGATTTGAAACAAAAACATCCCGAAATGCGGGAGTTTCAATTGTGCATGTGTCGCAACTTTTACTATCGCATGAGAGTTACTCGACGTTTAAATGGGAAAATCGTCGGTTTTTGGAATATATAGTTTATTATGATTTGGTTGTGGAAATCAACTGCTCATTTTCAAACTTATTTACTAAAGGTCACAGTGCGTTCTACTATTAACCATCTCTTGTTATGATGCAACAAAATTTGGCGCTTATTGATATGATCTAGGGAGGATAAATGCAATTAATGTGGGGACGTGATTCAGTGTGAATTTGTAATGATTAAGTGCTTTCATTAGAGGGGCAGGCGTTGTAATAATGGGGTTCAACCTTGTTCAGCGGAGAGTCGGAGTACTCTTGCGTGTCCTTAGCTCTTCGCGTTCCAAGGCATTACGTTTAAACTTTGTGGCGACTCAGCGATACGAATCCAGTAAGTATAATGTGATCACAATGCATCGGACGGACGCCTATACCAAATAACTCGAATGAATGCCTATCATTTTGACGATTTTTTAGGTGATGTGACTGTTTCAATTGGTGACGTTTCGAAAACAGTAAGAAAACCAGACCATCCGCAATATGTCCCCTCCAAGTACTGTAAGTAGAAAGTTAACCGGTGTATTTACTGCACATAGCTACTGAATTGGTCATCTAATACCCTGCCTTGTTCTTAGTGCCCGAAGTATTATCCCAAGAACTTCTGCAACACCTTCATTGGATGCTTCAAAAAGATATCCTTGGTCAAGACATATTCTTAATCGGTCGCCCTGGACCATTAAGAAGAAAGATTACAATGCAATATTTGCAGATGACAAAACGTGAAGTGGAGTACGTATCTCTCTCCAGAGACACCACCGAATCTGATTTAAAACAGCGTCGTGAAATAACCAAAGGCACCTCAAATTATTTTGATCAGGTTAGCATTATTATTTATGCTTATAGGTTTTAACTCTTTCTTGCAATCGAACTCGAATGTAATTCAGCCGCATTTAAGTTCACTTTGTGGTGCTAATGGGTGCTGGTCTTTATAATTATGCCCTTAACGCTTAATTCTTACAGTGTGCTGTGAGAGCTGCTGTGCAGGGAAGGGTTTTAGTCCTGGAAGGAATTGAAAAAGTTGAAAGAAACGTATTACCATTGTTAAATAATCTTTTGGAGAACAGAGAAATGCATCTTGAGGATGGCAGATTTCTCGTCCCTGCTGCTCGATATGATAAACTACTGCAGGTGAGATAGTTTTTACTTGCCGTTTATGGTTTCTTTCCAATATTCTCATATAATATGATGTTGTTCTCTAAATTGATTGTATTTTATGAAATACTCTCCTTGCAGTCGTATATGCAAGGTTTCATGACACATTATCCATTTAATTTTTCTCTCTCAAATCAATCTCTCTCAAATTTGAGGTTCTCAACAAATCTTATGCTATTGACTAGGGGATACTCAGCTCAATGATAAGTTTTATTCAATTTTGCATCATGGCAGGCAGGAATCTTTCAGTAATTAAAGTGATGCATGTAGCAAGTAACTTCCCACATAGCAATGAACCTCTCAGAGACATCTCTCTATGGTATCGAATGTCTCTAATATCACGCATGTCTCAGAGATGTAATCGTGAGACGTTCAGGAATTAAAAAAAACACGTATCTATAAGCCATCAATGCCTTCCATATATGTATTTTTGGTGCATTTCTGCAGTGGTGATTATTAAAATCACGACATTTAATTTGGGTTTCTTATTTTCAAAAGGTCATCCATAAAAAATTTGTCGCTAAAAATGATTGAGATAAGTAGGCCATAACTGTATAATTTGCATTTCATTATTTTTTGCCTACATTTTTAAGCATACCATTGTAAAAACTCTCATGAGGCATCTCAGAGACTTATCTGAGACGTCTCATTAGACATCTCCGAGACAATTTTTTTTTGACATAGTGACATCACAGAGATGTCTCTGAAGCTCTCAGAATGTCTCTGAGACATAACATGTGATATTGGAGAAGTATTTCTGCTATGTGGGTTTGTATGTTTATACCTCACAGATACCCACACAGGTGGATGTATTTTTTACACTGAAGATGAAATTCACCTTGAAAAATTCATTCCCAGAATTGCCTAATAAATATTACAATGTGAATTGCATACTTGATGTAAATTACCTTATGTTATTGGTGTAGAACCTATGACCCCTTACTACAATGCAAGGGGGATTCACTTTCATCCTCTTCATCTATTAAAAACAATGCAAAGGACTTATGGCTTACATTAGACAAGACTAGGATACACATGGCACACTTGCCGCATGTATACAGCACACCATTTACATTTTGATGGTGAATCATTCCCTTTCCCCTCACAATGACATGTGTAGCTAGTGACAACATAATACTGTTGTTCAATTAAATTGGTTTTTATACAATATTTCACTTGAGGCGACTAGCTACCTGCAGGCCTCTTATACCATTTTCCCGAACTGAAGGCGGCTGGGTGGAAAATAGAAAGTAGCCAATGGGAAGCGCTGCCCCTTCCACCTCTCCGTTCCCCTCCATCCCCTTCCCTTTTCCCCTCCGCTCCCGTCCATCTGGTTGACTGGTGTTGCCAGCCTTGGGAGTAACGGTACTTTCGGGGGCAGCAGAACGAGCGCTCAGCGATCTCCCAAAGATTCGGCTTGGCAACACTGCCAGCTGGAGAGCGATGTGCACTCAACGGAGTTCGGAGAGAGACTGCGGGCTCTTGCACACTTTCTCCTGTCGCTCTTCTGTGATTGGCTAGAAGAGTGGGTGGGTTGCGAGCACGCTCAAGGTCAGCCGCCTTCAGTTCAGGAAAATGGTATAGATCTTGAAGATCTAAAACATACCTAAAATGGATTAGGAGAGGAATATTCCTTGTGGATTGGTGTATGTTCAGACATCTACCTCCAATTTAGACTCAATATTTCTAGCATGCACATGATCGTAAAGGTGAATTTTATAAAAAAATGCTTAATATGCATGTAATAATATTCTTATAGTTTTTTGCTAAGCTTAAATAATTTATCCTGCTTAAATTTTTCTCTACTCTTCCTTGTATCCAACTTAGACCATATTTTTTATGAAAACCTCTTCATTTTCTATGAAAGATAATTTTGATCGAATTTTATTGGAGCTGAAAATTCTCACTTTGGGTTTCAAGGCACTCAAAGGAGCCTCCAATTTGCCTTCTCTGGGATGTATCCCGGATTCATCTATTACTTGATCTAAGAAATTGAAAGCAGTCAAAAAAATTTTCCATTTTGCTCCATCAATTTTAACATCATACTGCAATTGCTCCAAAATTGCAAAACCATTTTGCTGACAATCTTTTACACTTTTTCCACAAATTAGGACATCATCCAAGTAACATGATGCCTTTGGCAGACCTTGTCAGTATAGATACCATAAAGAACTGTAAAATGCTGGGTGCTGAAGCCACTCTAGGATGTTGTGAATGTCCCGAAGGATGCGAGAGATAATGACTCTCTAAAGGTTCTTTGCCTCTCTGGGAACAAAACATCAGTCATTATCGGCCAAAGCAACATACATATATCAATCAAATTTTTGTACTACACACTGATAATTTGAGTTTAATTTCTGGACTGCCATGTTGTATATTTTCCTATACTTTTCCTCTGACATTAATTTTATTTCCCTGGACTTAACTTTACTCTGAACTGGCAGGTCTTAAAACTATATTGGGAAATTTGGAGTGGGATCCACTTTGTGGCACAACAGTTACAGCTGCTCCAGTATCAACTTTGAATTTAACGCTGCCTAAGTTTACATTAATATTGACATAGTGGGGCACATTACCTCCTACATTCATCATATTGATCATCTCCTCAATATCCCCTTTCTCCAGCCATTTTGTATTCAACGACTAACACATCCTTGATGTGTGCTCCACTGCATTGAAGATGAAACATTACTACCTCAGTGTGGGGTCGGGAGATGGATTGTGGAGCCGGCTGCAGCGATGATATTGCTTGATGAATGTTGACCATGTGGTCGCCAGCTCTGTTGCGTTCACACTGGAACTGCAGAAACTCCCCTATGCTCGGTCCGCAAATCCAAATACAGTGGAACAGGGATAAATCGAACATCAGGCAACCAGTAAAAAACTTGGAATCATCCAAAACTTCAAATTAAAGAAGTTCTTACCTTAGGGGTCCTAAGGGGAGGGGGGTGCTTGAAAATGACACAAAGTTTTGAAACCATGGTCGGTCGTAGAGTGTTAAATTAAATAGTGTGGAAATTACCATTTGTGTTTTTATCAGGCTGAAATCCATGAATTTTTTTGCCAGGAATAGCACGCGACTGATTAAAAACAGAAAAATATCAGTCTCTTCCTGTTTCAAACTATCACAATTGATTGGAAAATAAAATTGGGAGCCCATTATTCCTCATTTTTGCATTAAAAAAACTGTGAAAAAATTACTTATGCATATGAATGTGAATATTTAAGAAAATAAAAAAAAGTAAAATCAGGGTGGTTGGTTTTGTAATATGTTTATGGTTACCAGTGGTATTCATAAGGTGAAGTAAAAACCATATTCATCATCATCACTGGTCAACAATCCTAGGATTGGTTTGACGCAGCTCTCTACTCAGTTCTCCTATCAGCTAATCTTTTCACACCTACGTATTTCTTCTCTTTCACATCTATCTTTACTTGTTCCATATATTTTGTTCGAGGTCTTCCTTTTCCATTCTTGCCTTCCACTTGTCCTTCAACGATTGTCTTCATCAGGCCATCATGTCTCAAGATGTGGCCTATAAGGTTGTTCCGTCTTCTTATTAAGGTTTTCATGAGGCTTCTCTTCTCTCCTACCCTTCTTAGGACTTCCTCGTTACTAACTCGGTCGATCCATTTGATTTTCATCATTCTTCTGTAGCACCACATTTCAAAGGCCTCTATCTATACCTTTCTCAACAGGGGCAATGGTACTCCAGAATTGCAGATATTTGGAAGGATACTTTGGTCTTCCTTTGTAGTATTGTCTCAGTTTAATGCCTCCCTTTTTGATATTTGTCTTAGTTTTGATTCAAAATTGTTTTTTTTTCTGTGCCAAAAATTTTTTTTTCAAAGGACCTCTACGTATCTGTTCTAAATAGCACGTATTGGTTGCATTATTAGCCGCCAACTTTTGTGAATATTTTTGCATAATACTTTTTCATATGCTATCAATATTTCTAAACATTTTAAGATAAACCAACCTATTACCAGCTGAAATAAAATACATAGACTGTTTTATAACATTTCCCTTGGGTTACAACCATGTTGTGATGAAAAGGCTTGCATATTCCTATGACCCCCAGAGCTGCTCTTGTGGTATTGATTCTCAATTACTTTCAGTACATAGATCATAGATCATATTAGATAGATCGAAGATCAAGTAGGCTGACGAAAGGTGTTCCACATGATGGTGGGGTCAGAATCACTGTTGGAATGGAAGTGGAAAAACACTACCAACTATCTCTTCCCTGTAAACCTGGAGTGCAATCAAGTAAGCCGTGAAAACTCATGGAATGGGGCACGTCTGCAAAGGGTGGGTGTCGCTCACAGCAGTGAGGTTAGCTAGGTCCTAAACCCTTTTACTGCCAGCCCATTTCGGGTAGGGTGTGCGAAGACTGCCAAGGCTATTTTCCGGAATTTGCGAGGGATTTAAAAAATTTCAGCTTTTAATTTTATTTAATGCATCTATATTTTTTCCCAATACTTAAGATATATGTATATCTTATAACCATAGATAGATTATGGGGGTGTACTTAAATTACAGCCGTTGAAAAGGCCACAATCATGAAAAAAGGTCAAATAAGTCGGGCCGATAAATTGGCCCCTGGCAGTTTTTGCTCAACTAGCCAGGGCCGATATATCAGCCCGGTGGCAGTAAAAAGGTTAAGGTCATCAAAATACAAAATCCCTGCAGAGACTAATCCTCAGCAGCAGCATCCAAGAAGGGATGAAAGACGACCAAGGAGATGGAGAAGAAGAAGGGAGCAGTGAATGTTGGGGCATGGAATGTTAGGGCAGTCGGTGAGGGCGGTTGATCTGGAAAATGTAAAAATGGAGAATCTTGGGACTATGCGAAGGATGGTGGGGAGCTAGTAGATAATAGTATCCTGGAGATTGGAGATGGGCAGACTGTATAGGAAGGGTGGGGCTAGATTAAAACAGAAATAGTTTAAGTGACTGAGAAATCTATTGGCTATGCTGACAGTGGAATGAGCCTCGGTGGCGGTGATGTAAAGTCCTCGCCAGCCAAACCGTTTGTTGCGGATTTTTAATCCCGCCTGGGTAGGTGGTCCCTATCCAGGGCATGGATGTTTATGCCTTGCTTTGTTAATTCCTCTGTTGTTAAGGCCTCCATGTGCTGTATATTGGAAGTTGGAAATAAAGAAATAGTGTAGGTCGCCAAGACACCTCTCTTCATCGTCGCCCGGGGATTTATCGGAAAAATCGCACAGAAAAAGGAAAGACCTCATGTCGGCAACAATCATGCTTTATTCTTCCTTCATTCGTGTACACACGCCGACTGCCTAGCATACTCTCCGACTTCTCTCGTTAGCATTCCTGCTCTTAGGTTGAGTGCACGGAAAGATCCCATTCACAGGCTTGCCTTATGGTGTAAGGGCTTGGCTGGTTGGGAACGTGGGAAAAAGAGGAAATGCTGACATTAGAAGGAAAGACGAAGTGAGGCTAGGAATACAATAGTGGATAATGGAGGAAATGATACAAGAAATGTAGGATAGATGGAAGTGGAAGATGGTGGACACAGAGGAGGGCAAAGACATGTATAGGGAAATAAGTAATCAAGTATAGCAAGTAGGGGATCCAGGATAGGAATAAGGGGGGGCTCGATTGGCAGACTGGGATATAACCTCCAGCGGTAGTGGTAGTCTGAGCAAAATTAGCGTATCTATATTTAGCGTGTATCTAGTGTAGTTTGGATAGCCCCTCTCTGGATCTGCCACTGTCAGCGAGAAATATAGAGGGTGAGAGAGGCTTGTCGGAAAAGAGAGTGTAAGGAAATGGAAAAGTCTCAGTGGAAAGGAGAGGTAGGCATGCTGTACACAAAGGTAAAGTTGCTATCGGGCAGCAAAAGAGGGAAAGTCATGTCAATAATTAGGTCTGAAAATGGAAGGATGCTAACTGAACTTAAAGCTTCCGAGTGCATCCACTGGGTTGCGGATGGTGGGTTGACCTCTAAATATAGAGGTTAGCTGCGAGATAAGCAAATTCTCGCGTCGAATAAGCAGTGGTGGACAAAAGTGATGGTGTTCTGAGGTGATATTGGCCTATCCTTGGGTAAGGTAGACCATTTAAATGATAGCAAAACCAGTGAAGATGCTGTGACTTGGCGACTGGGGGTTGCCAACAATAGGGTGGCTTCCTATTTTATTTATTGCTTAGATCAAAAGATTATTACTTCTGGAGTACGTATTTCACGATTTTAGTTTTTTAAATGACGATACCTATTTTTCATGATTAAATGAAAAGTGAAAATTTTCAAGCATCAAAAATGTGATGGCTAAGTATGAATGCTGGGAAAAGCCCATATGATGTCATTCTGGTTCAGGCTGCCGCTGTGTGAGGCTGCCTTGGTGCGAGGCTATGAGCGCCGCTATGATGCAGGCTGCTAGCAGGTAGCAGAGTACCCAGCTAGCAGGTAGTGCTTGGATTAAATAAGGATTATTAATACCCTATCAAACGAAGGGGACTTTCCGACCTGGGTACTGGACCCCAACTAATTACCTACGAAAGCGAAACTTACTAAAATAACTCTTCCTCTTTGGTCTCCTTCAAATGAAGGATTAAGGGTATTTCATCTTTTGATGAAAACTCTTTTTCTTGACTTAAATTTGGGGAAACGATATGGTGGGATGATGAATTCTATTTATTGCTCACCAAAGTTCTCTCTTCGCATTCAGAATCGGTCGCACAATTCTCTTCCAAAACATGATCTAGCCTAATATCAGACTCCATATGGCTAAATTTCTCATTCGGTAGGTTTTCGTCGTCTAACAAATCGTTCTCCAACACATTCGTGATAGAATCATTTAGAGCCATAACAATCAAAATTTAATAATTAAAAAAAATCACATAACCACCTAGCATTGGTCTCTCAGACCCGAGCTAGTAGTTTTTTATTAACCCGTGACAGACGCGCGTACGTCCAACCCCAGCGAGTGGTTGTGGGAACACTGAGGGGGTGAGAGGAATAGGTACAGTCACGAACAAGTCAATACAATACTGGGGTGCCAAAATATTTACGAGTATTTAATTGTCAAGGTTGTGGGACCCATGCTAGGTGGTCAAGAGTTAACTAAAATGTATTCAAATCTAAATTTTGAGTGCGGCATAGGTTTCCCATCATTCCTATTTTAGTCAGACCGTGTGCGCACATTTCCCCTCCTGGGTGAGTCTCACTTATAGAGGTTTCTCACTTGCCCATTCCTCACTTATCGAGGTTTGAATATTATTTTTTGTCTCACTTCTTTATCAAGTGTAAGTTTGTGTTCTTTAAAGATATTTTATGGCTGTTTGTTGAATCAAATAATAGTTCATGTGAAAAATGTAAATCCTGTCTTGCTTTTGTTAAATGTTAAATATTTTCATGGACCTGATAATTTTTTATATTTAGGAACACACCAAAGAAGAATTGGACAGTTGGAAACTAATTCGAGTTGATGATGACTTCCGTGTGATAGCCTTAGGTCTTCCAGTTCCTCAGTATCTTGGAAATCCCTTGGACCCACCTCTTCGATCCAGATTTCAAGCTAGGGATATCAAGGAAAAATCTTTCAAAGTGAGTAATCCAAGTTTAAATTTTTTAAACTTATGGTATGTTCTGCATCAGCTCAACATGTTCGTTTTATGGTAAAACAAATAGAGAAAAAACTTTCTTACGAGTGGGCAATGTGCTCTTAATCCTTAACCTTGAGAATGGTCCTAATTTTGTTAAGTAAGCTACATATTTGTATCAGAGATTTAGGAGATTGATAAGCCCAAATTTTGAAAATTTATGCTTGCATTCAGTCATGGACTCATATTCAACTACACTTCCACGTGATTTCCTCATGATAGATGGGTTCTAAGTGGATCAGTATTGCTTGGTCTTGTCGATTAGGGGGCTGAAAAATGCACTCCTTGTGTCTTTCACTTAGTATTTTTTATTTTTATGTTACATGTGCCATTTTTCTTTTTGTCCTAGCCTTAACAGAATAAGAAAATAATCAAATTATTTATAAGGCTCCGAATAATAAGTAGATTTGGGCATGGAAAGGCAGCATAACTTCTATATGTACTTCAGGAATCCTCATGCCCATTAATTTCTCTTCTACTTTTTTTTTAATGTTTAGCTCTTTAACCCCGTGATTCTTGTGGAAGTGTATGCTTATTACTTTGGCGCATAATTCCATATAATGACGATTTAACCAATTTTTGCATGATTTTGGGACGATGAAATTAGTAGCATTTTGGGGATAAGTCAGGATTTGAAGTAAGGGAAATGTTAGCGAAATTGGATCATGGCCAGGTAAAAAATTGTGGCGATCCAGCGTAAAATCAGAAATCGTGATTGAATGTGTGGAGGATTGTTGTGGTAGAGTAGTGAGGTGGGTGTTTTGTTGCGTCCTGCTTGGACAGGTGGGATTAGTGTTGACTTGGCACTGCTTGATTTTATTTCTCAGAATTTCTCTTCCGCTCAGAAAGACTTAATCCACAAACTTAATATGTTACGAAGGAAATCATACAATGTGTAAAAAACTGCTGGAAAATTAGTCTGGGAGCTGCTGCAGACTCGGAGGCTATGTGCTAGAGTTGTTTGTGCTATCAAGAATGGATATCATTCAGAGCTACACTGAGAAAATCATCCTAGAACATCATCTTTAGTCTGACAGAAATGATAAATGAAAAGAGATATTTTGCTGAATGGATAGGTATAGGAATTCATTTCTCTCCCAAACAATCCAGGACTTAAAGGTGGGACTCAGTAGTCATATTACTGGAATTTTGAAGGAGGCGACTGACAGTTTAGGTCATTTGCGCCATGAGGTAAGGGTAGGTAAGTAAGGGTGTAGAGAAACCCAGTGTCAGTATTAGCCTGCTCTTAACGAAAGGTGCCATGGGGACCACAGCTTAATGTCCCATCTGACAGACGGAGTGTTGTCCTTGAAATGTCCTCCTCCCTACATTCAAGCAGGGATTGTGGGCAGTCTCTGAAAATTCTTTCCCACCGCCGGGATTTGAACCTGAGCCCATGGGGTGGGAAGCCAACACTCTAGCAACCACATCAGCCGCCGATTCCCCGTCAAATTACTCCAATGTACACCTCCTTTTCTTCTTTTTTCCTTCATGAAGGGCAATTGTCCTAACATCCCAGACACACACCTACTGGGGCAGCTTGCAGAGTAATATGTAGATGTATACCGTGCTGCATTTTTTTTTGTAAATCCATTAATTTGACTACTTTGCCTTTGATATAAAGTTAATAAAATTTTCAATATTTGGACTGGAAATCAGGGATAATGCAATTGGAAAGTTATTATAAACACTGTTTAAGCAATTGGAAATTTTACAAAAATATTTTTTTAATGGAGAGAGTGGTGCAAAAGTGGAAACCCTGATTTAAACTATGTTATAATTAGCTTGTTTTCTAATGGAATTTTTCTAAATTCATGAAAAATACTCACTAAGATTCTACCCTTTATAACTGATTTTGGTTTTTTGCTAAATTTATCGTTCTTTTCGTAAAAATAATCGTTAATTATAAATTGACACTTTGATTAGATTTTCATAATGTGTGCTGGTAACATGGAAACATTTGTATTTTACTGATAATACTACATCAGAGTGAAGTATCAAATCATCTACTTATTATTCATAGAAAAATCAATGCAAAGGCTTAAAAAATAACAATTTTCAATCAAATGTTTACTTGCGAAAGTGAAAAATGTAGTTCTCATTTTCACAACTGGCGCACGAAGTATGTTCTTCTTTTCTCTAAAGGAAACAATTGCTTTTATCATAGATTGGACATCCTTATTTTCCCATTTACACTTGGGCTTGGGGCCAATAATCTTCATTGGCTTCTGAAACTGGCGAAAAGTTGATGCAGTAGACAGAACACATTTAGGGGACGGAAATGTGGAAACGTTTCCACATTTACCCCAGTGTTGTGCTTCCACATTACCAGCATCGGCGTATTGAACTATGAAGCTAAACTATGCTACATTTCCAGCTAGTAGATTATTAAATTACACCAGATTGTAGCATGTTTAATACTTAACAATAACTTATATAGCACTAAGAAATAGCTTGGTGGACTAGGTGATTAAATTAAACTTAAAAACTTACCTCAAAAGTTTTATGGGTGAAGAGAAACTTGGAACAAGTATTTCAGAGACAATAAACCATGAGTTGACTGTCACTGCTCCTAAAGGCTTACTAAAGAAGCAGGCTAAGAAGTTGATGCGGTCACCGCTAGCCTACAGTACCTCCCAAGCCTTAAAGGTTATGGTTCCACATTACCAACATTCCGCATTTGCACCAGTCCCTCTACCCATTATATTTAGTGTGCCAAATCCATTCTGAGGGTCTGTTTGCTGTATTTTAATTTCTGACTGGTCTCAGCTTGAAATGGTATTGTTGGGAGAGATTTTGCAGTTATTTTTTGAACCCTGCTGTTATCCTGTGTGGGGGGAAGTTCAAGTACAGTAATTTGCTTAAGAATAGGGCCTTTCCTATTGGGGTTTCATTCAGAGTAGGCCAACACAAACCCTAGTTGTCTCCTTTTTTCTTTCTTCAATGGTACTGATGGAATTAATTCTGTCTCCTTCATAGTTATACAGAAAGGGGTAGACAGGAGTTCAAATCCCCCAAAATATTTCAGAGACACATTAGTCGGGTAGTTGGCAGAAGCAACATTAGTGGAAGCGTATGTGATAAAAGAGAGAATAATGCGGGTGTCATCAAATCTCAAATTCTATCACTATCGAAAGGAAAATAAAATTGGTGAACGAGGCCATTATTCTTCGTAATTGGTTCCAAAATAGATGAGAATATTTAATAAAATTACTTTCTTGAGCCCTTAATGCTTTGGATCGCGGCGAGACTCCAGGGAGTTAGGATGCGGTTCGGGACCAGGCAGGAGTGCGTCTCTGAGGCTGGTCGAAGGTGCGACCCATGGCCCTATAAAAAAAAGAGAGGAGGGATATATATATAGAGAGGAGGGATTCGGCAAAAAGGCGCTGCACTTGTTCCGACCCGATCAACCGACACGACCGAACTCCCCGACCGTCCCAGTCGGGGCCAGCTCACCCACATTTTTCTGAAGGTTCACCCACATGAATTTACACCGAGAATTGGATGCAAATGATTTCCGAAATTATTTGAGGATGGACGAAGTGTGTTTCATGGAGTCGCTCGGCAAGATCAAACCTCGAATTGATTGCAAAAATAGCCGATAACGGCACACACGTTGCGACGCCTCAGAAATGGGGTAGGGCGGTTGAATGGTAAGGCGCTACACACGTTGCGACCAAACCACCCAACTTTCGGGACCAACCGCGTTTGCACCGACGGTTGGTGGGTGTGTAGGCCTGTCGCCCGACGAAAACAGTCAGACCCGACGCACAGTGGGGCCAAACCCCACTTTAAGTGGACAAAAGTCCAAAAATGAAAGTTTGACATGGGTTAAAAAAAAAATATTATGTTGGAAATAGGATGTTTGAACTGCATAACAGTGTATTTCACGGGTTGGTATGTGTGCACCTTCGCGTAGACATAAGTGTCAAAGTTAGAGGAAAGCGAAGAACTGGTCCCGGAGTCGCAGACGCCTAAATGGATGGTCGATTTTGAACCATGATTAGAGTACAATGGCCCTTTTGATTTTATTTTTTTTAACTTGCAATCAATTGGAATAAGTATGGAAAATATGCATTTGCTTTTACTATTTATATTTTGGAGAAAATAGGCGTGGAGAAATTAATTATCATGAATGGGACGTCATTGATTTTTCACGATGAAAAGTTTTATTTAATTAGAGAAAAGTTATATAATCAAATGGAATCGTAACGTGATTTTTAGATATATCATTAATTGAAGAATGAGCTAAATAACGTAAAAGAATTCAACTGCCATCGAGTTGCAAAAAGAGTTTTATGATAAAAGATTAGCTATGCATGGCAAGCCGAAAGGGAATCCATCCGGCCGCTATGGCCGCATAGCTACGGGTAAACTATAATATAAACAGTGTCCATTAAGATATTATTATTTTGTAATAAATCAAATTTGCATGCATTATATATTTTACAAGCGGTGAGGTTTTGTACAAAGGGCTGAGATTTTTGAAATGTAGAGAGGCCATTCCCGAGGCTCCCACCCTGTCGTTAATGAAGTGCTCGAAAAGGTTATTTCCGTTCAACTGAGGTGTACTTATTTGATTCCGGAATGCCAATTTAGTACTTTTTCACCCTCTACGCAAGATAAACCATATTCTATTGTATTTTATTTTTGAAAGTTAAAACTACCTCTTCAATGCAGTATTTTCTTTCTTTGTGTATTGGAAAGTGGTACATGCAAACTTAAGAGGAAATCTTTATTTTTCTATTAAGCATGAAGGTTTTTTCAAAGATATTGCTAAAATAATTTTGCAAATTTTATATCAGATCTTTTCTGACCACTAGGATTATTGACGTAAACTTTTTTTTTTATTATTACAAATAATTATATATAATATATCTTTACAACTAATCAAGTTACTTTTAAAATTTTAAAAGTAATAAAATTGAAAAAAAAATAAAAACGAAAATATTCATAACTTAATATTGTATTTCATTAAAGCGGTCTCTAAAACATGAACATGAATATTTTAGGGTTGTTAGTAAAGGTTTTTGGCTTTTGTCCGTCTAAAGTGGGGTTTGGCCCCACTGTGCGACGGTCGGGCGGTTGGTCCTGTCAGGTACCATCCAACCGCCGACCGCCCTACCCCGATTTCTGAGGCGTCTGTACCGTTATCGGCTATTTTTTCTGTCAACTTGAGGTTTGATCTTGCCGAGAAACTCCACGAAACACACTTCGCCCATCCTCCAACAATTTCGAAAATCATTTCCATCCAATTCTCGAAGTAAATTCATGTGGGTGAAACTTCAAGCAGCAACTTTTTCGCCCATACTCTTATTTTTTTATGCCATCAATGAGAACCTAACTGGCTAAAGCCAAACCCAATTTTTTGATTTTTCGAAAAAAATGCGGAGCCATTTGCCAACACAAGCCGAAACCAACTTCACTCCACGCGATCACGTTGTGTACTGCGGAATATTTGTTAAGTTTGTTGGGTCGGGTGGATTGGTTTGGACGTCTGTGGAGCTGACCCCGACAGGGATGGTCGGGGAGTTCGGTCGTGTCGGGTGATCGGGTCGGAACGTGTGTAGCGCCTTTAAACCGCCCGACCGTCGGGCGCTAAAGGCGCTCACCCTAATGACCCACGGTCGAGGGGTAGTCCGGGAGTGTAGTCGGATTGTCGACCCTCTGCTCCGGAAGACGGGGAAAACCGGGAAGGCAGTTCGCCTTCTCGCGGATCTGTCCGCATTACACGAGGTGTGTTCAGGAATAATCGGGTATAATAATATTACTATTGTCACCTTCAAAATAGTCCCCATTAAATTAGATGTCCATGACTATTCCTTGCTCTTTTCCAAGTTTTCATCGGTTGTTGATGTGCTGAAGATTCCGGGGCGTTCGTCATCTTCATCGTCTTCACGGCCATCTTGGAAACGCTTATAGCACTCGTAAATTCTTGTTTCAATCACACCAGACTCACTATAGGTTTTTTTTAGCATTCCATTCACTCTGTTACACATTAGTTGTGGATAATATTTGCCATAGGAGGATTCAGGGGGGGGGGGGCACCTGCCCCCCCAGACGCTTAAAAATATACAAAAAGATTTATACGCTTATCATTACGTTCGTTTTATTTAAGGCCGCTATACACGGTGAATGATCATGCGAATGATCATGCTGAATGATCACGAGAATGAAATCGTTCGCCGTGTTTAACGGAGAAATTCGCGAATGAACCGTCATGCGCATGATCATGCAGTGAAAATTGGAGCATGTTCTATTTTGGTCGCATGCTCCTGTGAATGATCATGTGATCATTCAGCATGATCATTTGTATGATCATTCGCCGTGTATAACGGCCTTCAGTGTATTACGGAGCCTCGATCATTTAATTTCATAATAATAACTTTCACATAAAATAAAGAGAATATTACGTACAGTAATTGTTTTATCTTGTTTTTAATCTCAAGTATGAGAAGATAGTTTGCCTGGCAGACCCTAGTGTCCCCCCAGAAAAATATTCTGGAGCCGTCCCTGATCTTTGTTTTGCAATCATTCTTTGATCCATTTTTTTAGCAAACGAAAATCGCCGAGGTCATAAAAACCTTAATGGCTGCCACAGACAAAGTAAGCAATGAATACAGATGAAACTTTTATCATACTTCAGGAGCAAGTATACCAATATAATTATAAAATTTGACAATCGGACTCAGAACCCGTGAAGTTGAAAAATTCCCGTTATTTTCTGATAACGTCCAGGATGACATTCCTGAGGATAAAAGGGCGCCGGTGTCACAACTGGAGATTACGCGGTCGTTGACGTTTCTAAAGAGAGCTGATAATTGGTTGCGGTAGGGGTTGGGTGAGTGGGCATTTCCTTGCTTGTCAAAGTGTAGTCATCTTTGGGAGAGTTAAGCGGTAATAGGTTTCCCTAGTAGCACACGTTAGTGAGCTTTCTAGAAGCCCTCACTACTAATTCATAAGTGTGTCTGGAAATGAACCCCACCACTGAAATTTCCATCTCCTCTACAAAAACATTTCCTACTGAATTCCTTCTTCGTCTATGGCCCTGGCTTCCGCCATTGAATTAACCAACCGCCGCGCTAATAGAATTCCTATGAAGTAGCCTTAGCAAACTGTGGTGAACCTATGGGGATAGAAGTTGTGGTGTGCCCACTATCAATAATGTATTCAAGAATGCGTCGTGACTGGCAGGCAGCTACTTCAAAGGGTGGGAGGGTTGAAAGGTTCTATTGGAAGCAGTTAACTGAAGGCAGGGGTGAGGTGCGGCGTTAATGGAATGAGATCTGGCCAGCATTGAAGTTTCAATTTGGTTCTCCCGGAAAGAGCGGAGCGCCCGTCTTCCAAAATAGAAATAACTAGGTTTTATTGTTCTGTATCACGCCAACACGTTCCGATTGCCTGCAGATTTTGGAGTGGGAACTGCGTTGAAGTGCTAGGACCCCTCCTTATGGCCTGAAAGTGTTTTTCCGTCCCACGGAAGTAAGGAGGGAAATTTCAGTGAGTGGCTGTACTCGGGCCTCTTAATCGCGTTCCGACGTGAATTTTGACCGCAGCCGCGCAAACATAATATTATCCGTGGTTTTCTTCTAAGCCAGCGGTTCCCAATCTTTTTTTCCTCCCGTGCCGTCTATATGTATATTATTAATATTTTACCCCCAAAAATTTAGCGGCCACATTTTTGACATAATTTCACAAAGGGTAGGTGACACATTTTGTTATAAATGATTGTATAAATAAAAATTATATTTTAAATTCCCCATATAATATGTAAAAATATTTCCTGGTTAAGAGATACATAGTTCCTGGCGTCCGCCATTACCGATTATTTCATTAAGCGAATTAGGATGGGAGCCGTTGGAGACTCGGAGGCTGCGCGCTAGGCTTAGATTGCTTGAACAATTGAGAATGGATATCTTTAAGAGCGACACAGAGAACATAATATTAGAGCCATACTATATTTCCAGGTCCGATAGAAGCGATAAATTAAGAGAGATGTTTTGCCGAACGGATAGATATGGGAATTCGTTTTTCCCCCGAACCATAAAGGACTTTAATAAACGCTAGTCCCAACCTCGTTAGAGCACTTCATTTTTTTTAGCTGTAAACGGCTGGTGTCCTTACACCCCCTGCTACACGCCTTTTAGGCGGCTTGCGGGGTATTATGTAGATGTAGATTTTTGGCGTACCCTCGATTGGTTCGTCGTGTACCCCCAAGGGGTACGCGTACCGCCGGTTTGTAACTGCTGTTCTAAGCTGTTTTTCCAAGTTCAGGGTAGAAGTATTATTACTGACAATGTGCCAAAGTTGATGAAAAAATGTTATTTCCATGCTCGAACAACAATCCTTCTATTACAAACACTTTTAACTGCTTAGCGCCGATGAAGAAAACTTAACCGCTGATACCTATTAATAAAATTAAAACCTAAAACATTTCCTCACTCCTCATGAATATTTCTCCGTCCATTAAAATCCGTTAGAGATGGATGTTAAATGTTATCGTTAAAAGAAAGAATGTATGGTGTTGAGTCAAGTGTCGTTTTAATTATTATCAGCATAAATTGAGAATCCAATCGCTTCCCCTGGCGTCGCGTTGCATCGACGTTGGATATTTATCATTATTTCGGCGTCAGACATGATGGCCAGATGAAAGCAATCGTAGGAGGACAGGTGGAACGGAAGAAGGGCAAGGGACGGCAAGGGATGAGTTACATAGGACAGGTTATAAAGTATGTTAAAGGAAGAAATACATCGCTATGAAAAGGCTTTCGGATAGGAGAGAGTAATAGAGAGCTGCGTCAAACTAGTGATGAGCGGAACTGTGATTTTTGGTTCACTTCGTTACCTGTGACTGCTACTCATCAGTAACGGTGATTCTTAACTGTGATTGCGATCACTGAGATGAATCACTCTTAAAAGTCATCGGCGATTTGTGGCGCTGCTAATCCTGCTACTTTGTCCAATTCCAAGGAATGAGCTCTCCTCAATAAGAACAAATAAACTTATGGAAAATTGTAAAATTAGGCAAAATATTTTTTTTGAGGGAAAATCTAATTCCGAGTTTATATTACAATAATTAAGTAAATTTGATGTGGTAAAAGAATTGATAAGAGGCAATAATTTTTTATACATATTTATAATTAAACCATCATAATTCAAAGCTGTAGCTGTATATTTCGCACAGAATGTCTTATTTATCATAAAAGATGAATAAGACATCCTTATTTTACTGTTGGTAGCATCATGGTAGCTGCCGAAGCTAACGTCACCGTATTCACAGTCGCAGTGATTTCGAGTATTTGGTGATTTAGTCACCGGCAGTGATCGGCTACTTCTCTTCAATCACAGGTGGCGATATATCGCATATCACTTGGTAGCAGCCAGAGCTATCTTCACCGAATCCAGTGATTGAATCACCGATCACAGTGATTTCGAATATTGAATCACCGACAGTGTCTGCTACTTTTCAGTAACGGTGATTCAATCACAGTTAGCGATATATCGCTCATCACTACGTCAAACCAATCATAGGATTGTTGACTTATCATGATGATTTCGGCGTCGAAGGAAATGGAGGAACGAGTGCTCGCCCCGACTGAAAAATCAATTCCCGATTAAAAGCCATCTTACTCTTCTCATGTGTGGTGTGCCCCTTGTCTGCTAGTAGTCAACCATAATTACGTAAAATAGCAGCAGCTAACGTCATCTTAATCAAAAACCTCGGGTAATGATTCTCCTACTTAGCGGTATGAATTCTGGTATATAATTTCGTATTGCATTAAAAGTTTGAATGAGCTGTACCAAATGATTACGAAAAAAGATTTCGCCCGAGGCTGAGGTTTCATGAATCACTTAGATTGAAAATATTGTTAAGTATAAATTGTGAATTGTAAAAATACCGGAAATTTCTTATAAATTTCACAGTTTAGAGTATGAAGTAAAAGTACTTGGCACTTTTCCACATAAATAACTAAGTTAAACATTTGAATCATTTTTGAATAAATATTTACGTGGAATAGTGCAAAGTATCTTTGCTTCATATCCCAAGGTGGACGTGTACAAAGTATCAGTCTCCGCCATTCATTTCATAGTTAAAGTTTTTTTTTTACGAACCATTGAAGCTTAAGTGCTTGTTAAAAATGTTAGTATAACTACTGTCTCTATGAAAACACTTTTATCACTCCAAAACCCAAGTTTATCGTTAGTGTGTGTCGATTAGTGAATTTCTCGCCGTTCTCTTCGGCTTGAAGCCCATTGCCTCGCACCTCTACTCACCCCTCCGCCAAAACCAAGCCCATTCTATAGCTGGAACAATCCGAGCGGGGATAAGAGGTTTTAGACTCCGGATTCCATTAATTTCCCACCGCCCACGCAATCGGAAATTGCCTCAGGTGGGCGAATGCGGTCAGGCGGGTTTGCGGGCGGCCCAGAGCTCACGCATAGAGTAGCAAAGAATTCAATATTCAACTCCATCACCTCGAGTGGTCCCACATTAAAATTAACGAAATGTTGTGCAGATCCTGGGAAACCTGTAAGTGCGAAAAAAGCGGCAATAACTATAACTACTCCAGATTGGTGTAGCCTAACTTATAAGCAATATAAGATATGGTTATTGCCGCTTGCGCAGCACCTTATTTTCGCACTTAAAAAATCGCTTATCCCGTTCCGCCCCGGGTTCCGCTCCATATAAACGAGGATGTCTCTCTGTCTGACCACTATGGGTTTCCACACGGCTTGATGGATTGTGACCCAAGTGAGTACATAGGTGAATCTTATTCTTCCAAACCCTGTAGTGCTACTTTTGGTGGCGTCCGACGCGTCTTTTGCGTCGTTATCTCATTACCGTTTGTTACGTCACGTCTTATAACTTCTGTGGTTGGACATCCTGACGGTTAGGCATACCTCTTGACTCGCTCAAAGCAGAAACATTAAAATTCTGCATGATCATGAAATCCAAGCTCCACGTTTCCCACTTCTTTGGGTACTATCTTTCCCGAGCAACGCCGGGTGGCCTGATAGTACTGCTAGTATAATGAATGGATTTAAGTAGTATATTTTTTGTCCCCCGCTCTAGAGTTTTAATGTGTTAAAGTTAACTGCTGTTATCGTAACGAGTGATTTTTAATGCACTGAGTGATTAAAAAGTGATACGAGTGATTTTTAATATTCGTTTGGAATGAAGACATGGTGTAGGTTTGATTTTTATTGTTAAGAATCATCTTTTAAGTTTGCTTCATCGGCGCTGAGCAGTTAAATGTGTTTTGTGGTCGAAGAATTGCTGTTCTAATTCGGAAATCACATTTTTTTCATTAACTTTGGCTCATTGTCAGTAAATGGTACCTCTACCCTGCGCTTGAAAAAAAGTGCTTAGAAGTAAACCATGGGTAATGTTACGATTATGTGGTCAAAGTATTAGGTGCAAAATTGGAGAAAAAGGATTAATGTCACAATCCATTTGAATATTTTTTATCTGTTAATTTTACGCGTGCAACATTCTGAGCGACGTGTTTCCATCATATGTAATTCTTGAGATAATTTAATATCTAGGAGGGCGTTTGTGATCTTTCCTTATGACCTTCTTGATCTATCTTTTCTGCTAAGGAGCGCCATGTCCCTTTCTAAGGTGCTTAAGGTATTCATCTAAGGACCTAGTTCACTCTTTCATCCTGTCCAAGACTCGAAACATGCTCCTACCTAATGCTGCCTTTCGTATTATACTCTTTGAGACATTCTCATTTCCAACTTGTTATCCCTGATTTTGTCTCAAACTTTTCAAGACTCCCTCTTCCCTTTCCTCTGATACAGCGTTCACGTATCGTGGAGTTTTCAGCGAACATCATGATTGAAAGTAGGTAGAATGAACATTTCTTTTCCTTGAATATTCTTTGAGATGTGCGGAAATCGCAAGATCTCTCTGACTCTGGGGAAAATCAAATGACTTTCAGTTGAAAGGTTTTTGCTTTTTATATTTCCGTCATATATATAGACACAGGCGACTTAATCTGCAGCAGTTTCTGCGCAGTTCTTTCGGGCAAGTGCCGCGTTTCTTTGTGAGGTGAAAAAGTCTCTCCTC
Source organism: Ischnura elegans (assembly GCF_921293095.1). Lineage (NCBI taxonomy): Eukaryota > Metazoa > Arthropoda > Insecta > Odonata > Coenagrionidae > Ischnura > Ischnura elegans. Next base: position 23,542,652 of record NC_060255.1, read on the forward strand.
GGTTGGGTAGAAATCGGTGTAATCCGACTTATTGTCAGTGGTGAAATCTAATTTGTGAAAAAAATTTACTTCTGGAAAATTACCTTCCACAGAAGCAGAATACGTTTGGCGTTATTTATCTTGAAATATTTGCTAGGCCACGACTAGAATTTGTGAAAAATCGTGACTTCATTATGTAACAAAAAGTTATTTTGGCGCTCGGGATGTGGGTATTCAGGGACGAAATCTTCAGTACGAACGATCTTACGGTGACTAATGTCGGCTCTCATTCTTTAAGAGTAATTTTCTTAAATTCATTTTTGTTAAGTTTTTTTTTTTGACGCTCGGTATATGGCTATTCAGGGGCGAAATCTTTTGCGCATGCGATCTTACGGTGGCTAATGACGGCTTAAGTGGCCCGAGTCCATTCGTGAAAGCCGGCCGCGAACAATAATGAAAACAGCTCAATCGCTTGGAGTTGTTAACAGGTAAGGATGGCGCTTAACGAGTGGGTGCGCGCAGCTGTTCCACGTCCAAGGGCGTTCTCACGCCGCGAGCTCCGAAAGCAAACAGCGGGGAAGCTCTTACCCTCGAAATGGGAATCCATTAACCCGTCATCGCTGGCTCATACTCCTCAAGTTTCCAACGGAAAACTTCAAGGACAAATTGGGGAGATCACTAAAAAGGGTAACTTATAGAATCATTTAGCGATTCGACACTCTTTAACACTAACAGTGCTAGTCCGTTATATCGAATCCCTCACTCGATTGTTGGGCATTTTTCCCTAATTTTAGAAATTTTTAGTAATTTAACTACAGTACGCATAAACGTATAAAATCGTTTCAGGCTTAACTTGGTGTAAGTGCGATATATCCATGATAAAAACCACAAATTGTAATTTCCACCTTTTCAATACAACACTCAACTACCGACCTTGGTTTAGTCATTCCATGCCATTGTCAAGGATGGCTTTCGAAACCATGGTCGGCAGTTGAACTTTTATGTCAAAGCGTGGAAATAACCATTTCTAGATTTTTATCATGGATAGTACACAAAAAGTTGAAATAGAAACTACCACATCTAAGACTCAACCTTAAGAATATTTTCTATGCACTAACTCCTCTAAAGAACAATTCTACGCAGATATCCGACCTTAATATTACGGCGGCAATTTAAAATCACAATTAAGTTCTAATAGATGTAATATTCGGCCTCAAATAGTTCAAAGAGACGTAATTTGCGGGCCTTCGGTGGCGGTGGGGCTTAGTCCTCGCCTGCCAAACCGTTGGTCGCGGGTTCGAGTCCCGCCTGGGTAGGTTGCTCCCATCCAGGGTATAGGTGTTAACCGGGGAAAGGGCGCGCGGGGTGTATATCACCCCATAGTTCTTCTTTCTTTATTAAGAATAATTATTAGTATGAATTTAATTCGGTGGACCTATTTAAAAAAGAACACAGCATAACTACATATATCATTCCAAGGAAAGAGAAAAAAAATATTTTTTTGGGGACTCGATTGCACCCCACGCGCTTTCTAATGTTACATTTTGCCGAGCGTCCTCTTCTGGTTAATGGTTATTTGTAAGTTGTTGAAATCCTATGGTGTTAAGGCCTCATTGTGCTGTTTTCGGGGGTAATTGAAATTAATAAATAAAAAAATAATACGTTGCCCGCAGTTCTACGAATTTTCACGAGAACGTTTTCTCGAAAATTATATGGACCAACTATGGAGAGAACTATAAACGCCTCTTACATCTACAACTATCTTATCTTATTATTTCGTTCTCTTTTTCCTGTTTTTAATACCCAAGTCACTAAAATGTAATCAATTGGAAAAATTTGTTATATCAATATTTTTTATTCTGAAAAAATGTAAGTGATGCTTATATTGCTGGTGTAGATGCCCAGTTATTAATGTAATAAAAATGGATTTTTAATGACATCCACGTAGAGTAATTTTGAAATTGTTTTGACACGCAAGGGTTTAGGAAAATTTTTGTCGCTGAGATTAGTAAGTTTAGAATAGGAGCTTTGTCGGAAAAAATATCAAAATCCGTGCCGAATTTTACTTTTCCTATTTATTGGATTTAAGCATAGAAAATTAAATAAAACTAAAGGCGATAATTTATTTCGCACTTTTTTTTACACCCAAGCACTAAGAGTTTTCATGTAAAATTAGGCGTATTTCCCAGGTTATTGCGTAGTTTCATTTATTTTTTAAGGTATTGCTTGAGTTTTCGTGGGTAAAAATATCGCTCTCTTTTATGCAAACTGTTCATGTCATTTTTTGAGATGATGTTTATCTTCAGAATTCAGTTTTGATGAAGTATATGCCTTGATCTCTCCCTTTGAAAGCGATATTAATGGCTACTTAAATGGCGTGGATTTTCCGCTCACCGCAAACTGTTTACGGTGATGGATGTCAGTAAACTTTTTTATGGTCGTAACTTTTTCATGACCAAGAAAAGCTCTTACGACGTCGTCACGGTATCTTTAACGATTGATTTTTTTCTCCGTGAATGTGATGTAATTTTTCTTAGTTTTAAAAGAAAAATTAGATTAAAATGTTGATATGGAATTTATTTTTTCGTAACCATACTTTTGATCTGTATTTAAGTATTCTAACCAACCAAATAAATGCTGCTTCTTATTAATTTATTAACGTCTTAGTAAAATTGGAATCATTTTTCTATTATTGCCCTTAAAAGTTAAGATCATTATATTCAAAATGGTGAGGAAGTGTTAAGGTGTAGCAATACGGCTTTCTTATTTACCAATTATTTAGCTGTGAAGGAACTTGTGTACCTCAGCATCTGTAGTTTGACGACTCTTCTCTTTGTCTTATTCCGCAATTATGATTTTCTTGTGTTGATTGATTCCCTCGTGCGGAGAGAGACGAACGCGGATGAAACCATCGAACGCGGCGACGGCAATGATCTGGTCAATGCTTGAGAAGAATCGGTAAGAAACTTAGGGGATGAAGTAGGGGGCTTTCGTGCGGATAAGAGAATGGAATGGGGAGAGGGAGGGTGGGAGGTAGGGAGGGAGGGGAGGAAGGAAACAAAAGGGTTGACATGCGAAATAGAATGGGAAGTTTGGTGGGCGGCAACTGTGTCCGCGCATGCGTATTGGCCTTTCGGGCACCGTTTTTCTGGACGGTCGACCACAATTCCTCCCCCTTTAGTGTTCGCACGCACACACACACCCACACGCTCACACATTTCCGAACTTTGATTCGTATGTATGTACTCTCTGGGATGTGAGCGTGTTTGTGTGTGCTAAGTATTTATTTCGTGGGAACAGTCGACGGAATACATGACCACACGTGCACGCGACGGCTTGATCGGGGTGTGTGTGTGTGGTTGTGTGTATATATATATAAATTGAGGAGAGGAGACGAGGTTATAAAAGGCTTCTCTCCTCCGCGGTTGGTTTTGAGGGACCACGACAGTCGCAGTCAGGCACGGAGGGGAGACACGATCACGGGAGGAGTAGGTCGCCTTTCGACCCGATTCCTCTGGGAGTAGACGGAATGCGGGCTACGGCTGACTTGCCTCCGCGGACCCGCTGGGAGGCCTCCCTGCGTCCCCTCTTCGTGAAGACAGTCTGGCAGGACGGGAGGAGACATGCCATCCTCACCCGGGACGACCCGCTGGTCCTGGCGGCAGGGAGACCCTCTAGCGCCGCCAACAAGGTCAGGCAGAACTCCGCCAAGAGACAGACTTCGATTTCGTCGAGGAAGTCGTCCGCCGTGGCCGAGTGGAGGAGGTCCTCCACGGCCGCCGACCTGGAGGAGTGCCTGAGGCGACTCCGAGTGGCCCTCGGCCCGGAGAGCGTGGACGAGGAGGAGAGCGAACCAGAGGAGCCGCAGAGGACCGCCCGGCCGCACCACGCCGCTCCCCTCTCGGCTCCGCATCCGGGTAGGAGGCGCGGCAGGAGGCAGAGAGATGGTGGGTCGGCCGCGGGACGTTTCTCCGCCATCGTCAGGCGGGTGCCGTCTCCACCGCCCCCTCAGGCGGCGCAGCTCCTGGTGCCTGCCGAAACCCTACTTCCAGAAGCCAATCCCCTCTCCGAGAGGGTCCTGCAGTGGTTGGACCTCGAGGTCCGCCGGGAAAAGAAGATGAAGGAGGTGGACGAGGAGTGCGGGGGCCCCCGGTCGGGCGGGAAGGCCCCGAAGAGGACCGCCCAGGAGAGGAGGGCCTCGTGGAAGATGTCCCGGAAGTGCGGCTCGGGATGCGAATCGTCATCCCGCGATGCGGCACCGCTTTGCCTGCCCTCGGTGGCGGTCAAGGCCTTCGCGGCCCTGCCTAGGCTAACTCAGCCGGACAGCGGGGTGGAGAGCGGAGAGTCTAGCAGGGGCGACTCTCCCCAGCCCCCGGCGGCGGACTCCGAGGGCGAAGGGTGGACCGGAGGGGATGCTGGGAGTTACACGAGCACCAGACGGGAGCTTCACATTTTCGTGCCCATTCAGACTGAGAAGGAAACGCCCAGGGTCTGGGACGATGCGATGTCCGACTGTGGAAGCAGTGTGGGAGATGATTGATGCTATGGTTTGAGCGTGTGCTATTAATTACTCTTTCGAGAGTTGCTGATGCAAAGGTGCCTTAATTTTGACGTGTTTCGCTGAAACGAGTGACATCGAAACATTAACTTTTATATCACGCTTTTATATTTTCGTGGCCATGCTTATCATCTTATTGAATTCTCTAATTCCAGCTAGGTACTATTTTATTTTTCTCACAAGATTCTCTGGCGCTGCGAGACATCATAGGATTTTATGTTTTTTTTTAAGAACATTAGCCTCTTTGATTGTGCGTTCTGAAACAACTTTGAGAAGCCAAAATCGAAAAACAGTGAATGCGCTAAGGACAGCAAAAGGCAGTGTTTCTTCATGATTCCTCTCTTGGGAATTTTGTAAGGAATTGCTTTCGGGCTCTTATAATCGGAAACTTTGGCAAAACATTTGAGTTACATAATCGCATTTTGACTAGTGAGTGTAAATTTTTTTGGGGCTTCACAGCTTTCTTCATTGTAATTGTAAACATTTCTAGGTGATCCTTAAGTAACTTTCAAATGTGTACTTAACGGACTTGATTTCCAAATGTTATGTTACGTTTAATTGTTGGTTATTTTCCTGTTTCTCTGTCATAGTTGTTGCTAAAGTGATCATCGGTGGATTTTTATCCAATTTCTGTTTTGTTGTTTTTTGTTGACCAATTTTCCAATATAACGTCATAATGTTTTCAGGTTCTTTATTTATTCGTATTTACTAACCATTTTTGATCCTCTTACTTTCCATGATGAGGAAATACTACATATTTTAATATTCATGCATTCAAAACCGGTGTTTTTAGGGGCTCTCAAGAAAAATTTTTGTTGCTCAATCCCCCGAAGTATTTGCACATTCAATGGCCTTGTAAAATTTCTCAAAATTTAGATGATGAATGCATGAGGATTTTTGAAAACGGATGTATCACTTTTGAATTAAGGCCTTGAAATACCATATCAGTGTTTCCTTTGTGCGAATTACCTTCCTCTTGTTCAAGTGGTCACTTAAACTGGAGCATATAATTTCGTAGTCAAGGAATGAACATTATAGAGAAGGGGTAATGGGAAAACTGAAATTGGCAGTTAAGAATAAATTGTGAGATTTTGGCTGAAAATTGGTATGTACCTAAGAACCACTAAGTTATCTGTGTATTTATGGCGCTCAATCATGTTTTCCATCAAAATTTCTCATTTTCGTATTGTTTTAAGTATGTGAATCAATTGTTCTTAATAAAAGTATTTATTCTTATCAGAAGTTAGTTTACCCTCTCTAAAAAACCTTTTACCACCCATTTCACGAGTATTACAGATTATTCTGAAAAATTGTACAAAAAAGATGATACTGAATTGTTGGGTTGTAATTTGATTTTAGTTAATGCTTAAACTTAAACTGGGATATTTTTCGGAAAGGTATCGTGGTTTATGTTTTGAGGTTCAGGCATCCCAATGCAAATAAAAATAGCTAAAATTCAGTTCATGGAAATATTTTTTTTATTTCGTTATAATCGACCGTACAAAATGTCTCCCTCATATATTTAGATTTTCTCATTCTTGATTATCTTATCATCAGCTTCTTTAAGTGGTGTAATGTTGGAATATTTTCTGGGAAATTTATTCTATATGGATGATTAAAGGCCTGCGATAAGAGCCAAAGGCTGGTATGTAAGTCTTTGTTTTGTCCACGCGATTCATTCAGGTAGTGAGTGGTCTTATGTCTTGACACTCATATTTTGTTGCTTATCTGATGCCAGTGCCTTTGCGTATTGATTTTCCTGGCTGCCGAAAAAAGTATCCCGAATGGGGTTGCGTTCTTTTGGATGATTTCTTGTTAGCTCATGCTTATTTGGTGCAATGGCGTTTCATGCTTATGGTTGAGTATGTAATTAAGGAAATTAATTCGGTGAAATGATGTTATGGTTGACTTTCAAATATGCTTGTCAATTTTATGTTGTGCTATCGTTTTCAATAATATGTAGACTTCCACGAGTCCCACTTCACTGATGGGGCCGGGTTGGTGAATACTTGGAAGGTTGACACATGAAGTAACCGACATCTTTTCCCCTCACGGCACCGAAAGCTGACGAGGACGGACGCGGACGCGACTGAACCACCGAAGCCGGAGTCAAATTCAAGGAGCAAAAACCAAATTGGAATTAAGATTAGCGGATTGAATGCACTGAGGAAATTCCCGTCCACGCTCACATTGGGCATTCGGAGTGTTTTCTTTCGGACTCAATGGCGAGTTTTTTTTTTACTATTTTTAATTTCATATTTGGACTCTCCGTGATTGTGTGGCTCCATAGGCGAGTAGGTCTTTTCTGTGCGCGGCAGATGCGATATAGGTTAGGGAGGGTTCGGGTCCGATGTAATCATATTTTTTTTTCATGTTTTAGAAGAGGCATACCTAAGATCAACAGAATCCATGCAGATGCTAAAGTTAAAGTTAATGCTGATTTTTTTTAAACGAATAAATATTAAAATGACTCTATATATATCTCTCTATATTCTTAAAAGATTCATCCACGGAGGGTAAATAAGCAAGGGAGGTGGCAGTAGTTGATTCTTCGTTTCCTTTCGGAAAGGATTGAGTTTACTTCATGTGCCAACCTTACAAGTTTTCACCGACCAGGCCCCATTAATTAAGTGGGACTCGTGGGTGTCTACATGTAATTGAAGATTTCGTTACTGTGACATATGACAATTTTGAAGTTCCAAGGAGGTGTTTTTTTACATTTTTTGATAATCATCTCGATAAATTAGAAGTGACTGAAATGTCATTAGCCATACCAGTCAGCTAGTAGGTTATAGAGATGAGTGAATACTTGGCTGAAGAATTTTTTGAAAACGATCCGAGAAATTTTAAAATTCCCGTTACTTTCTGAACACACTGAGATGGTTAGTTCAATATTCATACATTTATATTCGTGGACTGGTTGTCGATGTTTGCTCTCTGCTTATAAACAGCGAGGTGACTTTTCTGCTGACGTGAAATGTTATTCTTTCTCGTTCATTTCAAATTATTTTTGCGTTTGTAATGGCGTTTCTCCCGCCAGTCATCTATATTCTCCCTGCGTTCTTCATGACATGCCGGATAGGTTCTATTTATATCGATATGCTCGTCTTTCGGGGCCATATCATTCATGAGTACTTCCGCGAAGTCACGATAGCCCCCGTGGCATTTTTCTTCTCGATTTGGCGAAATGTTTTCGGTCTCCACGAATATCCCCGAATATTTATATTACTGCCAATTTTAGCGGTTCACTTAAATATTCTGTGCACGTGTTGGCTCCGCCAAGGGAATGGTGGAATCAGAATTTCGTCAACATGATGTTAAGTAATGCACCAAGAAAGGAAATAAATGTTGAGTCTCAGTTTGGTTGATTGAAAATTGATAACTTACTTATTTTTGTAAAGCAAACAGTGTTGTTTCCCCAAATATGTATTGTTTTTGTGTTTGTTTTTACACATTAGCTCTTGAAATACTAGTTGATATGCTTAGTTGCGTTCACTGCGTAGCATATCCCTAGTTAGTGTTTAATCATCAGTAGGAGCTACGAATCATTTTGGATTATTTTACTTTTTATTATGCTCCCTTTTTTTCTCTTTTCATCTAAAACCCATATCGATATCTCCACTGCAAAAACGCTCAACAATCGCCCACCGAAACAAATCCGCTCATCTAGTACTACTAGGGCTACTTGATGAGCGGATTTGAATCGGTGGGCGATTATTGAGCGTTTGTGTAGTGGAGGTATCGAATTACACCAAGAAGTAGTATAAATTATCGACGTGCATACAAATGTTTCTTTGTCGAGTAATTGTTGATTGGTGCTAATAGCATCAGAATATTTCTGTGTAAAACATTAAATTCATTGGTGTGGTGGTATTTTAAATCAGTCAGTTTTTGTACCAGTTTTATTGTTGTAAAATTCGCTCGTAGCTTCTGGCTCTCCAATCTTCTTCATTCATTCCTTTGTATTAGTGTTGGTTATCTCTGCCGAAAGAAAAGGAAAATGCCTTCTTTTCGCCGAGAAATGTCACGAATTCACTAATTTCTATCTGGAGAAATATATTTTCCGTAAATTCTTATTTGGAAATCGTGAGGAAGCGCAGTATAGCGTGACCGCAACCTTGAAATCGTTCACTTAAAATTGAGCTAAGGTTTTATTCCTGGATGTGGTGCATATGCAGTTACCACGTAAAATCCAACGCTTCGACCGAGAAAACGTCTTTTTTTTTGTAATGATCGTATGGTACCTTGAAGACCAGCGACATTGGCGACATGTGGATATGTTTTGAAAATGGCCGTTGCTTATTTTTCCTCATCATCATGGTAAGTCAACAACCCTAAGATTGGTTTGATGAAGCTCCCCACTCCTTTCTCTTATCCGCTAGCCCTTTCATGGCGACGTATCTCTTCTCTTTTACATATAATATAACCTTTCCTATGTAACTCATTCGGGGCCGTCCCTTGCCCTTCTTCCCTTCCACCTGCCCATGTGCGATTGTTTTCATCAGGCCATCATGCCTCATAAAGTGGCCAACTATGTTGACCCGCCTTCTCCTTATGGTTTTTAGAAGTCCTCTTTTCTCCTTATTCTCCCTCTTCATTCTATTTTCATGTATATTTGCTTTATATTTTCCGGAGCTTTATTAACTGCGTATCATGCTGTATCAATAAAAAATTGAAACCATCAGTCATGTATGCCCAAAAAATTTACTTGTCATACGTAAATACTTCATCATAAGGTTCCTTTCATTACATTCATAAAATGATGAGTAAATTTCTTCAGCGCAAGGTGAGATAAATACGATTTAAATGGTAAAATATAAAATAGTCACATTGTTGTGGTGAAAGCCCTGATAGTTCAGGCGAAGACTGTGGTGTATTGGACGAAGAAAGCGAATTGACCCCTATTGTCATTATTACATGGCGGTGTTTTCTTATCTTTCTCCTCGTCATTGTCTGCAATACTCCACCCCTGTTCCTTGGAATGTTTCCCTGAAAATCCGTTTTTTGGTCTCTCTTATTTTCATCCGACCTCCCGCGCCCAATTGCTATTGTCGGCGTTAAATTTCCTTTCTGCCTCTCCCCGCGAAATCGATTTTTCCTTTCGAGAGCGAAACGCGGCCCCTAATATTTTCGGCGTGCATACGAAGTGGGAGGGAGGGGATAAAGGCATGACGGAAAAAGATCCCTTGTCATTGTTTAGACTCTGGCTTCTCATTTAATTACAATTTAATAGCTTGTTTCAGGCGTAGCTGTATAGCATCGAAGGGAAAATGCTTGCAAGAAAAAGACTGCAGTCAATGAATTCCTTAAAAACTTACATACGCTATGATTTTCAATTTTGGTAGGTTTCTTCTTTGACCCCTGTGTCCGAACATTGTTTTTATGAGTTGGAATTATCCGTATTTGAATCATATTTTCTAAAGAAAAGTGAGTATATTTAGCCATTAATTACACGTTTGTCTTTTAATACGAAATGATTATTTCCATGGTCACAAAAGGTCATGATTTCTATATGACCTTTACAGCTCATTCAAAAATGATAATAGTAACATGTCTTTATTAACCCAAAAAATAGAAGATATTCGTTCATTAAAAATAAAAGTTGAAAAGTATGAAGTTCACTGCCAAGTCGTTACGGACTTGTCAGGAGGTGACATTATTTAAATATATAATTATTTTGCAACATTTTCCATTTTTAATGTACAGTAGGTACTCATTGCAATACCCAAGATACAATGAAATGCACGAACCAAATACTAAATATTCACTACCATTACGCCATAAAATATAAAGTAAAACTTTTTATTAGTTGACAATATTTGTAAATTTGACCGTATATCAACTCAATACTATTTTCTTTCGTTTTTAAATAAATCATCCTTCAATCAACCATCTTTTAATTTTACCGTAATGTCGTTTCCTGTTTTGAGTTTACTTAATAACATGGTATCTAATTAAATTCTTTAAGTACAGCCGCTTCGAGTGTATTTTTTCCATATATTTTACATGTTTTGCAAAGGTACAATATGTTTTTTTGGTGATCGAAGATTTTAAATCTTTGTTAAAGGGCATGTTTAATCTGTAATCCTAAATAAAGCCTTTATAAAAGGCTGCTAGAAGGAAATGGAGACAAAAAAATCAACCTATCACAGAATCACACGTCACCAGTATCTCAGGGCAGACATTCACGAAGTGGAAGACATTCACGGAGTGGAAGGAGGTGAATGATGAATGTGTTGACGCATTTGGTCGTGGACTCGGACGTTGGCTATCTAAGGTTTATTCGTGTATTCTTAAGGTGATTATGATTAACTACTTGGCCGAAGGTAAATTCTTTTACGTACGACATTCAAGAAAGAAGATTGAACATCAGAATAAGATTTGATTTGAAAAGTTTGTTTAGGGTGGTTTCCTATTATTTTTTCATTGCCTAAATCGAAAGATTTTTACTCCTGGAGTACATATTTAACGCTTTTAGATTTTTAAATGACGATATCTATTTTTCGCGATTAAATGAAACGTGAAAAATTTAAAGAGCGCGAAAACGCGACGGCTAAGTATGAATGCTAGGAGAAGCCTTTGTGACGTCATTCTGGTTTCGGCTGCCGCTGTGTGAGGCCATCTTGGTGCAAGGCTATTAGCGCCACAACGATGCAGGCTGCTAGCATGTAGCAGAGTACCCTGCTAGCAGGTAACGCTTGGCTTAAATAAGGATTATTAATTCCCTTTCAAACAAAGGAAACTTTCCGAACTTAGGTAATATTAGTAGGTGATTATTAAGAGATGTTTCCCTGAGCTCTGTGCCTCATGCATGCATTGGTAATCTCAGACGATGTAAAACTCCAGAGTACTCATATAGAATATAGGTCCCTGTGACGGCACGTGGAGTGGCATCGCGTGGGCGCCAATCTGTCCTTTTTCAAATGCGGTAAAAATTGACTGTTAACATTCGTCTAAACTGGGATTTCTAAAACTAAATAATTTGTTTGTTATGAATACAGTAATGGTGGGAAACGAATCGCAATCAATGCCTTTCGTTTTCTTTGATGAAAGAAACTACCCAATTATGTGATTTCTCTACCTGTTGTCATGTAGGACCCAAAAATATGAGTAACGAAGGAAGCGCATTGGCCCTCTGGTGTGTGGAAAAGGCCAGGATTCTTCGAAAAAATCCATTTTCTCAGCGTTCTCTCTGAAAAGTATAACGTGTAGCAAAGGGCAGATTTACGTCAATTAAAATATGAAACTTGAATTCCACCGAATAGAAATAGCTACGAAAACCAAGTGTTTGCAATTTGCGTGTTTGACCTGGGAGAACCCGAAATAATATTGGCGGAACGTGGATAAAGTCGGTTTATATTGACGTTAGAATCCCAAATAATATGTAAATATTTGCATGCTACCATTTCGCACCAAGGTAAAGCATTATTTGGCCTTGGCCATGGAAAATTTTGAAATAACGAGAATGTGTGCTGCATGTTTGGTGTTTGAGGTGTTCGGTTTTTGTAGAAATCCTTGTAAGGTGAAATTGAGTAAAAGAATCACAATCATTTCTTTTGAAATAGCACAGTATGCAATTTAATGGGAAAAAAGAGGAAATGTACTTTTTTGTATTTTCTGTGTATTGAATATGTATTGAGGAATTTTTGGATTCTTCAAAGTTAAGTTCGGTGGGTTTAGGCTTCGAATACCTTGGTGGAATACATTTGATGATATTCATTGATTAATTTCGAATCCCAATGGCACTTCTTTCTCCCGATTCTCAGCGAGACATCAAAGTTTTCAGCTTCACGATATAGGCCGTTCATTCGGCGTGCAAACTTTGACGGAAGTCCGTGAATTGCGCGTTAACGCCTTGAATACATGCAGTGGCCGTCATCTAAGTTGTGCGGTTGAAGCTATTTGTCGTAATCGCCCTTGTGCATGCTTACAATCGGGTGCAATTGCTGCGCGCCTGTCGCGTTTGCGTGTTATCGGGCCGTATTTAATCGCTGTGTTTAAGAGGGTGCAGCACTCCCGCTCGGCCGGTTTCTGTTCGTCACCTTTTACATGATTAAACTTAAAATGTTAACATTGAATTTTCGGAAAATATTGAGTGGATCCTTGTATTCATCTATCTTACTCTAAAATTTAAAATAAAATCGTGTCAGTGAGGTAAAAGTTTAGTATTTGAGATACAGTGAAGTGTTGAAACCATTAACACTATAATAGGGTAGTTTCCTTCATCAAAGAAAACGAAAGGCATTGATTGCGATTCGTTACCCACCATTAGTGTATTCATAATATAAAAATTATTTGGTTTTATAAATACCGGTTTAGATGAATGGCAATGGTCAATTTTTATCCTCATTTGAAAAATGCCAGATTTGCGTCCATGCGATGCCACTCCACGTGACGTCACAGGGACATAGTTTCCATACGAGTAGATAGGAGTTAAACATCGTCTGAGATTACCAATGCATGCATGAGGCACAGAGCTCAGGGAAACACGTCTTAATAATCACTTATTAAAATTACCTAAGTTCGGAAAGTTTCCTGCGTTTGATAAGGTATTAATAATCCTTATTTAAGCCAAGCTCTACCAGCTAGCAGGGTACTCTGCTAACTGCTATCCTGCGTCGTATCAGCACTCAAAGCCTCGCCTCAAGGTCACCTCACTTGCGGTAGCGGGAACCAGAACGACGTCACACGGAGTTTTCCCGGCATTCATACTTAGTCGTCGCGTTTTCGCGCGCTTGAAAATTTTCACTTTTCATTTAATCGCGAAAAATAGACATCGTCATTTAAAAATCTAAATGCGTGCAATACGTACTCCAGGAGTAATAATATTTCGATTTAGGCATTAAAAAAAATAATAGGAAACCACCCTATTGAGGTAAAATCTTTGCATCTGAGATGTTGGCAAATGTTGACAAAGTTTCGCTCAAAACGTCCTTAATTTTTTCAAGGCTTAATCATCATGGGTCAACAATCCTAAGATTAGTTTGATGCAGATTTCCTATCCGCTCTCCCATCCGCTAAGTCCATCATAGTGACGTATTTCTTATCTTTCTTATCATTTATAATCTGTCCAATGTAACTCATTCGGGGCCATCCCTTGCCCTCCTTCCCTTCCACCTGTCCATCTGCGATTGTTTTCATCAGGCCAACATGTCTGATAATGTGGCCAACTAAGTTGTCCCGTCTTCTGCTCAAGGTTTTTAAGACCTCTCTTTTCTCCCACTCTTCTTAGCACTTCCTGATTACTCACGCGGTCGATCGATTTTATCTTCATTATTCTTCGGTAGCACCACATTTCGAATGGTTCCAATCTTGACTTCTCCGCTGCTGTCAATGTTCAAGCCTCGCTCTCATTGAGAAACATGCTCGATATGAAGCAGCTAATGAATTGTTTCTGATGAACTGTTTTGTTTCCTTACTTCTATGTTTGTATTATCATTAATCATTTAAATTTATCTAAAATTAAAAATAAAATCACGTTAGTGTTTCGCAAGTGGTAAAAGTTTTGTATTTGAGATACAGTTTAATTTTGAAAACACTGAAAGTATTATAATTATTTAATTATTTTTTCTATTGAGATAGGTTTTCATCGAATACTCAAGAAGCATTCTGGCAATCTCTACTCCCTTCATGAATTTCCCTCTTCAATTCACAATAAGTCACGCAGCCTTTCATTATATCTAAAAATCCTATTATCTTCCTTTATCTCCCTCGTTTACCTAAAATTATACACTCTAGTCCCTCGTATCCTATATTGATATCACCTCACCCACCATATCCTGCGCTTGGACTGATTCTATAATTGAGGTAAACATTTTTCACCTGAGAAGTTAATAAATAAGAAGTTTCGCTCTTAATGCCCTTAATATTTTCGGAGCCATATTAGAAATTGTAAACTGGTAATTCGTCCCGTGAAATAGACAAAATACGATCGGTCTATTGGGGTATCCTCTTATAGTTTCGCGGTCTTAGCTATTTGCGATTCGTAGTAATGGCCCTTGTGCATGGTCACAATCAGGGGCAATTGCTGCGCACACGTCGCTATTGCGTGCTATCGGGTCGTATTTTAATCGCTGCGTTTTAGCCACTCCGAAAGCTTGCTCCGCCGACGCCGCGGGGCCGACCTCGCCTCCGGCGTGCATCTGGTTCTGCATGCGTTCTGATTGTGTCGCCGGCTTTTAGAGCTGTCGGGGATTTGGGGAAAGGGTTGGTGGGGGAATGATGTGGGATGAGGCGCCGCCTACCACGTGACTCCGCCGCCCTTTTCGATTGGAAGTGCTTGCACGCAAAGGCCACAGAAGACCGGAACGACCACGAAAAAAATCTCTATCCTCTCCAACCGCTCCCTCAAACCGCTTCCTCGACTGTGGACTTCTCTCCCTTCCGAGGCCATTCTTTCCGCCTTTTACCGTATTTTTTTCCAACGACTCCCGATTTCGTTTCTCCTCAGTCTGTCTCTCCCTTGTTATTCTTGAATTGCTCCACCAAACCCTTACAGATATCGCTAAGAATCTCTCTCATGGCTTCCAGTTTCCCTTGTTTTGTTTTCGATTTGACTTCTCGGAATCTGTTGACTGAAATCAAAGGGAGTTGCTGGATTGTTTTCGTTCTTCATATTGTTAACTGTAGCTTACAACTTTCTACCTGATTCTCACTCGTTCTAATTGCATTTACTGATGAATGGATACGTAAAGGTTACTTTTGCATATTAATGTCTTTAAATTTGTACATTTAGACTTCGCTTTATTACTCTTTTCTCGACTTTTATCTGATTGTGTTGCGGTAATGAATTCAAGTTTTGGTTCTCTCTCTCTCAGTGATTCAACCCGAAAGTTTGTTTGGACAGGTGAGGGTAGAGCTCATCCCTAACTAAGGTTTAGGGGTGGAATTTCTCATATTCATGATAGGGTGGCTTACTCCTTTCCCTGGGCTACCTCGCTCTTCGAGGATTTTATTTGTGTGTGTCCGAAGGCTTCATCCAGGAGTTGAACCTGGGATCCCTCTATCAGCAGCCCACCAGGCTTTACTGTCCCTCCAATTTTTGGTTACAGGTTTAAAATGATTTTATAAACCCTAACTGCTTCCACAGTCCCAATTTAAACTTTCCTGGAGGTTTTATCCAAATTAGGCTTTCAGTCTTCGGACTGTATTTCTTGAAAAATCCCGGTTACCTTCTTCTTCTCCGTCACTTTTTCTCCATTGTTACTCTAAGATTTCTCTACCGACTCTTTTCTCATATCTGAACGAATCTCAGTTATCGATGTTCCATATTACTATTTTAATGGTTTAATTGCTCGTGGGAATCGGTTTTTTGAAGTCAAAATATTGATTTTATGAATATTGACGCTGATGTTTTGATATCGATTCAATGGAACCCATCTTAATTCGTCACCATTTTTTTGCGTAACCTTGTCTCTTAATACTAATATTTCCCTTTCGTTGCTTCTTGTGTGTTTCAGGAAGTATTTTTACTTCACAAATTGTGCGATATAATTTTAATCTTGGCTTTGTATTCACTATTTTTTTCCATACCCTTGTAATAGTTTTTGATTGGTAATAATATGCAATCATTTAATCGGCCTCTTTCCTTAGTGAATGCATTTTCGCCCTCCTTTCATATTTTTTGGCTTTCGCTTTTAACAGGGTGAAATCAGTGGTCTCATCTGTTGCATTCATTTAATTTCCTTTTCACGTTGTTACCCGCACGATTTTCATCTTTAGATTATTTAATTTCTGTAATATTTTATTTTTGTATATTCTTCTTCATGGCCAGAAATCACTGCGATTGAATCTGATGAATATATTTTCTTATTATTATTAATGTGTTGGCCATGCTTTCGTCGCTTTGTGGTTGCTCCTTCTATTAGTTTTGAATATTTTATGTTTGAAGTCTACGCTTATTTTCCATCAGGTCAATTGTACGTAATAGTAGCGTCCACTGTGGCTGAGTAATTGATTTCTGTGCTATCTTCCGCAAGCCTTTGAGTCTACGGACTACATTTAGTCGCTGATTGAGACTTGGGAGAGAGGATAGCTTGCAAGATCATGTGAAGTTTATCTCTCTTTTGTCGCTGGCCTATTTGTAGCGTGCCTATTTCCTTTGCGGTCACGCCACACGCAAGCATACTCATCTCATTCCTCGGTTAAAATGATTAATTAGCTCCTTTCAAAACACTTGAAATCATGCACCAAACGCATTTTGAGAATTCCTCAGGTGCGTGTCTTGTAGAGTTCCTTCACCTTTGCCGCTCGGTACGATTCCTTTCTTCATTTTTAGTAGTATTTCTCTCTATAATCCTTATTGCGTATGCAAAATAATACGTCAAGTAAAAGTAATGTTTAGGTGGCAATTAATGACCAAGTGATAACGGAAGAAAATTATTTATGTATAAGAGCTAAAGAGTCCTCTTTCCGTTTCCTCTCAGTTCGTCTTACATTTTCTGTCTTCAGTGATTTTTAATGTTTTATTCTGTCTATCGGTGCACGGTCCATCAGCATCCTACATCCCCTTCATTTTATCCAGGATTCTTTCTCCATTTATCTCCTTGGTTTCATATATTTGCTCTATTAATGCGTCGAATTTCGAACATACAGTTGATCTGATCGGTTTTATTTGCCATCTTTTGGATCATCAGTACCTAATTACCTATTACATGCTGTATAGTTTTTTTTAAACCAAAGGCTGGTTTGATGGTTGAAGGTAGAGTTTATGAGGAAACCCAAATGCATTTTACTCTGTTTTTTAAATGAATTAATTAGTGCGCTCCGTTTTTCCCATTTTACTCGTCATCATCAGTCGCAATAATAATATGAAATTCTTTAAAGCTTGATGGAAAATTGTGTTTTTTTTTAACCTCATACTGTTGAAATCATATATAATCAAAAATGAACCTTCGGAATTCATATGAGGTAGAGGTAAGAAATTACTAAGATGAAGGCGTATTCACGCTTTAGTTTTAGTTGAAAATTTGGTACTTATATACCTCCACCGTTGATGCATATCAAACAGCAACGCATGAGGGCTCAAGGGAGCCCTTCTAGGATACAACACACCGGGGCCGGGAACCAAGCCAGTGGCTTATACGCCCGATCACCCGGGGAGGGGGAGGAGAGGAAGGGGAAAGGAAAGAGGCGCCGCCGCGATAGGAGCCCGTCGACGCCTCTGGGAAAGGAAATGGACGGAAAGGACGGGACGAGGGGAAGACACCTCAACGCTATAGAAGCGAATAGGGCCCTACTATTAGCGAAACCAAGCATAAGGAATTAATGTGCCAGCAATTTTAGTGGGTTTTCCTATGAGGAAGAAAAATCCATCGATCAAATCGCTAGATATATCAAACAGCATTCCGAACTGTTTTAATAGTGTTTTAGGTGAACTTTAGAGAAAGCTAGTCTGTTTCCCCTAGTCCACGTACTATTTCAAACGACTGTCAGGAAATCGCACTATGAGGATTAAACGAGGGTTTTGTTTAGCTTCTCCCAAATTGGATCCAGAGGTTCGCGTGTTTTCCGTGGTTCAGATATCATACCGGTAGGATTGCAATGATTAACGAATAAATAAGTTAAAGAAATGTGTTTTTAATTGGACGATTACGGCATCAGGGAAATCAAAGTTGGAATCTTTCGAAATATGGTGTCGTAGAAGTATGATGAAGAGCAAATGGATAGATTGTACGAGTGATGGGGAAGTTCTAAGAAGAGTAGGATAAGAGAGAAGTCTTTTGAAAACCTTGTGTAGGAGATGGGACAATTTAATCGGCTGCATCAAAAGGATTAAAGATGCAGCAGTGGCGCAGTGGGAGGGGGGGGTTTGGGGATAAACCCTACCCCCCCCAGAGCTAAGAAAATTTTTAAGTTTAATTCATCTCACTTAATTGGATTAATGTTTCTTATATAATAGCGTAAAGATTAATAAAATATCCCACAGAAGGCCGTAAAACTCACCATTCTGAACCATTTATCTGAATTCTAGGGGAGGGCCCCCGCACCTCGTGTTTACCCTGGCGGGTATTCCACACCCTCAGACACCCCAGTGTTTTGCGCCGTGAACCTTAGCCTAGCCTTAGCCTAGCCTTAATTCATAGCTGCGTCCCTGGATGGTAGAATTGAGTGTAGAGCAGCGTCAAACCAATCTTAGGTTTGGTTATTGTTATTGTTGATGATGATATGTTTTAATGGGTTGAATTCTATAATCGCTGACCCTTTCTGAGACCCCTCTAGCCTTAATTCATAGCTGCGCCCCTGGATGGGAGAATTGAGTGTAGAGCAGCGTCAAACCAATCTTAGGTTTGGTGATTGTTATTGTTGATGATGATATGTTTTTGATGGGTTGAATTATATAATCGCTGACCCTTTCTGTAGATCTCGGGCGAATGCGTGTGAACTTGGTTCAAATTCTGCTTCTTCGTGGAAATTATGTTCCCGGAAAGTTCCTAAATTTTCTTCTTTCCCTGTCCATGCAGTAGCTTTCTTTCGGAACGTGAGCCAATCGCGTGCATCGTACATTTTTTCCGATCCCCAAGCACATGGCTTCACCGTCTCTTCAGCCGATGATCCCATAGATGGCTCATTCAAATTCCCGGCCGAAATTCTTCTTTCTTCCTCTTCACAATTCCGTGAGAGATCGGAAGTTCCCAGGAAGTCTCTGATGCGACGTGGTCGAATTCGATCAATCAGTCTGGTTCAACGAACCACCGTGTATCGTGATCTCAGAAAGAGTAGCATAGTTTTCAATCCGTGAAACGCCGACCTTGTTAATCTATAATATATACAACCCGATGTGTGACAGATAGCTCACTGACTGATTCACGTATACAAATTCCCGACCACTTCCGGACGTGCTGGGAAGACGAAATTTTTACAGGTCGTGGAGAAAAAATATTCATCGGGGGGAAAAGTCCGAAAACTCGAAAAACTCGATCGGTTTTCGAGATATATCGATCCGAATTAACATTGGAGCCTTATGGGACTAAAACATATTCTATTTTTTGCCTACTTAAAAATGTCACGGGAACATGAAATGTCACTGACGGAAACTAGATTTTTTGGTCGATTTTTTGATGTGAAACATTTTGCCATATTTCGTTTATAAGTATTTTTTATTATTTTTTTAAATTTCCAATGCTTTTCTTATGGGTCTATCTTTGGATTTTTTTTAAACCAACTTATAATCGTTGTAGGAATAAGTCCTTAACTTATGAGATACTAGATTTTTTGGTTGATATTTTGGTGTGGTTGCCTTTGCAATTTTTTGTTTAAAAGTATTTTTTTTAACAATTTAAAATTTCCAATGCTTTTCTTATGGGCTCACTTTGAGAATTTTTTTGACCGATTTGCAATAATCGTAGGGCCAATTCAATTTAACGCAAGATACTAGATTTTTTTCTTAATTTTTTGGCTATCCTTTGATATCCACATGTTAATCAAACTTCGAGTAATTAACGATTATGTATTTTCATTGAATTTGCGACTCCTACAACGTTTGGTAACTTACAACACATCCGCCGTGAAGTTTGCATTCCCTCAACACACGATTTTAAATTTTTCGGAATTTTTTTTTACCACTTCCCGACGTGGTACGGACACCAAATTCAGGTGATTGACGTGTTTGTCAGGCCCCTACGCGCCGCTACCAGGAGAACGCAGAATATTTAATTTTAACGGGTGACACCGTCGAAAAAGCATGCTTACACTACAGCTACAGAGCCGAAATTTTTATCCAAGGTAAACGATGCCGCGTTATACAGAACAAGCACTTTAAGTCCCCCGAAAACCCCCTGTGACCCCCCCAAAAAATAAAAATTACTTAATAAGTCGTATATTTCGTGTACCATTCATCCCAGTTGTATCGTTTTTATTTATTTGGACTGGGAATTGTGTCGGCTATATTTACGCGTCATGTTAAATTATCCTGCCCCATTTACACACCCGCAATAAAACTTCAAATTTTTAAATGTACATTTCTTAACAAAATAGAAGATGTAAAAAAGGGCTTCCAGGACAAGGACACCTAAAAGCGATTTTTTTAAACCACTTCCCCATAAAGTACGGCTACGAAATTCACACGAGTAATGCCTTATTACAGCGCCTATGCACCGCTATGTGGAGAACACAGAATTGGTAATATAAATGTGAGCAATACGGGAAAATTAATTGTTCCCCTAAAGCTAGATCGCTGGAATTTCTACTGTAGGTAAACAAAGACCTTTTATGCAACAAAACCCCTCGAAATTTCAAGTGGCTTCCTATAACACCGGGGAAAAAATTCTTTTTTTTTCTGTAAATAGCATGTTCTTCGGTGTTTTCGCATATTTTAGCAGTAATTCCCTTCTCCTATGACTCATCGCTAAGGAATTCATTTCGATGATTGTGACCGTTGCCAGTACACTAAAAAAAAAACCTGTTAACCCCCGGACCGCCTTCAAAACATCGTCATAAGCTAAAATGCCACAATCACGGCTAGCATGCGTCAAGATTCTGCCTCATTATCCCCAGGTAGCATTTGTAAACGATGGGGGATAGCTGGTAGTACGCATTGCTCTGTGAGGAGTGAAAACCCTGGCGACGAAGCTGCCCCCTCCCCAGGAACGACGGAGCCATTCCGAGGAGTCAGAGGCGCGGAAAACCTCCAAGAACCCTCGGGCGGCAAAACCGCTCCAACACGTGGTGCAGCCGAATGGGTGTCTTACGAGGGGGGAGGGCGCCAATAATCCTTGGGCGGCAAAGCCGCCCCCAGGCGAGGAACGGAGAAGCCGTTCCGAGGAGTCGACGTCACGGGGGGACACATGTAAACCTTGGGCGGCGAAGCCGCCCAGAGGCAAGGAACGGCGAAGCCGTTCCCAGGAGACGACGTCCCGGGGGGACACATGAAAACCTTGGGCGGCGAAGCCGCCCCATCACCAGGAAGCTTACGGGGGGAGGGCGCCGATAACCCTTGGGCGGCAAAGCCGCCCACAGACGAGGAACGGCGAAGCCGTTCCGAGGAGTCGACGGCTCGGGGGGACACAGTAAACCTTGGGCGGCGAAGCCGCCCAGAGGCAAGGACCGGCGAAGCCGTTCTGAGGAGTCGACGTCCCGGTGGGACATATGTTAATTTGGGCGGCGAAGCCGCCCCATCACCAGAGAGCTTACGGGGGGAGGGAGCCGATAACCCTTGGGCGGCGAAGCCGCCCACAGACGAGGAACGGCGAAGCCGTTCCGAGGAGTCGACGGCTCGGGGAGACCCAGGTGAACCTTTCGGCTTTCGGCTTTGGATTTCGGCTTTCGGCTTTCGGATTTCGGCTTTGAGACTTCGGCATATGAAAATTTGGAATCTCCGTGAAAAACCTTAGAGGGTACTCCGTACCCTCACGCCCTACCCTGTTTTTCCGATAACCCTCTTGGTTAATTCATAATAAAATTCCGAAAAATATCCTGCACGTGAGAAAATCATTGTCGCCATTACTTTCTGAAGCACACCATCTTGAATAACTTGGCAACCGTTCAAGTTAGAGGAATGAAATTTTCAGGGTAATACTATTATCAAAAAGGACAACTTTTGAAATGATAACCATTGCATTCGATCGATTTATGTGAGAGTTATATCGATACCAATCTCCTTGGATACGCTTTCTTCGCTAATAACTTTCTCGTTATTCGAAGTATGAATACGAAATTCAAATGTAATACTAAAGTTGACGTGCTCAATCTGGCAAAAGTTAAATCAGGCGGATCGAATAATTAGAAGGGAAGTTATAATCGATTCTATCTATCGAAAAGCTCCGGAGGAAAAATCCGAAAATCAGAAGTTTCCGCCACGTGTCGTGGCTAGGACGACAAAATGGCCGAAATCGCGCCTTTTCCGGGGACGGTATTTCGGTTATTATTTTACTGCGCGTGAACGGTGTGTGCCTTGAGGATAGTTTATGTACGTTTTGAAAGCTGATGAATGCATTCACGTAATTATGTAATGGATTTAGATAATTTTAAACTAAATTGCTGCACAAATGGCGTCCGAAAATGCTTTTTCGAAACAAATTTCATAACTCCTTCTCCCCTCGTCGTAATTGCAGGTGTAGGATACTGAAAATGATTATTATATATGCTCATAACATTGTCTACGATATGTAGGAAACAATTTTCTTTCGTCGTCCATGGTTTTCCAGAAAAAAATAAAAACGTTCCCAAAATCACCGAAAATTACGATTTTCAAAAGATTGACACAAGATTTCTTCAATGTTTTCCCGACCGATGTCTTTTAAACTCTACAATTACATACATCTATGCATATGGTTTCCGAAAATATAAGAATTTAATAAATGTTGCAGTCGATATAACTGCGGAAAAATAAAAATGGCGGACAGTACTAATTTTTCCCGGGGAGAGGTTTACTTTTTATTGTACTACTATCGAAATATGGATCTCATACGGGCAACTTCTCTTAGATATGATAGCAAATGCATGTGACCATATGATAAGGCCATATTTAAACCCCCTAAAAACCCTAAAAAATTAAAATTTGAATATAAGAAGCCTTTTTGGGTACTTTTCATCACAATTCCACCGCTATTCTAGCCTTACCACTCATCGCTACGGAATTGATGTGGACAATTGATGACCCCTGGTAGTAAAAACCTATAAACCCCCGGTAAACCCACATACACCCCCCAAAAAATAAAGTTTTGCATATAAGTCTACTTCTTCGGTACTTTTCGTGACTTTCCACCGTTGGTTCTTACCCCAACGACTCATCCCTACGGAATTCAAGTGAACGGATGGTGACCGCCAGGAGTACACAAATATAAACCCCCGGTATCCCCCTGAAATCCCCCCAAATGTAAAATGTGCCATTAAGTCTCCTATTTGTACTACATAAACTTCTCGCAAACATTACGCCGCACTACCCGTCCCCTCTGAGCTCTAGATCCGGAATATTTGATTAGGGCGGGCCACCGTAAATAAAACGGGAAAATATACCAGAAAACCCCGATCATCTCCTGGAACCTCGCCGAAAAAAAATTTAAAAAATGTTAAATGCGCTTTTCCGAGTAGTTTTCGTCACAATTTACTCTACTACTGTCTGGTGCCTCTACTACTTATTAAAACCCCCGATAACCCCGTGAAACCTCCCAGAAATTTTTTCTAATAAATCGCCTATCCGGGTAAAACAATCGTCAGAATTCTGCCACTGTTCCATACCCCTAGGACTTATCCGCACGGAATTTATGAGAACGATTTGTGACCACTGGTTGTCACACGTATAAAACCCCCGGTATTCCGTTGGAACCCCCCGCAAAAAATGAAAACTTGCCATTAAGTCTTCTTTTATGGGTACTTGTCGCCACTATTACGCCGCATTGCACTACCCTTTAAAATCATCGCCACATGATCACTGTGGACGATTGATGACCGCATGTATAATACATGAAAACCCCCTAATCCCCCTGGGCACCCTCTCGGTGGAGAGGACCATTTATGAGGACTACGTGGAGCAGCCGCGGGGGGCTCATTATCCCCAAGACGGCGAAGCCGCCCCACAACGAGGAACGGTGAAGTCGTTCCGAGGAGTAACTGGCGTAGGCGAGGGGGAGCTTCAGTAACCCTTGGGCGGCGAAGCCGCCCCGACATTAAAGCGGCGCAGCCGCTGTGGGCTCCCTCCGCCTCTGGGCGGCGAAGCCGCCCCTTAAACGAATGACGGTGAAACAGTTCCAAAATGCCCTCGTCCTCTGGGCGGCTATGCCGACCCCTGACGAGGAACGGCGAAGCCGTTCCGAGTATTAAGCGGGGTAGCCCCGGGGGGCACACTCAACCCCTGGGCGGCGAAGCCGCCTCTCAACGAGGAACGGCGTAGCCGTTCCGAGGTATGAGTGGGGCGCTTCCCTACCCCCTGGCCGGCGAA
Organism: Ischnura elegans; assembly: GCF_921293095.1. NCBI lineage: Eukaryota > Metazoa > Arthropoda > Insecta > Odonata > Coenagrionidae > Ischnura > Ischnura elegans. Next base: position 23,567,065 of record NC_060255.1, read on the forward strand.
GCCGGCCACTAGCTGAGGTGAGATTATTCGAACTAAAATTCTTCGAAGAACCACAAATGTAGACGGCGAAGCCGGAACCGGGGTTTTTAAGGGGCGGAGCCCCTTAACAAGCGCGCGCAGCGCAGCGAGTCTATATTATATACAACCCGATGTGTGACAGATAGCACACTCACTGACCACTGACTGATTCACGTATACAAATTCCCGACCACTTCCGGACGTGCTGGGAAGACGAAATTTTTACGGGTCGTGGAGAAAAAATATTCATCGGGGGGAAAAGTCCGAAAACTCGAAAAAGTCGATCGGTTTTCGAGATATATCGATCCGAATTAACATTGGAGCCTTATGGGACTAAAACATATTCCATTTTTTGCCTACTTACAAATGTCACGGGAACATGAAATGTCACTGACGGAAACTAGATTTTTTGGCCGAATTTTTGACGTGAAACATTTTGCCATATTTTGTTTATAAGTATTTTTTATAATTTTTTTAAATTTCCAATGCTTTTCTTATGGGCCTATCTTTGGATTTTTTTAAAACCAACTTATAATCGTTGTAGGAATAAGTCCTTAACTTATGAGATACTAGATTTTTTGGTTGATTTTTTGGTCTGGTTGCTTTTGCAATTTTTTGTTTAAAAGTATTTTTTTTAACAATTTAAAATTTCCAATGCTTTTCTTATGGGCTCACTTTGGGAATTTTTTTGACCGATTTGCAATAATCGTAGGACCTATTCAATTTAACGCAAGATACTAGATTTTTTTCTTAATTTTTTGGCTATCCTTTGATATCCACATGTTAATCAAACTTCGAGTAATTAACGATTATGTATTTTCATTGAATTTGCGACTCCTACAACGTTTGGTAACTTACAACACATCCGCCGTGAAGTTTGCATTCCCTCAACACAGGATTTTAAATTTTTCGGAATTTTTTTGTACCCCTTCCCGACGTGGTACGGACACCAAATTCAGGTGATTGACGTCTTTCTCGTGTGCCTACGAGGCGCTAGCAGGAGAACGCAGAATATTTAATTTTAACGGGTGACACCGTCGAAAAAACATGCTTACACTACAGCTACAGAGCCGAAATTTTTATCCAAGGTTAACGATGCCGCGTTTTACAGAACAAGAACTTTAGGTCCCCCGAAAACCCCCTGTGACACCCCCAAAAAAATAAAATTTACTTAATAAGTCGTATATTTCGTGTACCATTCATCCCAGTTGTATCGTTTTTATTGATTCCGAATGGGAATTGTGTCGGCTATATTTACCCGTCATCTTCAATTATCCTGCCCCAATTACACACCCGCGATAAAACTTCAAATTTTTAAATGTACATTTCTTAACAAAATAGTAGAGTAATAAAAGGGGTTCCAGGACAAGGACACCTAAAACCGATTTTTTTTATAACCACTTCCCCATAAGGTACGGCTACGAAATTCACATTAGTTATGCCATATTACAGCGCCTATGCACCGCTATGTGGAGAACACAGAATTGGTAATCTAAATGTGAGTAATACGGGAAAATTCATTGTTCCCCTACAGCTAGATCGCTATAATTTTTACTGTAGGTAGACAAAGACGTTTTATGCAACAAAACCCCTCGATATTTCACGCGGCTCTCTAGAAGACCAGGGAAAAATTATTTTTTTTTCTGTGAATAGCATGTTCTTCGGTGTTTTCGCATATTTTAGCAGTAATTCCGTTCTCCTATGACTCATCGCTAAGGAATTTATTTCGATGATTGTGACCGTTGCCAGTACACTAAAAAAAAACCTGTTAACCCCCGGACCGCCTTCAAAACATCGTCATAAGCTAAAATGCCACAATCACGGCTAGCATGCGTCAACATTCTGCCTCATTATCCCCCGGTAGCATTTGTAAACGATGGGGGATAGCTGGTAGTACGCATTGCTCTGTGAGGAGTGAAAACCCTGGCGGCGAAGCTGCCCCCGCCCCAGGAACGACGGAGCCATTCCGAGGAGTCAGAGGCGCGGAAAACCTCCGAGAACCCTCGGGCGGCAAATCCGCTCCAACACGTGGTGCAGCCGAATGGGTGTCTTACGAGGGGGGAGGGCGCCGATAACCCATGGGCGGCAAAGCCGCCCACAGGCGAGGAACGGCGAGGCCGTTCCGAGGAGTCGACGGCTCGGGGGGACACAGTAAACCTTGGGCGGCGAAGCCGCCCAGTGGCGAGGAACGGCGAAGCCGTTCCGAGGAGTCGACGTCCCGGGGGGACATATGTTAATTTGGGCGGCGAAGCCGCCCCATCACCAGAGAGCTTACGGGGGGAGGGCGCCGATAACCCTTGGGCGGCGAAGCCGCCCACAGACGAGGAACGGCGAAGCCGTTCCGAGGAGTCGACGGCTCGGGGGGATCCAGGTAAACCTTGGGCGGCAAAGCCGCCCCAACACGAGGAAGGGCGATGCCGTTCCCAGGAGTCGACCCCTTGGGGGGACTCGGGTGACCCTCGGGCGGCAAATCCGCCCCAACACGTGGAGCAGCCGAATGGGTGTCTTACGAGGGGGGAGGGCGCCGATAACCCTTGGGCGGCGAAGCCGCCCACAGACGAGGAACGGCGAAGCCGTTCCGAGGAGTCGACGGCTCGGGGGGACACAGTTAACCTTGGGCGGCGAAGCCGCCCCATCACGCGGAAGGGTGATGCCGTTCCCTCACGCGAGGAACGGCGCAGCCGTTCCGAGGAGGCCATGGCTCGGGGAAATAGGTAAACCTCGGGAGGCGAAGCCGCCCCATTACGACGAGATAACCCTTGGGCGGCGAAGCCGCCCACAGGCGAGGAATGGCGCAGCCGTTCCGAGTTGTCGAAGGCGCGGGGGAACACCGGTAAACCTTGGGCGGCGAAGCCGCCCGGGCACGAGGAAGGGCGATGCCGTTCCCAGGAGTCCACGCCTATGGGGGACTCGAGTAACCCTTGTGCGGCGAAGCCGCCCTCACACGATGAATGGCGAAGCCGTTCCGAGGAACCAGCTGCTGTCTCTCGGAGGGCTGCCTAAATATATGGGCGGCGAAGACGACCCCTCGGTGAGGAACGGCGAAGCCGTTCCGAGTAGTCGCGGGTTGGACGGCGAAGCCGTCCGGTGGGGGCAGCCGGCGAAGCCGGATGCGGGGGGTTTTAGGGGGCGTAGCCCCCTAACGAGCGCGCGCAGCGCGGCGAGTCCTATCTATATACAGCCGGCGTGGTGACTGACTGACTCATGGATACAAATTCCCAGCCAATTCCAGAAGTGCTGGAGAGCTGAAATTTGGCACGCGTGCGGGGAACCCGAAATGATCCGGAGGAAAAATCCGAAAACCGGAAGTTTCCGCCACGTGTCGTCGCTAGGTCGACAAAATGGCCGAAATCGCGCTTTTTCCGGGGACCGTCTTTCGGTTTTTATTTTACTGCGCGCGAATGGTGTGTGCCACACGGATCGCTAATGCATTTCCTGAAAGCTGATGAACGTTGGCATGTAATTACGTAATGTTGTTAATTTCTTCTTAAGAAAATTGCAGCCAAAATGGCGTCCAAAAATTCGTTTTTCTATTGAAATTTCATAACTTCCGCTCCCTTCGACTTAATTTAAGGTATAGGATAACGAAAATGATTATTATATATGCTCATAACATCGTCTACGAAATGTAGGTAACAATTTTCTATCTTCGTCCTTGGTTACTCAGAAGAAAATTAAAATATTCCGAAAATCACCGAAAATTACGATTTCCAAAAGATTAACACAAGATTATGTCAATTATAACCTGACCGATTTCTTTCAAACTTTGTAGTTACATACACTTATTTATTGTCTTTCAGAAAACATGAACGTTTAATAAATGATTCAACGCATTTAACCGCGAAAAAATAAAAATGGCGGGCGCTACTCACTTTTTTCGGGGACTGGTATGCTTTTTATTGTATTACTCTCAAAATATGGATGTCATAGGGCTCACTTCTGTTAGATATGAATGTAAATGAATGTGACCATATAGTATCGTCATCTTTAAACCCCCCGAAACCCCCTAAAAAATTAAAAGTTGCACATAAGTAGCCTTTTCGGGTACTTTACGTCACGATTCCGCCGCTTTTCCAAGCCTTACCACTCATCGCTACGGAATTAATGCGGACGATTGATGACCCCTGGCAGTACAAAGCTATAAATCCCCGGTAAACCCACATACACCCCCCTAACAATTAAATTTTGCATATTACTCTACTTTTTGGGTACTTTTCGTGAGTATACCACGACCCCAACGATTCATCCCCACGGAAATTATTTGAACGGATGGTGACCACCTGGAACACACACATAAACCCCCGGAATCCCCCTGAAATACCCCCCAAATGTTAAATGTGCCATTAAGTCTCCCATTTGGGAACTTTTCTCAAACATTACGCCGCACTTCCGGTCCCCTCTGAGCTCTATATCCGGAGTATTTGGTGAGGGCGAGCCACCGTAAACCATACGGGAAAAAATACCAGAAAACCCCCGATTACCTCATGGAACATCGCCAAAAAAAAATAAAACAAATTTACACTCGCCTTTCCGAATAGTTTTCGACACAATTTAACCAGTGCCCCTACCACTTATTAAAACCCCCGATAACCCCGTGAAACCTCCCAAAAAATTTCTAATAAATAGCCTCTCCAGGTAAAAGAATCGTCAGACCAATCTTCCGGTCCCCTAGGACTTATCGGCACGGAATTAATGAGAACGATTTGTGTCCACTGGTTTAACACAAGTATAAAACCCCCGGTATTCCGTAGGAACCCCCCGAAAAAAATGAAAAACTTGCCATTAAGTCTTCTTTTATGGGTACTTGTCGCCACTATTAATCCGCATTGCACTACCTTTTACAATCATCGCTACATGATCACTGTGGACTTTTGTTGACCGCATGCATAACACATTAAAATCCCCGAATCCCCCCTGGGCACCCCTCTCGGTGGGGAAGACCATTTATGAGGACTAGGCGGAGCAGCCGCGGGGAGGCTCCTCCACCTCAAGGCGGCGAAGCCGCCCCACAACGAGGAACTGGCGTAGGTGAGGGGGAGCTTCAGTAACCCCCGGGCGGCGAAGCCGCCCCGATGTTCAAGCGACGCAGCCGCTGTGGACTCCCCCACCTCTGGGCGGCGAAGCCGCCCCTTAAATGAATAACGGTGAAACAGTTCCGAAATGCCCTCGCCCTCTGCCACACTAAACCCCCGGGCGGCGAAGCCGCCCTTCAGCGAGGAATAAGTGGGGCGCCTCCCTACCCCCTGGCCGGCGAAGCCGGTCCCTAGCTGAGGTGAGATTATTCGAACTTTAAAAGTCTTCGAGCGACCACAAATGTAGACGGCGAAGCCGGAACCGGGGTTTTAAGGGGCGGAGCCCCTTAACGAGCGCGCGGAGCGTGCGAGTTAAGCTAATATATAATGGCAAATCGATATGCCACTGACTGACTCATCAATATTCGCAGCCCAAACTGTGATAGGTGTGGGTATTTGGCTTATTGGACGCAAAAGTAAAAAAAAATTCATCGGGAGAAAAAATCTGAAAATTTGAAAAAGTCGATTAGTTTTCGAGATATATCGACTTGAATTAACATGGGAGCCTTATGGGACTAAATCTTTTTCGCTTTCATTCTATGTTTTTAAACGTCTGAGGAACATGATAATCAATGGACATAAAGTAGATTTTTTGGTCGATTTTTTGGTATAGTTGCCATAGCGACAAATTGATATTCAGTATTTTTTATTATTTTTTGAACGTTTTCTATGCTTTTCTTATGGAAAAAGTTTAGGAATTTTTTTGACCAACTTTCAATAATCGTACGACAAATTCCTTGACTTATTTGGTAGAGAATTTTTTGGTTGATTTTTTGGCTATCTTGGAATTTTCATATGTCGAAACAATTCCGAGGAATAAACGATTTCGATTTTACATTGTCGTGATGGGCGAATATTCAAATTCGGATTTCGGCCTTGAGACATGTGCCATGTGAAAATTTGGAATCTCCTAGAAAAACCGTAATGGGTACTTCGTACCCTTACGTTTGAGCTCACTTTCTCCGTATCCCTCTTGGTTAATTAATAATTAAATTCCGAAAAATGTCCTGCACGCGAAAAATCATTGTCGCCATTTTTTTGTGGAGCATACAACCTTAAATATCTTAGCAACCATTTCAGCTAGATGGATGAAATTTTCAGGGTAATAGCATCATTAAAATAGTCAACTTTTGCAATGGTGATGATTCCGCTCGATCGATTCATGTGCGAGTTATATCGATACCAATCTCCTTGGATACGCTTTAATCGCTAATAACTTTTTTGTTAATCAAGTTTTGAACATGGAAGTCATACACAATACAACTGATAATGTGTTTCATCCGACAAAAGTTAAATCAAGCGGATCGATTGATTAGACTCGAAGTTATGATCGATACAAGGTTGTATTCGATTGAGCCTTTTTTTGGGCTTATTTACATAGTTACGGGGATAAAAATTTTAACAATATGTAAGGAAAAGAATGAATTATGCGCACACATAAATTATTTAGATGAATTACGTTTCCTAATGAAGATACATCGATATGAATTTATACCTTTTTGTATTAGGCCCCCGTAAGAAATACACGCATCCCGTCTATCTACGTCACCAATATAAGAACATAGGCTAAATTTTGAAAGCGGGGATAGTAGAGAAGGTAGGGATAACGCATTGACCAAATAATGGAAGGGATATCAATAGGATTCCGGATTTTACAGTACAGATGTCACTATTGTCTAAAGTACGATTCCATTAGTATAGCAAATATGCAAATTGGCATAACTTGATTAGCGTATACGTTAGACCAATGAAACTTGGTGAACGGGTACATCTTGGTATTCCTCACAATACTCAATTGTAATATGTTTTGTATATGGTCTCACATGCGATATATATCGAATCTACTTTTTCTTAAAATATATCGAATTGCTATAACATGTAGGATTTAACATCCAAGGACATAGTTGACTAGGGATTAAATAGTAGATACCCATAGACTGGATTTCAAACCAATAGCATTGCGGATTTTACAGTACAGATGTCAGTATGATCGAAAAATCGATTCAATTATTATAGCAAATACACAAATTGGTATAACTTGAAAAGTATACCCGTTGGATCAATGAAATTTGGCGAATGTGCACATCTTGGTATTCCTCACAATGCCCAATAGAAATATGTTTTGTATGTAGTCTAACGTGCGATATATATCGAATCTACTTTTTCTTCAAATATATCGAACTGCTATAACATATAGGGTTTTACATCCAAGGGCATAGTTGACCAGGTATTACATAGTAGATACCCATAGACTGAAAGTTAAACCAATAGCATTGCGGATTTTACAGTACAGATGTCAGTATGATCGAAAAGTCGATTCGATTATTATAGCAAATACGTAAATTGGCATAACTTCAATAGTTTTTCCGTTGGACCAATGAAATTTGGTGAATGGGTACATATTGGTATTCCTCACAATGCCCAATGGAAATTTATTTTGTATGTAGTCTCACGTTCGATATATATCGAATCGACTTTCTCTTAAAATTTATCGAATTGCTATAACATACAGGATTTTACATCCAAGGACATAGTTGACCAGGAATCATATAGAAAATACCCGTAGACTGGAAGTTAAACCAATAGCATTGCGGATTTTACAGTACAGATGTCAGTATAATCGAAAGATCGATACGATCATTATAGCAAATTCGCAAATTGGCATAACTTGATTGCTATATAAGTTGGACCAAAGAAATTTTGGGAATGGGTATATCATGATATTTCTCACAATGCCCAATGGAAATATGTTTTGTATATGGTCTCACATGCGATATATATCGAATCTTCATTTTCCAAATTATATCGATTTGCCTTAACATTTGGGATTTTACATCCACAGGCATTGTTGACCAGGAATGATAGAGTAGATGACTATTAACTGGAATTATAATATACAGCATTGCGGATTTTACAGTGCAGATGCAGTTTAATCGAAAGATCGAATCGATTATTGTAGCAAATACGCACAACTTGAGTAGTATATGCGTTGGACCAATGAAATTTGGTGAATGGGTACAACTTGGTATTCCTCACAATGCCCAATGGAAACATTTTTTGTGTATAGTTTCTCATTCGATATATATCGAATCTGCTTTTTCTTAAAATATATGGAATTGTTATAACACATAGGAATTTACATCAACGGGCAAAGTTGACTAGGAATTATATGGTAAATGGCCATATACCGGAATTAAAATCAAAAGCATTGCGGATTTTACAGTACAGATGCAGTATAGTCGAAATATCAATTCAATTATTATAGAAAATACGCAAATTGGCATAACTTGATTCGTATATCCGTTGGACCAATGAAATTTGGTGAATGTGCACATCCTGGTATTCTTCACAAACCCCAATGGAAATATGTTTTGCATGTTTTGTCTCATTAGATATATATCGATTCAGCGTTTTCTTAAAATATGTCGAATTGCTATAACATGTAGGATTTTACATCCGCGGGCGTATTTGACCATGAATTATAGGGTAGATGACCAAACGGGAAGATAAATCAATAGGATTACGAAATTTTAACTTCACGTGTCAGTATACTTGATAATTCGATGATTACGGTAGCAAATATGCAATTTTTCGTATCTGTCTAACTATTGATGTTAAACCGAAGAAATTTTATGAATATGTTTATTATAGCATTGTTCATGCTGCACCAATTAAATATATTTGCTTTCCAAGCTCCCATTCGACACATATCGAATCTACGTTTTTGTAAAATATATCGAACTGCTATTACTTACCGAATATAACATCAACGGGGACAGTTGAACATTCTTCGGTTCTTTCTCCAATTCAAGTTTCATAACCGTATTAATATATTTATTGTAATCAATGCGTTTTGTTGTTGTAAACCTTCCTTAGATCCAAAAATTGACACCATTGAGAGACATACATCGTCAGAGAAATCCGAACATTACTTCATTATTCGAGACATAATTATTGGGATAATCATTTCATTAGTCTCTGTTCGTTTATTTTCTAAAAATGCTGTTTTTAATTTCATTAAGTTTGCTGTATGCAAACATTATAAATCAAAAATAGGTGAGTAAATCAAGAGGTGATACAATCCTAGGGTAATGGCTGAAATACGATAAATCGCTTAAGTTCATCTACCATACACTATATTTTTTTTATATTGCGTAAATCATTCATAATAAAACGGTTCCCCGAAGCATTGATCACCGTGGTTACTAAGATGGTCTTAAGTATTGTTGACAGTGAATGAGCGTATTGCCCGCATATTTCACTCATTTAAACGATATTTGGGGTGTTTCTTTCGCTTTTTGAACCACTTATGGGCACATGACTCGGAAACATGTGACACAACTATGTTCCCCCCCCCCCTATTTACCCGCTTGATGAATTCAAGCGCCCAATCGACTCGTTTTCACTAAATATCTGCACTCCTGGGGAAAAATAAATTGGTTACTAGGCTCAATTTGTGAGCATATAAAAGTATTATTTTGCACTAATGTGTTTATCTTACTTTTGTGCTGTGTTGACAAGACTGGCGAATTCGTGGCTGATGGTTTTGAGTATTAATTTGTCTTCTATTGATTGTTACTCCTGTCAATTATGTGATTCTATTTCATTTGTTAAGTAAACATGCATTCTGTACACAGTTATGTTTGATTTGGTTTGATTCGTCGAATATCTGAGGAGAGATTGATTTTTAAATCATGATATGGACTAAGTCGAAGCCAATAGCTAAAATAAGTTTCATTGGCACACCGAAAGAAAATATAGTTATCTTATGAAATATTCGAATGAAAAGTCGGCGAAATGAACTTAGAGAAAACTGGTTAATAATCCATTTTTGAGTTCGATTTCTGAATAAAAAGTGAATAAATAACAATAATAAATTGTGATCGCGTGATTAATTAACGGGATAAAGAAAGATAATGCTTTCTTAATGTTGTTTAATCAATCTATTTTTATGGTGTGAAGTATCTGATGTGATATTTTTATCTGATGTGAAGTACGAAGCTGGTCATCATGGAAAGTTCTGTCATGGTTATTTTCCTTGCTTTCCTTATGATGTCCTTCGTCTTAATTCTCTTAATTGTGTGTAGAAACGTTGAATATTGTGTAATTTTTCATGAGTCCTCATCCGATATAGCCAGAAATTGGACCTATAAAAATTATTTTCTGCGCTGTATACTGAAAGGCTAGACCTGTGGTGAGAGAATGGTCTGGGTATCCCCGTTTATTTAATTTTTGGTGTTGGTTATTGTGCTTAATGAAACGAATGGCGAAAGGCTGTACATTATCCGAGAAGGCTGATGTCCGCGAGAAATTTCAAGAGGGCCAAGTGTGTTGAAGGAGGACGTTGACAGTACAGTGTACAGAAGGGCATTATAGCATGAATGCGTGAATTGTTACATGAAAGGCAAGAGGCACTTCAAAGCTTCTGTCTTCGGGAATGACGACATTGGAAGAAATCTATTGTTTGGCGTTGGTAGAATCCGTCATCTTCATTCTTCCTCTGTTCCTGATATCTCCATTGTCCCTTCTGTATTTTTACATTTCGTAATATTATATATTCATCCTTAAGTGTGATGTATGATTATTGTTCAATTTTTATGATATTCACCTCTATCAAGTTTACTATATTGCGTAAATATATCACGTTAAAATCGGTGCGTTTTCTGACAATTGATTGAGTTTTTATCCGCCTGTTCGCCTTAGAACTTATATCGTAGGTATGACGAGCACGCCACGAGTGACAGGCGGAGAAGTCTATATTGTAGGATACTCCGGGCACCGTGTCCGTTTAGTTTCTATCGACGATGTTGAGAGAACACCTATTTGTTTCGGCTATTTCTTGTAGCATTGGATTATCCTGGGTACTATAGTTTTAGCTTCCCATCTGAACGGCTTGCGATGCAAATTGCGACTGTGACGGATGTTTCCCCAAGTATCCCGAAAACTAGCTGCCTTGTAGAGCTCATCACACGCGTACAGAAGCCCATCTGTCGGATAGGATTTATTAAGTCGTGTTTAGCCTGACGCCTTCCTTTTAGTGCAAGACAATGCTGGATCCAGATTTCTTGTCCACTCACCATTTTTAATAGAGAATATGAGAAATTCCCCGGTGAATACCATGGATGAAAGCTTCTCGGGTTTCCAAACGGATCAGGGTCTGCATGGTGTATGCCGACGTTTCTTCGGGAGACTTTCCCAACATCTTCAGGGCTGATGATGCCGATATCGCTGTGTTTCGATATTTATACCCTCCTCCTTCACCTAGAAGGTGTCCGATTGGTTCGGGGTTTTTCCTCCTTTGTCGTCCTATTTATTGCCGAGTTCCAAGGAAAAATCCCGAATCAATCAGAGACTACCTAGGTGAAGGAGGAGGGTATAACTATCGAAACACCCTGACCCGGTTGGAAAACCTGATAAGCTTTAATCCATATTTTTAATAGCGTAAAAATCCCAGGCTGGACCTTAGCGTGTGTATCACCTAAGCGAACTAGTAAGCCAGCCTTAATGTGACCCAATGTCCAGGCGTGAATGATTGGTGATCGCGATACTAAATAACTTTCTGCAATTGAGCTAATGAATTCCTTTACGGGGTTTTTATCTTCGTAATAAATCCTTGTTTTATATCTCAGATTTTTTCGGGTCTAAATCATCGAATCATTTCCCTAAAGAAAGACTAAAAATGGAGAGATTATTATCCGCTTCGTAGCTGAGGATCGTCTGCATTCTTGAGTCTTTCATGAGACATTCCCGAGGCGATTATATTTTCAATTCGCTTCCTTTTCGGGGGGGAACTGCGCCGCAATTCTGTTTCGCCTTCCGATCCAATGGTTTAAGGCACGTAAGCCGTCCATGAAGAGGAATATAAACATCGCGGGACGCGGAATGTAATCGAAATCTCGGGGTAGCCCCGCGATGCGAGGCACCCTTCAATTCTCTTCGCAGATCCTATCAAGGTCAAGCAGAAATTCGGAGGGCCTCCTCCCCGTGTTCGTGTTATTTGCTTTGTTTCCGTCCTTTTTTCATAGTTACGACCAACGCCACGGTCGCGGAAATGGAAGTTTCGGGAAATCGACGCGTTCTGCCCCGGGTGCCGATGTGTGTGGTCGAGGTCGCGTGGGTGGGATCGGAAAGCTGTGAACTTAAAGGGCGGTTGACTCATGGGAAGGGAAACGGAACTGAAAGGGCTTTCTTCTCTCTATTGCTTCCCCGTTTTGTCAGAGGTTTCCCCGATGATATGTTGCGTAGTAAGCAGGGTTGGCCAGTGAAACGAAACAAAAATGTTTCGTAATTCTTAGTTAAAACTTTCGCGGGTACTCGCCAAGGGGTCTACCGAATTCCTTGCCTGATCTCATCGGCGAAACAGGCAGATCAGTCATAACACGCCTAGAGGAGCACGAGGGAGCGATTCGACTGGGGCAGTCAACAAAGTCCGCGGTAGCCGAACACGCAGCGCTGGGCCACACAATCGACCTTAAGGAAGCAAAAATCGTTGCCAAAGTAAAAGGTTTTTAAACAGAGACTCGTCAGAGAAGCTATTGAAATATCTAAAGAAGAGAAGAACAATTTCAACAGGGACACCGGCATTAAAATTAGACGTACTTGGCAACCCGTAATCAGAAAAAAACAATGAACAACCCACTCCTCCAACCTCCCGCTTCCCTCCCCCCACCACCTGACACAGATACCTATATATAAGGATTTAAATTCACAACTCTTCAGAATCCCTTGAGAAAGCGAGCAGCATCGGTCGGGAAACGTTTGGGCTACCCAAGAATTGACGCGGCGACATAGCCCAAAAGTTTTTATTCAACAAAAATGTTTCGTTTCGACCCGGAGGGAAATTCATGCACCGGGAGTGCCCCAATAATCCATGCATCTGGTGGCGGTAGGCCGAACCAAATGAAGACGTGATGAAGCCCTGATGACGATGCAGAAGATGCACTGATGACAATGGATGAATCGTGCATCGAAACGTCGCGATGCAGTGTTTCATTGTTATGGATGATATATTTTACCCATCCTCTATTTAGTTTGATTATCCTAAAGCTTTTACTTTGTTTCACTTTCGCAATAGAATACTAGGGGTCAGGGATCGGAGAGTAAAGAAGGTATAAGGGTATCAGCTGGTGTCTTTCTGGGAGGTCTTTTTGTATGAGTCCCAGGGAAACAACTCACTTTTTCGAGGTTCGAACGCTTTTAATAGAAGCATGGTCTTCGATCGTATCCGAAGAAAACTAAATGAACTTCAATGAAACGTGCTCTTTCCTCGGCTGAAAATCCTCCACTGTCTTCACCATATAATATTTGAGAATCGGTGTCTTGAAGCAAAACTTAAAAACGGTGAATCCTGAGCGTCAAAACCCATGCAAAACCCATCAAAACCTTACCTCGACGCGGCTAATCCAGCTTCCGCGCGGAGACAAACCATGCCCCGCGATCGAAAAATCAATGTAATTTCCGGCTTCGCTAACTTATTTCAAAGATACTGCAATCACACTTCAAGAAATCTTTCAATAATGCGTTCATACAAGTTACTTCTCGTGACTTTGCCGAAAAATCATTTGAAACTCTACCTAAATGTAAAACTTTATCGAAAAATAGTGTCCGCCATTTTAAAACTGCATGGTAAGAATTCATATAAGATATTCTTGATGATTACAGAAAATTAAATAAAAAACACAATGGCAACGGATTATGTGGTTTTTTTATTCCACAACAATCCACCTATAACTTCACCATCTACTTACTTTGGAAGATTTTCAGAGAAAATTGAAGACGGGCGTTTTTATGGAAATTTGCCCACGTTTGATCCTCAGTAACGGATGAGAACTATGTCACATGAAGTACATATCCATAAATTTCAACCATTTTTTAGTATACCAGCGAAGTTTCAAGTTTCTGCCTCAAAAAAGGCTTTTTTGTAATTTTGTCCGGCTTTTTCCGATTTCCGACCACAGTACGGCGGCCGTGATGGAGAACCTGACCCGGTGGAAAACCAGAGTAACCTTCCACGAAAGTTTTTATTCTTTTAACTCCTACCAGCATTCCTATTAAAATATTCAGCGTGATGGTCTATGTTGAAGCTTCCCTGCTGGAGATTTTGCGATACAATGTCTGCATGAGTCCCTCTGAATAGGGTAGTTTCCTTCATCAAAGAAAACGAAAGGCATTGATCGCATTTCGTTACCCACCATTACTGTATTCATAACATACAAATTATTTGGTTTTAGAAATCCTAGTTTAGACGAATGGCAATGGTGAATTTTAACCTCATTTGAAAATGACCAGATTGGCGGCCATGCGATGCCACTCATCGTGACGTCACAGGGACCCAGATGCTATAGGAGTAGTCAGTAGTTTTATATCGTCTGAGATTACCAATGCAAGGGCTTCTCCCAGCATTCATCCTTAGCCTTCGCGTTTTCGCGCGGTTGAAAATTTTCACTTTTCATTTAATCGCAAAAAATAGATATCGTAATTTAAAAATCTAAAAGTGTAAAATTCGTACTCCAGGGGTAATAATCTTTCGATTTAGGCAATAAAAAAATAATAGGAGACCACCCTATTGACTTGTTTGGCGTTGTGGTTTGATGGCGCGGTTTCAGTCATGCCGTAAAACAGGTAGAAGAGCCGAAAGCAGTGAGTGAGGGGTGCACGTAACAGTTCTCGGAAATGGATTTCCCCCCTCTGTTACCTCGCACACTCCCACCCTCTTACCCACCCATCGCGGCCGTGAGTGTTATCCCGCAACCAGGAAAAAATTCAACCGCAAGGGGTTGTTTCCTACCTCTGGGCGTCGGTAGCCTTTGTCCCGGGGGTCGAATTGTTGAGCCAGGGGATGGGGATGATTTCTTTTTCAAAGTGCCATTGTGGGTGCGAGGGAAGTGATTGAAGCAAGGGCGTTTTCCGTTGTCGAGTGTCTGACGAGTGGTAAGAAAATGAGATTGAAATTGCCTCCGAACAATTTTGGTAAATGTCCCAGGCTTTGAATGGAAATTTAGGTATCGTCCATCCCCAGCCGTATTTTCAGAACTCTACAATTTTCTACGTCTTCATTAAGAGTTTAGAACTTGAGTTCACGTGATGACAAAATTTATTCTTCATTGATCCTCCAAATATCGATTGCTGAAGAAGGCCTTGTCTGTAAGTTGCAAAAAAACTTAGAGGAAAATTCTCTGCGTAGAATAATTTTTTCTGTGGAAACGCTACCTATTTTATTTAGTCGTGGATCCTCCAGAAATTACGTAGCTTTGAGAATCCTGCCACTTGATAACCTACACTGAAAAAAGTTAAGTTAGAAATACCAATTTATAACGAAATTCATCGAACATTTGGGTTCATTCGGAAAATTTAATATTTCGGTAACTTTACCAAACCAATTGGATAAATAGAGTTTGTTAAATACTATCAAAATGGCCGCAGCAGTTCGATATAAACTACTAAGATCAAAAGGATAATAAAACAGACGTAGCGTGCGCATACGCGAGATTTTCCACCTAGAAAAACATTGCTCTGATTGAAAATTATTAAATTAGGAGTTTAACGTAAGTTTCCGCAAAATAAATACAAAAAAGTGGAGAAAAAATGGCTTCACGCATTGAGCATGGGACCATGGGTGTGGTAGCAACAGATCCTAATAACTAGTCTAATCGGTTTCCATTATAGTTGCTTACACGAACGCCTTAATATATTATTTAATACAGGCTGACGAATGAAATTTTTGTTACAATCATGTTTTGCAATATGTTCAGTAGTCTAGTTTAAACGCTGCCTTAAAAAATATTGTAAAATGTTTGATCATGCATGAATAAAATCAGTAAAAAATAGAGATACCTACCTACAGTGGAGCCGTCCAGAGGGTTCCCATGACAGAAGATAGGGGGCGGAGAACGTGTCGTTCGGCCAATCGCTGTCTTCCGTTAATAACCCACATCCTCGCTTTCGTATACACCGTTGACAATTGTGCGTGAATCGTCAGGAATGCCAGGAAATATCCTAACTTTTTTTTAAATTTTAAAGGATGAGTCGAATCCTTTCTTTGCTGAGCCTTTTGTTCATCTCTGTCTTTATATGTTTACATTTCTGACCTGGAAGCCTTGCTCCTACCCCTCTTTGAACACTTTTACCTGTTATAAGACAACTCTTGCCGGCTTTACTTTGGTCATACTTTCATCAGCCTTTAAAAGTAGTATTGCTATTGATATTTTTTTCAATTTTAATGTTTTTATCATCCATGGGACGTTGTTTTTTAAACATCTGTCCTCTTTTCTCCAATGGTTTTCCATAGCAGTTAATGTGTGAAAATAATTATACTCTTCCTTGGGAGCAACTTTATTGATAGGGGAACTCAATATATTTTGTTATTAATATTTACGAGATAAGAGTTCGCTAGCGCAAATGTGAGAAATTCCATGTGATTTTATGTACTATCGAGGTAGATGAAATCATTATATTCTTGAATTATAAGGGAGAAATTGACAATTAGTAATTTGTTTTTCTCAATGCCCCACTATCCCTAATTTTGTTCCATTTCAGCGGATTTTCAGAGGTGATAAAATTCAATTGCTTGAGTATGAATACAAAATAGTTCAGATAATTAGATCCCGAAAAGTTTCAGCTTATCTTTGGAAACAGCATGCATTGCTGAAACCTAGGTCGGTTTGTCTGTTTGCGTGGAATAAGTCTAGTTGTATACTAAGTCAGTTTTTCCCCTTTCTGGATTTACCCGGAAAAAAGCTTTCTTCTTTCAGTCGTTCCTTGGTCGCAGTTTTTTTCAGAATTTATTAAATAATTTTGGATTTTGTGACGGAAATATATTTTCCAGGAAATGGGATGCACTATAATCTAATGGATCGTGGAGGCTGATACTTTATGCAAGTGAATTGTTGAATACGAAGAGAAGTTACTTTGCACTTTTCCACATAAATATTTATTTAAAAATTAGTCAACATGTTTCACTTTACTGCAGCATCATCAGGACTTTCCATTGTAGTTTCTTCGTGGAAATATTAATGCTCTGCCGTGGGAGCAAATTTAGTGATAGGGAACTCTATCTATTTAGTTTTTTACGAGATAATAATTGGATAGCGCAAACGTATGATTGTATGTACTATAAAGGTTGCTAACTACTATTTATCTCCTGTTTAAGTTCTGATTATACTGCTGTGCAGTGGAATATGTATACTCGTTTTTAAATAAATATTTTTGGGGAAAAGTGCAAAGCATTTTTACTTCATATCATCTGCTATAGTCTTTTATGCGATGTCAATATGTGAAAAAGGATGTTAAATAGTGAAATTTTGATTATGTAATTCTACGGAGAAGTCACTTCCATTGAAGCAGTTTTTCAAACGTGTTATAATGGTTTGGAAACGTCTGAAAGAAGAAGGCGTGGCGGCGCACGGCGCTCAATTTACCCAAGCGTGCTGCCTTCTCCTTAATAGCCTAAGTTTCTTGAAAGGTCAGGCGCCGTATACGGGAAAATCTTGATGGGGCTATTATGAGGTAGGGCGATGAATTTTCCGCGGACATGTTTTTAAAATCTCGGCCATTGCACAGCTCACGGAAAGTTATTTATTTAATCGATCTCGCAATGCCTGCAATGCAATAACGTTATCGGCCTCGAAATTCATTTTATCGAATTGCTTTTGGTGACGCTGTTTTGATAGAGCATTCCAATTGTAAACCATCAAGATTTCGAAAATATATATTCTTGCGAAGTTTGTTCAACCTCGCATTCGAATTTGATTTGTTTTTTGTTGTTTTAGTCGTTAGTGAGATAGCATCTGAGAATTCAGAATCATGTCGTAAATTCCATATTGCTTGGACAATATATGAAGCTATGTGGGGGTATTCAAGAGAGGCCTCTGATTTTAAAAACA
Source organism: Ischnura elegans (assembly GCF_921293095.1). Lineage (NCBI taxonomy): Eukaryota > Metazoa > Arthropoda > Insecta > Odonata > Coenagrionidae > Ischnura > Ischnura elegans. The sequence goes on from NC_060255.1 coordinate 23,585,036, forward strand.
TTTTGCTCTGTAGTTACATTGAAGAAATAGATTGAATATATCACAAAGCCCAGAGTGTTGAAAATTCCTTCTTTCCTTCGCGTCTAGTTTCGCTAGTTTTATAATAGTTTAGAGAATGGTGGATTAAACCGAATTCACCAGAAATTTCAAGCGTTCAATTATTTTAGAATACATATTTGTATTATAAACCAGGTGCCCTGCGTTAAGTAGTACAGCGCATAGTTGCTTGCATACATATAAACTCTATGGCTGCTGGGTAGATAGATATACTGATCTAATGGTCCAATATTTACACCCGGGCGAAGCCCTCGGAGACCTTCAAACTGGAAAAGTAACGTGGGGAAAGAAACTACCCTCTCCCCACCATTTATGTGCCGCATTCATTCGCCTGTGCCCTAGTCCGGGGTGAGCTATACACTCATCAAACTTCCAATCCAACCTTTTGGTTGAAGCACTGTGTACGTGAGTATCGAACCCTCGAATATTACAAAAGAGGATCCTCAAGTCGGGCTCTAAAAGTTTTTACAAATGAAAAGAACAAACTATATAATTATCCACCAATTTATTTTCACGGTACAACAATGTATTCTCGCGAGGTACCTGATGATGACGCCGCTGCGTCGAAACTAGTTGTACCACGAGAATAAATTGGTGGATAAATACATGGTTTGTTCTTTCCATTTTTTTAGAATGAACTTCCACAAAGTTGAGCCTGAGACTATAGAGATTATCTGTGTCGTCAACGACCGCGCATTTAAATGGGTTTACAAAAGAGATCCGAGTTTCACGGGGAAATGAGGAATAATAAGGGGTATTACCCGAACTTTATATTCATGATGATGCGATCGATCAAATTCACAACCAAGATGACTGCATAGAGGAGGCCCAATTCTATCCCATAGAAGGCTGATTTCTGTTGCCATCTCGGTCGCATTTTAATTGTCTTTCAAAACTTACCGCGACGCGGTGATGAGTGCAATGCGATCCCCTTTTTCCAATATTTTGCATTATTATGTTTGTAATTGCGAGGAATGGCATTGAAAAGTTATGAATTTGATGCACCACATAATCGTGTGTATAAATTTGTGTTTATACCCCCAATTATACCAAATTTCCCTGTGAAACTCGGGTCAATTCGTCCGTCAGCGACGCGAGTGGCGACTTTAGTAAACTCATTTAAATTCGCGGTGGGTGACATCACATTTAGAGGCCGACTCGAGGATCCTATTTTGTAGTATTCGTGTTCATAACTTTTCAATACTATTCATCGCAATTATAAACATCATAATGCAAAATATAAAAAAAAACATATCGTATTGCACTCATCACAGCGCCGCGGGCATTTTTGAAAACAGAATAAAATGCACCGAAGTGACTTCAGAAATCGGTCGGTCGGCATTCTATCGGTCGGAATTAGGCCTCGTCTATGCAGCGGTGGATACAGATGGGGGGCGCGGGTGCGCGCACCCCCCCCCCCCCCTTGCGGGTCCGACCGTATTGTCGAACATTGCAAAACCGCAATTGTAAATTTTTTACATCATAAGATGGCATTGTATTTTACATGTGTATAATCACTTAAAATACAATTTTCTATTACTCTGTCTATGACTTGATCATTTTTTATTACGATAAAAGTAAAGACAACTCAAGATATATTTTGCGCCCCCCTACCCTTGAGTCTTTTCTGTATCCGCTACTGCCTCTATGCAGACCCCTTGAACATTTATACATTTTTTAAGGCACGAAAGACTTCCAATTTTGGTCGCTTCTAGCGATACCATCGCTGCATTAACGTCTGAATTGGGGATTTAATCTCTGAACCGCGGTATTGTTCACCAAGTGAAGGTTGGAAATGTGTCGTCAGTGCCTAGCACTTTGTGATGTGCCATCGATCAAGGATTATCGCTTAACGTGATGAGGGCGCTTTGTTATTGTCACTTATCTGGCAATCGCCCTTAATGCATCTTCAACCCACGTGGTCTGTTATGTTTTTATGGCCAGTCACGCGCCTGGCATTGTGCTTCGCCTCGGCTTCGAAACAATGCATTAACGTTTCGCCATTGTTCCGCGGGAGGAATTACTCATGCTCATTGTAGTCTAATGGATTGCTTTGCCGTGTTTCCAGAATCGCGTGGAATGGGGCGTTTCGTTCTCAAGTACGGGCCCTGTGCTTATAGGTGATTGAGTGAATAGGAATGCAATCCACTCTCCGGGAAAGCATTTAAACCGCTGTTCGCATATCCCAGTCCTTCATTATACTCTCGAAGTTCTTTCTGGTAACATCCGGAGTTTTAATTTGCTAGAAACTCAATGGAGTTGAGTGGACAGGATAATAAATACTCCTGGTATTATCAGCGATATCCGTAACATCCTTCTGATGTCATAATTTACTTCTGCGCTGAAGGAATACCAATGTTATTCCTTCACTTTCTTTTGTTTCTTCCTGTTAATGTTTACGCTAGACCGCTTTAACGAGACCATCTAAAATGACTCTTCGAAGTAACGTATGGATGAAACTGTGAGAAGTATTTCTAGTTGATCGCATTAAATGAGACCACATCCTCGTTTGGTGCAATTGGTAGTCCTTCGTGGATGTTATATGTAAAAAAATATGACCCAGTTAGTTGGAGAGAATCTGACGGAAACATTTAAGACGGATTTGATTTTTTCATAGCTCCGTTGAAATCGCTAAATGTGTATTTTAGCGGAATATAATTTCATGCCTTCAAATGCATGTGGGTGTTCAGCGGGACTGCTTGAAAGTTAATAATTTCGTCCGGCTTGTAGAAGAGAAATGATGACTATTTTACCCACCTTTACGAGGAATTGTTCAGTTTACGTGTGAAAATAGCATATCTGATTTATTTTAATTTGATCTGTAACATCTTGGCCCACGTTAGGCTGTGTATCATTGAGCGTTTATTTTGAATATGCTCCAAAACTCTTATAAATTTTCCCCCCTTCGGTACGTATGGCTTCTTGCCTACTATTACCTCACATACACCTCGCTGAACTCCTTATATGCTTTCGGCGAATAGCTTTCAATGCGCACGATTTTATTTTCAATATCTACGCCGCGGCGGTATAATAGATTATCAACTTCGTGTAAGTTGGTGAAGCGCTGCCCGACCATTGTGGCTTTCTACCGGGGAACTTCAACATCTGCTCTCTGCAGGGGAATTGCGTCGTTTAGTTGAAGAGTACTTGTGGCACGCGAAAGCTGCATTTGAACTCCTCTATGGAATTTACTAGGAAACATTTGCGTTTTAGGTTGACTGCTGCGCCTTTGGAGAACGCCCTGCCATCAATCTCTATTTGACTATCCATTTAACTTTTGCAATTCATGTTGACAGTGAGCGTCTTTTTTTTTAAACTTACGTATGGGTCGCCAATGGGAGAAGAAAGAAGGCTGATAAAATGAAAGCACAATGTGATGCATTGAACATTTTTAGGGGAATTCAGGAAACTATAATACTTGGGGGGAAGAGGGTTGTAAATTAAGAAGTATTTCAGTATATAACTAAAAATATAACCAGATATGGATAAAGAGAAAAATCTGCTTCGAATAGTAGTAAAAAAATAAGCATGATAATTAAATCCAAAGATTCAAGTGTGATGGAGTGGAATTTTTCCATATTGAAATAAATGGGTGCAATTTTCCATGATTATAAAATTTATTATCGTGGAATTATAAAGTTTATAATTGTGGAAAATAACAAGTATTTATTTCAGTGAGCACAACATTTTGTGATGAGGGCTAGTTATGAGTTTGTGGTGAGGGTTTATTCATGTATATTTTTGGGGTTTTTTCATTAATTTTTTTGAGGGGTTCAGTCCTTAGGTATGGGGATTGAACAGGCCCATGAAGAAGAGAATGGGGCACATCTACTTTAGGAAGTTTTGCCGGAAAATTAAGCATATGTGGCTAGACTTCTTTACTGTCAAGGAAGGCTGTTTCAGTTTTGCACTGTTTGGTTGGTAATTTAATGGCTAAAGTTACAAAATACAATACAAGTCTCATTCTGAGCTTCAGAATTTCAGCAACTATGATTGTTTCAACGGGAAACCCAAATTGCCTTTCATGATCAAATATGCAAGTAAAGCACCAGTGCAACAGTTTTTTTTAAATAAATGCACAAGTATTTTTAGCTTAAAATGCTTCAATAGGCCAGTTGTCATTACCTTCCACAAATTTCCTCTCCAGCATGAAGTCTAGTAAAGATAAATAAAAAGGCCAAACTCTCTGCTGTTATGCTATTGGAAATTCACTTGAATGCCACTCATATAGCATAAAGCTATGCTAGCAAAACCTTTTTCTTAAATAATGATTATTTCAGGGGATAAAACTCTTAGTTAATTTTAGATTTTTTAATGAAATATAAAAAATTGTGGTGAATGATGAAGTTAAAAATATGAAATAAAATTTTTGAATTTTTTTTTTAACTTTTAAAATTCATTATCACTAAATATATACCCACTGGATTTTGTCATTATTTTTTTAGATTAAAGGCCTTTGTATCTGCTACTGATTTATAAAATCTGATTGATGTGCTCTTCTTAGTGTACTGAATATAAAATACCAAATAAATAGAATGAGTTACTACTTTATTTAACTTTATGTTAAGAACTGTCTTATCTCTTGTGGTTATAGCTGTAAATGGTGGTGTAGCTGGAATATAACCTTAAATTCTACAGCTTGTGAAGCACAGTTTTTCTTCATTGTTGTCTCCTCTTTTAAAATGTATTTAATCAGTTTATTTTAAGTCCATTTATCCTCTTGATGTTATTGTTTTACATTTTTATTAATTATTTTGAGTAAGTCTATTTATATTGAATGCGAATCATTTCTGTCTTTCCAGGAGCAGTTTGATTCACTAAGGGATCTGTGCCCTAATTTGGATGAAGCAAGATTATCACAATTACTCTCCACTGCATATGCCTTGTTGTCTCCAGAGTCTGCCTCCCTGTCACTCCCTGATTTTCCCACTGATGCCCTCCCAGCTGCTGCTAAGCTTTTGGTATGACCATTAGTTTTGCTAAGTTACCATTCAGTAGCTTATACCTTCATTAACCTACATTACCACTTATTTCAATAGGGTGGTTTCCTTTTATTTTTTATTGCCTAAATCAAAAGATTATTACTCCTGGAGTACGTATTGCACGCATTTAGATTTTTAACACTTTCAATGCTGACCATGTAAAACTCAAAATCGACCCCCGGTGCGGCTGTCGTTTTTTAATGCAAAACGTATGCATCGGTGCCAAAAGAGCTGGGAAAAATAATGAAAAAAATTTCTTGGCCCTAATTTGTTTGCTATGAATTTTTTTATTTATGACGTGATATCACGTCACCCGCACAGCGGGATATAAGCGTAATGCGGGTTGCATACTGTCGGCTTTTTCCCCACCGTTTTCTTTCAACTTTTTTTCTGCGCTATGTATCCCAAAAAATACGAGGAAAATGACTTTGTTATGTTCTACTGGTATCGCCATTGGTATTTTGCCACTGTCATAGGGAAATTTTTGGCTTAGATGGATGTAATGCAAGTTATAAGTACAAGGAATCGCCGTGAACAGCTGTTTGATTGTGATGGTAATTCTGCGCAAGATATTTCGGCGTATTCCTTGTACTAGTAATCCTAAGTTTCGGGGTAGGGTTCGATAATATTGAATAATTTCTACATTTTCTTCTGAAGCCACTATTCTCGTCACAAATTCCTTCACTCGTTTCATGTTTTCAGCTCCAATTCCTTTCTTCCCATACGACCACCCGTAAGCATCAGATATTTAACAAAAATGGTTTTCACATGCCATTATGTATTTCCTTTACTGCAGGTAAAAATCTAGTGGCTTGAGATGGGTGGCACTCCTCTTTCGAGATTATTTTCCGACGGTGTATTAGGGTGTTTCTTGACGTGCACCACTCCTGCCGGCTGTTCTAAGGTTGGAGGGGGTACGGAGATGAAGCGAGGAGTGATAGTAAGATTTAGTCGGTCCACTTGTAAGAACTAGGAATAACTTTTTTGGAAGTGCCATCGGCACATCAAAAAGATGGGGAAAGATTTTGCTGATACGTGTCCTTTTTGGGTCATTGGGGTATAGACTCCGTTGCCGAAATAAAAATGGATGTGGAAATAGAAATAATCAACCCATATCTTCCTCATTACTATCTTCTGAACTCAAGCCAATAACATATTTTTGCAATATGATGTTACCGAGTTAGAAATTAATGCATAAAGACTGGAACTAATAGTATTTGCAAGCAAACATCTTACAATTAGTCTTCATTTGGGCCACGTATCGCGGTTCTTACTACGAATATTCTGCGGAAATCTGAAAATGATGTAAATTTTTACCGCAATAATATTTTTTCATTAGGTGCATAATAATATCAATTCGAGTAAACCATTCAATAATACATATTGCTAGGAATAGATTTGCAGCATCTATTATTACTTACCCGATTACCGAAAGCAACGATGGCATTTTCTTTCTAATTACGCGAGGGAAAGACTTATTCCATCGTGCTTGGAAATCTCTTGTTTCTTCTTATTTATCTAAGAGCCCTAGTCTATTGAAAAACGGAATCACATGACATGAAAAAATATTATATTTACCCAAAACAAATTCAATACAATCTAAATGATGACCATTTTCAAATTATATATAACTAAGTACAGTCATGTATGTTTTACCAATGTAGGAAATACGTCTATCACAAATTTTATAGCAATATATTTAACCTATAATACTATTGCAATATATGGTACAAAAATATATTTATAATACTATTTATGCCTTCTCATGAAAGAAAGAAAAAAGCTCGGGACGGAGTAGAGGAGACCTAGCAGCCAATGTAGATTTCTGCGGTCATTTCCTACGCCCACGAATGCTTGCACCGCAATAGTGCAATACTTGCACCATCGATTCTTCTTTCTGCCACCTTCCTTCATGATGGATGAGTTCAGGGAAGTGAGATTGAGATATTGGTGGTAAAGGTGGTTTGGGATAAGGAATGTAGGATGGAAGAATAAAGGATCTAATGACAGAAAGACGGAATTTATAAAGGGAAATCTTTCAGGCGGGTTCACGATAAATGAAAAAGCGTGCATATCTTTCGGGAAGGAATTATTAGGGAATCAATGGAGCATAAAAATGAATCTAAAAGGGACGGATTTTTTTAGAGAAAATACTCAGGCTCTGAATCGTTTGGGCTTGAAGAATACTAAAGAATCAATCAAGACTCATGTATATCCGAAAGCAAAGCAGGTCAAATGCTCCATTTGTTGGATATATTGGTTATAGGAACACCTACCTAGTGAAATATTAGGCCTATGACGATAAAACTCTTCATAGGTCAATTGTTTCCAATTCCTAACCTATTCTTTCGGAGATAATAAGAAAGTATTTCTGTATACGAAAGAGGGTGTCTGGAAAAAGGAGACGCAAAAAACACTTGGGTAGTTGGAAGGGGGTGGAGTGGTGAGAGCTGAGTTTTCTATGGAAGTGATATTTTGAGGGGTCACTGAATTACGGGTCCACCGCAAAGGACGTTCGGATGGAGAAGGACTGACGGTATTGTTAGAGGGTTCAGGGAAAGAATAGGACAAAGGGGATGGGCCAGTTATTGACATAAAGGGATCTGGCGTAGAATGAGGCAACGGAATACCTGACTGTGAGGGTTCAACCTCCTCCCCACCCTCCTCCTCCCGAATTTCTAGCTCGGAGTCTTCAGAGAATACATGATCCCGCTCTCTTCCAGGAGCTCCCACTATTCCTTCTTCGTGTACATTCGTCTAGAGAAGGCAGAGAGCTAAGAAGGAAATGTTTGTGTCCTTGCGGAGGTTTCCTCCCTCGACGTCGATGGCTGCAAGTCCTGAAGGAAAGTCGAAGACTGCTGATCATCGGCAAAAGCTGATGAATAGAGAATTTCACCTCTTTCAGGCGGCATCGACTACTGGCCAGCATGAAAAATTTTCCGTTTTACTCCTCGCTTCTGTACCATCTGCAATAAATACATTGTATTTTTTTGTAAAAATTCCGATAAATAACAGGATCAAAATAAACACTCTCGGTGAAATAGGCCAAAGCTGAAATGCTACAAGCAGCTCAACTAATGTAAAACTATGTTTAGGAACTAAATATTCACAATGGCGAGACAAAGAATTGAGAGCACCCATAAGCCATTGGTTTCACAGTTATCGAGAAAATAAAAGCATTTTTATAAAGCAACTCCTTAGCACTTCTTCGCCAATCCATGGGATAATGTGCAAAAAGTTATTTGCAATTATGATAAGAATGTTTATAGGTGCATAATATACGTATATCAACAATAAAAGTTATAAAAAACTTACACTTTTTCCGTAAATAACTTACTTCACTCTCGTAATATTGCCGCTTGTCGATTCCCTCCCTGCTTAGGAGTTGCACCGACAAACAAAGAAAGGGTGCAAAAGTTAGAGATATGTTACGTTGCATTAATAAAATATAATGGCATTTTCAAATTTACATTAAAGTTTAACTAATCACAGTACTTCATGTATTAATTGAATAAAACTTATTAACATCAGACAACAAAGGTTCGAAAAATACTAGTCTCGCAAGAAGAAAAAAAGAAGGGTGGAAAAAATATCTATATTCTCGCTAAACATTATTAAAACAGAATAGAAAATTAATAAACACACATAATTAAGTTCCAGATAGTAAATAGTTATGATTTGTAAAATAAAACTAAAATAAATATTGTCATATTCACGCATTAATAGACATAAATAAAAATAATAGCATAAAATACAGGGGGGAAAATGAATGGAAATTGGCTTACCTTAAGATAAAAGAAAAAATTTCTCCCGATCCTCCCAGGAAAGATTGCTTGAAACGGCGTTCACAAATGCGCTGCTAGATCCCTGCTGAGCAACTTAGGGGGGCAAAATGTCATAATAGAACTGAACCGAGCTCTTACGGAAGGCCGGAACCCTCGGGGTACACATGACGTGATATCACGTCATCAGCACCAGGGGATAGCGCACCATGACGTGATATCACGTCATGCCGCACTCAAGGTGTTAAATGACGATATCTATTATTCGCGATTAAATGAAAAGTGAAAATTTTCAAGCCCGTGAAAACGCGACGGCTAAGTATGAGTGCCGGGAAAACTCTGTGTGACGTCGTTCTGGTTCCTGCTGCCGCAAGTGAGGTGACCTAGGGGCAAGGCTCTGAGCACTGATACGACGCAGGATGCTAGCAGGTAGCAGAGTACCATGCTAGCTGGTGGCGCTTGGCCTGAATAAGGATTATTAATACCTTATCAAACGAAGGAAACTTTCCGACGATAAACAGTTTTAATAGGTGATTATTAAGAGATGTATCCCTGAGCTCTGTGCCTCATGCATGCATTGGTAATCTCAGAATATGTAAAACTCTTATCTACTCGTATAGAAACTAGGTCCCTGTGACGTCACGTGGAGTGGCATCGCATGAGCGCCAATCTGACCTTTTCCAAATGAGGATAAAAATTGACCATTGCCATTCGTCTAAACCAGTATTTCTAAAAACAAATAATTTGTATATTATGAATACAGTAATGGTGGGTAACGAATCGCAATCAATGCCTTTCGTTTTCTTTTACGAAGGAAACTACCCTATTGTTCTTTGCCATTGTGCCATCAGTTTCTCTTCATCTCTTTTCTCAGAATTTTTATTTGAAATGGTCATTATTGTACTATATTTAATAATATATGATTTAATAATTAATTAATAAAAATACTATGTGGAAAATTCAAGAGAGGCCTCTGATTTTAAAATCATTTTTCTCTGTATGGATTGGACAATTTCTAAATGAGGAACTTATCAGGAACTTCCTTGACATTAAATTAAAGAGAAATATTTTGAGAGATAACTAGAGTAGATATATATAACAAGAGATTGCCATTTTATAGGCCTCTGTGTATTCTAATTTATAATGTTGAATATTAGGGTTTATCTTTTCTTAACATAATTTTCATGTTTAATGTAAATATTTAGTAATATAAGAATTGTTGTGTACCATGAGCTCAATGGATAATTTTAAATTTGACGTTTGAAGCTAATTTTTGTTTTACTTGGTTCATATTGCCTGAGACCATTGTGTGAATAAGCCCATTTTGGGTGAACTTGAGGTCAAATTTGTCTGATATTGTAAACATAAACTGTGTCAGTTTGTGTTACTCTTTGGCTAATTGGGGTTTCAGCAGTAGCAGATGCTAAATATTGACTTTTACATGCTGGGCAATTCCATTTGTGACGGAATTACCTTTAGACAAAACTATGCAATATATTGATAAAATTGTAAAATACAAAAAAATTGCAACACTTCTAGCTGCGCAGGATCAAAAAACATTTATGAAGGTGATGTAAATTTACAGAAACAAAATTAGTTGTCAAAATACGTTCTAAATAAGCCCAAAATTAACATGTGACGGAATTATTGCCACGTCAACCTCCTAAGTGTAATGTTTTCAAGCATCTCCAAAACTCTGTGAATCGAAGTATACATTGAAAATTTTTTATAAAGCTCTGAATAATATTTCAAATACTGATTTCATAAAATTCCATCATTTAGATGTCGATTTCTCAAGATAAAATATTTCCAGCCTAAATTTTAATTTGAGAATGAAAGTTGACATTTTCATGGAAATGCCCTGCTAACGCTATGTGTTTTATATGACCATGATATTTTTATTTTTGCACAATTAGTTCTCATTTTAGTTTTGTCAATATGATTCTCATATTCAGAATTTTGAATTTTAAACCTAAATTTAGTCAAATTTTATAGAACTTTTCAATTTTGGCAAAGATTTTCTCTGATATTTTGTTAGTTTCATTTATTGCTAATGTCTTTGGGGCTGAAATCAACCTGTATAGTGTTTCAAGCTGACATCGAATTTTGCACATCAATGTAAAATTATGATGAATTTCAAATTTTGCCCCCCCCTGAAATTTGCTGCCCATTGCACGTGTGCCCTCTCCGCCCTGATCACTAAATTTTTATGATTCAATACCATCTCACCTCAATTATAACTTTTTTGTTTCAGAAAGTGTCAAGTTGTTATGTCACTATAAAATAAATCATTTTAAATAGAAAAAGAAATAGATATCTTCAACATTAGCTCCTTAATGAATTTTTCCTCGGAGGTCATGCTTTTTTCCTCTAATTACTCTCTGTGCGTCAAGCCAGTTCTCCAGCAAAAAAGTCAGCACTTAGGGGGTTAGGAGTGAAAAAATATGTAAATTTTTGATATGCCATATTTACTCTTATTTTCAGGAAACTTTCCCAAAGATGAGTGTCTATGATGTGATATGCAGGTTGTATCCATATAAATGTTTTTTGAATCAAGAAGGAAAGAATGCTGTTGAAGATATTTTGAAAACTTTTGAAGTCCTCGGAAGTAACGATATGGGCATCAGAAGTTCAGTCAAAAGTATCACTCCCTCTGCTGGCGGAGCTCGAGTTGATATAGAATGTGGTGGCCAAACTTCTGCTATTGAGGTGAGTGTTTGGGCTGCAGTAATTATTACGCGAAAACACTATAAGCAGGGCTGAAAAAAGGAGTTTTGTCAGGGGGGCTAAAGATCTGTATGCTGTCCCTCCTCTCCTATTGCCCACTCCCTCACCACTAAAATATAATGCATACGTAAACTATTTTTTTGAGACATGGTAGTTGAAATTACTCACCCTATGTTTGCTATTAAGAAGTTTTATTAATATTGTTGTTTAATAATGTATACATTAACAATTATTGTGTAATAATTTAGTAAGAATAATGAAATAACTTTTAAAAATAAACTTTTCAAATTTTGCTCCCCCCCCCCCCCCCTGAAATTTGCTGCCCATTGCACGTGTGCCCTCTCCGCCCTGCCCTTGTTGCGGGCCTGACTACATCACACTCCCGATTACCTGGGCTAATGATGGGGAGAGGTGGCACGAATAACCGGTAAACACGAATAATCCAAACTTTTACTCTGATTTTTTGTAATTTTTAAAATTTACGCAAATCAAACAAACTGTTATTGTTTGCGCGCATTATCTGTTATTTTAGATTGCTTTCCAGAATCATAACGAGCTTTCTTTTCCCGACCGCGAACTTTTCAGCAGCGTTAATGAGATTTTACTCATACTTCTCCACTTCTGCTCCATGTTATACCTAGTTTCCAAAGACCACGCATCCGTGGCTGCAAGATCGCGGATTCAGAAAAGTTATTTGCATGAATGCTTCGAAACCACTCCGCAGCATTGGAAACTATAGATGTTAGGCACCATGCCGCGTAGTCGTGTCTCGCACAAGTTGCCTGGTATGCAACAGCTGATCTGTGGATCCATGATCACTAAGCACCAGTGGCGCCGACTCCATGGGGCCTGAGGGGGCCTGAGCCCCCTCAAAAATTTGTTATAGGTGTGAGGAAAAAATGTGTCAGGCTTGTTGATTTTCCCCGGAGTGTTCAGATATCGAGACTAGAGTTATCAGGGTTCTAATGTTGATCATATGACTCTTCTAAAATGCTTAAAAAACTTAAAACTCACTACTTATGAAAGCTCCCGGGGCTAGATTCCGGTTTGGGCCCCCCCAATATTTTTTGTAAGTCGGCGTCGCTGCTAAGCACAATCGGGTACGTCAGTGGTTGAAAAAAAGGAGCACGTAACTCCCGTGATGGTAAATCTTCTAAAATTAATAGAAAAAATAATAGAAAAAGAAATAGAAAAATAAAAGTTTTTTTCCGTCCGCTGATCGTCGTCTACAATGCTAGAGCAGACGTACAAGTAAACTTGAAAAATTCCTTGTCAGCAAGTAAATAAAAGAATTCCATTTTATAAAGGGGATTTTTTTAATGGAAATAATAAGCCTGGTGTAGCCTTACCTTAAAATGCAAATATCTTGGTGCTTTTGCGTCCGATTTTATTTTTTGATAAATATCGCGGTAAATATTTTAGAATTCACCAAATGCACTCTTGCACGTAACATCAAAATTTTTAATGATATGACTGTATTCAAATGTTCTAATTTTTTATCTACTGTTTTAAAATCTGACTTCTTCCTTAACAATCCTTCCTCCTCCCCTTCCCATTTACCTCGTTACCACCTGACTTTCTATCTGCCTCCCCCCCCCCCCCCAGCTTTTATACTTTGTGTTTTGACCCTCCAATCCAACCAGCAATGCTCCTCCTCATTTAGTTCCCCCCCTCTTCCTTCCCTCACACTATTGTTGGATAAATAAGGCTGGACGTTGTACGCTACTGCTCAGTTAGTCTTGATAATGACGGTGTAAACTTCGAAACTTGTAGACTGTTAAAATAAAAATTTGTGGAATAGTACTGTGTTTTGTTTCACCATGAACATTTCATCGTTCCGCCAAGTAACGCCCAAATCAGTTGATTTTTTCGCGGAGAACGTCGAAGTAGCATGAACTGTGTGTGTATAATCCGCAACACAGATAAACGGCCGCCGGATAATCGGGAATCTCCTGTGTTCATTTCACTTATTTGAATTAAGACTCCAAAATTTCATTTATTAACCTGAATAGGTGGTGGTTTTTTACTTTATGCTCTTTGCTTTATACTTTTTCTTGTACAGATTCCAATGGGAAACGTCCCACCGTTGTCATCCAAAGAGGTCTTTGTGAGCACACCGTATCAAGAGCAACTTTTGGCGGAACTCATTCAATCTCACATGCTGGGTGACATATGCTTGGTTGGGCCCAAAGGCTCTGGAAAGAGTGCAACTATAAGCCGCTTGGCCAACATGCTTGGCTATGTGGTCGAACCAATTATCCTGTATCAGGTATGTTATGTACCCTTTGTACTACATTAGAACTTAATATTCCTTTTTAAAAATTTGACCCTAGTGGTTGCGTCCGTCATCTCTATTTTCAAGGGCAGTAAGTATATTTAAATTATCATATGAGAGTATAGCTTTGTTGTGTAGCAATCATTTAAAATAAAACTTTTGTAAGCGTGGTTTCATTAAGATTATTAAAAGCTGCGAGATGACGGGGAGCCGCCTCGAACGGACTTCGTTTGAGACCCAGCCATTAAGCACGTTCCTGCTGTCATCGGAAGAGTCGCTTGACAAACGATCTCTCTCGGTGACTCCAGGGACGTGGACTGGCGGCGGCTAAGGGAGGCAGTTGTGGTTGGGCAGCGGGATAGAGTGTAATGCTTTGGGCTGAATAAAGGAAGTTGCTTTGTGTGAGAATTTGGACTTGTTCCCTGCTTTGTTTCCCCTGAACCCCTTTACCGTCGGCGAAGACGACTTACACTTAGCAGATTACTTCCAATGCCTCACAATTGGTTAATATATCTTAATCATGTTTGATGCAAAGGTCTAGTGAGAGAGAGAGAGAAAAATGAGCATTTGTGAAAATGGTTTTTAACTGGGTGAAAAAGAAAAAAGAACAATGACATTACCATGCAAAGTCTTTATTTAGATTAGAAAAAGTGAACGTCCAAAGGGGACCGCAGGTTATCGTCCTATCCGATGGACGAAGTGTTGTGCTTGAAATGTCCTCCTCACAATATTCAAGCAGGGATCAGGCAGTCTAAAAATTCTTTCCCACCACCCGGATTTGAAACTGAGCCCATGGGGTGGGAAGCCAACACTCTAACCACCACACCAACCTAATCCCCAATTTGTCCATTGTATGTCAATTGTTTCAAAGCATTTGTTCATAAACTTGTGAGTTATTCATCTATTGAAGGTTTAAAATGATTATTTTTTTAAGGATATGACCTCTCGAGACTTGATTCAGCAAAGAACGACCCTTGAAAGTGGGGACACGGTGTGGCAGCACTCTCCTTTGGTGACGGCTGCGCTGGAAGGGAAGCTGGCTGTTCTCGATGGAATCCATCGGATACATCCCAGCACATTGGCAGTTGTTCACAGGTCAAGCAACCATTAGTATTTCTATCTTTCTTTCTTACTGCTTGAGTTTAGGATTTTTTTTGCTTGGGTTTACTCATTCATGAGAATCCTATCTTAGAGAACTCAATTTGAGACTCAATGTGCTCCAATGTTGTAACATGTTTCTACTAACTGAGGAGCATTGTCTACCTGATTGAGTCAGCTTCTGTATTTTAAGTTTATCATGTGTGTATTCACTGTTGAATGGTTTATTGTGTGGGGACCTGCCGGCCATTTCATTAGCTTATTTTGAATGCAAAATTGGTATATAAGAATGTGAAAAAATGTTCTGAGGGTAAGTAATTGTAAACCATATAAAAAAACAAATATTTTAACTACTGTATAGCTATATTTATTTCATAGAATATATATTCCCTCCCCAATGAAATAATCTAATATTACTGGGTAAAATGGGTATAGAATCATGTTTATGTGCTTGCACATTTTTGGAAATACAGTGCAGTAAAATAATCCATTGTAATTCTGGGGTAAGCCTGCAGCTCTCTACTGTAACTACATAGTTTCATTTAAGTGCCACTGCACGTATTGTTTACAGAAATATCCTGAAACTAGAAAATGTTGTGTGTCAAAATGACCTAGCTGCCCTTCCTTTTAGATATCTATTGCAAAACTTCTGTCCTCCTAGTTTGTAAAGTTAATTTTAGATTAAATGTGGCCTATATTCAGGGGAAACAGTTTGAACCTTGATACATATAATTATTCACCAGCGCATGATTCATACTTCCACCCATTTGTTATACCTTGTATTATCTGCATTTTAAAAATGGTTATGTACTAGGACAATATTTTGTAAACCTGTTTTCGTTCTGCATCTGTAATGACCGAAATCAATTTCATCAAATCATTTTCCTGAGACCAAGATTTCATGGTGGGGGATGAAACTTATTGATATTTTTCCATTAGAATTGCTAATCCATCATTCAAATGAGTACAGTATACAATATTGCTTATAGCGGTTTCTTATTTATAGACTAAATAGAATGTTATCAGCTTTCAGTATTGTATGATTAATCATATTGTCTTAAATTGTTTCTAAATAAAATAGTATGCAGAATGTTATTATATTTTTTGTTAGATGTGTTGTGTTAATTTTTAATTTTTCCTTATAAATTGCATTGATTTTTGTTATCTGCCACATCTAGGCTGGTCCATGATCGTGAACTGCATCTCTATGATGGACAAAGACTCCTTAGACATGATCGATATGATGAAATAAAGAAGGAGAATAACCTCAGCGATGAAAGCATGGTGAAATCTGGAGTTTTAAGGATACATCCCTCATTTAGGATCATTGCATTAGCGGACCCTCCAGTTATTGGTGAGCTATCTCATATAATTACAAGAATGGCAATTAAAATGAATGCAAGGGACATTATATTTGTCAACCACTTGCCTATTTAAATTTGTGCATAGGTTTCCGCGGCATTGTACATTATGACTGCTTAGTTCCAGGTTTTCCAGCTGCGCCTGTCGTTTATAGTTGACTACAGGTTCGAAAACCATCCTGCTTTCGTCTTCAGGTCAAAGGTGACAAGTGTTGTTTTTTCGCCGCCTTATATAGCACTGGCTGTCCTCCTCCTGTGTGCTCATTGGTCAGTATTCTCTTCCACACATTGTTGATTGGGTAGACATTGTCCCTGTAAATATTTGGCATTTTATGGATTTCTAATGCTTCCCTGATCTGCCTGGAAACCCCAAATATTAACAGGGACAATGGCTACCCAATCAGCAACGTGTGGAAGAGAGTACTGATCAATCAGCACACAGGAGGAGGACGGCCAGTGCTATACACCCATGTCTCGTATAGCGCAAGGGATGCGTTCCTTGGGGTCTTTGCGCTATACGAATTTGCGTTATACGAGAGCGTTTTAACATAGGGAAGATAGGGATGCGTTCCTGGTAGCATAGGTCTTTGGTATTGAATTTCCTCTAAAACATCTATATTCCCATAAATAGCCTTAGAAAACATTATTTATATAAATGTTTATAGTTTAAAACATCTTTAAAGATAGTATGCACGCATTTGAAGACTTTTATTCACGTTAAAAAAAATTCTTACGTGCTTTTTAAATTCCCTCCTGTCGTGCGGGTGGGCTAACATCTGCTATCTCAGGGGATCGTAATGCGTTGCCGGCAGTTGACGATTTTTCAAACTTGTCTAAAAACAACTATTATGTCACCCAGGCCCTTTTGTCGCTCATCGAAATGACAGGAAAATGCTACTTTGAATGCCATTTCATAGCTAGCGGAGTTAAAGAATGATAAATCATTTTAATTTGAAGTCCTCCGAGTCATTATAGCAGCTACGTGAAACAGTCTTTAAATGCCTTGAAACCTGACCCAGGTTTTCCTTCCCTGAAAATGAATGAACGAGATTGCATTCTTTTCCAAAACAATATCGTCTCGTCAACACTAAAAATTGGTTGAGCGGGAAAGGAGCCACTTTCAATCACAGCTTGGAGTTCATCAGAAAATGTTGCGGTGACTGCGCTATCAACACTTGCAGATTCACCTGATATCGCCGCACTGAAAATACCTGCTTGCCGTTTAAATTCTGGAACCAACCGGAGCTTTCACTAAATGTCTCGGAGCGATTACCACTCTCGTCTTTTTGTACTGATTCACTATGAACCTTCCGTATGTGTAGACCGCTTGGCTGAAGTTGGTGCGGCTGAGGTCACTGATGTTTTAACTTCGTCTTTATTCAGAATAAGGCATCGTGCATTTAAACTTCCGAGCAATATCGCTTTAACGTTCTCCATTTTCAAAGCAATTGACCTCTTTCAATTCCTCTTCTAGGTTTATAGTTTTTCTTGATAAATTCTTGATTTTCTACACGCATTCCTATTTTTTTGTCATATTCTCTTGGTTTTTACTCTGTATGGCTCTATCTATTTCACCTTCCACTGCTGAACTGTATTCCTGAGACGTAGAAGGCATACGACTGCGGGGAGGGAACGAAGCCATTGTGTTTGAGACTCTATAGCGGAACCTTTTATGTGTTGATGCTATTCATGCGCCACTCGGCCACCACTCCATTTCTCCCCCGTGAATACCGATGACCTTGAAGGCTTTAGCGTAGACTCTCTACCTGGAAGTCAATCGCCCGATTACCTATGACGGCAAAAATACGTCTCAAACCGTATTGCTGAAAAAAACTCATTTCTACTAGCCCCACGCTTAATTAACGATCTAAATTATTCATTTTTATTCTGTTAAGGAGACGAAATAAATTACTTCGGTAGGCCGGCTATCTTGACCCAATGACGAGTAATACTTTTGGCCATTGCACAGCAATGGATTTCGAATAATATATGAACAAAAAAGAAGATTTGAGGCAAGCAATAATATGAATATGCGTAAAATGATAGAAATTTCGTGTATACTTAGCGCAAGTTCACGTTTTATCACGAGAGCGTTTAAGATTTTTGATTAGGCTACACTGCGTTGCAATGTTTCCCCGAGGAACGAATTTGTGCTATATCGAAATTGCGCTAATCGAAATTGCGCTATACGAGACATGGGTGTATGTATAAGGCGGCGAAAAATCAACACTTCTCACCTTCGACCTAAAGACGAAAGCAGGATGGCTCTCAAAACTGTAGTCAATTATAAACGACAGACGCAGCTGTCAAACCCAGAACTTGGCAGTCATCAACTTGCCAATTTAATTTTGCTGTTCATCATTTACAGATATATGCTGTGGGTCTAATTTTGAAGGTTTTTGAAAAGATTCCATTCTAACAGTTTAGTTGATGAATTAGTGCTGAAATACTCAAATCATAGAATAATGTGCAAATTAACTCTTAGACTTTTATTTTTCTCTTTAACTTCAGGTGGCAGTACAGGACAATGGCTCTCTCCAGAACTTCTCAGCCTTTTCACATACCATGAAATGAGGGCTCTTAGTCTTTTAGAGGAGCTCAGTATCATTGAAAGTTTGGTAAGTTATATGCTATAGTATGGATGATATATTCAGTGATGAAGTTTGGTTAATATAGGTATTAAATGAAGACACTGAATGCCAGTGATAAAAAGAATTCATTATTTGGAGAGCGGGAACATTTTATTCCTTGCGTAATAAAAAAATACAATTTGTGTATGTAAGAATACTCAGATAGCTAGCTATCAATGTACTTTCCTTCATTCCCTTTCACATAATTTTTCCTGTAAATGGATCTTAATTCGTCTCTTTTTCATTCTAAGTGAGGGGAACCTCTGCTCACTAGTTTTAATGGTTCTTGTGAAGTAATATCTATCTGACAAACTATTTCCACCTGTCAGTTTTCCACATCTGTAATTAATATTTACTCTGCAAAAATTTGTCTCATGATGGCATTCAAAAGGGGAAAACACATTATCAAAAACCCCACCCTTTTAAGGCTCCTATGTGAAGGTTGACCTGGTATTGGAAGAGCACACCTCCAGGGGAACTGTGTCATAAATGCTCAAGTCAATGGGACTGTGCAGTGATGTGTAACTGGAAAAAAGCTAAACATTTGGAATGTTTGAAAAAAGGGTTTTTATTTCCATTCGAGCTGACAAAAAAGTGGAAAAAACATTTTTTTTTCGTGAAAGTCAGATATTCTATTTTACTGTTTATTCTGATTAACTAACCCTAATGATTGGTTACTTAGCTGTGAGTGAATGAAGTAATTGCTTATCTAGCCCGGAGGCATTCTCCTCCCTTTCCGGGCTTCTTTCCCCAGTAGTCTTGTGCACACAAATAAAAGTTACGGCTCACATCTTTATTTCCTTTGCGTAATTCACCACTCTTAGGGTGTGGGGTATATGGCCATGCTTTCTGATTTGTAGTTAGGGGATGTTTTAGATGCCATAGTGTATGCATCATACTTCGTAATAGTATTTATTTTGATAGTGTTGGGACTTTGCCGGATGACATAGGTTCATAATTTTGAAACATTATTTCTTTCATCATGTGTTAACATACCCCTTTTGCCAGTGCCATCGGTTTACTTTGTAATACTGCAAACTTCATAATAAAGTTGTTCCTATAAACGTGAGTGTACTGTGTATTAAAAGTGTCAGATTTGATTGTAGCAGTCACATACTCATCTGCTAATAACTGAGGACATAACTTTTGAACTGATTAAAATTCTTGAGTGGTGGTTGGTAGACCTTGGTTTAAATTCCTGCCAACTCAATGATTTCACTTGGATGAATTATTCATTTTTCTCATTAAGATAAGACTAGTGGTAAAGATATACTAATGGAAAATATAGTAATAAATTTTCATTCAATCATCATTACTTTCTTGTCATCAGTAATGTATGAATTGCAGAGTTATTTTGAACCTGTGGTTGAAGTTTTATGTTTCTCCCTGTTTCAGTATGGTAAAATAGATCCAGCAATGAAGAAAGTTCTGGATATTACGCACAGGCTGAGGTCATCAGCAGATCCGACTGTTAAATCTCTCTCAGGCTCTCTTTCCACGAGACAGCTATTGAGAATAGCTCGTCGAATGGCTTTGTATCCCTCAGATAGTGTTTATGATATCATACATCGAGCCTGCCTATCGAGGTAAGTCAATAAACTAGTTGCATGCCTAGCAAAATGGTCACATTTTTGCAGAATTTCTTTATAAATGCTGATTATGTTATGTGACTGTTCCTGTAAAAATCCCTCTTACTCAATATTATTAGTTTTGTAATGCACTCTTACATTTAGTCACTCTAATTGCTTGAATTCATGCTAAATTTTATATAAAAGGATAATATCCCATTTAGTTTAACTTAATATTAGATGAATAAAAAATAGTATATTCACTGGTGAAGGGTCTCGTCATCTCTGGAATTTCCAACGGCTGAATTGAAATAAAATATATTAAGATATTAAGAAGAATTAAGAAAAGGCCAGAAAATGATTTAAAGTCAGAGCAAGATGGCAGTTGTTCTTTTTTGCTGGAGAAACAACTTGTAATGATCGAAAACAAGCCACAGATTTGCTTATTTTGGGGCATCTTCTTTGGTGGAAATTCCTCTCTCCATGCCTACCCTCGCCGATCCCCCCCACTGAAGGCAGCAACGGCATTTCGGTAGACTAATGGAGGCCAACGGAGGTCAACATGTCCCTGCTCATTCAGCTCTTCTGGTCACACTTGACAACTCTTGAAAGGAGAGGGGAGCTAAGCTTGAGCGTACAGATGCTCGGCCATTGTAGCTTCCATGCTGATTTTTCCTTCGTACTTTGTGAGGGTATTTTGTATTCCTTCCTAGTTTGCAATTGTCGTAAAAAGATGGCCGAGCAACAGGATGCACTGGACATCAGACATTGGTCGTTCAACCTAGGATTTTTTGTTAACTTTTTCTTTCTTTAATTTTGCCCATAAATATAATAGTGTATGGCCTCACGGTATTTAAATTTCATCTGTTCAGGTTAAATTAAATGAAGGTTGCATTTCACCCTGGAAATGGGTCACCCACCATGCACGACTAAGCTTGAATATCACGCTTTGCCCTGAGTTTTATGTGCCACTCTACTGTGGTGGATCCAGAATAGGGACAAGGGGGTTAACCTACCAGCAATAGTGGGGGTCCAAAAAAATTACAATTCTATCTAATGTAAATTGTATACCCAAGTGGGGGTGCATAGACCCCTTAGATCTGCCACTGCCACCCTATAGCATCCTAAAACAAGAATTCAAGCCCTGCTTTATTTCCTGCACTACCTCCCTCTTTACTTTCACATTTGTTCTTTATCTTATAGCTGCTGTAAATATGAATGTTACTGTAATTTATCTCTTTAGTGTGCAAAGAAAATGTACGTTTCATACATGCAGGCAACTTCTATTAAAGAAAATAAAAAGCCTAAAGGTAACTCCTTCGTGAACTAGAAAAACTCAAGTGATGAATGGCACCATTTGATAATTAATAGTAAAACTTGGTAAATAGAAAATATATCAGTCCCATTTCACATTGATAAGTGTTTATCATCTAAATTCTCAAGCATCACTTGAATTGCGAAGCATTCATAGCAAAAAGCCAGCCTCTGAGGGTAGTCATCCCCTCCCTCGAAATTCCAGGTACTAAGACTTTTGAGGCTGATCTAGTTGTAAAAATAGGAAATACATTCAACCTAATGAAATTAGGCTATTTCCAATTATAATGTCTTCAAAAATGTTTATTTTTCATCGTTTTGGTGTATTTTCAACTTTTGTATTGCAGGTTCCTCCCTAGCCTTGCCCAACAAGCTTTAAACAGAGAGCTAGAAGATTTTGATTTGAGAGCCCCTGATAAAAGATCAATAAAAGAGGCTGATTTTCCTGTAGCAAATTTGACTGAGGACCATATCACCATTGGGAAGACAACAGTTCCAAGATATGATCCAAAAAACAAAACCAAAGTTCCTGATGTGCTTTTCTATGATGTCCCGCAGGTTAGTGCATTTTTACTCAACTATTCTAGTAGATTTATGACTATCATTATGTTTCCATTAATTTGTCAAGCTGCTCTGTAAGATCTGCAATATTTTATGTGATATGTACATATATTCGGCTTGTTAGCCTATCTGTTTAATTTTGCTCAAGTCATGAAGCTGGGCTCTATGTTTTAATAGAAGTTCACATTTTTGGAGGTGACTCCAAATTATTAGAAGCTGCATTTATTATCATATTCATTCAATCACCAATCGATTCAACCTGTAAGGTTTTTTGTAGAGGCTAGGGTAGAGCTCACCCCAGTCTAAGCCACAGACATCTAATACCACATAATCAGGGAAGAGGGGGACTGTTCCTTTCCCTAGTCAACCTTGCATGTTCTGTTTGGGGTGTCAGCAGTAATTTCATTTATTTTTCAGACATTGAGTAAATTGAGGGTGGTAAAAATTGGTTGATGCCATTGTAAAAATCTCCTACATCATGTATTTCTTACAAAAATAAGATGGAGCTCACCCTTTTTGGCTATTACAAACTTTTACCAAGTTGATCTGTAATTGCTAAAATGTATAACCACCTGGAAAAAGCTCAGCTAAAATTCAGGAAAAATTCCTATGCTGTGCACTTTTGACCCTCAGATCCTGGTATTTGAGTAGAAGCTTTTGATGATCATCCCTATAACATACGTCTATCTTAATTTATATATGCATACAATATTTGGAAGCAAAAGAAATGATGATTGATCTCTCCTTGAATGAAACCTCTATTTCCTCATTTCCTTTAGCACATGCAAAAGTTGGAGTGGCTGCTACAGGATTTCCAGCTTGGTGAACACTTACTGCTGGTTGGAAACCAGGGAGTTGGAAAGAATAAACTGGTTGATCGAATGCTGTATTTGCTTAATAGACCAAGGGAGTATATTCAGTTACACAGGTAGGTCTACTTGTAAAGTCTTTTCTCTTGCAAAATGATGCCTGTATTGATTCAAAATTTTAAGGGTTGGTGTATGTACGAATTCACAATTTACAGGGTTTTAAGTGATATTCTCTCCTCTTCCCCTCCTAATTGGTTTCTATAGTTCTTATGTAGGATCTAACCTCATAGTAAATCTATGTGGATGATACTTGCTGTGGTATTATTGTAGTGATTTTCAACTATAAGAATTATATACTGTTAATCATATGAGAGATTGTAGTAATATAGAGGCAATGGTTCAATGACATTCGCTTTAATAGCTTCGGACATAAGGAACATGCCATATTCTATTTCTTCCGTGAAATCGTTTAGTGGATTTTTACAGAGTTTCGCTGCAGGCTGCAATGACTGATGCCAACTAAGTTTCAACTTTCCAATGGGTTGCTTGGTCAAAACTGGGCTAGGCAAACATGAAACAGTCGAAATATTTTTTTTATTAACATTGGCTAGAGTTCGTCTTTGCTTCTGCAATCACTGTGCATTTTTTTGTAATCATAAAATTACCTTATGAAAATTTTGATATATTTTGACCCATTGTAGCTCTAAAAATTGGTGGTCCTTATAATTACTCCTAAAGTAATTCATAATCATAATTATTTGATTTGCCATGACCAGTTGTGAAAAAAGATTTAAAAAATGCATATAAAACTTTCCGATTGCATGGTGTCCCAACTTTTTTTCTTTTGAGTGTTGCTGGCTAACACGTGCATTTAAGGGTTCATCAGTTTGTCGCTCTCACCAACATTTTAGCATTTCTGTACCCACGGCTGCTTATGCCGCTTTCAAATTACCATAGGATGTCTTCCAAGGAGTCAAATTGCACTGTTGAATACATTCCACCCATCTCAATCCGGCCCGGCGATGTGCCGTCTATGTTGTGAAATACACACAATGCTACATTGAGACTGCTTTCAGATGAAATGACTTTTCGCCAACCACTGTTCATGTGAAATTCAGGCAGCTTTAAAACAAGACGACTCTCTGCAATGCTGTGTGCCGTGCCGTGAACGGTGGCCGGCAGAAAATCGTTTCGTCTGAAAGCGGTCTTAGGGGTGTGCATAGTGGCGCCCACGTGGCAGACATATCTACCATGCAGGCTATTCCGGCTGCTCAGTTTACCCATAGTGTCGCTGTATGCTGGAGTGTTGAGCAGTTTAGTGTTGAGGTTATAAGAACTGTGACAGAAGGGCATGCGAATAAGTTGTCATTTAAAGTAAGAATTTAAACTACATTGCAGGATACAATATATTTCGTATGGTTCTTCAAAATCAACATCGACCACTACTGTTTTCAGGGAACTCCTGTTCAGTTGTGCAAGAAGTATTTCTGTCAAAAAAGAATAAATTAGACCCCTGTGGGATAAAAATGTTGAATTTAAAAAAAACCTGGAAAAAGAATTAGTGGCTGCCTGATGTAATGTGACATATTAGCCGGCCTCGGTGGCGGAGGGGTAACGTCCTCGCCTGCCAAACTAAAGGTCGCGGGTTCGAGTCCCGCCTGGGCAGGTTTCCCCTGTCCAGGGCATGTTTGTTCGTGTACGTTTACTCGTTAAAGTTGTTGAATACCCCGATTTAAAATGGCCAATATGAGCTGTATTCGGTGGATAATAATAACAAATAAACAAAATAAAATAAAAATAAATATTGGGCGATCATGCATTCTTTAACAACGTGTAATGTAAACTTTTTTACTTGGCAAATAAAAGTATGGAGACGATCGAAAGTTTTTTTATACAAAGCTTTCCTGCTAATTTAAATCTTTAGTGAAATTATTTTCATTCACTTCTTGTGGTTGTTCATTTAAATCTGCAATTAATTCAAATAATAAAAGTTGATCCTCGGAATCAAGCTTCGAGAACTGAGAACCAATGGGGGGAACGGGACCGGTACCGAGAACAGAAAAATTTAAGATTTTACTCATCATACTAGTTTTTCATGTGATTCAGTTCAGCACCCTTGCTGTTTCAGATGGAACATAAATCATTTACCTACTCTGGTAGTAAAGATATGCCTCAAGTTATTGGAATTTGCATACTACTTCTTTCCATATTTGTTTGTTGTGGCTGTAGAAGTGAAAGGGGGTGCATATTCAATGATAGTTCTTTCAAAACATGTCAGTTTTTAACGTATGTATTACGAGTTGTACTCAACAGTAATTTATTCTCCTCCACAGATTGCATATGGATGACTTAAGTTCAAACAACACGTGTCTCAAAAATAGCAACTTTACAGTAGGGGTAAAAAATGATTAATTTTTTCTAATTGTACGCTAAAATTAAAAACCAAAAATTCATAAAACTGAAAAAGAAGCATACATTTGCCACCAAAGAGTTGTTTTTTAGCTTGAATTTTATTTTTTAATGTTATTCCACTTTGTAAAAGATACCTGTGTCAAACCGGCCAAATTTTGAGATATGTGTTGTTAGAACTTGGCCATCAATATGCCCAGCGTGTATCATGTAGTTGTGCTGTAGATAGCTGGCACAGTACTGGTACAAAACTGGCTAGCTCAATATCAAGGTACAATTTATTACCCTTGATGGTAAAAGAAATGAGTCTGCTCCTGCCTTAGATTTTAAAGAAAAAAAGGTAACTCTAGCTTGGCTGACATATCGCTAATTTTTATCTTGTGTGTAGGGATACAACAGTCCAGACTCTGACCACCCAGCCTACTGTGCAAGGAGGTATATTAGTGTACGAGGATTCACCCTTGGTGCAGGCAGTGAAGTGGGGCCATGTTCTTGTTGTGGATGAAGCAGATAAGGCTCCAACTCATGTAACGTGTATTTTAAAGGTAAGCTCAAGTAATGTGTTAAATTGAAAGATCCAACTGTGGTCATAACCAATACATCAGTCCTTTATATACACCCATGTCTCGTATAGCGCAATTTCGATTAGCGCAATTTCGATATAGCGCAAATTCGTTCCTCGGGGAAACATTGCAACGCAGTGTAGCCTAATCAAAAATCTTAAACGCTCTCGTGATAAAACGTGAACTTGCGCTAAGTACACACGAAATTTCCATCAATTTACGCATACTAATATTATTTCTTGCCTCAAATCTTCTTTTTTGTTTATATATTAATCGAAATTCATTGCTGCGCAATTGCCAAAAGTATTACTCGTCATTGGGTCTAGATAGCCGGCCTACCGAAGATTTATCTCGTCTCCTTAACAGAATGATAATAAATAATTTAGATCGTTAATTAAGCGTGGGGCTAGTGGAAATGAGTTTTTTTTCAGCAATATGGTTTGAGACGTATTTTTGCCGTCGTAGGTTACCGGGCGATTGACTTCCAGGTAGAGAGTCTATGCTAAAGCCTTCAAGGTCATCGGTATTCACGGGGGAGAAATGGAGCGGTGACCGAGTTGCGCATGAATAGCATCAACACATAAAAGGGTCCGCTATAGAGTCTTAAACACAATGGCTTCCTTCCCTCCCCGCAGTCATAGCCCTTCTGCGTCTCAGGAATACTGTTCAGCAGAAGAAGGTGATTTAGATAGAGCCATACAGAGTAAAAACCAAGAGAATATGGCAAAAAATAGGAATGCGTGTAGAAAAATCAAGAATTTATCAAGAAAAACCATTAACCTAGAAGAGGACTTGAGAGAGGTCAATTGCTTTGAAAATGGAGAGCGTCAAAGCGATATTGCGCGGAAGTTTGAACTCACGATGCCTTATTCTGAATAAAGACGAAGCTAAAACATCAGTGACCTCAGCCGCACCAACTTCAACCAAGCGGTCTACACATACGGAAAGTTCATGGTGAATCAGTACAAAAAGACGAGAGTGGTAATCGCTCCGAGACATTAAGTGAAAGCTCCGGTTCGTTCCAGAATTTAAACGGCAAGCAGGTATTTTCAGTGCGGCGATATCAGGTGAATCTGCAAGTGTTGATAGCGCAGCCACCACAACATTTTCTGATGAACTCCAAGCTGTTATTGAAAGTGGCTCCTTTCCCCCTCAACTAGTTTTTAGTGTTAATGAGACGATATTCTTTTGGAAAAGAATGCATTCTCGTTCATCCATTTTCAGGGAAGGAAAACCTGGGTCAGGTTTCAAGGCATTTAAAGGCTGTTTCACGTAGCTGCTAATGACTCGGAGGACTTCAAATTAAAATGATTTATCATTCATAAACTCCGCTAGCTATGAAATGGCATTTATAGTAGCATTTTCCTGTCATTTCGATGAGCGACAAAATGGCCTGGGTGACACAATAGTTGTTTTTAGACTAGTTTGAAAAATCATCAACTGCCGGCAACGCATTACGATCCCCTGAGATAGCAGATGTTAGCCCACCCGCACGACAGGATGGAATTTCGAAAGCACGTAAGAATTTTTTTTGACGTGAATAAAAGTCTTTGAATGCGTGAATACTATCTTTAAAGATGTTTTAAACTATAAATATTTATAGAAATAATGTTTTCTAAGGCTTTTTATGGGAATATAGATGTTTTAGAGGAAATTCAATACCCAAGACCTATGCTACCAGGAACGCATCCCTATCTCCCCTATGTTAAAACGCTCTCGTATAACGCAAATTCGTATAGCGCAAACACCCCAAGGAACGCATCCCTTGCGCTATACGAGACATGGGTGTATATTACGATGTATTAATATGATTTCATAGACATCTCTCATGTCTCAAGATACCTGGTGATGATGCCATTGTGCATCTCAACTTTTGTTCAATCATTGAAATCATACTTGGCTCACATATGTGGGAATTGATCATGATTACTCTTGAATTAAATTTAAACTTTGTAATTTCCGCGAAATAAATGTGCACTTAAAAATGCATGCTGTGGCAAATGCAGAGTTAAAATTTATCCAACTGTACTTGTGATAAAAGAAAATCAAGTCTGTAAATGCATTCATCCTGAAAGATGCTAATGTATGTTGAGGATGTTTATCCTATCTATTATCCAACATCCAAACAATTGGATGCCAGAGGAGACAAATTTATATCCATAACTATGTATTAGCAAAGTAAAACCATCTGTCTTTTAGGCTGTGAGCCCTTTAGCAGTCTGGGTTGAATGCATTTACTTGATGAATATTTGATTTGCTCAGTTAATGGTTGATTTTTTTGTAACCTCTCTTTTCAGACTCTAGTTGAATCGGGAGAGATGATTTTGTCTGATGGTCGCAGAATCGTGAGGAAATCAGATCCACGTGCACTAAGTGGAGACCCAAGAATTATTCCTCTTCATGATGATTTTAGGATGATTGTATTGGCGAATCGTCCTGGCTTCCCATTTTTAGGAAATGATTTCTTTGGTGCTTTGGGTATGTTTTGATCACTTAAGCATCCTAGGGAAAATTGGTGTTGGACGTTGATAAGAAGCATATCCAATATGTGATTCTGAATTTTGTTTGCATGTTAACCCATTCGCTTACCATATTTCTTGGGAGTTGCTTTCTGAGAAAACCCATTTATTTTGATGTTAATGGCAAATAACGGGGAATCCCTGATTTACTAGATTTTTTGTTCCTGTATCTTATTTAAGACCATGCATGTTAAACACTAGTGCTGAATAGGATAGGAAAAATTAAATACTGGATTTTGGAGCACTCATTTTGGGAAAATGTAATGATTTTATGATTGAGAAATTGCCCACGTTTGCAGGAGTCAAAGGCTAGCTTATATTTTCATTGGAATTTTCATTCATGTAATTGATGAAATAATATTTCAATTATCATTTAATTTGGGAGTAAATTACTTGACTGATACTGGTTTAACTTTGTGAACTGTGCTTTTTCATTGATTGGAGGCTAATGCTTGCTTATTTATTCTAGGTGATCTTTTTAGTTGCCATGCTGTTGATAATCCAAGCAAAGAGTCCGAAATTGCCCTTCTCAAAAACTATGGACCTGACGTTCCTGAAGAAATAATTCATAAGCTGGTTAAGGCCTTTGGGGAGCTTAGGGATTTGGCTGATCAGGGCTTAGTTTCATATCCTTATTCCACCAGGGAAGTTGTCAATATTGTACGCCATCTTCAAGTAAGTACTTCATCCTATTTGTCTTTCCTGAGAAGAATAATACTTCTCATTTTTGGCAATTTAACAAGTACGTCTATTGGTTTTCTGAGGAAGCTGTTCAAAGTGATTCCATGATCTTATTCAAGATCTGATTCATGACTCTTCCCTGCTTTTGTTTGTGGGAACAAAATGGTATCTAACTCATATTTGAAGCAATTTGCAGTGCTTAAAATTTAATGAAATATGAAGTTAATGGTCTCAGAAATCGGGAAAAATTTATTGAAAATAGCTGGAGAAGTTTTTAAATGGAACATATGCTCTCATGGGTTATGGTATTTCTTCACTTTTTTTGCTAAAATTTTAGTTGGTGAGTTAAGAACTATAACTTGGAGTAACTTTTTGGGCTTTTGGCTATGGAGTTCTGAGTCTTTTTAATGAGGTACTAACTTATGCATATTCTATTTAAGAGCATTTTGTTTTTTATTCTTCAAAAATAAAAGATGATAAGTAATAGTTAAGTTAGCTCCATTTATTTTGGTTACTTTTGGAGAAGCTGGTATAAAATAAATCCATGCACTAATCTTTATTGAAAAAAATTCTCTATCTTTACTGTGTGATAATGGGCTTTCTTTAAATTTTCATTGCAGAAATTTCCAGAGGAACCCCTTGGTAACGTGGTGAGGAATGTTTTCGACTTTGACTCCTACAACAAGGAATCAAAAGAATTGTTGGTGAAGACTTTGCACAAGCATGGAATTCCAGTTGGGGCAAAACCATCCAGTATTTACCTTGGCAAAGAGTAAGAAATTTGTTCAAGATAGGCTACTCTTTCATTCCTTAAATCGTAGTTTATCTCTGCTCGAGCGAAGTGTCAATCATCGAAACTAATTTTGTATTGTTGTTGGAAGTTGTTATCTTATTTTTAAAATAAATTTATTTTGTTAAAATGAAATGCATTATTATTGATTAGAATTAAACTTGTGATTCAAGTAATGCATGTGTTGTATCATGATTTTGTTTAGTGGTTACCTACCACTGATTTTGGGCAGGATTTTTATAAAATTTTTCTGCATCTCCCATAGGCTACCGCTGCCAAAAGTGCAGCTTGCGGGAAAGTGGATGGCCCATGTAGGTCCCAGATCTCCCCTGAAAACCCATGACCTTATGCTGCAAGAGAATTTTTTCAAGCTAAAGGTAGATCAATGATTTTACAATATCAATCATTGAGGTGTTTAACTGAAGGCATCATTATATCATTTAATTTCAAGATAAATTCTAACAATCCAGAGTTCATTCCTGGACTGGCTTTCTAAACTAGGATTTCAGTTATGAATTTCTTATTTTTGGCGATATCACCTTATCTACCTAAAGTCTCCTTAAATGATTTGGTATTCAATCAAATAAGTTTCTACCGACTAAAATTTATCATTTTAATCTAAATGAAAACATATATAGAAACTTTAAAATGTTGATTTATAATATGGAACAATGCCTCAATGATAAAAATACAATAAATGTACATATTGGCCATTTGATAATTCTGCATGAAGACTCATGTGTAGAGATCAATTTTGAATTACGTATTTTCATTTAATTTGTCTATCTACTTATGATTGAGTAGACTAAGATTTTCACCACAGTCTTGCAAATTTCCATCAGGCTCAGAGTTGCATATGGATGAATTTTTACTTCAGTGCATGACTGTTGGAGACCAAACCTGACATGCTAAACCTTTTCCTCCTCTCTTGCAAAAAAGCCATAACTATGCTGAAGTTTATTGGAACTGTAAATAGTTTAAATCTAATGTTGTTCTCTTCAAAATGGAAATTATGAGAATAAAAACTTAGCTGTGCCACATTAAAAAACTTTTACATAACCAGGGTTTCGTCAACAGTTAACATCTTAAGTTACATTTATAAGGCCTCCGTCTATTTTTTTTAGTCGAGGAAAGTCAGACGTGGGAGGAAAAAGAAGACGGTAGGAGTTGTGGAATGAGAGTTTTGACCCTGGGGGAGAATACCCTTGAGACTATGTATGATGTTGCTGATGTGTGGTCGGGGTGGGAGAGGTGGGTGCAATGGGTGATGGGGAACTTCTTCCTTTACTTTGTAGGTACTTCCTGGTGTGCTGCTTAACTCTGACTTTGCATCACTATTTAAATGGTGCTAGACCTTTCAACTGTACCTGATGATGTCAATCCTCACCAATTCCCTGGTCTTGCGATGACATTTTTTTATGGGGAACAACAAAGTACTTTGGCTCATTAGAGATTTCCATTGTGTTGCAATTCAAAATAAGTCTATTCCCTTTCATTCTATTTAAAAATCCTATTCTCTTCCTTCCTCTCCCTTGTTTACCCAACATTCTGCCCTCTAACACCGTTTTCAGCATTCCCTCCCTGCTCAGTACTCTCTCCATCCATACCTTCTATCTCTGCTGCCTCTCCTCACCTACCACGTCCAGCACTTCGTCATTTCTCCACTTCTCTGTCCACCTCACCTGCTCCATTCTTCTCCAGACCCACATCTGGAATGCCTCCAGTCTTCTCTTGATCTCCCTCCTAAATGTCCATGTTTCCTCACTGTAAAGTGCTATACCCCTGATCAGACTCCTCTCTAACTTTTTCATTTCATCTCTTATATGATTTCTGGTTACCATTTTTTTAAACTTACCCCAAGGTGCCGACTGTACTAAATTGAATTTCTTCCTCAAGGGCTACTTAAGGCCTATTTACTCTACCTCCCATCCATTAACAATCATTCATCCCCATGTCTCCTTCATCAAATATCCTTCTCCTCTCTATCATGGTTAGGGAGACTGTAAAATTGCATCAAGCCTTAACCCTTTTAAGTGATGTGTTATAAGACAAATAACAAGAACTTAATTATTTTTAAGTATTATATTATAAAAATCAATGGATTGGAGGCAATGTGAAACACGATGTGGAAGGTCATCAGTAGTATTAAAAAATAACAACTCGACAACAATAGAAATTTCATATCGGCACCAGTTTAATTAACTAACAAAAATACACAGCCTAATAGAATTGGGCGTTAGAGACCAATGGGGGCTCAAGGAAAGGAATGGAAGGAGTAGCGTGGATGGACGACTCCCTCTCCAACATACTCCAGGTCGTCCTCGTACCAGGTATGCGTCTCCAAAATTCCCCGGATTGGGGTCTCACGCTCCTTTTATATCCCACCTTTCCAGGGCCGACAGTGGGTCACTCCATTTGACTGGCAAGGTACATATTCGTAGAGTTGGCTGTGGGCCTCGCATATTCACCTCCGTTTGACCAGCAAAGCACATATATTTAGCAGTGGGCCTACCCTGCACACAGCACTCCCATCTCCCTTCGACGAGAGAGAGAGACCCCATGAAGTCATGGGCGGCTCGAATGGTCAATTCTGGTTGACTAGGTGGAAGAATAAAAAAAGGGATTGTTAGAAAGTGAAGGTTACTGAAGTGGTGACTCACGGTTCCTGAGTGTTTCTTCGTGGGCTAGATCCCTGATCATGTTGCATCCATATTCTGGAGAGTTAGGGATTGCAGAGGTCACCAGGGAAAAGGAACTGGTGCTCTAAGGTGAAAGCTTCGGGGAAGGACAAGGTTTGGTAGAAGGAGAAGAGATGTATAAGAATTTGATATAGGAAATATAGGAACAGTATTTTTTCTAATGCACAACCTTCTTCTTTAGGCTAAGGAGGGAAACAGATATTTCCCTGATGTGAGTCCTTAATTTATGTAAGGGTTTGCCCCCGAAACAGTGGTACATAGCTCCATTTTCATTTCTTCTTCACCCTTTTCTTTCTACCTCACCTTGTCCTTCTCTTAAATCTTCACCCTCAGGTACCTTTTGACAATTTTCCTCTTCATTGGTGATTAATATGATCTATGGCTCCTTGGCAAAGATCTTAAAATCCAACTGACCAGAATAAATATGTACTCAGTAGTGCCTGAGAGCCATCCACCTCATGAAGAAACTGTACAATGACTGTGATTCCTCAATCTACTACCATTCCACTCTCCTATTCCCTCTGCCACTCTTTTAACAATGCAGTCAGATTTAGCCATTACTTGTGCACCACTGATATTTTTTATATGGCTAATCTGTGAGGTCCTTAATGGAATATCTATTTTCAGAACCATGTGTTTGATATAAGAGCTTGTTTATGAGACATGAATGATAGAATAATGGCATGTATAAAAGTGATAGTATATACTCTTGCTCTTATTGTTACATCATATTAATGTGCTGTGCAGATGCCAATCTGAGGTAATGAGATAAATGGCATGCCCATATTTTTCTTGGGGGATCTCAAAATCTGTCGGATATTTTGAAAAGAAGGTGGTGGTGGGCGTGAGTTGGTGGAAGTCCTTTATTGTAGGAGTTGAAGGAATAAAAAAAGCAAAGCTTTTATTCCTCCCTTTAACCCAATTGTAATCATAATAATCAGTATACATGAATCATGCAAGTTGCCATATCCAATTGACAGACAAAAATACCTCTACCACATGACTGTGGCTCATAAATGAAAGATGAATTCCTGTTTTGTAGAGAGCTAAGGGGGATCTAGGACCCCTTCAATCCTGCTCCCAATGGGGGTACCACTGTATGAAATACCTATCTTTTGATCATTCTTCTTGTAGGGTGGTCCCATTTATTTAGGTGCAGCAATTTCAATTTGGCTAGTGGTACACTGCCTAAATGACGGTGTCAAGATTCTCACATCCTATTCCCTTCCATCCCTTTCCTTACCCCTGGAGGTATTGCTATGCTCTCATTGTGGTGGTGCCTCATTTCCCTTTTTTCTCCCTCTGTCCTCCTCCCCCCTTTCAGGGTACATGGGCTTAAAAGTCTCTGACTTTGTTCCCGGAAAGGAGAAGTTTATTCCCATGTGCCCTCTCAGTACCCAGAAACAAGCGTGTGAAATAGCATTCTGATAGTGTTAGTGGATCACATAAGCAAACGCAATTTATGTAACATAAGCCTTAACATATTGAAAGCACTCACCTATTTCCACACTTCTTCATCTCTACTGACCCAGGTTTCCAGACCATCTATTGATTTCCCGAGATTAGTGGACTTTTGTCCTCCAATATGTATTGATTTTCCCTATATTTTCGTTCATTTCTGGAATATTCAAACCTAAGAATTTAGCCTAATGAAAACTAGAAATCACTAAATGTGTCTGTGTCTTAAGAAAAGAAGAAGTAATGAGTTAACTTGTTCGCATAGTTTAGTAATTAATTGTATAGGTTTTGTAAAAATATATTTTTATCAGATTTTTTCATTAGAATAAGCATTTACTGATATGCAAGTTAAAGTGTGCTCCACTACATCATTATTTTAATTTAAATTTCAGGACCTGAAAAGTGTCACTCCACAAGTCCATCTTCTAGACAAAACAGAAGCCAGATCTGCTTTTTTCAGTGAACTGCAGTCGTATTGGACTTTGCCTATGAAAGAGTCAAACATAATTGCTGCCCTCACAGTTGATAAAGGTTGGAAGTATAATATCTATTTGAAGACTAATTAGCCTTATGCCAAGCCGAATGCTTCAAAATACTCCCTATCATTACATGCTCATAATGATTTTGCCGACCTGGTGTTGGCCAAACTTGATGCTCAGCATCACATTGGGGACTGACTACATGCTGCTTGTGAATGAAGTTTTGTATCACTTTTAAGGCATAATGATCAATGGGGCATAGTGAGAAAATATGTATTTCTTTTTGCTACAATGACCGATGCAGCCATTTTATACCATGAGCTCAAATACGAATTAACCATGTCAGACCATTCCACTCTCTTAAATGATGTTATTTGAAATATGATTTTGAAGATTATTTTGGGAAAATTTAAAAATATTTACAACAGCCTCATGTCTCAGGTCCATTGTATTCAAGTCTTGATGTATTCAATTGTGAATTTATCATTTTTATTGAAACAATGTGATACATTTATG
The DNA here is from genome assembly GCF_921293095.1 of Ischnura elegans. Taxonomy (NCBI): domain Eukaryota; kingdom Metazoa; phylum Arthropoda; class Insecta; order Odonata; family Coenagrionidae; genus Ischnura; species Ischnura elegans. The sequence goes on from NC_060255.1 coordinate 23,620,314, forward strand.
AATTAGCTGGATATAATTGAAGTGCCAGGTCCAAGGGCGTACCCAGGATCAAAACTAGAGGGGGGCAAGCCATGGTCGTTCAAGTTATAATACAGTAAAGTTTAAGAAACCAAAATTTCAAGAAAATTTTAACAGCTTTAAATGACATATTTTATACTAATGTCAATACTTTCTTTGTATTTAAAGAACATTTTTTCAAAAATTTCATTTTGAATTAATTTTACTTTTGCTTTTAGGGGAGGCAGCTGTGCCCCTCTCTGCCCCCCCCTGGGTACTCCCATGGTCAGGTCTTCTTGAAATAGAAGGCTTTAATAATGTTGCATCCAGTCTTCATGTTGGACTAATAATGTGCACATTGCTTATTGGTTTATATTTTTCAGATACAACCAATAATCAAATGAAGGATACCATTCATGTCCTGCTTGCTAATCCTGTGTCTTTAATGTCCATGGTGCCCTCTGGTGATTCAATTTCTGAACTTCCCCTTCAAAGATACTTCTCTGTACCACGTGGTGTTTATCCCAGATTCACTATGTCACCATTGGGAAAGGACCTCAAAGGATGCCTAGCAGTGCATGAAGAACATGTAAGGCATCACTCCGGTTTAAATTAAATGTAACTCACAATATCTTGGCTGTGGCTCACCTGTCCTGTAAATAACTGCAGATGTAGGATGTGTTGCCTAGCTACAGGAGCTGCATGCTGGAACAAATATGTATCATCTGAATATTTACAAGCATGCATGATGTCCTTCAATTTTTATTTTACCTTGTGTTATGCTTGTCGTTGGAGAACTTCATATCATTGTTTCATGTCTGTCAGAATTAGTAACTTAAAAAAGTGACTGAAACTTGGCATAGACCTTGGACTCACCAGAATACAGTTGCATAATTGGATAATCAGCTGTAGGAAAGCATATTTATGCTAAGAATTGTGTAGATAAGATTAAATGGGTTGGTGGTGAGGTGTGCTCTGCTATCCTATGAGTGCATAGATTTTCATCTCACTGCTTATCCAGTATACAATAAATGATTTTGATACAGCAATAATTCCAAACTTTGTTGTTACCATTTGTCGGAAGTTAGAAGTAATTGCATAATGGCTGCCTTTCTTATACAATTGCCATATGCTCCACTGTGTGTCAGAATTTTTGCATCTAAAATCTCCCTAGCTTGATTTGGCTACTGGAAGAGGGTCATAAAAATAAAAACCAAAACACTATTTAACAAAACACTTTATGTTATGTCACAAATACCAAGCACTGAATACTTTATGAAAGAGGTTACAGTATATCTAAATTTCTAGCAGCATTCACATAAAAATGCAGCGCCTTAAAAAGTGAGACAAATTGATTGATAGCAACACCACCAAGTTATTTAACATCTATGGAAAAATGAAGTTATTCATTGAATTTTAGTAATATGAAAATAAAGTCACTTAGTAGCGAATGTACTAATTTTTTCTACAAATGTGTTAATAGTTTTCATGCAAGTTTTTGCATAACTATGGATACATGCCTAATTAGTAACTCGCCAATTCAACATATGTAATTAGTAATTACATATGTTGAATTGGCAAGTTGATTCTTTTATTATTGACTATTTTATGCATGGCATATCACTCATAACGCTAATTTTATATGTATAAACTATTTCAGTCAAACACCTTATTGATTGTTGATCCCCCTGTTGGGGTGGTGAAGAAAGTACCTTTACCAACAAATGCTTCGTTGTTTGAAGATGCCAAAGGATTAGCCAAGTCATTCCTTGGTAGTTCCTTATACAAAGACAGGGAGAGATGGAGTTTCCAGGCTGGCATGATGGATCAAAATTGGGGGGTAAGTTTTGCCGTTTTCCGGTGTTGTTACAATTTTTACTGTTACCATTTAAAGTTTGACTGCATGTATTTTCCAAAAAATTCTGTTACTTAAAGTAGATTCATTTAGTAACCAGGCATATTAATTCAAGTACCTTGTCTATTGTTGAAAACATCTTCCATCTAACTGCAGTCATACTTTCCTCAACTCAGCATTCAACCCTCCTCTCTGATTTAACTTCTCTAACTTTAAAGTCTACCTATGCTACCTCACTTATAGTTTTCTTTTTGATGTGTGTTCATGATGAAAGGCAATTTGTGTTAATATAGAAAATTTTGCACGAGTTTTTGGAAACTTTTCATCTCTTAAATTTGCTCTTTTTTCCTCAGGTTCTATATAGGGTTGGTGGAAACCACATTGAAATGATAAACATTGAGAGTTTAAGCTCTTATTCTTTTACTGTTCCTTTTGAATTATCCTCCATTCATCTAGTTGGCCCACATTCTTGGCTTGTGGAGGCAACAGATGGCACGTAAGTTAAAAAAAAATCATGCCGTTTGGAATTATATGTAGTCTTTTCTCATGATGTCAATGATTTTTCCCAATGGATTGATACCACGGGTCTGAATGAATGACCTGATTCTCTTAGAACATGGCCTTGTCTTCTAATGATGATGGTTTTAACTTTTTTGTGATAAGATTTGAGGTTTCTAGGTCTTAAAAAGTCCAACAAGCCTCGGTCATCTTATTTGTTTTTGCCAAAAGATGTAGGTTTAGTAGCTCTATGATCCCATAAAAAAACTGGTATTATTTATATGCATAAAAATGTCTCAATTCTGGCCAATGAAAGCAGTGACTTTTTTTGTTCATTCCATCTCCAGTTTTAGAAAATAATGCTTATGTTGTAGTTCTTGTCATCATTCCCTAAAACGTAAGCTTATTTACTGTGTAGTTACCCCTGATTTAATTGTTTTGTTTTTTCTCCAGGAAATATACTCTTGAAAGGAAAAATGATAATGTGCCGTGTGCAAATCATCTAATTTATCTGGATGAAACCAAGTCAAAAGATGACCTTAGCATGGGACCAATCAACCAATGTGAATCACAGCCAATGGATAAGTTTGTGCTCAGCTCTGCCCTTGGAAATCAGATAGATTCTCCAAACCGCCTTCTGTCCACTGACAATACATATGCTGCCATAGTGGTGGGATTTCCTGAGTTAAAACATAGTGAAAATGATGTATATTTGTGGCCTAAGCCTACAGTAGAAACTTTTGAGCAACAACAAAGTAATCGCACTCCAGTTCAAAACTTGTCAGTATTACTCAAGGATTGTGGCCAGGTAAGGGAGCATGTAGTCTTGATTATCAAATTATCAAAAAATCCAATTCCCAAAGACCAATTATCAAAAAATAATAATAAACAGTCTTGATTCATTATAATTTTTTGATAATAGGGTGGTTTCCTATTATTTTTTTACTGCCTAAATCGAAAGATTATTACTCCTGGAGTACGTATTTCACGCTTTTAGATTTTTAAATGTCGATATCTATTTTTCGCGATTAAATGAAAAGTGAAAATTTTCAAGGGCGCGAAAACGCGATGGCTAAGTATGAATGCCGGGAAAAACTCAGCGTGACGTCGTTCTGCCTCCCGCTGCCGCAAGTGAGGTGACCTTGGGGCGAGGGTCTGAGCACTGATACGACGCAGGATGCTAGCAGGTAGCAGAGTACCATGCTAGCTGCTAGCGCATGGCTTAAATAAGGATTATTAATACCTTATCAAAGGAGGAAAACTTTCCGACCTTAGCCAGTTTTAATAGGTGATTATTAAGACATGTTTCACTGAGCTTTGTGCCTCATGCATGCATTGGTAACCTCAGACGATGTAAAACTCCTATCCACTCGTATAGAAATTAGGTCCCTGTGACATCACGTGGAATGGCATCGCATGGGCACCAATCTGGCCTTTTTCAAATGAGGATAAAATTGACCCTTGCCATTCGTCTAAACCGGTATTTCTAAAACCAAATAATTTGTATATTACGAATACACTAATGGTGGGTAACGAATCGCAATCAATGCCTTTCGTTGTCTTTGATGAAGGAAACTACCCTATTGGTCAATGTTTTGAAATACATACAAAAGGCTACAATGAGTAATCACTATTGGCTTAAGTAATAATAATAATTATTATTTTTTCCTTATCTTGATCTCGTTTAATACATGTTAAAATAGTTCTTGGAGTGTAGGTCGATGAATGTTATGCAAAAAAAGTTTTAGCCAGCGTTTTTGTTCATTTTAAACCATCCTCAGGGCTATGAAAGAAAACATAGGAACAATATAAAATACAAAGGTATACATACAATATTTTACATAAAAACAATACAATATAGTTTTACATAAATGCAATATTTTTTTAATGTAAAATATTGTATATATTTGTTATCTTTGTATTTTATATTGTTCTTACATTTTCTTTCATAGCCCTGAGGAACGTTCAAAATAAACAGAAAGGTTGGCTAAAACTTTTTTTGCATAACATTCATCGACCTACACTCCAAGAACTATTTTAACATATATTGGCTCAAAAAAATAACTTTGGTCTTGAAGTTCATTCACACCAAAAAGTGAATATTTTGAGGTACTTATAATAATCACGTTGAAATAAATCGTGTATGCATCATCTAATGGAAATAATTACGATTTAGTTCCTGTTAGGCTTTTGCATGCATCAAAATTTTATGATGAACCCTTCTTAATTTTATACCTTTTTTTTTCCTTGTTTTGTTCAGCAGACTGAGTGATGCTTTTAACCAAGTCTGCGGCCTTGGTGAAACAAACTCTGTGCATATTTGATAAATTCCTTTGAGCATTTCAAGAATCAATAATTTTCCTAGTACATTTTTAGTGTCAGTTTGCTTTGTTTGTGATACATTATGTATCAAATGTTCACGAAGTGATGGTGGTACGTAAACGGATAGGTTATCCGAAGATCATTTGGAAAGGGCTAACTGCTGTGCTTTGATGCAGGTAGGGAGGGCAAGTTGAAGAAAGAAGGGGCTAGCTTATCTTCTTCCCTCTCTCATTTTCCTATAATTTTGTCTTCCAGATTGTCCGTTGCTTGCCTGGATGGAAAGCTCCCAAAGAAGCTCTGCCAGAGAATGATGAAAACAAGAGGTCAGGCATTGCAGCATTTTTGGAGGTTACAGATGTCATGTCTCATAAACTGCGTTACATTCCTATTCCTGAGTAAGTACATTTTAAACATTTAATAGTTCCTAATCTAGTCTGTTTAGTATATTTTAAATAGTATTAATGTATGAACTTAATGTATGAACTTAATGTATGAACCTGTAAATTCCAAGGTATATTTTTTGGGTTCTTTAATCAATGAGATTTTGCTGTGCATAGGAATGAATATATTACAACCATGGCAACCAATCATTGACTGTTTTTTTAAAGAATTTAAATACATAACCAAAAATATTTCTTAATCAATAACTTGTCCAGTGAATACTGACTTATTGTGATTAATTAAGAAAAGATAACTGTGAAACCTTAGGTGGCCTGCAATAGATGAATATATATTTAGCAAAATAGAATGCTTAAGGGATTTTTATGATTGTGGATTAGGTTGCCCTTATTTTCCAAGTTAAATAATGTTTAGCTCTCATTCCCAAATTAATTAGAATGCCTGTAAAACTTGCTATAGCAAATTGAAATGGAGATCGGAACACTACCACCGATGCCAAACTACTACCACTATGAGGCTGTAATAGATAGTTAATATCAAGCTAGTAATAATATTTTAGTCAAAAGTACATCATTATATTTTATTGTCATGAAAACAGCTAAAAATTATTTATCAACTCTGACCCATATTAAAGTCAAAAAATCTCAAATCAATCCCAATTTTCTTATGTATGTGATTCCCATTTAAATTTGCTGTTTAGTTCATCGTGGGCTAATGACATGCCATTGAGATCAAATTTATATTTCAGTTCATATGACACAATGGATAAAATTGAGTGGGTGAGACCAATGATTTTTGTGAAAAACTTATTTTTCCCTCAGAAGTATTTATTCATTTTTCTCTTTGGCTGCAGGCCTGCAAATGTTTCACCATACCTGGCTTTCCTTTATGGATCAACTGATACATCTGTGCTAGTGGCTGGTACTAGCGGTAATGGAGTTGTCTCATTGGATGCGGGAGGATCCATTCGTCTTTGGGAAACTGGCCTTTCCAATCTTGAACTCTCACTCAAAGCTTGGAGGAAAAATATTGGTTCTGGTAAAGAATATGGCAGTGGGTATTTAGAATATATTTCAAGGGTTGGGGGTTAAGATCAATGTAAAATTAGGTTAAATCATTTTAAATAAGGACACACCAGAGCACTGCATGTAGCAAGTGACTTTGTATGCCGTCACACGCATGGTGTAAATATATGCCAAGGGTGAGATTTGTTAGCCTGGAATCTTAACATAGTAAAATGATTTTTTTCATGGCAAATTATACCCTTGGTCAATAGTGTGATTAGGAATATGCTTTGGGGGATGGCAGGGCCTGGGGGTGCAACCCCCCCTAGGTAACAGGGGTCTGAGGAAAATTTTTGAAAAATAACACACCTGCATATAAATCTTCTATATTATTTCTACTGTATTGATACCTTTTTCTCAACTTATACGCAACCAAACTCTACAAATGAGGTACCAAAATGCACAGAATTTATCAGAGAACATGCAACGGCATATCTTACTTCCTAAATATTGCTATTGTTTCCTAAAATTGGTTTTTAAATAAATAAAAATAATAAAATTAAAAAAAAACTGTAAATATTCCTGACGTTAACGGCGCACAAACTGATACATTTGTTCATTTGCAACAATATCTCGCATTCTTTAAATAACTTTTATCAAAATGCGGCTGATTCCACATTCAAGTCTCCTGTTGATACGTAAGAATGAGTCATCATGTGCGTTTAACAGAGGATAGTGTAATTACTTCCTATATTGTGTTGAAAGAGGTCCTCTGACCTCAATTTGTACATAAACATTCCAATTAAATTTCTACATAAGACCCTGCCTTTTTTTTTTCTACATTTTAAAATTAAAAATGCGCCTATCCCTCTGTGGACCTGCATTGAAAAGAGCGGGGGAAGCCCCCTGGGAGCGGGTGCAGCACGCTCGTTTTATATAATTTTGGCACTTAAAATTTTTAAAAAGCAGATACATTTATTATATTTCAAAACTAGACAATAATTTTAAATAATTTTTAAATTTCTCTGAAGCTTTGGGAGGGATCTATCCCCCTCATCCCCCCATAGTTAAGACACTGCCCTTTGTGTAAGGAGACCCCATATTATTTTATCCTTAAAATAAATAGATGTGAGTAATATGAATGAGCATTGTGAATTCTTGTTACGTACTTTATTTTCTACATTTTTTGGGAGGCTTAGAGCAGTCGGGGATCTGTAGTCATTTGCTCCAATTTTATAGTAGATATCATTTGACTGAGGATGAGTAGGATTCGAAAACTTAGCCAAATATATTTATTTGTCAGAGCTATAAATTTAAGTTTTCTTGGATATTAAACTATTACTTATTCCACTTCTTGTAAAAGATGTGGTATAATTTAAAATAAGAAGTGGTTAATTTTTTGTGTTTTAAAAGAAGTGGTAGTTTAATATCCAAGAAAACTTATAATGGAATACCACAAAGTTAATAATGAGTTAGTGAATTTTGTTCAGAGCTGTAAAGTTGAGTTTATTTTGTATTTTTATTACATTTTAGGCCAAAGCAACCTCCAGATGACCATTGATTCTCATAGTGGGAAGGACGTTTCTTCGCCAAAGTTTGGCAAAGTTGATCCTACTGGAGCACCCCATGTTGGAGGGAATACTTGGGCTGGTGGCACTGGAGGTAGAGACACAGCTGGTCTCGGAGGCAAGGGTGGGCCATACAGATTGGATGCTGGGCATGATGTGCATCAGGTAATACCAGGAATGAGGCAACAAGGCCATAAAATTTAGTCTGGAACAATGTTGAATCATCTATCAATTGATGGGTGCAAAGTTATGTACACCAAGGACGAAATCCACCATAAAAAATATTTGTTTTAGCTGGGATTTGAACCGAAGTCTCCTGATACCGATACATATGCTTGGTGGTGTAGCTGGTAGCATACCTGATCAAAAATCGGGGTATCCGGGCTCAAATCCTAGCCAAGATATTTTTTCAAGGTGGATGTCATAGTTGTTGTGTACAAACAGTATTCCTTTGGCTTTCTGGCCTCATGATTTGATCAATTTGTCATAGTAATCAAGGAACCTGGATGGAAATTTACCTTGGTCAATAGTGCTTGGTATTAAGTGCCCTATTGCAGTTAATGTGCCTTTGACCACCGTTTACGTGGCAGAATTTAACTTTACTGCAGAAGTGATTGTGATAAGTGACTACATTCTGTGTACATCCTGACTTCAAATGTCAGGCATCTTAATTATGGGGACCTTGTTTTTTTTTATTTTGACAATTTTTTTAATATTTGTGATATGTTGAATTTTTTTTTCATTAAATTTTTTTTAAAATTAGCTTTCAGATGAGGAAAAGGCTCAAGTGCCAGAGCATGTTCGAAGGGCAGCTAGGGAGATGGCACAAAAGGCATTCAAGGAACGTCTCAAGGAGATAAAGATGAGTGAATATGATGGCAAGCTCTATGAGCAGTTTTCTTCAGGTGTCAGTAAGCAGGTAAGCTGCCGCTTTCATTGTCAACTTGTAATTATTAGTGCAACAGCAAGGACTCCATCTACAAAGTTTTGGACGATCTTGGATCTAAGGCCATAGAAACGTTTTGGTGTGCATGTCCAAATAGTAAAAATTCTTACATCACCATTGATACAACCTGAACATGTTTCCAATGGTAAAACAAGATTGTGATGGAATTGTCAAACCAAACAATGTTGTTGCCATGTTGACAAATATCTCATGTGACTTGCTGTTATGTTGCATTGGATTGAAAAAACCTAGCCGTTAGAAGCAATTCGTCAATGTAATCTTACTATAATATTGATACTCATAGGCGGCTTTAGGGGTGGAACAGGGGTACGTGCCTCACCCCAAGGTGCTAAAAAAATATGCAAATAGTTTTATTCGGTAATCATTATATTAGTTATGTTTTTATCACGGAGCCTCAATCATTTAATTTCTTATAAATAAATTTCAAATAAATAAATTTCATATTAAAATAAAGAGAATATTTTGTACAATACATAAATTTAGTATTTTGTTTTTAATCTCAAATATGATATGATCGTTTACCAGTCAGACCCTTGGGCACCACCCCAGAGAAAATACTGGATCCACCCCTGTTGATATTTATTGCAATTATATACCTTAGTGCTCATTGTCAATCCTATCATTGACCTTGACATACAGTGGAACCTCGTTAAAGCGAGTACGGGCTATAGCGACACCCCTGCTATTACGAGAGATAGCCGATGCACCGTCAATTGACCCTATAATAAGCGTGTTAAAAAATTCGTTTTTACGAGACCCTTTCGGTGTTGGCTCTCGCCATAGCGAGGGTTTCACGGCCGGAAGACTTTCATCAAGACTCCTTAACCTCTGTAATTGCTAGCGATCTGTTAGAAATGAAGTTAATGGAGTGCTCAGTCTCAAATTTATGTGGTAAACTGTCGTTCGATAAACATAATGATTGACGAAACAATGCTTTGCATGATTTTCATTCAGTGTGGCGCTTATAAATTGTTTGAATAGTTAGTCATTATTTGAGTAAGGAAATTTAGTGATGCAAAAAAACATCGCCTTTCGTCTGGATTTATGCTTACGTTTATCGGATAGATGTTTATCTGTCGCCGCACCACTCCTGTTCCTGTATATCTGTTCGCAACATGTATATTGGCTATTATTTGCTCCACCTCCGGTAAAGCGACAATTCGCTATAGCGAGTGTTTATTAGTGCACCGTGGGGTGTTTAGTTATATCGAGGTTGCACTGTATCTTGTATTAACCCAGGTAAATCTTAACTACAACTTCCATTCACCTTGATATATTGAATGTGCCTTGATGTACTCAACATTCAATCTCAGTGTGCAACAGACCTCTTTGTAACTGATATGTATGCATTGAAAATTACTGATGGAAGAATTGTATCGTTAATATCTACCTCTGATAGTTTGATATGTCTCTAGATTTAATGTTCTGAATTCTATTCACCTTTGTGAAGCTTCTATCTGGGACTTAACTGGTAAAATCATCCTTCATGTCTGTGCCAATTTTCTTTTTCTGTTAAATGCATATTTTGACATAGAATTTGTATTTACTGGTAAATTATTCCTCCTCCACTACCTTTAAGGTATCATATCAAACACTAATTGGGTAAATAATAGTGGTACAGGGAAGAAATAAATGTTTTTCACCAAATAGGTCATAGATTCATCAAAAGTTTTGTATCAAAATAAAAATTTCATTGATTTCATAACATTTGTTTCAGGTCAAATCCCTACGGGTAATCCTTAGCAACTTGCAGGCCAAGTCTAAGGAAAGACAATGGGTGAGACATCAGACAACTGGAGAAATGGACGACACTAAACTCATTGAAGGTTTGCATTAAGTTTTGTCATCCGGAAATTTTATTTACCACCTATTTTTTTTGTGGTTGACATAAATCTGCTTCAGTTGTAAGTTAGTCCATAATGCTGATGACTCCACGAGAACAGCATTAAGAATAATGTCTACATACTTTCAAATGTTCGTGAGATTGGCTTTTCCTTTTATGACTCTGTTTCATGACAAAATTTTCATTGTACATATTCTAATTTGAAATTAATTGTCAATTCATTATTTAATTTAAGTTTGCAATAAAGCATTAACAATAATATAACCTTCAATATGCATGTCATAAAAACCTAAAGAACTGCGGTGCTCGTCATGTGCGAAATTTTGGTGTAGGTAATCGTGGATGATAGTTACATTAGGATATAGGGGCCAAATTGAAGTAGAGTGACTGGCAAAGTGTTCAACAGTTTTTATTTTTTTTGCCGTTTGTATTTAAAATTGGTGGAAAATTCAGTATTTGATACGAATTTGAATATTTGAGGTAATTGGGAATAAGATTAGGTATTCATATTCAATATTCAAATTTGAGAAAAATGCCATTCCACCCAACTTTACTCATAGTTATTTTTTTTATATTGGGTAATATTTTGATATCCTATTAAGAGAATGATTGATTTTCTTGTTATAGGCCTGACTGGAGAAAAAACAATTTATCGGAGACGTGCTGAAAAGGAACCAGAGATGGGGGCACCACAACAAAAACCTAAACGACTGAAAATTGTTGTTGATGTTTCAGGAAGCATGTATAGGTTTGTTTTAATTTTTATGGTAAATACAGGGTGGAGAAAAATTTTGTAACTAAAATTTAACAATGGATTGTTGATGCCAGTATATACCAAAATTACTAATGATGTTTTGGTCAAAAACGGACCATTTTTAAACTGCAGAAACTTTGAGCCCAATGTCTGTAAAAAAAAAGCAAGATATCCGATTTTGAGGAGCTCTAGCATCTAAACGAAGCAATCAATTTAAATGCCTCGAAAAGCACATGAAAAAGAATTTATTTTTACGATGTATCATGTATTTAAAAAAATCATCGGCTCAATAGTATTATGTGTACTTCATTTTTTCTCAAAAAAGTACCCCTTTTTTTGCGAGTAAAATCAAGTTGCCCAACTTTGAGCTCTTGGCATTCCCGTAGTTTTCGTTCCTATAAATTGCAATTTTGATATAAAGAAGCCACATCTATTATTAGCAGTTAGTCGAAAACAAATTGTTTATACCACTAAAATTAACGGAGTTGTTGTGAACAACGCAAACCTCTGCTAACTTCGAATTGACAACAGTGCAATGCAGTTTGGCATAGGGGAACTCATACTTTGGGCATAATGTGAACAAAGAATCATTGGATTGGTGTGAAGTCAGGAACTGCTCAGCATTTCGCCCGTTCCTTCTTCCCATGGACAGCAATTTTTTTCGGCTCCGGCTGCATCGCAAGCCCATATAAGTTCATCACAATTGTGTAACTCACAATTGTGATGCAGTGTTGCAGAATAACCACACTCCTCAGGGCCTTGTGTAGGTTTATCAACTGACGAACAAGGTCTCAAGGAAGGCATCTTGTTCGTTTATCGAAGATTTATTGTATTCGGTAAGATATCAAACCTCGATTGCGTCATGCCACATTCTTCTTTTGAGAGAATGAAATAGATGTGCTTGTTTTTTGTATATTTAAGCATAATTTAATTGCGGCATTGTACACTTGACTCTGAAGCTATTACGCATTGCGACTAAAAGTACAGAGACCAGAAATTTTGGCAAACTATTTTTTTTTCGATGATTCCTAAAAGAAACGTTCATTCAAGCGTTATTACGAATCTTTGGTTTTTCGGTCCCGTGAACTTCTTAATAACAAGAGTCTTCTGTTGTATCTTGTTATCCTGACTTAAGTTAGCAACCTGAATCCAATTCTAGAAATGTGCAAATTTTATTCTTTGGGTACAAAAGAGAATAAATTAAAGACTTATTTTCAGACTAATTAAAAATTAGTGATAAATTTTGCTGTAGGAGTTTTTTGAGGACTTTCCTCTTTCAGTGTTGAAAAATCTCAAGATTTGTATCTGTGCAATTTACATCCCAGCAGTACATCATTTTATTCTCTCACCTTATGTCTGTTTTTCAAAATAGGAATTTTTTGTTTTAAATTCTGACTTTCTATTAACCTTCATTTATAACTGACCATCCATGAGATAGGACCATAGTGAAGATTTTCCTGATTAATATTTGAAAAAAATGTTGTTTTGTCAAATGTTATGTTTTGTTAAATGAATTAGTCTGCATAGTTGCAGTACTCTCTTTAGATTTGATGTCAATGTAATTTATGTTGCTATTTTTTCCTTGAGTTAAATACCCTTCTTACAGACCTTAGCTGACTGTTATCTAATTGGGGTTTAAATAAGTGTGATCTGATAGACTCCGTTGGCAGGAACAACTGCTCATCTACTCCATTATTCTGTTCTAGTTGGTAGCACAATACAAAAAAATGGCATCGTGTGTGTGTGGCAAATATGTACAAATTGTTCATGATGACACACATTATTTGCTCACAGTGTTATGAATATGACAATGTTACTTATAGATAAAATATTATCATAATTCAAGGAGTGATTGATTTAATTTTTTACTCTCTAGGTTCAACAGCTATGATGCCAGGTTGGATAGGATTATGGAAGCATCAATACTGGTGATGGAGGCTTTTGAAGGCTATGAAAGTAAATTCAAGTATGACATTGTGGGACACTCTGGTGAAAGCTATGACTTGACATTCGTAGACCATAAAAACCCACCCAGGAATAATAAAGAGCGGTTGGATGTAATTAAGGTAGGTATTCAATGTCATGTAATTTCTCTATGTAAAATAGCTGGATAATTTTTAGGTAGGATATTATTCATTGGCTTAGCCTGTGAAATGGGATATAAGGGTAGTAATCTCTCCTAAAGACAGAAAACAATTGCAATGCAATTTCCACCATTCAAATTCTGATACATAAATTCAAATTTATTTGTGGTAGGGAGAATGATGGTAAGTTTTCAGGTATGCACTGTTATTGTGTAAAGTGGTATTTAATACAATAACTTTATGTACATATAAGAGGCATTGGTGTAAAGCCTGTCAAATTGGTTATTTTGCATGCATTTTTTTACAAATACTGTTTGCCTACTCCTCCTAAATGATCAGCTTTCCCTGAATATGTGGTTGTCATTGTAGGCCTCTAATCCCTACCAAAAGAAGTTTTGCCAATTTGTCTCTGGCTTTATACCAAAGATTTTTCAGGATTTCATTTCATTTAAATGATTTTAATGCAGAGAAATTGTATAACTTATTTTTTTAAATTATGCATATTAGTGTAAATGCTTTTGAATACTGTCAGGTGTTGTAAGATTCTCTTCTCACTGAAAATGTTTATAGCTTATATTTGATTTAACATGTTGCTGAAAGGTATTCTTATATCTAATGAAATTTTGAAGTCAAATAGTCTTAGTGAATGCTGAATAGAACATACTTGGTCAGTAATTAGTTTAATACTCATGCTTGCTTTCCATGCTAATGACAGAATTTCCATTTCAGACTATGCATGCACATTCGCAGTTCTGCATGTCTGGAGATCACACACTTGAAGCTACTAAACATGCAGTCTCAACCCTAGCCACAGAGGACTGTGATGAATCATTTGTGTTGGTGCTATCTGATGCAAATCTTGAGCGCTATGGTATACCACCTCAGCGGTTTGGGACTGCTCTCACCGGCACCCCCAGCGTAAATGCCTATGCTGTATTCATTGGTTCTCTGGGTGATCAAGCTGACAGGTATGGTGATATTTACCTTATAAGCGCGTGTAAGAGCTACACACGTGTTAGAGACGCACCCCTATTTTGAGCATCGAAGTTAAAGAAAAAAATTTTGTGGTATTGTTTTATCCTATCGCGCGGTGTTGCAGATGTATGCAGACTTTCAATATTTATCAAAATTTCCTCTTTCGATACTAAAAATTTATGCGGCATTTTTTCAGCTAAATTTACACGATATATGTATATGGTGCTCAAAGATACGTAGGTATTCACTTAAAGTCAACCTTATGATGCTTACTAGGGATGGTCGAATTGGATATCTCGGATCCTCATATCCACGGATAATGCCCTTCACCCTTTACTCCGGATGCAAATTCATCAAAGAAATTGAATCTGAATCCGAAATTTTTAAATCAAAGCTTTCGTGAATGTAACTTCCAATAAGAGGGAGTAAAAAGAATTCTGATCCTCTCTTCGCACACGCCGTTGCTCTATGATGCTTGTCCTACTCATGAATAATTTTGTTTAAAAGCTCTCGTAGGAGTATTGCAATAGCATTGCAGTCGTGGAAAATTTTAAGGCAAAACATGACAGAGTGTGAACCTTCCCAAGAGATTGAACAACAAGCGGGGGAATCTCAGGGCCACAGGATAATAATCACATTGTAGATTTCACGGAACCACACTTGGCCCTCCATTAGTCAATGCTTCGGCCGTTATGAGATCCCACAGACCATAAATCACTTGCCTCAAAGGAAAATATAAAGTTACACGGGAACAATGGAAACATGTTTCATCCCTACCCCATCTCACTAACTGACCATTTTTGGTCTACCAGCTTCAATTCTCCCAGTTTTTGACGGTCAAATGCTAGGCGAGTCACCTACCAAGCTCGAAGATATCTCGATAGCTTTCAGCAATTGTATGACGCTCACGAGGTTTGTAAAAGAATGAGACCTAACATGACGCACATCTGACAACATTTCAGTTTTGTAAGCCTTATTTTATTGATCTTAAGATTTATAGTCACAACAAGGCTACTAATATTCAACATAGTCCAAAGAGGACCATTTAGGAAGAAACAAGCGTAGCATGAGCGCATTCAAACAAGACGAGACGGACTGGAAACTTCAAGCAATGCAAACTGTATATCACATTAGTGAACCATTCTAAACAGCTCTCCATTCCTCTCTCACATCCGCTAGCATTTTCATTGTGATGAATTTCTTCTCTTTTACATCCTTTATAACCTGTCCTATGTAACTCATTTGGGTCATCCCTTGACCTTCTTCCCATCAACTTATCCGTCAATGAATGTTTTCATCAGGCTATCATGCCTCATAATATGGCCAACTAAGTTGTCTTTTTTTTTAAGGTTTTTAGATGACTTCCTTTTTCTCCCACTCTTCTCAGCTCTTCCTCATTACTTATTTAGTCTATCCATTTTATCATCATCGTCATTCTTCGGTTACACCACACTTTGAATGCTTCCTCTCTTGACATGTCTGCTGCTGTCAATGTCTAAACCTTGCTTCCATAGAGAATCATGCTACATATTTTTATTCCCAAACCACCGAATAAAGCTCATACAGGCTCTCTTATATCGGGGTATTCAACAAATTTAACAAGTGCATGTACACAAACAACCATGCCATGAATAGCAAAAATTACCCAGGGTGGACTCAAACCCACAACCTCTTGTTTGATTGGCCAGGACTTTACCATGTCGCCACTGAGGCTGGCAGCATATGCAGCATCTGATGAATTTTTTTGTTTTGTCGCCTCTCGCATTAAATTCTGAATTAAAATGCTTCTTGCACTCCTCCACCTCCTCATCCTTTAATAAACGCTTGTCCCAACCTCGTTAGAGCACTTCTTTTTTTTTTTTTATAGCTGTAAACGGCTGGTGTCCTAACACCCCCTGCCACACGCCTTTTAGGCGGCTTGCAGGGTATTATGTAGATGTAGATGTAGATCCTATTACACTCAAAATTGATTACACTTCAAAATCTCAGCGGCTGCGTTGATGTTACACCATTTCTGTGTGTAGTTGGAAATGGTGTGGTTGTTAAGATGTCAGATAAATATTAATATCTGATAATTATGTGAAATTCCAATACATCATGTAGAGCAGCATGCAAAAAATTTTCAATGGAACCTCAAAGTAACTAGGATTCATCCAGAATGCATTGAGAATGTTAGTGGACAAAAAAGTAGTTGAGAGATGACACTTATGAGAGATGTACAGATGGCACCTAAAATTCCTGAAAGCCTTTTTGAATATTGGGAAGAAATATTTGATTTTTTATCAGTTAACCCCTCAAGCGCGGCGGGCATTTAATTAAATCCCATCCCAGCGGCCGGATGAGATTTAAACGACTTTGCCTTTTTGGCATTCTATCATTCAATAATTTATATCTTTCACAATATACGATCAGTATTGTTGAAATTTTTTGTAAACTTGCATAATATAATGTGCCACTTTATAATAATTTTTCGAGCGATTTGAATAAATATTTATTGTTTTATGTATCTCCTTTATGAACTAATGGATAAATTTTCAGTTTTGAAAGATTTAAATTTGGTTTCGAATAAGCTGCAAGATCTATAACATTCCATGCATTTAAAAAATACAATTACATGATGTATTTTAGTTATTTGGGGTTGAAAATTTCATAACAGATTGGATACTTTCCACATTGGATTATCCGTTTCACCTACTTGAAAATTTATAACTTCGCCCATTTCTCTGACTTTGTTCTATTATTACTGTATCATTTCATATAGGTAATCACGTGTTAATTTTCAAACGTCAATATGTGAATATTCAAATGATTTTGCCTTAGAAAATCTGCTTTGTGTGACATAATTTGAAGCAATCCAAACATAATCCCACTGCTCATTTTTCACAACAGTACACGCAGTCTCTTCATTTCCCATATTAGGCACAAACTGCACACCTTCTCTGAGACTTTGATTTCTTCCCAGCTACAGGAATTGACCTTAAGAAATTAATTTCTGTGAGTCTTGGTACTAAATTGTCTAAGGAGTGAAGGAGTGACAGTCCGTATGAAGTTGGATATTTCAAAAATATTACCTTGACCAACGGCACGCGAAATGATAAGTTAATTTTTTATATGTGTTTTTCCTGTGAACAACATACGAATTCAGGACTGTGGCATTCAATAGTCTCCTAAATAACTTCATACGCCACTTGTAATGACGTTTTCTTTCCATTAGGTACAAATGCCATAACACGTCCTTGAAATTCACCCCACCAATGAATTTATTATAACCTAACACACAAACAGACTTCCGAGTCTCTTTTTTGCCTTTCAATACTATTCCCATTTCGTAGGATCCCCAATTATAAATAAAAATACCACACACAGGAAGTACACCCGATGAGAATTTCAACACACCACTTGAAAGAACACCATAAAGCTGACTGTTTAGAAGGAATCTTATCTTCGTTGATTACTGTCCAGAAAAAAAATGAAAAAATAAATGCAGAGCCAGGCACATGGCCCCTTCGCTTAGGACGCTTAGGACTAACGAGGCGGACCAAACACACTTGGAGCTCAAGGTGACGACACACAAGGAGAAGACAGAGAGAAGGCAGTGAGCTTAGAAGATACCATATCTCAAGCTAAAGTAGCTGACCCTTCTTGACGTCTCACAAGCAGAATAGGTGGCAGTTTTCAAAATAGTACGGTTGAAGGAAGGCATTGAGTTTTTGGACTGAATTCGTGAACGTGCTGGTTTGAAACAGAATTTCATCGAAATATTTTTAAAAATCCTGAAGGTATAAAGTCGCTATGAATATTTTATTGGAGAGGAAAAACATTTCTTCAAAAAGTAGACTAATTAGTTTTAATTTAAAATACAATATCTGGCGGAGAAAGAATATTATATACAGTAGGTCAGGAAGCGTACTGGGTATGCATGACGGTGGCATACGAAATTTAAAGGGCGCGTACTGGGTACGCATGAAGGCGTTGAGGGGTTAAGAAACTGAGCTCTCCATGTTAACTTCATTTTTAATAGATTGCTAGCAATTACAGAGATTAGGGACTCTTGGTGAAGGTTTTTTGGTGTTGGAAACTCTCGCTAAGGCAAGTGCCAACAACAAAAGGGCCTCATTCAAACAAATTTTTTTACATGCTAATCATAGGGTCAATTGATAGAACTTCGGCTCTCTCTCGTAATGGCGGGAGTCTCGCAATAGCCCATACTCATTTTAATGCGGTCGTGGTGTATGTTCCAATCATTATTTTACCCCTGATAATGTGTTAATTAAAATTTCTTCAAATTATGTACCTTTTGACGTCCATAAATTTTGTTTCATGAATTTGAGACAATTTTTTCTTAATGTTATTTGAAATTGTATTATAAAAATTATAATACGAGAAGACATTTTGGAAAATCCATGGCCTAACTTAAGTATCATAGGCTGTTTAATATTTCATGGATATCTTCAGTTAACCCTTTGAGTGCGGATGGCATAGCATTGATGCCCAGCGTAGGCCCTGCCAACGGGCGGGTGGCATCACATTGATGCCACGCCGGCCCATGTCCTTCAATCGCTCCCTACGCTCCTCCGCTCTGTTCTTTCTACTCTCATGATGGTTTCCCGCACACGCAGTGGATTAGGCTACCTGGACATGCCTTCCGTTTTTGAAAAAAAGTTTATATTTTTTTAATGCTTTTTTTTTACATTTATGGAGTACTTTTTAATTTGTAAGATTTTTTGCCATTACAAAAAAATTTAAATGTGATATTTTCTTTACTCTTCTGAATATTTGTACTAAATGTTGCCACATTTGAATGTTATTATTCTCGTTTTAGTCCTATTAAAGTTTTTGTAAACGATATTTAGTCATAATCTTCCTTCCACCTCATCGACGAAAAATATTTTCGTATTTCAAAATACGGTCACTATACACACGCTAAACACAGTTGAATAATCTATTACTGTTTTTATTAATGTTTAAACTTAATATTTACATAATGCCGTTATAACTCATAACATTCTTCCATAATATATTTGCAACTCATTTCCTGAACGATCCTTTCAATAGAGGTGTGGTTATATTGGTTACGGAAAAAGAAATAGATTTTTTCGACTTTTTCTCATTTATTTTGTTTGAGTTTGTTAAAGTTACTACGTGGGAATAATTACGACCACCAATTCGTTAATCACGGGAAATAATGAAGGTTCTAGGAAAACTTTTATATTTTTTTCATTTTGAATGAGAAATTAGAATTGGGGAAATCCTTGGGTAAATAATCGAATTTCGGGGCTCAAATAAAAGAGTCGTTTTACGTCACCGCGGAACAGACTACAATTCGCTCTGTGTCGCCTGTTATCTCTATTTTTAGAAGAATTTTTGCCATTCTTATTATAAATGCATGCAAGTATTCTGTTTTGTGCATGTCGTGGAGAAGGTCAGCTCTTCCTTCTCAGTTTTTGCGACTCTCTCCATTAGTACAGTCTTTCCTTCGGACATCTTTCGATTGCGTGCATTTCACTCCTCTATAGAGATTTTATTTTTTCTAACATTACCGTACGGCCTTTTTCTATTAGATATTTCAGTATTTTACATACATTTAGCAACTTACGTGGAATATGGGAGAAACCTTTATTTTTAATTTTATTCCTATTTTCAAACCCCAAGGACCGTTTATGTATCAGCTTTTGGTGAACTAGGCTTAGAATATCTCCTCGCAATAAAACTACTTCTGGCACAATTTACTCAAGTGTAGGTATACATGAAACTCTGCATTGGGTCATCTACGCCAAGGTTTTTTTTAACTTTGAAGCAATAGGGTGGTTTCCTATTATTTTTTATTGCCTAAATCGAAATATTATTACTCCTGGAGTACGTATTGCACGCTTTTAGATTTTTAAATGACGATATCTATTTTTCGCGATTAAATGTAAAGTGAAAATTTTCAAGAGCGCGAAAACGCGACGCATAGGTAAGAATGCCGGGAAATCTCTCCGCGTGACGTATTTCTGGTTCCCGTTGCCGCCCTGCGAGGTGACCTTGAGGCGAGGCTTAGCGCTGATACGACACAGGCTGCTAGCGGGTAGCCTAGTACCCTGCTGGCTGGTAGCGCTTGGCTTAAATAAGGATTATTTATTACTTATCAAACGAGGAAAACTTTCCGACCTTAGCCAGTTTTAATAAGTGATTATTAAGACATGTTTCCCTGAGCTCTGGGCCTCATGCATGCATTGGTAACCTCAGACGATGTATAACTCCTATCTTCTCGTATAGAAACTAGGTCCCTGTGACGTCACGTGGAGTGGCATCGCATGGGCGCCAATCTGGCCGTTTTCAAATGAGGATAAAAATGGACCATTGCCATTCGTCTAACCCGGTATTGCTAAAACAAAA
Source organism: Ischnura elegans (assembly GCF_921293095.1). Classification (NCBI taxonomy): domain Eukaryota; kingdom Metazoa; phylum Arthropoda; class Insecta; order Odonata; family Coenagrionidae; genus Ischnura; species Ischnura elegans. The sequence goes on from NC_060255.1 coordinate 23,640,958, forward strand.
TAATGTGTATATTATGAATACACTAATGGTGGGTAACGAATCGCAATGAATGCCTTTCGTTTTCTCTGATGAAGGAAACCACCCTATTTACATATTTTACTTCGACCAAATAGAGCTCTCATAATCAGAAAAGAAAGTCAGCAAAATTTCTATGCGCAAAGAAACAATTATTTTTGGATTATTATACATTGCCATTTTATCTGGAACATACACGTTTAGGTATTTCTTGTACGTCGGTTCTAAATGTTAACGCTATATCTCTGAAACCCATAACCCCCCCTCCCGTGACTACCCTACTGAGTTTATACATGGAAATTATAATAATCTGTTCAAATATCTATTGAGTTACTCAAAAGAGACACTTACACCACTGAAACTCTAAGGACAAACATAAGAAATAACTCTCCTCCTCACGTCCTAAGAACGACTAAGAAGTGGCGAATAAGTATACCTCTGATGGTGTATGATGTGCAGAAGTTCAAGGACTGTGTTTGAACCCTTTTTTCAAAGAATTTCACAATTATTAGTTAATTTTTGCAGATTTAACGCAAAAGAAAATGTCAAAAAGCTAAAAATAATTTTCATATGTTTGCATGCAAATCTAAGTTACTTGTAAATTTAAAAATTTAGAAATGTGAAAATTAAAATTCGAAGACTTTTATTTACCCAAAACTTGATGCATGGATAGTGGATGACATCTGAAAAAATATTAGTCTTATTTTATAATTCAATTCCGCCATCATTTCAGAAATTATTTCAAGCTTCTTAGTTGCTACGTAAAAATATGTTGTCCGTCGTTCCGAATGTTTGTGTAATGGGTTGCATAAATATCCGAAGCATTTATCATATGGGTGCGGATGGCATCACTGTGATGCTATAAACAAATTGTTTAATAAATAGGCAAATGAATATAAAAATCCTTTTTTTATTGTAATTGTTTTCATATTTTCGAAAAATAAAGTGAATGCAGTGAAAAAAAAGTCTCCGCCAATGTGAAACAACTCTGAGAAAATGTTACGCAATGAAAGGGTTAAAGAAGTCATATTTACTTGAGGTATCCCAGTTAATTCTTGATTGTCCATCTATCAATGTATTCATTATGAAATTATTGGAGACGATGCGGAGATGTTGGACAAACCAACATGAAACTTACTTACCAAATTCTCAAAACTCGCTTACTTACTTACAAAATTAATTAAAAACTTACAAAATTTATTAAAAACCTACAAAATTATCAATAATCAATCAAAAAATTGTCTTTTGGTTTCAATTATGAGTCTTATTGGGTTAACTCCACCATTTCGATAGAAAATTAAAGCACTACCTTAAAGGTAGTCTTGGAAGCATTCCTCTAAGAATAAAGTATGATTTTACTTTTCAGGTTGAAAATGCAACTTCCGGCAGGGAGAGCTTTTGTCTGTTTGGATTTGAAGGAACTTCCTCAGATTCTTCAGCAAATATTTGCATCATCCGTTTTGAGCAGTAGATGATGATCTTTCAATAATAGCTTACTATTCAATATATAAATATTTATCATAATGAAAGTGAGTTGCATGAGTAAATTTCCCTGAGATCCAATGAAAAATGTGTGAATGAATTGAGAATAAATAATGTTGATGTTATGCACATTTGCCAGATTTGTTGTTTAAAAATTTATTTTTGTAACATGTATGTTGGTATTTCAAAGAAATTGTAAACATATTTATATTTATAGAAGATGTGTTGATTAAAATAAATCTGTTTTATAAAATGAAGGGGAAAAACAGTGCAGTTATATTCTCCAGGAATACCTTCCAGCTATCCAAAGAACACTTTTAACATCATCACCATCTATTGACACCTGAGCAACAGGTGAATGTATTTTGGGGGGTTGACTTGGTGCAGCTCCTGGCTGAACACTCAACACCCTAAATGTCACTAAATATCATGAACTCCTTTATATTGCATAATTTACACTGATTCATATGAAATAACAATTATAACCACTATTAAAACACCACATTCGGCCACTTAAGCTAAAATATTCCCTTTAATTCACACTAAATTATAAGGCCTCATTCACACAAAATGTTAACTCTCATTCACGCAAAATGTTAACTCTCACTCACACTAAATACTACCCTCATTCACACGAAATATCATTCTCTCATTTGCGGTACATCACATTCTGCAACAAAAACTTTTCCCTCTCATCCACACTAAATAACATACTCTCACTCACACATCATAATCTAACCTCATTCATGCTAAATAGCACAATAATATTAACAGTAAACAACATACCCGCATTCACCCTATTATTAGTGCCATCATTCACACTAATTGTAAGTAACATTCCTGCTCTCATCCAAACGAAGTACATATTATCATTCACTCTAAATAATATACCCTCATTCACACGAAATTGAATTCTCTCTACAATTGTAAGAATATACCCTCTCATTCACACCAAATCACATATTCTCATTCACACCACAGTCACAATCACAGCCATAAAAAATGTAAAAAACCAAGTACATTTGAAATGAACAAAATATGAAACAAAATAAAATCAAGGTCTTCAGATTGCAGATCGCCATTCTTCATCTCTTGAGTCCTGAAATAGTGCATGCTCCTCTTGCATCTTCAACTCTTGAGGCTTCAGCTCTTCAGGTCACGCTATATGTTTTGTTCTATTATTCATTTCACTGAGTTCCTGTATCACTTCACTAATTGTAAGTCATTGTAGATGAAGATTTCTTAGAGTTCTCTATATTCCTGAATCTGCTGTTTGAATGTCCATGATTGCAAGCTGCTATACTCCCCCTATTGTAAGAAAAACATCGATTGTGCTCCACAATAAGATAGAAATGACTCTTTATTGGATAAAAAGGTATAATCCTTTTAGGAACCCAGCAGATATAAGTTTAGAATAATATAAAGGATTTAATTCACATTACTCATCATGTTAATAGCCACATTGGCTATGTTTTAGGTTGGCAACAAAGTTCCCGCCGTGTTTTTACTCTAAAAATTCCGCATGTAACTAAATGCTTATAGCTCAATCATGGGCTTACCCAGCGAGGGGTAAGAGGGGGCAGCTGCCCCCCCTAGAAGCAAAAATCGCAAATGTCTTTAAGTAAAATAATATTTTTTCAAGCAAATAATTTTAAAAACTAATAAAGAGCTTTTACAGTTTCCTTAAAATGTTGGTTTCAGTCTTAGAGTATATCGTTCAACAGAGGTGGCCTGACGTATTCTGGGTGAAGCCAGGCTGAAAATCCTTCCGCCATATTGAGTGTCTGTGGAAATCCTTTTTTCCTGAAGAAAATATGCGACAGGATTATGTGTATTTATGGAGATATCTTCAGCTTCCTTGGTTAACATTAAGTAATTAAGGTAAGTAAAAATATAGCGATTACTTTTAAGAAATCCGCAATATCTATTATGAACAGTAATTTGTATAATAATGGTGAAAATTCCTCTCTTCTTTCTTTCTTATAGATGGTCGCCGGCGCTGCCTATGGCTGCAATAACCATAAAGATAAAAAGAAACCTGGAGTTGCGTACCACAAGTAAGTACGATTAGCCGTGAAAAATTAGTAATTTATTCCAATAATTGTCATTTATCGTTGAAAGCTTGGGTGGTAAGGTAATGATCGGAGTACATGGCGTAGGATTCAACTATTGATGAAAACCATTCATGTTGTGTTTTAATAATGTTTTGTTATTATTATTATTATTATTATTTGTTATTATAACTTTTATTGTTGATGTTATTATTTATTATTTTTATTGTTGATTGATGAGTTAGTTGTATTAACTTAACGGCACCAATAGGAAGTTACTCAATCCTTGTTTGCTAGGGTATTATACTGATCGTTTTGTACTTGTGAGGTCCGATTTCATTGGAATTAATATCAATTGTGATAACAGTTAACTTCCCCAACAACACACATTTGGATATACATATGTATATATATTGTATTTTCATGGGTCACATACATATATATTTTTGTTATGTATTACATCTGTAGTACATATGTATTATTGAATGTATTTCCTTTGTATTCATACATATGTAAAAGTGGCACTTGTTACACGATAAATACATTTGTATTTTTTGTGTATTTTTGAAATTTGGATACTTATGTAAATGTGGTCAAAAATACACAAAAATACAAATGTATTTATCGTGTAACACGTACCACTTTTACATATGTATGAATACAGAGGAAGTACATATGTAAATGTGGTCAAAAATACACAAAATATACATTATGTATATTTCCTGTAATACTTGGGAGGTAGATTTTCGTGGCGTCTTGCGAAATGTTCATAAACATTTTTTCCAGAAATAATATGTTCACAGCAAACGCCAGATTTCCCTATTTTAATGATCATTCATCCATTCGAATTTACACCCAGAAAGCTTAAAAATAAATCATATACTGGTCGATGTGAGCAAGCCCCAACAGCACACATTTGGATATACATAATGTATTTATATTGTATTTTCATGGGTCACATACATATGTAATTTTGTTATGTATAACATGTGTAATACATATGTATTATTGGATGTATTTCCTTCGTATTCATACATATGTAAAAGTGGTACGTGTTTACACGATAAATACATTTGTATTTTTGAAATTTGAATACTTATGTAAATGTGGTCAAAAATACAAATGTAAATATCGTGTAACACTTGTAACTTTTACATATGTATGAATACAGAGGAAATACATATGTAAATGTGGTCAAAAATACACAAAATATACATTATGTATATTTCCTGTAATTTTTGAGAGGTGGATTTTCGTGGCGTCTAGTGAAATGTTCAGAAACATTTTTGCAGAAATAATATGTTCACTGCAAACGCCAGATTTCCTCATTTCAATGATCATTCATCCATTTGAATTTATACCCAGGAAGCTTAAAAATAAATCATATACTGATCGATGTGAGCAAGGGTAGTATGGCGACCATATTTATGTTAATTTGTAAATGCACGCGAAATACAGACGTATTACATATGTAAAATTCAGTTTCCATCCGCGAAATATACACATGGAAAATGGTTCACAATACATGAAAAATACAAAAAATAGTTCTTGCACAGCGCAAAAGTAAAAGCGAAGTTTAATTTTTTAAACGATATTTAAAATTAACTGTTTAAACAAAAAAATTAAATTCTCAATTCTGTCGCAACAAGCTAGGGAAGTGAGTGGGAGTGATAATCTCGTTAACAGTTAGCTCGGCATTTCGTTCGAGACTACGAGAACGTCAAGAACGTGCTGTAGGAGGAACTCCGGCTACTGATGTATAGTTAATTTTATATTTGTTTGTATTATTATACGTATTGGAAGAATTGACATAGTGTTTTAATCCTCGATAACCGGTGCGTGTGGATGGTGTGCTCAAATCGAAGCTATGTTTTGCTGGAAATGTGCTTCAATCCCGCACGTTATTGCGATTCGTGCAAGCCAGCTCCAACAGTTTCCTGTCACTGGATAATTAAGGTAAGGTATGATTTATCTTTTGTTATATTGTACGCATACATAGACTACATTAATTATGTTATTTGAGTATATTTGGATACAACTATTGGCGCAATGTGTTAACCACATTGCGCCAATAGAGGTAATTATTTTGTTTATGTTTGGCTATTGTTTTCCTTTTTTGTTGAGTTATGTATCGAGGAGACTGGTGTCCATTGAAGTTATATGGTAAAACATAGTAATGTCAATCTTGTACGTATAAATTAATAGATTATGCGTCGTATAGTAATTCCGTGCTTTGCGGCTGAAGTTACATTTTTTCTTCTCTTAATTAAGAGCAGAAAAAATTGTTTAAAGGAATGTTTTCGTTCACGTGTAAGTTGTTTTATCGCTGTTTATTACCACAACCTACTGTATTGTAGTTCTTGCATTCCTAGTTATCCTATGCTTTAGTCATAACATCTTTGACCTTAGACTTATCAGCGTAGCCTTGTCACTAATAGATTCCTCGAGGTTCCGAGCGGTTTTGCCCTCTACTTCTAATTATTTAACGAACAAGAAGTATTGGTCGTGTAATATCGGTTCCCTTAAAGCAAAATGTAATATTTTTTTCATCTTGAAATGCAGTCAATCAAGGTGCATTTCGTCATTATTATTAACACAAGATAAATACGTAATTTTCATGCGAAAGTTTGTCATTATATGTAAGAAAAAGGTGCGTACGGGCCAAATTAATTAGGTAATTGTAATTTTCTTTTCATGCTCTTTCGCGCATACCCAGCAGGCGACGATGTAAATAGCTTGGCCTGGACAAGAGGAGAATGGATTACGGAAAAGACGACGAAGCAAAGCCAGAAGACCAGGTGGAATTGTTAATACCGAGGTAAGGTATGAGGGAAAATTTTTTTAAACCATAATCGAGAGGTTTCTTAAAGTTAAGCCTGAAATTATCTATTATGTATGAAATTTATTTGTTTGAAAATTTGATATCACAAGTTTATATTTTTTCTGTGTGAGTCATCCGCTACTTAATCATGGTACTAATATATTAGTATCATGTACTAAATAAGCATACCAATGGATTCACGTTTTCCTAGTTAATTTATATTTAAAAGTAGTCATATGATCTTTTCTCATATTTCTCATTCTTCTCAAGAGAAAGGCTATTAATTTTGTAAAATGAAAGCATATCCCCAAAACATCTGATTTTTCAAAGGACAAGGTCAAATCTGTGCTAGCTGGGACCTTGACATAATTGGTAAATGAAAAATTTTAAAACTCATGTCAGGAATCTAGCAGAGAAGCCAAACTTACATTTGCATTCAGAATACAGAATTAGTACTAAAATTACAGACTTCACAGAATACTGACTGCCTATATGAATTGAAAAAAAATAAAATTGAAAGGCCTTGAGCTCCTATTCAGATCTTACAAAAAGATATATTTTTGCATGACTTTTAAACTTGACTTCTTCTTTTCTCCTTTCAGGAAGTGGCTGATAGTGCAGAGTTGGTTTCCTGAATTCAGGTTTCTTCTTGTGCAATGGGTTACAACGCTTGTTCCGTGCTAATATTTTTTTCTACTTTCCAACTCAAACCATTGTTTGTATTTGATTTATCTTTGTGCCATTTTTTTAAACTAAGTTTCACCTACTGTTTGCTGGCCCTTAATGCTTGTTAGCAATATTCATGGCCACACTTGTTCTTTGTGTATATTATTTTATTTTTCTCTTTGAATAAATGTTTTATTATCTGTATGTTCTGGTTTCCTTATATTTATTCATCCGTTTGATCCATATTGATATTAAGTGGATGTGGGTCAGAAAATCAATATGTATAATTCGTGTACGAGGGCCTGCAGATACATATGTATATTACATGTAAGGATATTCAGATTTCCAATTTGTAATACGCATGCATACATACATCCTGAGGGACTTTTGAGCCACTTTTACGTGAAATATACAGACGTAATACGATTGTATTCCTTTGTATACATATGTATAATTCATGTATGGGTATTCAGATTTCCAATTTGTAATACGCACGAATACATACATCCATAGGGACTTTTGAACCACTTCTACGTGAAATATACCGATGTAATACGATCGTATTCCATCTTATACATATGTATTTGGGCACGTATTGTTTGTGTATTATTGATGTAATACAAATGCCGTGTTATCTGGGAGGGTAGTAAAGATGGCGGCTATTTATGTTAATTTGTAAATGCACGCGAAATACAGACGTATTACATATGTAAAATTCAGTTTCTATCCGCGAAATATACACATGGAAAAATGGTTCACAATACATGAAAAATACAAAACATAGTACTTGCACAGATCAAAAGTAAAAGCGAAGTTTGATTTTTTAAACAATATTTCAATGTAACTGTTTAGACAAAAAATTAAATTCTCAATTCCGCGGCTCACTGTCGCTAAAGAAGTGAGTGGGAGTGATACAGTTATAATCTCGTTGACAGTAAACCTCGACATTTCGTTCGAGACTACGAGAACGTGCTGTAGGAGGAACTCCGGCATCTACGCTACTAAACAAAAGGAAATCTGTTATAAACTAGCTACTGATGTATAGTTAATTTTATATTTGTTTGTATTATTATACTTATTGGAAGAATTGACATAATGTTTTAATCCTCGATAACCGGTGCGTGTGGATGGTGTGCTCAACCCAAAGCTATGTTTTGCTGGAAATGTGCTTCAATCCCACACGTTATTGCGATTCGTGCAAGCCAGCTCCAGCAGTTTCCTGTCACTGGATTATTAAGGTAAGGTATGATTTATCTTTTATTGTATTGTACGCCTATATAGACTACATTAATTATTTTATTTGAGTATATTTGGATACAACTATTGGCGCAATGTGGTCAACACATTGCGCCAATAGACGTAATTATTTTGTTTATGTTTGGCTATTGTTTTCCTTTTTTGTTGAGTTATGTATCGAGGAGACTGGTGTCCATTGAAGTTATATGGTAAAACATAGTAATGTCAATCTTGTACGTATAAATTAATAGATTATTCGTCGTATAGTAATTCCGTGCTTCGCGGCTGAAGTTACATTTTTTCTTCTCTTAATTAAGAGCAGAAAAAATTGTTTAAAGGAATGTTTTCGTTCACGTGTAAGTTGTTTTATCGCTGTTTATTACCACAACCTACTGTATTCTTATCAGCGTAGCCTTGTCACTGATAGATTCCTCGAGGTTCCGAGCTGTTTTGCCCTCTACTTCTAATTATTTAACGAACAAGAAGTATTGGTCGTGTAATATCGGTTCCCTTAAAGCAAAATGTAATATTTCCTTCATCTTGAAATGCAGTCAATCAAGGTGCATTTCGTCATTATTATTAACACAAGATAAATACGTAATTTTCATGCGAAAGTTTGTCATTATATGTAAGAAAAAGGTGCGTACGGGCCAAATTAATTAATTATAATTTTCTTTTCATGCTCTTTCGCGCATACCCAGCAGGTGACGATGTAAATAGCTTGGCCTGGACAAGAGGAGAATGGATTACGGAAAAAACGACGAAGCAAAGCCAGAAGACCAGGTGGAATTGTTAATACCGAGGCAAGAGGAGAATGGATTACGGAAAAAACGACGAAGCAAAGCCAGAAGACCAGGTGGAATTGTTAATACCGAGGTAAGCTTTGAGGGAAAAAAATTTTTTATCCATAATGGAGAGGTTTCTTAAAGTTAAGCCTGAAATTATCGGTTATGTATGAAATTTATTTGTTTGAAAATTTGATATCACAAGTTTATATTTTTTCTGTGTGAGTCATCCGCTACTAAATCATGGTACTAATATATTAGTATCATGTACTAAATAAGCATACCAATGAATTCACGTTTTCCTAGTTAATTTATATTTAAAAGTAGTCATATGATCTTTTCTCATATTTCTCATTCTTCTTAAGAGAAAGGCTATTAATTTTGTAAAATGAAAGCATATCCCCAAAATATATGATTTCTCAAAGGACAAGGTCAAATCTGCGCTAGCTGGGACCTCGGCATTATTGGTAAATGAGAAAATTTAAAACTTAATATGTCTGGAATCTAGCAGAGAAGCCAAACTTTCATTTGCATTCAGAATACAGAATTAGTACTAAAATTACAGACTTCACAGAATACTGACTGCCTATATGAATTGAAAAAAAATAAAATTGAAAGGCCTTGAGCTCCTATTCAGATCTTACAAAAAGATATATTTTTGCATGACTTTTAAACTTGACTTCTTCTTTTCTCCTTTCAGAAAGTGGCTAATTGTGCAGAGTTGGTTTCCTGAATTCAGGTTTCTTCTTGTGCAATGGGTTACAACGCTTGTTCCGTGCTAACATTTTTTTCTACTTTTCAACTCAAACCATTGTTTGTACTTGATTTATCTTTGTGCCATTTTTTTTAACTAAATTTCACCTACTGTTTGCTGGCCCTTAATGCTTGTTAGCAATATTCATGGCCACACTTGTTATTAGTGTGTATTATTTTATTTTTCTCTTTGAATAAATGTTTTATTATCTGTATGTTCTGGTTTCCTTATATTTATTCATCCGTTTGATACATATTGATATTAAGTGGATGTGGGTCAGAAAATCAATATGTATAATTCGTGTACGAGGGCCTGCAGATACATATGTATATTACATGTAAGGATATTCAGGTTTCCAATTTGTAATACGCATGTATACATACATCCTGAGGGACTTTTGAGCCACTTTTACGTGAAATATACAGACATAATACGATTGTATTCCATTGTATACATATGTATAATTCATGTATGGGTATTCAGATTTCCAATTTGTAATACGCACGAATACATACATCCATAGGGACTTTTGAACCACTTCTACGTGAAATATACCGATGTAATACGATCGTATTCCATCTTATACATATGTATTTGGTCACGTATTTTTTATGTATTATTGTTGTAATACAAATGCCGTGTTATCTGGGTTCGTGGGTCTTAGTTGAGTGAGCAACTTTTCTTCCGTGTTTAAGGTTTCCAAAAAGAAAGGAAAGGCGAGCAGCATGGGTTAAGGCAGTAAGAAGGGAGAACTGGAGTCCAAGCTCTGCAAGCGTGCTCTGTTCAGAACATTTCCGACCTGAGGAAATGGACAGAACATCCTTGTGTTACGTGAGGTTGCGAGAGAATGCGATTCCTTCTATATTCTCTGCCTTCCCATCGTACTTGAAAACTGTAAGTACTGAACTCGTTTGAGAAAATTTGTTTAGTATCATACATATGTATTGATATTTAACAATAGCAAAGAATAAATAGTACACTCCAAGGACTGATTTTTTTAACCTTGGTCCAATTTAAAGAATTATTGAGGTTCTATGTTAATTATTGAACTGTGGTTTTTTATTTGACACTACCCACTGTCCATGAATCTGAAATCTTTAAACATGTACCTAATCATAAAGTATTTAAGTTTTTTAAGTCACTAACATATCCCTATACCAATGAGATTATGTCCTTCATTGGCGTTTCCCAAAAATTACTGCTAAAGCCAAAATCTGAAGTAAACCATGAGGTTTTCAGAACTAATACATGAATTCCAGTCATTACTATAACCACCTCTGAATGATTCTTATCACCGTTTTATTGGAAGTGTTCTTTACATTTACAGATCTTAAATCCTACCAACTTAAGGGTTTATTAATATGCTGCTCCACAGAAGCAGATTTTTGAAGAATTATTCCAGTTGCTTTATTGTTTTGTCATTATTTTAATAAAATAGGTCTGTCTTGTTACTTGGTATTTCTAAATGATTGCATATAAAAATTGCATAATTTTCTATTCATTCAAACTGTTCTCAGCTGAATTATATTCAAAGAAAATCCTTATGTTATACTTGCAAACTGGTCGTGTTTATCAACTTGCAATTTTTTATATTCATGAATTGTTGTCCTCTTAAGCTAAAGGTCTTGCTGTAATTTTTAAATTCAGTTCTGTATTTACATATAGTTCAATGAATTATGTTACTACATAGCTTAAAAGTAGAGATGTGCGAATAGTATCCGCGAATACTCGAATACCTCGAATACTAGAAAGTATTCGATATTCGAGATCTCGAATAGTTATGCTAAAGGTACAGTCTCGAATACTTTGCATTTCGCATCATACACTCTCGCACGCACATCGTTGGTAGTTGACTCGGAAAAATGTAGAGAACTTCTGTCGTTTAGTGCATGCAGCGCCGTTTTACACAAGTTGAGGAATTAGATCAAATTCGTGGATTAGCGGGGTGAAAAGAGTTCAACATGGGGAACCGAAAATGATCGGGTGAAAACATCAGAAAATTCCCTGTTTCCCCCACCAGGAGAACCTTAGTGCCGTGGGATAGTAACTACGTAGCACAATTCCCAAAATCCGCTACCCCCTCCAACCATCAGCCCTCGGCCCCTCCGACGCTTTCCTCCTCTCCGAAATCAAACAAAAGGCCCCAGCTTGCGCAGGGTTGGTATTACGAAGACCATAAATCAAAAGCTTCAAAAGAAAATATCAAGTAACAGGAGAACAATAGAATCGTGTTTCACCCTTCCCTCTTTCTCCCCCACTGACCTTTTTCTGCTTACCTGCTTCGAAGACCCCCATTTCTGGAGGTCATCTGCTTCATGAGTCATCTATTAGCCCAAAAGGTGTCTAAAAATGACTTTCGGAAATTGATATTAAACCTTTATTGGATTGAAATATTAGTAATGTGCGCGTAATTTCAAAAAGAATAAACGAGCAAAAAGAATATAGAGTTTCTGGCAAAACTCAATATCCTCGCAGCTGAGCTTCTTGGAAGTTGATGTGGTATTTTTTTCCGAAAACATATATCAAGTTACAATTTATGAGTTATGCTATAAATCTCTATTGTCACAGTCACAGAGGAAGGGATATTTTCTCAGGATATTTGGTTTCTCCCTGCTAGCAATTCGAATTCATCTACTTATCTCGTGAGAACTTCCAAAGATTGACTGAAAATAATGGAAGAAGAAGAAAATCCGGTGGAGAAGCGCATGTATTTTGCAAAACGCCTCGGATTGTCCGCTAGCTTTTGACAGTAGGAGTGAGGGTAAAGTGAGCTACCTATTGAAAATGAGAAGTTGTATGAAGCCGAGTATCAGATCGGCGTGCCGCTGAAATGGCGTTTGGTAGATAAGAGTATATACATCATATAGATATCCATCGTAGCAGTGTAAAAGCCTGGACGGCATGCAATCATTTTTTGCGAGGTGGTGTGTCCCCATAGGATATTTGAAAGAGATGTTAGTTGAATCAACTATATGCCCAAATTATTTCCATAAAATTAAAATATTCCACCAATCAGCTAAATTCCTGTTTGAATCCTTTAAAGGAAATCTCAATTTTTCGCCAAAATCCTGGGTTTCCTGCTGCATAGGCAACCTAGACAAACATTCACGCATTCATCGTTTTTTTCGTCCCCCCTGAAAAACGATAGATCGAGGAAATAGAAGAAAAAATCGTACCTTTAATATGCTTTGCGGAATTCTAGTATTCGAGGTATTCGAATATTCGAGCAATGATTTAATATTCAAATTCAATATTCGAGTTTGAGAAATCTGTTATTCGACCCATCTCTACTTAAAAGTCTTCGTGCATGCCAAGAGAAATAAAAGTAACATGGCTAATGTAGCCACCACAGTAGCTATTTTCATTCAGTAGTCTTTAGCTCATTTATGCTCATATATAGGACTAGGAGTCATGATTGAATAATCAGAAATAGTTAATTTCCTCCCACAGCCTTCAAAACAGAGGAGACAGGTGACTAGGAGGAAGATTCCAGAGGTTCAGGATAGTCAACCTCTCTCTGATGCAGGGGAGGCAATGCAGGTTGATACTCTTGAAGATACACTGGCTCCTGTTGCTGATCCTGCTACTCCAAGCACTTCCCATGATTGCTGCAATGAAGTTGCAAAACTCAGGAGTGAGTTGAAGCCCTGTATTTGAGAAGCAAGAGGTAGATAAAAGCCCTTCAACAGTCTAAATGAAGGCATATGAAGAGACAGGCTGAGCTTTCAAAAGTATTGGCTACTTTAAAAAAGAAAAATTGTGTCAGTGTAGATGGCCTAAATATTTTAGAGAATATTTCAGGCCAATCTAAAGCATTGTTGAACAGGCTACTTTTGTCTGTAAATGGAAAGCCTCATGCTAAGAAATATGGAGCAGAGCTGAGAGCATTTGCCCTTACTTTAAACTTTTATTCCCCAAGGGCATATAAATTTGTTCAAACAACTTTTAACACATGTCTTCCCCACCCTCGTACCATTAGTAAATGGTATAGCTCCATGAACGGGAGTCCCTGAGTCACGATGGAGTCGCTAAATACCCTAAGACTTCAAGTAAATCAATCAAAGTGTCCTATTTATTGTTCTTTGTTAGTTGATGACATGGCTATTAGGAAACATGTTGAGTGGGATGGGTTTAAGTATCATGGTTATGTGAATTTTGGCACTGAATCCAGTGATGATGATATCCCTGTCGCTTAGGAAGCAACTGTGTTCATGATTGTGGGTGTAAATGCCAATTGGAAAATCCCTGTGGCATTTTTTTGTCAGATGTCAGGTGAGCAGCGAGCGAACTTGATGCTTCAGGTTTTGCATCAAGAACACGACACTGGGGCAATAGTAACAGCTGTCACATTCGATGGTGCAGCAAGCAATTTCACCATGGCGAGAATGCTAGGTTGACAGTTGGCTCCTCCAGATTATGTAACTTATTTTGCTCACCTCGTGACGAAAAATCCTATCTATGTTTTTTTTGGATCCGTTGCATATGATAAAGTTAGTTAGAAATACTTTGGGGGAGAAGAGAACTTTAATCCATGGATCCCATTCTCTAATCGAGTGGGAATTCATTGAAAACTGAAAGCATTGCAAGACTCAGAGGGATTGCATCTTGCTAACAAGCTGAAGAATGCTCATGTTCATTGGCAAAAACAAAAGATGAAGGTTAAGCTCGCAACACAGCTGATAATTTATTCTGCAGCTGATACCATGGAATTTTTTGTGAGCTTGGTGTGGATGAATTCCAAGGGTCAGCTCCATTGTGCCAATTCCTGAGGGTATTCAATAGGCTCTTTGATATTTTTAATTCTAGAAATATCCTTCAAAAGGGGTGGAAGAAACCCCTTTGCGCCTTCAATTCCAGTGAGGTGTTTGATTTTTTATCTTACGCTGACCAATATATCTCTAATATTAAAGATGCTAAAGGGGTAGCAATTACAATGCCAAATAGAAAAGTTGGGTTCATGGGATTTATGATAAATATTAAAAGCCTTCTTGGCTTGTATTCATCCCTTGTAGAAGGCAGTCAACCACCCCTAAAGTATATTTCAACATACAAAATGAGTCAGGACCATTTAGAAATATTTTTCTCCTGCATTAGGTCCCAAGGGGGATACAATAATAACCCAACAGCTAGGCAGTTTTCCTCAGCATGCAAAAAATTGTTGGTTCAATGCCAGGTGTCGGGCATCAGTCAAGCCAGTTGCCTCCCTTTAGAGGAACTAAAGATTTTAAATGTTGGGAGTGATAGTGGATGCAACTCTTTGGGCATTTTGAATGGCACAGCTTGTCATGGAAGTGCTGCCATTGAGGAAGACCCTACAGCCCATGACCAAAGCTACTTTCTACCCCATCCCCATCATTTCTCTGAGGTAGCAGACAATATTATTGCATACATTGCTGGATTTGTTGTCAGAACACTGGAGAAGAAGGTTAAGTGTGGCACTTGCTGCGCAGTATTGAGGGGTGATTGCAATGATGCATGTGGGCTTATCCAGAAGAAGGATAGGGGTGGCCTTGTAATGCCATCTCACGATGTCGTGAGAATATGCAAATATGCAGAGAGACTTGTTCAAGCATCTCTGCACAGTGTTAAAGTGAATATATTGTACATTGTATCCTCTGTGTTAAAGATGTTTGCAGGGAGTAATGTGTTCCATGCATTAAAGGAGCATGCTTTGGACCAGGAGCCAGAAAATAATCATTGGGTTCACCTGATAAGATCTGTTTGCCATGAGAATGTGAATATAAGGCTTCACTATGTAGCAAAATGCAGGAATGAGTCCCACCAAGCTGGCAAAATACGCCAAAAATTGAATAAAATTGTTATTTTTAGGGGTCAATGATTATATTTTTCAAATATAATTATGTACATCATGTAAATAAAATTGCTTTTGTCCAATTAAATTATTGGTTTTTTTCCATTGAATGTTAACCCAAAGTGTAATTTCTCACCACATCTTCATCAGGCTATTTGGCAGGCATCATTGTACTATTTATATGCATGGATTCTTATTATTGGATTAATCCTAGAGGTAGGTTGTGAGGCAACTCGTACTAGAATTTTGTGTTCACCCTGCTTCATTAATGGTTTTACACAAGAGTGGCAATAAATTTACTTGAGCTAAGATAGTACATATATTGTTCTTAATAAATTCTTGAATGCAAGTTTGTCCATGATGTTGGCATTAGCAGTTTTTTCAT
This sequence comes from Ischnura elegans, assembly GCF_921293095.1. NCBI lineage: Eukaryota > Metazoa > Arthropoda > Insecta > Odonata > Coenagrionidae > Ischnura > Ischnura elegans. The sequence continues at coordinate 23,656,965 of NC_060255.1, forward strand.
TAGTTTTACTTCATAAATGAACGCTATGTCCATATGTTGGGCAACCTAGTGAGATGAATTTTCCATCAATTTAAAGTCCCACTAAATTGTAAGTTATCTAGGGGAAACTTAACTAGCAATTGTCAGAGAAATACCTTTGAGCACACTTAGGGACCCCATTCGTATCCTTAGTTTCATATTTAACAATAAAAATCTTTTACATCCCAGGAGTTTGGTTAGTGATGTAGCATGAAATTTAGTCCATTTATGTCCACTTTCTCTTTGCCAATGACTAATTGTTGCTCTTACTTTGTTCAGTGTTAGATAAGTGGTAATTTTCTTGAGGTAATGCGAATCTTAAGCCATGCATGATCATTTTTCTAATGCTTGAAATTTTTGTTGGGCTGGTATTAATTAGGGATGAGTCGATTCCACTTTTTTCGATTCCGATTCCATTTCCGATTCCTTCAAATCGATTCCATCGATTCTTATTCCTTCTAACAGATGGGATTTTGATTTATCTGTAGCATTGCTGTCATTAAAATTTAAGAATTGAATGGAATAAAATAACTAGGGGTGGATGGATCCAGGATTTTTGGAGCCAGATCTTTCGAATCGGATATTTTCGAATCCAAATGAATTTTCAAATTCCTGCCATTAAACAAAGTCATTATTCAAGTTTATTCTGGGTACATACAATCAATGGAATGATATTTAGATTTTCATACACATTTTAATATTTTTATAAATTAAAAATTATTTTATGGGCTTTCAAGTTGTTTTTTTTAAAACATCTTTACATACTCAGGGCCTAAACTGTTACGCTTGGGTTTGGAAATGAAAATAGGAAAAATCTTAGGATGAACCACTGACCAGTGGCGTAGCGAGAGGACCCCCCAAAATATAAAAACACAATGTATTTATATTTTGTTTGTTATGAAGGAAATTTCCTTCATAAAAGGAAACAAAATATTTAAAAATCATGAATTTACAAAAATTAAAAATGAAAAAAAAATGAATCTTTGAAAAATGAAGTTTTTTCTATTATGAAGGGTGTTAAAATTAGTTTGAAACCCTCTCCTTTGTACCCTGTTGTTTAAAAATTTTCCCCCCTGGTTTTGGACCCCCCCTTAACAAAATTCCTGGCTACCCCTGGCTATCGACTGAATTCAAATTTTCTTAACGCACGTTTCCCCCGAATTTTACTTTTTCATCGCATACGGACTTGTGTTTCACCCGAAAATGCTTCAGTATGGTGAGGTGGATTTAGCACATCCTCGCGATAATTTACGCCACAGTGCACGCACACGGCATTCATTGGTTCTCTTTATCTCAATGGAAATATTTATACACAATGAAAGACATTTTTATCGGTGTATCATTAAATTGAATTGCAACTGCGCAATTAGCAACACAATTAACAGTATTTAAAACGGCATTAACGTCACGTGCGACGAGGTTCTCAACCGCTCAGCATGAGGAAGGAGTGGGCAGCAGAAGCGCGTAAAGGAGAGGTGGAGGGGAAGAAGCAGTGGCGTAGCCAGGAATTTGGTTGACCGGGCACTAAATAATGGGTTTTTAAACTAATTTTAACTAAACATTCAAAAACTTTTTAGACATTTTAACACTAACTTTAACTTTTTATAATCGAAAAAGCTTAATTTGTTAAAGAAAAATTCTGTAAATTCCTGATTTTTTAATATTTTGTTTTCTTTTGTGAAGGACAATAATTGTGTTTTTATATTTCGAGGGGGGGGGGCGTCCGGACCCTCCCCCTGGCTACGCCACTGGGAAGGAGCGCGTGAAGGAAAGGTGGAGACGAAGGAGCGCGCTCCCTCCGTATTTCAAACAACAAGGCTACAAATGAGGGAGTCAAGGACGAAGAAGTCAGATCTTGCTTCAGTCACGTCGTTGCCCTCAAAGCGAAGCCGGGCGCGCTACGTGATATATGCAGTTGGCGTTTCCAATCCGTCTCTAATTGTTCGAGGGGTTAATGCTGCGCTTGCTTCTTTGAAAATTGTGCTGTTTGGACAATGTTGCATATCAGTAAAGTCTAATTGTAGAATTGTAGATAGAAAACTGAGTTGCAATCAATAACAGCTCAAAAATAAATAGAAATATCGTCAGGAATGCGTCTCGTTTGGTCTAATTCTTTTTTGAATCTGATGCATGTCATCTAATTGTCGAAGCTATCAAGATATCTCCGGGCCCAGAAAGTCACTCACCTAGAATTTGCCGTCTTGAAACGGAGAATTGAAGCAAGTAGGCCAAAAAAGGTCAGTTGGTGAGACGAGTTAGGGATGAAACACGCTTCAATTGTTTTCGTGTGATTTGATATTTTCCTTAGAAGACAATGATTTTTGGTCCGTGTGATTTCGGATACGAAAAAAAAACAACAGAGGCACGGGCTGATGGACGGCCGGGGGTGGTTTTCTGAAATCTGCGACGTAGTTACTTTTGACGTGGTTATTATCCTACGGCGCTGAGATTCCCCCGATGATTGTTCAATCTTTTGGGAAGAGTCACACTATGTGCCAGTCGTATTTTGCCTTTTTTATTTTCTGGCTGAAAATCCTGGCCACGGCTGAAATTCTACTCGTAACCTCTGCGAGAGCTTTCAAACAAAACGGTTCATGAGTAGGACAAGAATCGCATGCGACGGCGCATTCGAAGAGAGAATCCGAACTCTTTCCACCCTGATGGGGCGTTGCATTCACTGAAGCTATTATTTGAAATTTCGGATCCAGATCCGATGTCTTCCGCGACTTTGGATCCGATGTATCTGTTGAAGGGCAATATCCGCGGATATTTGGATCCGAGGTATCCGATCCGACAGGAGAGACTTCTGCGGATACCGGAATTATCTCTGGATAAGAGCATCGAGATCTGCAAGGCAGCTGAGATGGGGAAACATCAGGCTGAGAACCTGCAAGGAACCAAACCCGTGGATGCAGTCAGCAGGAAAGGGACGAGAGCTAAAGCATTGAAGGATTCAGCGAGGCACACTGATAAGTACTTACCTAAGACAGAAGTAAATTATGCCTATTCGTGTAAAAAGTGCAATTATAATTATAAAAATAAAAGAAAATGTCGAGAATTTGGTAAAATTTGCAATAATTGTGGAAATCAAAATCATTTTGTAAAATCGTTTCTTTTGGTATTTTGCGATTGTGCTACTACCGTCAGAACGAGGAGTTTTCCAGACAATAATGGATTATTATTTGGAGACCTTATCATTACCCGTAGTTTTTTTTCAGTTTTCTAAGATCGCATGAGAACGCAATATAATCAATCAAAATATAATGTTTGTTTTAAGGTCTTCAATGATCTCTTCAATACTTCTGGAGCATCTTTTAACGTAACTGTAAACTTTAGTATTCGTAAATTTACCGTAGAGTTCGTCGTATTTCTGTCAGCTGAATTATTTCCCATTAATAATGAGCATTGGGCAATTAACAGCAGTGACGCGCAGTGGGGGGGGGGGGGGGGGGGGGGGGGGGTTTGGGGGATAATCCCCCCCAGAGCTCCGAGAAATTTTTAAGTTTAATTCATTTTACCTCATTGAGTTATTAATACTCGTATTAATAACTCAATGAGGTAAAATCTAATAGTAGGTTGCATTTATTATTCTGTTTGAACCGTTTATCCATTATTTAATTTTTTTTCTGAAGGAGGTACCCTGCACCCTGCTTATCCTGGCGGGTATTTCATGGCCCCCAGACTATGTAGCATTAGTTGCGTCCAAAACACCCCCTTGACTTAATTCCTAAATGCGCCCCTGATTAACAGTGCATATTTTTATTAAACTGCAAAATTACTTTTTCAGTGTCTATCCATTTTATTCATTTTTGAATTGATATCATTCAAGAAATGCTCGTCTAGTTCGCCATTGATAACTTTTTTCCCGAAAATTCGACGTTTCCGAAGCTTTATTATTTTTTTCACAAACCATGCGTTACCGTGCCGTACGCGCACTTATAGTTATTCTTACCTCATCACTGATAGAAAATTATGGTCGTACCGATAATGCTTTTTCACTTCTGCGGCAGTAAAAGGAATAGAACTAAATATATGCTGTAGTATCATTCGGCTGTTGCTTTATCAACTTCTGAGACGTGTAATCCGTCTTTCAAAAATAATATTGCTTCGGCGGAGAAATTGATTTAATTGGACAAAATCATATTTCGTTTGACTTAAGCGACACTACGGTGCCTACAAGTGAACGTCAAAGAGGAAGGGGAAAAGGAAGGCTGGGCGTTCTCGAAAGTGAAAAGGTGCAAATCCCGAGGCATAGTTTGTCATACCTGGCTATTCTGAGACGTCACACAACAACATGTTTATGCATAATTTGGAAATGGAAATCTTCCATTTCCGGATCACTACACACTTATAAGTGAAAATTATCATTTTCTTCAAGGTCTAAAAATCATGTGAAGTCTTGATTGAATCATATTTCCTTAATGTTTTTTGTGGGAAATTCATACGTATTGACACATACATAATTGTAATTTCAAAATCCTCCTCGCACATTTGGCTTTTGAACTTTGTTTAGAAATCTCCGTCTCTTGTTACCGTGTTCATTAAATCCGGAGAATTTTACTATCGCGTCGTTTAAATTTTATCGAGCACGCCCCATTAGAAAATCAATAGCATGTTTGAAATTATTTTGATCAACCGTTTTAACCTCGCATTTGTTTTGTTTTTTCATAAAAACAATGTATCTTCATAACATTAAGTATAAATACCTACCGCTGGCCTAATTTTCAGCAACAAATCTATATAAGTTTTCGTACATTTCATTAGGTTGGTAACTCAGTTCCCGCCGTTTTTTTAGACTGGCCCGACTGGCCACATACAATGCAGCTGGATGGACAGACCGAGGTGTGACTTTGAGCGAGGTGTGACTTTCTCCTCTCTGCTTTGAGGTAAAAATTTCCTTTTTTGAACTTGACATACCAATCACTAGCGGTTCTTTAAGCTATACCGCTAACTCCATACTAGAGAACTTTAATTAACAGCAAAAAGGAAGAGGTGTCGAAAACAGGGGCGCAGCTAGGAATTAAGGGTAGGGAGGTTTTAGGCGCAGCTAACACTGGGGTGTCTGGGGTATGGAATACCCGCCAGGGTAAGTGAGAGGCGCGGGGGCCCTCCCCAGAAAAAATAGGATAAATAGTGAGTTTTACGGCTTTGTGAGGGATATTTTATAAATCCTTACTAAATTCTATATGTAATATTAATGCAGTTAAGTAAAATGGATCAGTGGCGCCGACTCCATGGGGCCTGAGGGGGCCCGAGCCCCCTCAACAATTCGTTATGGGTGTGAGGAAAAAATGTGCCTGGCTTGTCGATTTTCCCCAGTGTGTCCAGATATCGAGATTCGAGTGATCAGGGTTCTAATATTGATCATATGACTCATCTAAAATGCTTAAAAAACTTAAAACTCACTACTTATAAAATTTCCCGGGGCAAGATCCCCGGTTTGGGCCCCCCCAATATTTTTTGTAAGTCAGCATCCCTGAAATGGATTTAACTAAAAAATTCTGAGCTCTGGGGGGAGTTTTATCCCGCAAAACCCCCCCCCTCGCTGCGCCACTGGTGGAAAGCGCTCATTTTTCTCAACTCGACATTCCATTATAATGATCTTTGATGAGAGAATTTTATCTTAAAAAAAAACAAATTTTCTAGTAGAACAGAAAGTACTCCTTCCAATTACTTAATATATTGAGCTATAAGCATTTAGTGACATGCGGAATTTTATAGAGTAAAAAAGCAGTGGGAACTTAGTTGCCAATCTGAAAAAATAGCCAATGTGGCTATCAACATGACGTAGTAATCAAGGGCGTACCCAGGATCAAAACTGGGGGGGGGGGGGGAGCAAGCCATGGTTGTTCAAGTTATAGGTAAGATTTAAGCATGGAAAAGGTGACTGAAACCATAGAGTTATTAAAGGACAAGAGATGGCGCTGCCTACGCTCGACTGTGAGGGTGAAGCCGAGTGGGCGCAACTCTCCGCCATATTGAGAGTCCGTGGTTTTACATCGGCGTAATAGGCCAGAAGCTGTATATTTACAATTTTTCTATTCATTAGATGTCGAATTACTGAGAAATGTGGATATTATCGGTAATATGGATAATGTGGCCCATTTTCATTTTATATGACGTATAACAGCGGTAAATTAGCGTGTAGGAACAAAAGAAGGAATATCGTCTGCTCGTAAAGGGGCCTTAGAAATTTAAAAGAATGAATGGAGGATTTAAGGTGAATATCAATTCAGATAAGTATGTATTCCCTGGCCGAAAGGTAAAATCGTACACTAAGGGAATGTGCGGAGCTTCTAATGAGGAGAAGACGACTTCCAGATGTTCGTGTCATTTTCCGCGAAAAATTAAATAAAACTTAGTGAACATTAAATTCCGTACAGACAGACGAATGATAATAAAACGACGGAAAATTTCGCGCATAAATCCTGTTTTCATTTGCCATTGAAGAACAATATACATCAACTCTGTGGTAATGTTTGCGCTGCACTTTAAAATACTGCCAATAATTATCTACTGAGTACAACTGCCAGTTGTAAACGACTGTAAGAATCACTTCCACTTGGGCAATACAGAAAATTATGACATATGCTTCTGGGAACCCTGAAAAAATTTGGCAATGACACAATTTATCAAAAGATGTACACAAAGCCTGAAGCACATATGGCCACACATGCAATGAAATCCCATGATCATTTGTGGAGGAAGATTGGAATTGCATGACCTAACACATTATTGACTAACATTGGCATAAACAGTGAACTTAAACAGGAAGTTGCATGTCCACCAAAGCTTGAATCACTCTTTTTGGATCCAAACTAAAACATGCTGTTGGGTATTTTCACGACTTCTGAAATTTTTATATTTAGCAAAATTTCAACAGATGTCACGTTCAATTTCCAATTATTACCTCCTGCAGTGGCGTAACTAGGAATATGCTTTGGGGGAGACGAGTGGCCAAGTGGGCGACTCCCCCCCTCCCTCAAGAAATCGGGGTCCATGAAAATTTTTGAAAGATGACTGGATATGCTTTTTTACATCATTTTGGTACTTAAAATTTACCTCTAAGTTATAGATGCAGTCATTATACATCAAAACTAGGCAATAGTTTTATAATAATTTTTTTTCTCCAAGGCTTTGGGGGGGATCTATCCCCCTTATCCCCCCACCATAGTTATGCCACTGACCTCCTGAGTTGGTAATTCAACAGTCCTACAGTTAAGCCTTTGGAATATTGCTGCCTGTGATAAGCTAAATACCCAATCCCAGGAGTTGATAACTCAGAAGTCCACTGTTGAAAAAAGAATTAGCATCAATAGTTTACTATTGAGAACTCCTCACAGCTCCATCCTCAAATAATGTAGTGTATTTAACTACCTAGAACCACCTATTCATAGGCGGATCTAGGGGGGGAGGGGCACATTCCCCCAGACCCTTAAAATATATGCAAGATTTTTAATGCAGCCCCATTATCATTGCGCTTGTTTTGTATTACGAGGTATCCTTGTGCCCCCCCGGAGCAAAATCTTGGATACGACCATGCTTGTGCCCCCGCAAAAAGAAATCCTGGATCCGCCCCTGCATCTATTTCTACTAGTTCTGTATACTAATAATAGTACCACAGTATATGCACATTCAGCATCAAATTTACACAAATAACAGATACAGTTGCTTGAATTGAGTAACAGATGATGCAAATAAATCAACAGATTAATACTAGGAATGAGTCGATTCCAAACGTCGATTCTCGATTCCACCGATTCTGGGGCACGGAATCGGAATCGAGAATCGATCGCCTAAAGTCGACTCCGATTCCATCGATTCTAGGAAGATAAATGTTTTGAGCATAGACTTTTAAGTTTGGGGCATAATGGCTGCCACACACCTAAGCGGCCGCGGTGTCAGCCTTGCCCGCGCGAAGGATACGCCCGGCACGCGGGTGCTGCGACGAACATGCCTAAGAGGCCTCGGAAACATGAAAATGTCGGCAAGAGCGACAAACCGACGAACCCTGAAATGGCGCGTGTTCATGAGCAACTCTCAGAGAAAAATAAATTGGAAACCACGGGATCGGGAAGCAATGCATTCGTCTCCCGTTCTTCTATTAACCGCTGGTCACGGAAAATCAAATTATTGCGATTATGAATCACATTCGGAGAATTCATCTGGACCACCAATTTTAAAGTATAATAGATCGAAATATATTTTTTCATTTTCGAATGATAATTGAAGTCTGATGATAATAAAAACGTGCAGAGAGCGAGTTTTCCTGTGAAAAAAAGTTTCTTATAAATACGCGCTGAGGGCGGGTTTTTTTATGCATGTAACTTTTTTAGACTAACACGCGTCTGCGTCAATAACAAAAAAATTAGACACATTCGCGTTTGTATAGCCCAGTTTCATCAATGCAACCCTTGAGAAAGTTGATACTTGCTTGGCATAAGCCGCCGGAAAATGCCTTTCCGTTTCCGAGAAACGGAAAGTCATTTTCCGACACCCTCCGTCATTTCGGCCGCTCTCGGACGAGTTCCCGTGACGGAAAGTTCGGATAGACCTTAGTGAATAGCTCATTCAGTAATGATTACGTCTTTCCGGGAACCAACCACGAACTATCCGAGAGATTGTCTTAGTGGATAGGGCCCCTGAACAGCCAAATCATGCATTCCGAGAACAATTCGGTCTCTCAGAACACTATCAGTCTGATTGCCGTACTCACAGGTTTTGACTAACTTTTTCAAGTCAGTGACAAAGAAGTGAAAGGTCTCACCTTCCTGCTGTTTGCGCGTGTTAAACGGAAATCGTTCAACTGCCACGTTCTTTCTAGGATTCGCGTGTTTTTTGTATTCATGTAGTACTTTATCGTAATCTGACTTATCAACTTCTTCCAGATTAAACGTATTAAAGAGCTCAACTCCGTCCTCACCAATTACATTCAGTAAAATGGCAGTCTTAACTTCCTTCGGTTTCGTTTTCAGTCCAGAAGTCACATATACATTATACATCTCCAAGTTCCGCTTAAACTTCCGGAAATTATCACTTACATTGCCCGTTAAGACTAACGGATTAGGAGGCCTCGCTTGCTGCATCCTCGAAACTTTCTTATTCCCTTAACTTTGAACACGTCGTCTGACTACGTATTATCGAGCACATGACCCTCATCGAGTACTACCGAGCACTACCGGCGCACAGTGGTCCCAAATCGAAAAAAGCTGGCTAAAAGTCGTTTTTTCGAAAATTTTCAAGGAATTTTTGAACCTTATTTTCGGATTCTACAGGATATGGTCTACAAAATACACTACTAAGTTAGTATTTTTGTTCATCAGAGCGGCTGCAGTGATCCGTCAAACATGGAGCATTCACCGTAAAAATCACAGTTGCGTGAAATCGGTCGATTTTGAGGAAGTTCAGGGTCATGCAGGACAACCTTTACGTGATATATTTGGCCAAAAACATTTTTAACTACAAATATAAACATTATTACATAGTGGGACATAAATTTTATTCGGATTTTACTATGTTTACTATTTTATATATATTTTGTAACTTTTAGTGTTTTTTACCCGAATTTTCAAATAAAATGTACAATATCGTTTAGAGAGGCACGTGAATGCACGGTGTCTTTTGCACCAATACAAAGGGAAAAGTATATGCAACGCAGTAGTGAAGAAAATGTTTGCTACTAGTTGCTACTCCGACCTCAGCATTGATTTAACTATAATGATGCAATGCGCTGACGCGGGCGGCGGCCTGGCTGGCGCGTGGTAGGGCTCGAGGAAATCCAGTATTTATGGGTGTTATTCAACATTGTTGGATATTTTATTTCTGCAAAAAATATTTACCCTATGAATAAACATCTCTTGTCATACGTAGAACGTTTTATCATTAATAGTTTCCACTTGACCTTACCTTTTATTTACGCGTGCCCATGCTCTCATAAAAATTGCTTAAGGACTCGAGCGGAAGGATATATTTATGGAACGAAAGTTCGCAGCTGTGCTTATAGTAATCCTCAAAAACATGAATGCATTCAAAACAAAAAAGAATCCCTCAAATGCTACTCCACCCTTTCCTTCCGTTAGACGGGTTAGTTTTCGCCCTCACGCGGCACATTGTCCCTCTGACGCCTCCTTAGCGGCCTCCTCAACCACATGCAGGGCAAACGACGGCCGAAAAGGCCTAGGCTATTGATTGCGCCCATCGGGAAAACACAGCCACCGCTCTCTGTACACTTGTTATGAATTGCACTTTGGCCACCGGGGATGAACGGAGTAAGCCTTTTCACCTTTCAAATGTGATATTTCCTAGAAAATGGAGATAATATCATCGCGAACCTCACACTGTGGAACCCCCAAATTACTTCTAGACATCGCTTGCCCGAAATTTTCTCGCCAAAACTCAGTTTTACTCAGATTTTGCCAAACGAAAGACGTGAAAGTTAGTTTCCTCAAGCGTGAAGATCGAGTCTTGAAAAAGTCGAGTATCCTCGAACTTTTTAAAGAAGACTTGTGGGGTTGAAGAAGAGTGCCCATAGTGTTTTAGTTCGATAACTCTGAAAAATTTCACGCGTCTTGAGATGCATGAAAAATTTCTCGAAAGTGGAAAAGGGTCCGTATCGTTTAAAAACCAATACTTATTGGATTGCTGGAGCAACAAGTTAGAGTTAGATGAGGACGTTAATTCAAAAGTTATCCTAAAAAAATTGCGGAGAAGTGTTTTTTCTCTCAAATTATCTTCGCCGGTGGAAGGAAAGAAAAAGAAATGACAGGTTTTTTAGAAGAAAGTTCGCTGACTGCCTAAATGAGAAGTTGAAATTTCCTCCGCCTTTATTTAAACAATTTGAGAAGTCCAGTGAGAGGGCCTAGAGATGGAAAACGGAGGATCTTAGAGCTAGCACATCGCCAGTAGAGCATCCATGAGTTATCGAAGCAAAGGTGATGAGTTCGTGGCGAAAATAATATATGAGGTGACAACAACCACTCTCTCAAGAGCGCGGCGAGTGTTATCAAAATGGAGAGCCAAGGATGTGAGGCAAAGTAAAATCTCCCACGAAGAAGCCCTTTCCATGATCGTTTCTGGTAATTTCACGAAACATCAGTACTTGCTCCTCCGACGGACATCTAAAGAAGCTGCCCTTCCTATTGTCCACTTGTCCGAGGAGGCAATGGAGGCGAGGAATAAGGACATAAGAAGATTCAGGGAGCACGATGCAAGGAAATTTTCCTGGATAGCAACGAATGAAGACCTGTTTAAAAGATTACTCCTAACTTCAGATGCAATGATATCAAGTATTTCTAAGGCTCAAAGAAGGAAATTACTTCAATTACCAGTCGAGGTAAAGAGTTTATTAATCCTGGAAGAATTGAGTGGATGACGACTGTGATGAGGATTTGTCGGATAGTGATCATGAATGTACTTATTTAAATTTTTTTCGTAACAATGACTGAGAAAGATAAGGAGAAATGTTAACTTATTTTTTTGATAATTAAAATAGCCCAAATTAATGGAAAATCTCATTTAATTTTTCGTACCAAATCATGTGCTCGTTAAATTGATGCCTCACTTCGTAAAGAGCTTATTGCAAGCGTATCAATAAATTTGGCGTTTAACTTGAGTTACAGGAGTTATGAAATATTGTTTATAACATTTCAATGATTGAAATAATGCCTCCGTTGAAACTTGTGAAATACGGAACCCCGTTTAAAATTGCTTCCAAATCCATTGGCACGTTACAAGGAACTATAAAATTGTCTACTTAATTAGAATTAGATATTATAATTTTTAAACAATTAATGCAGTACAATAATATTAATAATATACTTATAATATAAATTTCCAATTAATATTAACTTATTTTTCGTATCAAATACGATCAAACATGAGAAAGTAGAAAATGTTCTCTTGGTTCATTCAAAATAAGTTGTTCAAAATTTGTCCAAAAACAAACAATGCAGTAATTTTATATGCATTTATGTATGTTTTAAATAACTAATTCAGTTTTATGATATGCATAATTTTAATTTACTATCACCAGTATAATCTCAAATTCCAATGTTAAAAAAATTAATTGTTTAAACAAAATGTGAAATAGCAATAAAATTATTGCAAATACATAAAAAATAGTTATAAATTCAGAATAAGCGGGTCAAAAACAATAAGAATTGACCTTTAGGTCAAATATATACATAATAACAACGGCGTAATTAATTTTGGCCAGCTTTTTTCGATTTGGGACCACTGTGCGGCGGCGCCATGTCATGTTCTTAAGGCCGTTTTACACGGTACACGAAATTGCGCAGTCTGACGTACGTGTGAAGGCGCAGTCAAAATTGCGTCGTGTAGAGTGGTGAATTGCTAGAACACATGCGAGAATGCGTGGATGCGAGACGGCAAAATAGCCCCTGTTCTAATTTCGTTCATGCATTCGCGCAATTCCACGCCATTTTAGAAATTAATGCAGCTCTAACCTGCGCAATTCCGTGTCCCGTGTAAAACGGCTTTTACGAACGTTTATTCAACAGTGAGCAAATGAATACAGGAAGCTGTAGACAGCACTTAAAACAATTGACTCACACAAAGCACAATATCATGACATCTGCTCAGCATTTTCCTGAGTCTCAAAAGTTAAAAAAAAAATCATCAAAGAAAACGGTTAAAAAGTAAAGTGATCAAGTTGAAGATGCTGGAAAAATGTTGTCTACGGCCGATTTTTCGCACCCTGAAAATTCCAAGTTGGTACATGAGTTTTAAGCTAGTAATCCGTCACAAAAAAGACCGATTGACCTCGAGGTATGCGTCCTGATAAAAACTAACACTAAATATCAGCGCTGATGTTGGGCACTACGTGATAGTTTTTGTATGAGCACATTTTTTTAGCATAATAAATCGAAGCGGTTAACTAGGGCTGGCAACTGATAAGCAACGGAGCTGTGGTAAGGCGACGTCACTGAAAATTAGTTCTAAGAGGCGTGTAAGGAGTTGTAGAAGACCGTAGCTGCTTTGAAAAAGTTAGGCAAGGAAAACAAACCTGTTTAGAGACAAAAGAAAAACCAAAGCTTAAAATATAGGTGTTATTCGAAGATAAGATCCTAGCTTAGGCCGAAAAGTTCATTCCTTGTCCTGGTTGGTTTGTGCAGGCCGAAGCAAGGACAAGAGGTGGGAGCTTAAAGGTTAGGAGGTAGAATGGTATGTATTGGTATATGGACACTTTACTCGAGCAGAGAGGTTCAGATCCAGTTGAGTCTATAGGCCCTGACTCGCCCCAAAAAGTGGTAATGCGAAGTTGGGCCTAACCGGTCATATAAACGCGTGGAAAATAGCTGGAGACTGATTGTGAGTGGTAAATAGGTCTAACGCCTCTACAGATGAAAGTTAATAGGAAATAAGTTACATTTATGCAAACCGAAGGCTTTTATTGAAGAAAATTGGCCACACCATTCCCCTGCAGTTAACTTTATGCCCTAGAGAAACATTTTCGCCCCTCGGCATTTACGGAAATGGCAATTAATATGCCATGAATTTTTCTCGGACTTCCGACATACTGTTAGTGAGACGAGTCCATCAAAACGTCGGCAGAAATTGGGGAGCCTAACCCGGACGGAAACCCAGAGAGAAAAAGCCATCGCTGCAGCTCAACGGGAAAGCAGCAGCAGAAAAAATACTTTTCAGGCACTATAAATTTCATTATTTTGCCCAACTTGTTGAAATCGTTGCGGTCTCGAAAATATCCACGCAAATGGCAGCGAATAATCATCAAGACGGACAGAAAATTTTGAATGATTTTTGGAATTTTATGTGAATTGGCACGGAAAATAGAGTAATTCGACACTTGAATAAACACTTGAAGAGGCATCACACTGGTGTTAGCCATGTGTGAGAGTGTTACTTTATTACCCTTACTGTTATTCAAATCAAGGCCGCAGTCGTAACGCAGTGGGGATAGAACTACCCACTAGGGCGGATCGGAAAAATCGATTTTTTTCAAATCCATCTGGCCCAATGAAAAAAAGTTGGGGGACCGATCAAAAATAAGGCCTGAAAAATTTGAGACCTCTAGGTGAACCCCTGACCCTCGCTCAAATGCAATTTAGGGGGGGAGGGTCAAGATTCGAAAAATGTAATATTTTATGGTCATTTCCTATAGATTTTGCCGAGTTACTGCCCTTTTAGGGCCAAAATTTCATGCATTTTGACGTATCTGCCACCGTTTAGCCACAAAATGCCTAATTTGAGTCCGCGTCCGCGAAGAAAATATTCCAACGCCCACGCAGCGTCGCGGATACAAGAGCCGCAGGCCGATCCCCTCCCCTCCCCGCTCGCTTCTACCCCTCCCACGCTTCCAATACAGCAAAATTCATTCCGCGTATGCTGCTAGGAGGTCGTTTATCTTTGATTATATAAATAGGAAGATGGTAGAAGGTAATAAAGGAAGCTTAGTGAGACGACTTGTCCCTTATTAGGCGCCTCGTCGGGGTTAAACAAATCGATGTTACCAACTTTTAGAGAAGTGATGGAATAGTTTTAGATCCGAGAACGCAGGAAAGGAGCCTACGGTCCATGAAAAGGCCTCTCGAGTGGCTATAAAGGTGTGCGAACTATGGTGACGCTTCCCTTCCATTATGTGTGTGACTAAATGGATTTAGCGATGCAACAGGAAGTACTAAAACTTACGGAAAATGGGAATAGGCCAAAAGTAGGGTTTTTGCTGAAGTACAAAACTCAAGCACTATTGACAGAACATTTGAAATTATGCGATATTTTTGCGAGTAAGTGCAATAAGGAGCATAATGTTCTCCCCAATGAAGAAGTATGTTGAGAGACCAGCGGACGAAACTAAAGATGATGCCTGCTGGATTAAGTCCTAAAGAAGCTCGACAACTGAGGAAAAAAAAAAGAGGATCGTCGGAGAGCGTTGAGTCAACATCGTCAATTCTTGTATGGGAAAATAGTATCAAAAATTTTCTTCATCAATTCATCCGAAGAAAATTAAACTTAAGAGAAATCATCCGATTTTTATCTCTACTTTCCTCATCAAATAAAAATTCAGGACTAAACTCAAACGGGAACTTCTGCGTGGAAAATGCGTCTGCCAAATGTCATAGAGGTATATGCAAGAACCAAGAAACAGCAATGATCGTCCCCGCAACTTTAGTTGATGCAAAAATCATAACTTCGTAAGAAACATCCAAGGTAGTTTGTAAGAATTACTTACGTAGACAGAAAAAGATGCTAATTATTGTGAATACGAAAAGAGAGGTATCAAAGGGTGTCATCAAAGGAATACATTTTTATGGAGTGAAAGACTATACTTTAGTCTGATGAAAAAAGGCAAGAGCACTTATCAATCCAAGTTTAAAGGGGAATGTGTGATGTTAGTTGAAGAAACAGGGTCCCACTTTTGGGTTTGCCTCCCCCGTCGGAGGATTAGCAAAAGTTGTAAAATCTGCGATTCTCGATTCCTTTCCGAGTGAAAATTAGATACTAAAAAATAAAAAGGATTTGAATGCGATGGTGAATACCGCCCAAAAAGGAGGCATCATCCCTATGCTACAAGCATAATTCCAACATCCCTTGCTATGTGAGTAAACTCTTCTCAGGATTCCCACCGGGTTAATTTTTCCATAATGGCAAACGTTTCAAGCTCCGAATCGGGGCTCATCATCAGGGATAAATTTCGTTGAATCTCGAGAAGAGTTTACCCACATCATTCGCCGGTAAAGCATCAAATCATATTTCATCCCTTACAGAGGTCTATTTGCTAATTGCACTAAGTTGACTTAGATTTGCGACATAAACATTGAGAGGGCAATCTAAGGACCGACTTTGCATTGCTGCAAGTATGCGTTTGGCGGCCGATCCGAGATTTTTTTCAGTGCTGGATTTTAATATCAACTTTAATGACTACTCGCTGATGACATATTGGAGAGAGACCACAGTACATCCGGCTACATCTGACCTTAGTGCTGTGGATTTTCAAAAATCTATTGATGAACGTTCAAATTTGAAGATAAATATTTCTTTTTATTATACATACGGACGAGAGATTCGTGAAGAAATTCACCAAAACTTTGTTGACATCAGCGAAAGACGAGGAATGACACTGACATAAGAAATACAGATTGGAAAGCAGGTAATTGAAAAATTCTTTCGTGATTGTACCTCCACAGACGATACTGAAACATTAAATATTTAGACTAACGAAGTAAGACGCACTTGGTGTGAATTTTGGTGCATTTGGCGCGTGGGAGAGGCTTGAGGGGAGGGGACGCGAGCGGCTTTGGCCCAAAATCCATTTAATCACATCTGTCGGACAAAGCCGAAATTGGAGCGCATATCCGAAGTTAGCACACCTTTATAGCCACTCCTATAGTTTCGTCCGCTGGTCTCTCAGCATACTTCTTCATTGGGGAGAACATTATGCTCCTTATTGCACTTACACGCAAAAATATCGCATAATTTCAAATGTTCTGTCAATAGTGCTTGAGTTTTGTACTTCAGCAAAAACCCTACTTTTGGCCTATTCCCATTTTCCGTAAGTTTTAGTACTTCCTGTTGCATCGCTAAATCCATTTAGTCACACACATAATGGAAGGGAAGCGTCACCATAGTTCGCACACCTTTATAGCCACTCGAGAGGCCTTTTCATGGACCGTAGGCTCCTTTCCTGCGTTCTCGGATCTAAAACTATTCCATCACTTCTCTAAAAGTTGGTAACATCGATTTGTTTAACCCCGACGAGGCGCCTAATAAGGGACAAGTCGTCTCACTAAGCTTCCTTTATTACCTTCTACCATCTTCCTATTTATATAATCAAAGATAAACGACCTCCTAGCAGCATACGCGGAATGAATTTTGCTGTATTGGAAGCGTGGGAGGGGTAGAAGCGAGCGGGGAGGGGAGGGGATCGGCCTGCGGCTCTTGTATCCGCGACGCTGCGTGGGCGTTGGAATATTTTCTTCGCGGGCGCGGACTCAAATTAGGCATTTTGTGGCTAAACGGTGGCAGATACGTCAAAATGCACGAAAATTTTGCCCTAAAAAGGGCAGTAACTCGGCAAAATCTATAGGAAATGACCATTAAATATTACATTTTTAGAATTTCGACCCTCCCCCCCTAAATCGCATTTGAGCGAGGGTCAGGGGTTCACCTAGAGGTCTCAAATTTTTCAGGCCTTATTTTTGATCGGTCCCACAACTTTTTTTCATTGGGCCAGATGGATTTGAAAAAAAATCGATTTTTCCGATCCGCCCTACTACCCACGTAATTTCTGGGAAATTTGAAAATATTGCAATTGCTTTTAGGTGGCTTACCAATGAAAATTTTCTTTTGAACAGATTAATGAACAATGTTTAAAAATAATTTATGAAAACCACCGTCACTCGTCAACGTATATCAGCCTTCATACGTATTATCACTGACAAGTATTGCACACCACCAAGTCGGTATGGAAGTTAATGAACCCCCTAAACAACGATGTACAACGACTGCTCCTGTCATACACAGAAAATGTCCGGGTAGGAGGGATTCATTATGAGAGATTTCGCATATGATCATTCTCTCTAGAATTTCGATAGGAAGAGGAATTGAGACCGCCCTGACTTTCCCACCGCTACCACGCCAATGACCTCAATCTTTTACCATTATTTCATTGAAAAAACATTACGAAAATACATGCAAATGCGAATGAGTTGATCTTTACCATTAAGTTCTTAATGTACTATGTGGAACTACCGAAACCGTAAATATATGGAAAATGATAAACAACACAAAAACAGCAATCCCATTGAATCTTAACGTACAACTCAACCGCCCGCTTAAAAGTGCAGCAAATTATCTCATTTAAATAATAATAATTTTGATGCTTTCAACACTGTCATGGAGGTCAGTTAGCGACCGATTTTTGCGTCCTTTAATTGCACTGCTATTGTGATGAAAAAATCACATCTCAAATACCGAGATTTTACAAATGCCTATTACTTTTTTCGATTCTTCCCACCCTACTGATACAACCAGTAAAAAAATTACGAACATTATCATAAAATAGCCCCCATGAATTTTTCAAAGTAAGTTTATCCTATGAATTGTTCCACCGCTAGTAAAACATTTTCGTACTCACGTAAATGGCCGTCCGAAGAGTTTTTATGTTTCTTTCGTAGTCTCCTTCGCACTGTCTTCTTACACCAACTCCGTAACTGCTGAGGAAGAAGGTGATCTTGACGAAGAGGGTTGGTTTGTTTATCAGCTGTCTAATCAAGAAATGAGTTGCTTGAAATGACACCAAGGTTCGTGACGGTTAGACTAGAGGGGGGTAAGACTTGATAGAAGGCGGGGTAGGGCAGTTACTGAGGCCGTCGAATTAAGGCAGGCGCGACGTCGAATAGCCATGACTACTGCCCAATTTTACGTCGCGGAGCAGACTGTTACGAGAGGCAATGGAATAATGCAATACTTGCGTTAAAATGATGATAATCTTGCGGATGACGTCTTTGAATGACTTTTGAAGCAGATTTTCCCCTCCCACAATGGGATGATTTTTCTAGAAGGTCTATACGCGAAAAAGGTCTATGAGCGTTTGGAAAAATTGCATCGTGGCCCTCGCGTAAGGATACTGTTTTCCGCTAAAGTTATTCCGCGAAGACTTAAAATTAAAATTCGTTCTTCCGCGTAACAAATCAATTTTCTAATCGCACCTAAACGTATTATTAAATTAATAAGCAACATCAAATATTAAAATGTATATATTTAAATATTTTATAAGTTATTTATTTTATGCTGTCGCTTGCTTTGTACTGTTTTTTTTTTTTTAATTTATCGGAACTATTTACTGTGGCGGCCAGTTGTCACGTGACACTCGAAGAGGCCCACAATGCGTCTCGTGAAAATCTTTTCTCAGTCTGGCGGCAACCTGCATTAAGTTAAGAGGTGAGTACGGGAGTGTTCCCAAAAAGTTAACAGCCTGCATATTCTACATTCCTCTCCGGTGCTGATGGTGTGTGATTTCGACTTTAGGCATGTGAAAATAATTGTTGCAGCGAGTGACTATCGATTCCGTAAAGTAAATTAATTTTGCGGAAAATCGTGTTCAACGAAGTGCTGAGAACCAGGGACCCTGTATAGTCTTCAAGCTTATCAAGTAATTCCCATATTTTATTCGATGTTTGAGGATACGTAATGTTATCGATGTGATATTCGTGAATATATTTTTCGGAGGGAAGTTTCCATCGTTCATTTACATGAGCCGTTTTCGTTTGGTCAAGTTTTGGGACTTGCAAGATACTTGCAACGTATGAAATATCCATTTTTGTGTGTGGTGAATTTCTATCGCCTCTCAAATTTTAAATTCACTATTTCTCGGCAAGCGTGAACCAAGGTCGTAAGACGTGCTCCAGAAATTTTTTGACCGGGGTTTCAATGTAAGCTTTTGAATCGGCGATTCTCGGGACTGTACATTGCTCTATACCGTCATAATCAGTTGGTACTGACGTTGTCTTTTCAAGTTTTCACCGGTGTATTATATTGGTTGCGTAAAAAATTGTTAATCAAAGTATTCGTATATTCCATAACAATGTAGTGATGTGAATCAGAATATGTAGTATCATATCTTTTGTCAATCTTCATTGGTATATTCCACCTTGCAGCCACCTATTCCACGGATTGGTCTAGGAAATGAGTACATTGATACATAATATGAAACGCTTCTTTGAAACTAAGGTTGGGCCATAATTCTGAGGGAGTTGGAAATTAGAATTAGAAAACAAGAAGTTAGAAATTCTTTCCCTGTATGATTGGTTCCACCTGAACGGTTAAATTTACCGGAGCTGTAATGACGTCATCAACTCGTGAACTGTGGGCGTTACCTTCGCGTGTTTTTCAGTTTAAACTGAGAATGGCTGAGTTATGAAGATTATTTTTCCTCGTAACTTAATTATCTTCGGACTTTCCTCGTAACTAATACAATTTTCCCACTCCCATCTACCGAATACGTATAATGAATTACAGTTTCGGGTCTGAAAAATCTACCCTACTGTGGCATTTTGCCTCCTAAACACTGCAGCGAAATACATGGTAGCGTGGGTGACTACTAGTAGCGCTTGGTTCTCTATTAGGAACGAAATTTTAAAAAATCCTCAGTCGTTAGGGATCGAATTCCAATAACTTTCTTTAATTCCGTTTATTTCTATTGAAAAATTTATCAAGATGGCTCACTCAGATATTCTCGCATATTTTAATCTTTTTTCTAGTGATAATATTTATAGTGTGACTAGAGGTTTACAAAGGATAGTTATCGTTTTAATCGAGCACTAAGTCGAGGCGAAATTTAATTTGTTATTTTTTTTCTTTACAGCAATGCAAATCAGTTGTCGCTGTCGATTGCGTGAAGTGAAATCAGATTTTGCGAGAAATCCTTACAAGGTCACATGGGAGAGGTGTGCTGATTAAGATATGGTAAGTCAGTCAAATTTTCGTTCATTTTAATTTTTGTATATCCTTGGTGGTTCATTCGCTTCCTTTAGCCTTTGCTTCATTTATATTTTGCTTTTACTTCACATTGTCTCAATGCACTCGCAAAGTAGAACTATTTAATGGCGTAGTGACCAATGACCATTCATTTGGTGATTCACGGGCATTGTAAACTTTTTCTCGACGTAGATCTCGACGTCTGCTTTGTTCCTCCGTGAGGGAGACTCCCGGGAAAAAATATCCAAGATATTCTAATAAATTTATGCAATGAGGTGGCATTAGGTAGGGTCATGTACCATGAGAACATTCAAGAAACCTTCTTAGAAATATGTTTCAATCATCAACAAATGAAACGCATGTTTCAGCTTCACAGTGATAAGTTAATAGTCGTCATGTTAATCCATTGCCAGGATATACAATTTTGCTCGGCTTCATTCAGATAAATAGGTTTACCTATAACCATGTATTATAATCTTTATAGCTTAATTTGAATGACTTGCGTACTGGGATTTACCGAGCTAACTTGTCCCCTTTGCCTCCTATGCACCATTCTTACTTCGATCTATTTCTCAGCTCGAGTGATACGTCTTTATTTGAGCTCATACTTGTTTTTGACACAATAGACCAGTTCAGGATTTTCTTTAATCGTAGATTTTGATAATAGCACTGACACATTTTTGCGTTTACAAATCGTTCACTTATCGAGCAATTCTCGGTGAAAAATCGAAGGTGTCCAGACTTTGGCAGAAAAATTGATACCGTCACGAATTAATGCAAAGCAAGTCACCGCCCCTATATACTCCCAAAAATCTCTCTGTAACAAGCGAAGTTCATTGCTGCTTATTTTATTTATTTGTGCCGACGATAACACTTTTATTACTAGAATGAAAACAGTAGACATATAGTAAGATGCGGATCAGCAGTGGCGGATCCAGAATAGGGAAAAGGGGGGAGGCTAAGTGGGGGTTGGTTAGCCGACCATCAGTGGTGGGGGTACGACAAAATTACTATTCTTCTAGTGTGAATTGGACACCCAAGGGGGGAGGGGCTATAGCTCCCTTAGCCCCCCCATAGATTCGCCACTGTGCGTACAACTTAAACATAACTGCTTACAAAATAAATGCAACAATTAGTCTTGGAAGGTTAGGGTATTATTATAAGGAGCAACTAGACGGTTCTCTAGTTAGGAATGCTTTCCCTCCCTGATCGGTTCTGATTTATTAGAGATGTAATGGCATCACCAACTCATGATATGTGGGCGGTACCTTCTTGTATCTTTTTATTTTAAACAGAGAATGGCTGAATGAAGAAGATCATTTTTCATCGTTACTAATCTTCCCACTTCATCAACCGAATTCTCATGATGAATTGCGGTTTCTTGTCTGAGTAATCAACCCTATTGTGAAATTTTGCCTTTTAAGGGCTGCAGCGAAATACTTAGCGGCGTGGGTCTCTAGTGCTTGGTTCACCGTTGGGCAGTCCAGGCTCTCCTTTCACTTCGTGATAAATTTTTCAATTTCTCAGTCGGTAGGCATTAAATGCAAATAACTGTCTTAAGAGCCGTTTATTTTTACTTGCCCAATGCATGATTTTAGCTTACTTCGACTGACTTGCGCACTACGACCTGCCCTGTTCTCGTATTTGTCATCATGGCTAAAACTTACTTCCTTGTTATCAGACACATGCGTAGGGTTCCTTTCCCCCAAGTTAGGCGTGAAAATGCTTAAGACCTCTTATCTCTGCTGCCTAAGGGAATAGGAGGAAATCTATAAGGATATCTTTAAGGAAAAGAAGTTCTTGATACTGATATAAATTCATTGATCTAGGACACGTCACAAAATACAAAGTACACTTTTTCCACATTTATGCAAGGATGCACAATAGTTTCCACTCATTATTAGCACGTTTCAACCAATTACAGGTCAAAATTGACTAATGATAATGACTCGTCATTTTCATTTGTGACAAAATATGATTTTGTTTAATTTTTGATTTCTTTTCTCTCGAATGTCTGAAATTATAACTATACCGAACCAACCGCAACTCAGATTTCGTTCTTTCAATACATGCTCGCATAACTTCAGTTTTGAAAGACATATCAAATTAATGTCGTTTCAAAATCTTGAAGGGGAATTTCCATGACTTAAGGGATGTTATATGGAATGTGAGCTGAGGGTTGGTGGTGTGATGACAGAGGAGACCTTAGAGGTCTGGATTTGATCCTGTGAAACCAATCAGCAGTTTTCCTGTGAAAACATTTGTGGTGGTAGATCGGCTGCATTGCGAATTTTTTCCATTTACCTCCCACATAGGGTCTAGACTACGAGCAGGCTTTTATGCACAATATATTCGGCGCAGCTTCCCCCTTTTACTTCTTCTCAGCACCTTCTCTTCTACATCTGTATACTACGCAGCAAGCCGCGTCAATAAGCGTGTGGCAGGGGGTGTTAGGACACCAGCCGTTAACGATTAAAAAAGAAAGGCTGTAACGAAGTTCTACCCAGAATTTATTAAATTCTTTTATTGTGCGGGAGGAAAACAAAATTCATCCATTCGAAAAAATGTCTTATTATCGTTTCTGAGAGACCTGGATATATAGTGTTGTTCTAATATGATTTTCTCCGAGTCTCCCTCTTCTTGTCGTGCCTATTTTCCAAAGCGGAAAAATGTCAAGCGAATTATGCCTATTATCTGTGGCCTGTCTCAACTAGACATTTACTTTTGAAGCCCATTGTACAATAGTTAGTCGATTATTCAGTCATCTTTTTCTCCTACGGTTTTATTCATATCTGGCGCCATATTAATGCAAGGGTATAAAACTCAAATTTTAAAAACGTGTTTATCGTTTTAAGTTTCCCGTTGATTTTAACCATTGGCGTTGACTTGCAATGGTGAAATGCCTACCTTTTATTTTTACCATCAGTCCTCCATAATAGTTACATGTATTACTCCTTAAACTATTTAAAAAGTTAAAAATAATACATACATATATAATTTCGGAGCTATTGTTGAACTCAGTCTATTGTCTGTTGGAGGGATCACCTTCAGAAAAACAAGCGTAATTCTGTGCATATTGCTGCGAACCAAGAAATGCCTTCCAAATGAACTTTTGATACGTTAGAAACACACAATAAATATAACCTAAAAAATGGAATTAACAATAAAAAAGGAATATGGTTTGAAAATACTTCTATTAGATATCCCCAATAATAATTTTTAGTATACAGCCAGGTTCACTTGCTTAATGATGGTTTATATGTTGTTACTCTCGTAGTCTTATACATGTTGTTACTCTCTTTGATTGTTTTTCGCAAACTAGTGCAAATTTTTGGTCCCAAGAAAAGAAAGCTGCCTTTAAAAAAATTACATTTGGTTTGGGCAATACATACGAAGTATTTGTTCGTAGATAGTATTATTGGGGCTTATCCAAGACTTTTGGACTACCTCCATCAACACAAAGGTAGAAAACCTTAGCACCTTATAGATTTATCAGTGTCTCAGGGGTAGTAGGTACCTGCAGTTTAACAATTATAGGAAAAGAGAGTGAAACGCCATCTGCTCCGGCTGCAGGAGCAAGTGTGATTGCTCTTAGAGCTGTATGTTTACGTTTGAGCGAATTTTTAAATGGACTAGCCCAGCTCAATATACCATAATTTACCCTAGAATATACGAAAGCATAATAAATATTGTAAATTACAGTTAAAGAACACTTACTACGAATCAAATAGTGTTTCATTCTACAATTTTTCAAACTATTTGCAATATTATTTGTATAATGCTTCCATTTAAGATGCTCATCAATTGCTAAACCATGGTATTTGTATTCCTCAACTGGAACCAGTGTAAAACTGTCAGCATGTCATTTTAGTACGCTTGGAAGAACCGTACCCAAAATTAGGCAATGGGGAAGCTCTTGTATAAATTGAAACATAAATTGTGATTTCTCGCTTTTTAGGTTTGTTCGATGCAAACCATTGGTTGATATCGTTTATATCACATTTTATGCATTGCTGTACATCAATCCAGTTCACAATTTTGTAAGACAGGACTAGGTCATCCGCAAAGGCGGTTAGTTTACCACTGAAATTTAGATTACACAGATGATTGATTTATAATAAAAATCATATTGGACCTAACGCAGATCCTTAAGCCACTCCAGAACAAATATTTTCGTAACTTCTATGGCTATTGTAGTACCTTAACTTGAAGCGCGCAGACAGGAAACTTTCGAAATGACTTTATAGAAATGCTACAAATTTCTGCCAGATGTGGTTTATCTAAAAACATATGCATACAGCGGCGGTTTATTTATTACATTTAATGGACTGGAAAATCGGGGTGATAAAGTTTTTCAAGCGTCCTGTGTACTTTTACCTATCCTAATACGAGGTTCGTTCTCTAAGTCCTTGGAATTTCCGAAAAATTGCTCCCTTAGTTTCCAAAATTAATGTTAGTCAGAAATTAGCACTTGTGACTCGTCAGCAGTTGAAATTTGAGCTGTATCCATCCCATAGTTTCTTTGTTGTTACCGATTGTAGAGAACAACTTTTGCTAACAAAAAATTATAGAGCTGAAAGGAGACTAAAATCAAACATATATAATAATTGGTCCAATACAATTTGTTTTTATGCCTTTTTCTAAAGACTTATTGAACGACCCTCGTACTATATTGACTGTCACAAAACTACTTCCTTTTCCGGAAAATTTACCAGTATTCTTTTTTCAAGTTTTTCAAGTACGTTAGAATAAATTTAAAGCAAAGAAATCGGACGGTAATTGTGAATACCACGTAGTTCGACTTTTTTGAGAACGGGAACAATAATTTCTTGCTTTAAGGATACAGGGAACCTTGCATATGGCAAGCTTTGATTGAAGAAATGGCAGAGTACATCTGCAATGTCTTATATGATAATTTTAACTTTATTTCCTGCATTTAGTCGATCGATGGACGGGCAGCTTTTTTAAAGATTGGCTATTGGCAATTTTTAATACATCAGGCGTGGTTACTGGTTCCAAAAAGGAATTTAGGCTTAAATGATTTTTACTATTTGATGAATTATCAATCATTGAATTATTTCTTACAAATGGGTACAATTTAGGAGACTCAAATGTGCTTATGAATTTCTCCTTGAAGCCAACATCAATAATAACTGGGTCATTTAAGGTCCGATTTCCTTGTATTAGTTCATGCATCCGAAGTTTGTTTCGCTCCCGTTAATTCCTTGAAGATACTATACTGTTTCTTTTTATTTTGATTTACTTTGTCCGATTGTTCCATGTAATAGGAGTTAGCCGCATTACGGACACATAGACAAAGTTTATTTCTTATCTTTACGTACTCTTTTCTCAAGCCGTTATTGTGCGGGTGATGACGTAGTTTTTGAAAAAGATTTTTTTACGCGCAATCTTGCTTATCGAGGAGTCAGTGATCCAGGGTTTTAATTTTACGGCACGTTCATTCCTGACCATACTTAAGACTCATTTACGCATGTTAACAGTAAGTTTGAAAATGTAATAAAAGTTTAGGAAATTGCATGTTCTTCATACAACACTTCCCAAGAATACAGTCGAACATTTTCATTTAATGATTTACGGCAGCAATACTGTAACAAAGTGACATTAGATGGTGTACTTTCGTTTTCTTCGCGAGCAGAAAGATTGGAGATTGGGTTGGACTGGAGAGTGATGCGTTTTACCTAAATCCATAACCTTGGCTTGTAGGTCTACATTAAATGAGTTGAAGAACCGAGTGATTACATGATCTGAACAGGCAGCTCATTGTCTAGTAATTCTGGTTGCTTCATTGATTAAGGTAGTCAAGTCACATGAAGTCATGAGATCTGTAAACTGCTTGGAATCGCAGCTGCGCATTAGTAACTGAACAGTGAACATTCATATCACCGACCATTACTAATGTTTTAGGTATGCCCCTTTATTAGGGTTCAAAATCTAAAACAAATAGATCAATAGAAATTTTTTGTCCCTGTAGATGACAAAGAGATCAAATATACAAAACTTGCATGAAACATTGATCAACAAGCAATCAGTAGAGCTTATATGACAAGGCCTCAGTACGGTTGTTATGTAATGTCTAATCAATGCTAACACACCTCTTGCTCTTTCAGAAGTATTACAATTTCCATAAGAATAGTACCTTCCCAATCACTGTATATACATTAATTTAATCATATTGTATAGATATTTCATTCAAAGATATAATATCGGGTAATTGTGACATGCTATTTAAATGTGAAAGTAGTAAATTAAAAATGCGTCTAGCACTTCGGATGTTTTGATGGACGATCAATAGGGAATTCATTCCATTAAACTCATTTATAGTAATATTTATATCCATAAAATTGGCTTATAGTCTAGGTATACCTTCTATACCATTGAAGTATGAATCACAACAGCAATGATAAAAGTTGTTTTACGTCATTCATGATGCTAACTACAATTTCTGGCTCCTTTTCTACTTTTCGCATATAAATTTTACCTCCACGAATCCTAAGATACTTACAGTGCTCATCATTCTGCGCCACCCCACCTTTCTACCAGCACATAAGGGTCTCATTAATGTAAAAAAGTATCATAGTTTTCAATAATATGCAGACACCCACCAGTCACATTTCATTGATGGGGCCGTGTCGGTCAGGGGCGCAGCTAGGAATTAAGGCTGGGGGGGTTTACGTGCAACTAATACCGGGGTGTGTGGGGATATCGAATACCCACCAGGATAAGCGGTAGGTGCGAGATTTATAAATTGCTGCGGAATTTTATGATAAACGGTTAAAATGGTGATTTTTACGCCTTTCTGAGGGATATTTTATACATCCTTACACTATTATATCAGCAATATCAATCCAATTAAGTAAAATGGATTAAATTTAAATATTTCTCTGAGCTCTGGGGGGGGGGGGTTTACCCCCAAAACTCTCCCTCGCTGCGCCACTGGTATCGGTGACCACTTACAGGGTTGGCAATCAATGCAAGCTGCTTCCTTTGCCTTTACATCGCCGACGAGGTCGGACGCGGATGCAGTCTGCCAAGTGAAATGGGAGTCGAACTCCCGGGGCAAAAACCAATGCACTGAGGAAACTCACGCACACGTTGGGCAGTATTTTCTTTCGGGCTCAGCAAGTGCAAACTATGATGTGACTCACTTGAGGGGGTGTAAATCGGCCACACTGGGAGGAACTTCTTTAATCGTGTGTCCGAACGGAAAAGGTGCTTGGAGAACCGTGACCCAACTTTTCAAAGCGCCCAATGGCACTAAAGCATACATCAAATTTTCGATATTAAAATTATTCGGTTCCAAGAAAAAGGGCTTATTTTAGATGCGGCCGAAAAGTGGGAAATAGTGAAAAAGAAAAGGAAGAAATTTGACTTACCGAACAGAAATGAGTTTTTTAGTCACTCCCCCATATTATATGTACTCCCCTGACTGCTACCTAACCCCACTTCCTTCCCCAAAACCTTTTTTATATCGTGATATGACGCAAGTCCGGAATATAAGTTGTCTGTATGATGAACTCTTCTTGACTTACCGTCTGTGCCTCATCTTACAACCCAACCTACTTCCTTCTGATCCTTCCCCCTCACTTTTCAGTAACGGATATAGAAAAAACTCAAGGGGAAGCGCAAAATATATTTTGAGCTACCTTTTCTTTAATCGTAATGAAGAATAATCAAGTCACATGCATAGTTTAAGATAGTTTTATTCAAAATGATTATGCGCATATACAATACTTTTATACTTCTTTATATCTTATGATATAAAAAAGTTACAATTTAGGTTATGAAGTATTAGGCGATGCGGGCGGTCCCGCAAGGGGCAATGTAATCGCCACTGCTACTTTTGAAGATATATATTTCTGTCCGAAATAGTAATTTGTTTGTACCCAATTGTGACTGTATAGGAATCGAAACACGTGCTGTGAGGAGTGGAATGAAATTAGTGGGCAGTACGATATCTTTGCATCAATTCGATATTTTGATCCGCGATATCTCCCCGGAAAAAGGTTGACTTTGCGACATGGTATATCCTCTTTTCATATTCATATGTCACTCACCGTTTCTGACTTATGGATTTGTGGCTCCATCGCTTAGTAGGTTCATTACATGTGCAGTTGTTGCGGTGAAATGTGGGAGGGTTTAAATTCGAATTAATTATTCTCTTTTTCATTTTATAAAATAATAGAGTATACAAGAGTCAGTACTACATTTATAAAAATAATGGCTCTATCTACCTTAACACATTTCTTTCTAAACAGATTAAATCACTGAGATGAAATAAGCAGGGGAAGTGGCAGTGGTTGTATCTTAATTTCCTTGTGGTTAATTTCGGTCAAATATCCGTCGAGTAAAATCCCAACTTATAGAATCGACAATACTCAATAACTAACCAGATACATTCGTAGTTGAAATCATTTTATAGCCCTAGGGTATGGAGATTATTTTAACTCACTAAAATGGGACACGTGGATGTCTACATATTATTGAACACGTTTGTACATCACTTGGAGGTACGGATTACAAGGTCAAGAGTCGAACAGAAAAAAAATATTTTCACTTGGCACTTGGCTAACAGGTTATCATTTACGTGCTGATTCAGAAGTCGGAGTTGAATTCCTCCTGTTTCCCAACTAGATTTCGTCTTAACCGGGTAGTAGTAGATAATTCGGCTATTATTTATTTCTACATCTAATGCAGCACAAACTTTATTCACTACCACTTCCATATTTTCATCACATTGGCTGGGGATGCCATGAATTTCCGTGTTAATACCTAACATGCGTTTCTCAAGGCCATCAGAAGGGTTTAGTACGTCAGAAAGTTGCGTCTTAAGCACCACATTTTGGATATTTGATCTAAAAATTTCTCTAAAATTTTACCCTGCAATTCAATTAACTTTAACCTGCCTTGCAATTTATCGTATGGCTTATGAATAGTGTTCCCTAGTTTTTTTGATCCGTTATCTTTAGTTATTTTATAACCTCTACGAACAAAATATTTCCTGAATAGATTTACCTTCCGATTTACTTCTGTCCATCCGGGATATCTTTCGTAAATTTTGGCAGTCCACACATTTCCAGGATTGTCCTCTTGATTCAATCCCTTCGATGTCAGTGACTCCTGTAGAGAAAATCCATGGAAAGTTTTACGGCAGGTATCGCTATTGATGGAAGTTGTATTCCGTGTAGATGTGTTACACTTTGCACACGAACTAATGCCAGAAAGATGTTGTAGGCCTGGCGGATATAACTCCTGTAAGCTCGATTTAGCACACTTAAATTTACACAAATAAGGTTTCCACTCAATGAAGGCAACCATTTTCACACATTTAGCCGGAAACTACGATAAATGGCTCGCAACCGGCGATGCATGGCGTTGAGTCAAGCACACGGAGTCAGAACACATCCATACCCGACGGGAGCGGAACACGAACTGAATGTAGCCAATCTTAGCACCGGACCTCTTTGCACTCACTGCTCTTTAGTTTACATCTACATACTACCCCGCAAGCCGCCTAAAAAGGCGTGCGGCAGGGGGTGTTAGAATACCAGCCGTTTACATATGAAAGAAGATGCTCAAACGAAATAACGATTAGCATTTTTTAAAGTCCTTTATGGTTCAGGGGAAAAACGAATTCACACATCTATCCATTCGGCAAAATATCTCTCTTAATTTATTGCTTCTTTCGGACCTGGAAATATAGAGGGGCTCTAATATTATGTTCTCAATGTCACTCTTAAAGATACATATTCTCAATTGTTCAAACAATCTTAGCCTAGCGCGCAGCCACCGAGTCTCCGATGGCTAATTTGCTGGGTAACGCTGTCTGTACGCCCGAAGCTGTTCTTTTACGAATCGCGCAGCTTTTATTTGTACTTATTTCAGCTCACGGATTATGTCTCTCCGCAACGCATCCCATATGCTTGCTGCATATTCAAGGTGTGGACAGGAAGAGCGTAAAATAGCACCTCTCTTTCAGTTTTTTATCCGAAAATCTTCCCACAAAACGCTTCACGAATCTTAACTTCTTCAGGGCTCTGCCAAAATATTCCTTAAATATGTTCCCCACGATTGATTTTTAGTTATCATAACTCCCAGGTACTTCACTTCGTCCGTTGCTTTAATGTTAATACCACAGTTTAATCAAGCGAAGGGGCACTGCGAAGTTTTCAGACACGGAAATGAACCTTTGATTACTGGAGTAACTAAAAAAGTCGAACGTAATTAATTCCGTTACACAGAATGAAGGGAGTCATATCAATATTAATTCGAGGCTGTAGAATCTCACCTGGTTAAGAAGCTCGGCTGCACCAATCCAGTGGTACCAAAATGACAATCAGCGAAATGGAAAATGAAGGCAGGTCTCACCAGATATAAAATATTTTATATTGCTCCTTGGTAATAAATCACTTCCTCGGATGCCAGTGAAATTTACCCTCCACCACTTGCCCGTTATCGTATATTTATCCAATGAGCAGAGTTAGTAAAAGTGCTGAGAAAAAGAAACTGGGCTCGATTGCAGTTAACTTTTAAAAGGAAATCATTTACGGGTATAAATTACTGTTTTTAAAAGTAATCAGTAAAATTATATTTACTTCTTGTGAAATTGTCCACTCTAAAGACCACTTGGCAGTTTATGTCGAATATTGGAGTAAAAATATGGAAAACTAGAGTCAAAAATAGCTAAAGTTGCTCTTTAACTTGCGATACATACAATGATAACTATTGTAACACCACAAATGGGTACAAAATACGACACTAGTGGTGTCGTATTTTGTACCCATTCCTGTCTTTGGCTGCAACATAGGAGTGGCTGAACCTAAGCAAGGAAAGTATGACACTCAAGGATTAGAAGTTATACGTAGGCCTAGACAAATCAGTGAAATCTGTAATGTTACCGTCGATTAGGAGCAATTAACGATTACATCGATAGTACCGATTCCTCTTCCAACGTAAGTAGTAAATTACAAATAAAACTTGCATTTCGTAAAAAGTAATTGTTACAAATACAAATTACTGCAAAAGTAATCGTTTCAAGAATACTGATGAGTTTTACTCGATTACCAACCAAAAACTCCGATGAGGTACACTTTGGCCATTATTCCATATTGGGGTAATTATTCCTCTGCATAGATGAGGCATCAAATGAGATAAGACGCGTTTTTGCTCTGCGGTTCCAAACACTCCAATACACGAAATTCTAGCGGTGAAACACAATAAAGTACTCTGTTAACATTAAATAGATAAGCTTAAAGGCAGAGGTAGCACGCTGAATTATTTTTGAAGGCGGACGTGGAGATTCGCACACGACATACTCACCTCTCGCACGCAACGGGCTGATAATGATTTTTCGGATGACGAGACATTCACACTGCGAATTGTCAAGTAGAAGACTGCTTGTGCTTTCATCCGTAAGGGCCCACAAATATTTACGGAATATTAAATCACAACTAACATCACATATTAATATATTTTTAATAAAGAGCGTTTCTACGTAACTGTCATACTAGGGTTCAAAAATTCAATTAGAGGTAGAAGGACCGTTCAAAGTCCTGACATGGTGTAAATATTCCAAATTTTAATAATTCGTACCTGTTTCTCCCCTTACTCCAACCATTTTTTACGAAAACGCCGCGGAATTGAGCTCTCGTATCATATGAGCAAATGATTCCGTTTACATAGCCAATCTGTTACTGAAGATTTCGCAACTAAGATAAGATTTTTCTATGAAAATTTCCAGTTAACCATTTTCCCCAATCATGATTGTGTCTTACCAATCCACTTCATCAATACTTGAAAGTCACTTGTTCACGCAGAGGAATGTAACGCAACAGTGCGTCGTTTTGGTGTCAGTCAGTGACGATTGACATACATTTTTTTCCGCTGACCAAAATCGAGGGATGCGGGAGATAAATCGTTTCGTATCCAAATCAAGTCCATCCCAAGGATGAAAGATCAGAATAAAAAAATTCCCCAGCATTCACCGTTTTTGTTCCTGAGGGCCGTCACTGACTGACATTTTAACCTTTGGTATTGCTCAAGTTTCAAATTTTGGTGCGTGCGCTTCATTGGCCCCGACTGGTACACTAAATTCGTGGCATAATATGTTCCTCGAGTAATAATGTTTTATCGGTTTTATTGTTCTTGGTAAATTGTTTGTTTATGCAGCGGAGTATTTTATTTTTTTACCAATTGTTGACTTCGGCATGCCATGTATGAACGTCACCTTCATTGTCGTCGCGTCGCTTCGGTACGTTTGTTGTGAAAGCGGGACATAGGAGCAGAATGATTGTTGAGATCTGAAATCCTTAATGGTAACATATGTCAGGATTTATTAAGATGGTAAAGACGGGAGCAGAGAGACAGCGCGAGCATCGTGAGAGGAAAAAGCAAAGAGGTGAGTGCGAGGAATTAAACAGGAAGAATAGAGAGCGGCAATGAAGTCGTAACAGATCATGGCAAGGGTCGTGTTGATGTAGTTGGGGGCAAAGGCAGAAACATGACCTGGGAAGCTTTTAAGTTGGGTTCTCTTGTAATAAATGCAGTGTGAGTGTGTAATTAAAACAGCATGAAAATAAAATTTGCAGAGATCCCTGTACACGGCATTTCTGCCTCCAATGAAATGCTGGACTATCAGTGGCACGGCATTTCACCCATACGGAACACACTCTTTGTTCACCATGTGGATTTAGTTGCTACAAATATAATTAAGATGTCTCCTTACGCAATAGATCATAGTGCTAGGAGCACTCACCACTTTAAGCGAGAATATAGAAATCGAAGCAAAATTACTGGATAAAATACATACTATGTGCTTATGTTTCAGTGGGGTAGCCAGGAATTTCGTTCAGGGGGGGTCTAACTCAGGGGGAAAATGTTTTAAAAACAGGGTACTAAGTAGAGGGTTCTAAACTAATTTTAACACTTTTTTCTGAAGGAAAATAATTGTGTTTTTATATTTCGGGGGGGGGGGGGGTCCGGACCCCCTTGACATACCCCCTAGCTATGCAACTGTTATGTTTCTTTTATATAAATTTCTGTGTTCAGTATAGATATATTTTGCAATGCTCATTCCATGAAAAAGAAAAGTTAACACGCATCAAATCACATGTGTCAGTCAATGACAATTCCCGTTAGTCAGTGACGCTCCATTTTTATGGCCAATGAGAGGAAACCATTACTTACACAAATCCACGATTTTGCATACGTTTGGGCAACTCTTAGAACTATTTTACGTATTTCGTGGATTTTCTTTACCTTGCATAATTTCAGAGCAATGCGAAGAAATGTGACAACGTCACAAAACGGAGTTTCATTTTTGTCAGTCAGTGACGATGACTTTGAAATTTAAAATCTCCGGTTCTACTGGGGTCACAGGGTGGTACCAAAGCCAGTGTATGCTTTCACTTACTTGTTTTTGGTGGAATCCTCCAGAAAGTTCCTAAATTGATTTGTATTAAGTCAAAGGGGAAATATGTGAACAAAAACTGGGTGTAACGGTCAGTCAGTGACGCGTAGAAACGCTCTAAAATGAACGCTACAGTGAGAGTAATTTACGATTTTTATTGATAATAGGAATTTCTATCAACGCCGTCATATACGTATCCAAGCCACAAAATTTCCAATACACTGGCGAATAATCGTAAGATGGCCCTATACATTGCACAGAAATGTTAGAGGTGGTTTATGTAAGGATTCATTTGGTTATCGCGCGGTTACTTCTCGGAAAGTTTTCCATTCTTCCATCATACGTAGAATGGAAGTACTATCGTTTTCCAAAGTATGTAGACACCCAGTAGACCTACTTAACTGATTGGGCCGGGTCGGTGAAAACTTGAGAGGTTGGCACATAGAGCAACCTGCATCCCTCACTCGTAAGCAACCAAGAGCCGACGAGAACGGAGGTGGACACGACCTAGCCACCGAATCTGGAGTCAAACTCCATTAGCATAAGCCCAATCAGAATTACGATTAGCGGATGGAATGTACTGAGGTAACCTACGTCCACACTCACGTTGGGCCGTCGTTGCAGCGTTTTCTTTCGGGCTCCGTGGCGAGGTTTTGCCTATCTTTATTCAAATTTGGACCCGTCGCCGAGTACGTCTATACTGTACGCGGTTGTAACGGAAAAGTTCTGGGAGTATAACTGAGCTCATCAGAGGCTCCGAAGTCTTGTACTGCAAAAGGTTTTCGGTCTGGTTATTCTTCTTTTAGCTTGATTCGCGTTGAGAACTCTGAGCTGACAGCTATTGTTGAGTCCTAATTTATAACCGATTATTTATACGGATATCAGTACTCCTTTTTAAAACTTTATTTAGGCTTTATATGACAGTTGTTAGTTTTTATAAGGTGTTCAAGTAGGCGTGGAATGCTGATACGCTGTTGTGAATACATCGGTGATGACATAGTGTTATGTAAGTAATACTATCGTAATATGGACGGGCTCTAGGAACCCTTTAGCTATAAATGAAATACGGGAAGGACAGGCAGGGGTATATCTCATAAGAAAACATATGAAGCAAAAATGAAATGTTTGTGTGGAATATTATAATTGTCATAACTAGATGTTTCAGGAGGCTTCAATAAACTTGAGGAGCCGCCTGCCAAAAATTTGCCCTGAATCCCTTCACGGAGGGATTTCGATTTAATCTATCCTATTAGGTACCTTATTTGTGAGAAAATGTTTTATATATACACGGCTTCCAGAAACACAGCTCGCGCTCTTTCTTCACGATGTCCTTCAATCTTTCGAATCGAAAAGACATGATTACACTTTATTCTTAGATTTTAAGAAAGCATTTGACACGGTAAGTCACAATTAACTCATATACTATTTAGTCATGTGGATTAGATGAACCAGTGGTAAACTGGATACGCGACTTTCTGAGTAATCGTAAGTAACAAGTGGTTCAATAAGGAATTAGCTCTGATGTAGTTGAAGTGACGTAAGGTGCCTCACAAGGAAGCGTAATGGGCCCCGTTTTGTTCATTAGGCATAAACATAAACGACCTATGCCCTAGTATTAGCAGTAAAATACGCTTATTTTCTAACGACGCCGTCATATATCGCAAAATTAGTGATCACTCTGGCAATGAAATTCTATTATCGAATTTAAACAACGTTCAGTTGTGAAGCCAAAAGTGAGGACTCGAACTTAATTTGAGCAAATTCATGTCGGTGCATTTTTTGCAGAGTTCGTCCAACTATAACCATGCTAATGCTGTGGATGGTATTAACTGAAAGGCTACAGAGGAAGCCATATTAGTGATCACTCTGGCTTTTAAATTCCATCGACGAATTTAAACAACGTCCATGTGTGGAGCCAAGAGTGGGGACTCGAACTTAATCTGATCAAATGCACGACGGAGAATTTTTTGCTCGGGTCGCCCTACTATCTCCATGTATTTTCTGTGGATATTTTTAACATTATGGCGACAGATGAAGTAAGGTATCTGGGAGTTACCATAACCTCGACCCTATCTTGGGGAACGCATATAATGGCCTGTTTACACGATACATTAACACGTACGTGTTAATGTCTGTTTCCATGAATGATTTTTGTGGATCGGAACGGAGCAGGTATGAATGCATGGACCAAATTACAACAGGTTCTATTTTCTGTGCATCCATTCGCACAAGTTGGGTGGTTACACGGTGCATTTTGGCGTTTATTCTCGCGTTCATACATTTAGACCCGTAAGTGTTAATGTACCGTGTAAACAGGCCTTGAGACATATTTTTGTCAGAGTCCTGAAGAAGCTGGGATTCGTCAAGCGTTTAGAGGGTGGATTTTCGGATGAGAAAGTAAAAGAGAGGTGCTATTTCACACTCGCCAAGCCACACCTTGAATATGCAGCAAGCGTATGGGATCCGGTGCAGAAAGACTTTATTCGTGAAATTAATAAAATACAAAGGAAAGCTGCACGATTCGTAATAAACCCGCTTCGGGCGTACATAAAGTGATACACAGATGTTAAAAGAATTAGGTTGGGAAACGCTGTAGATTCGGAGGCTGCGCGTTAGACTTCGATTGCTTGAGCAATTGACAATGGATATCTTTCGAAGTGAAAACGGAGCACATCATATCAGAGCCCCACCACATTTCCAGGTCTGACAGAAACGATAAATTGAGAGATATTTTGCCGAACGGATTGGTGTGGGAATTAGTTTTTCCCCCGTCGACAATTAAGGACTTTACTAAATGCTGGGCGTAATTTCGTTAGACCATATCATTTTTATTTGTCAACGGCAGGTGACTTAACAACCCCTGCCACACGCCTATTGAGGCGGCTTGCTGGTTAGTATGTAGATGTAGATTTAGATGATCAAAAAATTTTTAAATAATTTAAATTATGCTGTGGATTAGTTCTGTAAAAGGGTAACGCACCGTCTAAATAACGCCCAGATGACGAGTAACGATTAATTAATGATAAAATGCGTTAGTATATAAATTTTTACAAATGCGCTCATTAATATATTGTGTGCTTTCGAGTTAATATTTTTCTTTTCGCTGACAAGCACGCATGTAATCTTCCTTTTTCATTCCGTTAGAATTTTTTACCTGCCCTCTTGTCGAGAGTCAGAAATATTGAAACTTTTACTTTGCGGTATCCGAAGTAGATGATATTAGTTCTAAAGAATTTCACAATACAGAGGATAATAATGGTTGCCGAAGAGAAGAAAGTTGAATAAATAACGTCATATGTTATGCACTGAGAACAATGATAGGAAAACTACATAGTAGTAGGGATTCTGTTTAAAGTAAAATTAGCTTTTCAATCATTATTTGTCCGTAGAAAACTGAAATATTAGTTTGTGCTGGTTTTAATGAAAAAAATGAAAAGGTGTTCCTTAGTTTAAAGCTGATACAATAATATAAATCTCTATTATTCGAATAACTTCATTGGGAATCGGGAGGTACTAATCATTGCCCAGGAAAATTACAGGAATATTTTTTGAAACATTGCCACATGACAAAATTGATTCGAGTTCTTTGTATACCGGAAATGAATAAATTCAGATTAATTTTATAGTGTCCGTGAGCGATAATTTTTAAGAAGAAAGGAAGTTAGGGCCAAAGGAACGCAGTAAATTACATGTTCAACGATAGTTTCATTTGAAATCACGGACGAAACTCCTCTTCCATTACTATTATTATTTATAAAAATTTATGGAAGGTAGCTTACATGCTTGTGACTCGCTTTGCTCGCTGGGGGGGCTCTGCCCCCCCTAGGCCCCCCCGAAAAAGGCCTGCGGCCTGTTATGCTCACTGTGGGAGGTCTTACACTTTTTGTTTGCTACTTGTTACTTAAGGATCGTTTACTTTTAAGCTGGCTAGCTTAGGTATAAGCAATATTTCCACTTTCACGTAAAACGAGCGCATGGTACGTAGGCTACAATATGAATGTAAATATTTATAAAGAGAAACGTTTTTCTGAGGGGCTAAAAAAGTAAAATAAATTTCTACGAGTTTCTCTAACTTATTCAATCCAAATACAAAAAACGTTGAGACCACGTTCCACTGTAACACCCAATGCATACGTAATATCATAACATAATGACTTTACGTATTACAATGAAAAACACGTTTATTAATTATTTTCCACAAAACTCAACCAAATTCTTGATATACGAATAAAATGTAACAGCTGTTCCCCTTCGTAAGCGAATTACGTAGGGACTGAATATCATTATCTAGAACAAATGCGCCTTAGCATGAATTGGAGCTAGTATGACGAATTTTATCGAAATATAATTTATCCTGATCGCGAATGATTTCACTTCAGAAATACCTCTATTTAAAGTTTGGTAAATTTTTACAAGAGGTACAATCCGGATTTCGCCTTCAAACCTTCACTTTCCTGTAGTATTTTTGCCTCCTGATTAACGTGGTGACATTCATTCCTGGCGGAAATTAATAGTTTTCGAGATATTTTAACTTTTATGGATAGCGATTTTCGGGTTCTGCGCATGCGCGGCCATATTGGAATGGCGGTAAATGAGTTTCACGGAACATGTTTGAAATTGAAAACAAGAGAAAAATATCCCTAGTGATGGTCCAATACATAACAAAGTGGGAGGTAGAAGTGGATAAATCACTTTCTGGGCACATGTACGGGCTGGTCAACTAGAAAAAAATATCCTTCGAGCTGGTCCAGTTGGTAAAGTGGGTAAATCACTTTCTGGGCACATGTACGGGCTGGTCAACTAGAAAAAAATATCCTTCGAGCTGGTCCAGTTGGTAAAGTGGGTAAATCACTTTCCGGGCACATGTACGAGTTGGTCAACTAGAAAAAAATATCCTTCGAGCTGGTCCAGTTGGTAAAGTGGGTAAATAACTTTCCCATGACTCTTCTTTTATTATGATGGTAATGTTTGCGCATGCGCAGAAGGTGAAGTGCGTAAAGTAAAGGGTGAGTAAGTGAAGATCGTAAATGGCGGCGCATGCGCAGAACCCGAAAATCGCTATCCATAAAAGTTAAAATATCTCGAAAACTATTAATTTCCGCCAGGAATGAATGTCACCACGTTAATCAGGAGGCAAAAATACTACAGGAAAGTGAAGGTTTGAAGGCGAAATCCGGATTGTACCTCTTGTAAAATAATACCTAAAGTTTTAATGAATCGGGATACACAAATATCTCAGCTTTAATATCCAACGTAATGCGCAATAAATCTGGTGAGTAACGGATCACAGTCTTTGGTGTACAAGACATTGTGAATGTCAAGATTTCGATAATTTTCACAGTTGAATAACTTAGTCACTCAAGGAAACGTGCTTTTCGCAAGACAAATAATTGAATAAGAAATACTTTTCTTTGCACTTATATTCCATATTGTATTATTCACTGCCTATTCACTCCTGCAGCTCACGGATAACATTGTACATTAAAAAGGACATTAACGGAATAAAGAACCTAAACGAAAATAAAAAATTATCACCATCACAAAAAATGAAAATATAATAATTTTTACCTACCTATATTATGTAACACTTGTTTAAAAGTCTTTCTACTACAATCGTGTATCGCCAACAAGATACGAACTATAGTCAACAGCACGAATCACATTACTAAAATGGCATTTAGTGCACTTGTTAACTTTGAAATTAATAACCACCACACTTTGGATGTAATATACCAAAAACAACAACTAATTTCCTACCTTATATTTCTCCGCTTTTCATTTGAATGCGCTTTGATTTAAACAGATGTTTGTTCTTGCGGAAAGAAGACGCAAAGAAATAGACACTTCAAATATTATTTTCCTTATTTCCTTCCTTATATTTATCAGTTTTTCGTTTTAATTCCTTTATCTTCTTTCCCAATTTAGCTCCTCTTGTTTGCATAAACAAATATGTTGCTATGATTGCTCGTTTGTATGACTGCCGCGCCGCCATTGGAATTTGGTGGCCATTTTTTGAACTAATCCCCATACTCAATTTTATATGAATAGACCGATAAATAATTGTAAATTTTGTGTTTTCATAATTTTCCTGGGGTTTCAGACAATTTTAGAGGGGGTCTTCATTAGACTTTTTGTCGTATCTCGTCTCGTTCACCCCAAACATTTGTATGAGTGAGTGAATGAATGAATGAATGAGTGGTCGTTAGAGGGCTTTATGATATATAGATAAGCCAACCCTGCCAAACACCTTTTCAGTTTGCTGGCTGGATAAGTGTTTCTTTTTTTATAAGTATACCGGGACCAGCCACGGTGGTAACTTTACGAGAGTCACCCGCAATGCACAAATTGTGCTAAAATCCACTGAGGAAAAAAATACATTCGGGGGGATCCGGGTTCGAATCCTGGCGAATGATTTTTTTTCCGTGGATTTTTCGCACAATGCTGGCTGGATATTATGCTGAGTTAGCATTTGACATCGGGATACATGTCTCACTCTCGTTGGCGCTAATTTAACTAAACCTTCAAAGGGCATTGGAAAAAATGTCACATGAAGCATAAATAAGCAAAGAAGCGGATTAAGTCTAGAAATAGTCTCTCTCGTACAGAAAGCTAGTACGTGATTCGATTCAGTGAATGAGGCTAATCATTTATGACATGAGTTACAGGATAAGACAGTGCTTTTTATTATTTTTTATTCATATACTTCACGTCTGAAGTTGAAACGTTTGAAAAATTATATTATATTTATTCAATATTTAGAATTTCATACTTTCAATTTCATAATTTTTTCGCAGATGGAGTTTTCACGCTTATCTTTTACGTGTCCGTACTTGATACTAAAGCCTTTATGCATGTGAAAAATAAGAGAACCGAATATTATTATCATATTATTATCAAAGTTCCTCTCATTATAAATTGATAGACCCTTCACTTTCCCCTTGACTTGTAGGCACATCTAAGCCATATTTTTTTGGACGTTAATGTAAAATAATGCTTCGTTGGTTTATTACTCCACCTTCCTTATTTCCTGAAAGGATTTTATTTCCTTATTTTTTTCAACATTCAAGCAAAATATACCACTTTCGTCTGTCAACTATATATTTACTCTGTATCATACAAGCCAATTCTTACGAATATTACATCTCTGGGGATATCCATTAACCCTTTCGTGGTGTTGTTTTCCTTAGCATGACTGTTGGACTTAGCCCCAAGGGTCCCTTCCGTCCCCTCTGTACGGACTATTTTTGCAGGACATTGGTTAAGAAGGGTCTCACGGATAATCACACTCTCTCAGCGCCAACCTTTTTCGACTTTTCCTAGCGGGGACTCCGCATTACCTCGGACTCAGAAGTATAGTTGGTCTTCCTCCTTTCCGGGTTGATAGCCCTAGCAGCGGAATTGGTTCCGGGTCAACTCATGATTAGTTTTTGTGAATTAGCTGCATGGATAATTGTTGTTTGCCCGTATGTTGCAGACTTCGAATTCAATTATTCGGTTTTTTTCTGTGCATTGTCAACTTTTGAACGGAGCTATGCCGTCGTAATTAACGGATTTAATGCATCAACAATTTCTTTGCTGATTTTTATATTGAAATCGAGATATAAGTTAATATTTCCGGTAAAATTT
Source organism: Ischnura elegans (assembly GCF_921293095.1). NCBI lineage: Eukaryota > Metazoa > Arthropoda > Insecta > Odonata > Coenagrionidae > Ischnura > Ischnura elegans. The sequence continues at coordinate 23,698,489 of NC_060255.1, forward strand.
CATTTAAAATTGTAAACGCTTCTTAAAAGACAAAGAAGTCAATTATTAGTTTATATTTTTTTGAGAAAGGAACAAATCCTTATTTCAAAAACTGACTGAATGATCGCTATCCCTTACCACAAAAAGAGGTAATAGAAGACGAGGTATCGGGGTACCTGCTCCCGGATTTCGAGGGTACGGCCTATGTCCCCGCTTTGTTGGGTCCCGGTTAGACTCCGCGTAGCGGCGACCGGCATAAAAGGGCAACGAAACGGATATTTGTGGCATTCCTTCGCCTGCGTAGGAAAATATGATACGAAAATTTGCGGCTTTCGTCTTCCGTGTAAAAAACCGTCCGGGAGAATATTTACTTTGCTGGTAGCGAAAGGGTCAAACGCGTTGGCCAAAAAAGGTTGGCGTTTAGGAGGGGCGAGGGGGTCAAGCCGATTCTCACCCAATCTCACGTGGGGGACCAGTATCACGTAATTTTTTTTAACAAAAATGATGAAACATTGTTTTTTTAATAAATCTAACGAATGGAGGTTAGATTAACGTATTTACACTGAAAATACGCATTCGATTCTGTCGCGATAATAACGCATGGGTATGGGTGATGGTTTTAAGTTATTGATTTTTCATTTTACCACCAAGATAACCCGTGAAATATAGAAATAAGGTTCACTTGACTGCCTCCTTTGTTTCCAGTATCAGTTTCAACGATTTATGTGAAGAGAGAAGGAAATTTTTATATAAATATTGACTCTGATTATTGATTAAAAATGAACTTCCGTACTAATTTATCCACAATAAACGCATCCAAAATAAACTATATAACGTTAAATCGTGATCTCGGTGGAACAAAGCAACTTTGAATTCCAATTTATACAAATCCAATATAGTAAAAGAATCTTGCTCAACTTGTAATATACTAACATCGTGTGGTTAATAACTTCAATTTTTTAGTTACATATTTACATTTTGTTTTCTGCCTATTTTTTAAAACAAAAAAGTTGATACTATGTAATAATAATGTTTATTTGCTATGTATTTCTTTGGTACTGCTCATTCTACGAAATCTCTAGTGTTGCTACTATAATAATTTAAGATATATATATTTCTAAGTCAGTTTACATATTTATACAAATCTTTCACTGCTAAAATCGAGTGGATATATAGAATTCCACATTAAAGTACAATAATTTTATCAGTTTATGAGAGATTTTAATACACCTACCCTATTCAATATCACTTTAGCAAGCTCCATAAAAAATAGCCTGTTGTTTAAAAGTCATTGAACAAATATGTGAATTTCTAGAGAATTTTTTGGGTGCTCTTCTTTTTAAATAAACAGCCTTTTTTTAGCATCCATTTCCACGATTTTTAAAGACAGACGGGTATAATAGTTTGAGTCATTCTACCTCAATTCCAAAAAAGCTAGTCCCGTAGGGTCTCAGATTTTGATGAATTCATCGTTGATAGTTTATAGTTGAAGCTGTAGGTCATACTACTATGATATAGACTACCATTCTATGAGTACACGTCCACATACTGGTATTAAAAGTAATCGGGAAGCCGCACGGGAGAAAAAGTAAACGTTTAAATATTTTCAAAAAATATCATTCAGGAGTTGATTTAAATTTAATTTTTGTAATTCTAACGTAATGAGTGAGCCTAAATTCTAAAGAATAAATGCATGGGCCAATTCTGAGGTGGGTTATTTGATGTCGTTAGTATTTGATGTGGGTTATTTGAGATAAGTCGATTAACAATGTTTTAAACATTTAAATATAACAATAATAGGGAAGTGAACTTTAGAAATATTTTACTCAGAGTGACTTCCTAAAGGTCTTAGCTTTAAAATAAGCAATAAATAATGGCTCCACCACAATTTGATAGTTAAAATGTTGGATTTATATGATTTAAGGCAATTTTTTTTGGAAAAAATTCAATGGCGTATTAAAACCACATAAAAAAAGGATCTCAGGGTATTTAGTTTGAGGTTGATGTAGACCTATACAGATATCAAAATCTGAGTCTCTTAGGGACAAACGCTTTTTGAATTAAGGTGGAGTGACCCATATTTAATAATATACCCCCGAATTTAATTTAATTTAATTTAATTTTTTGCTCTCTCCTTAGGTGCAAGCCATCCCCGGACGTGAGGGGAAGAATGAAGGGTGGTGCAGGAAGAATGAAGAAGAGAAGAAGACGATGGCCTCGCGGGACATCCAATGCTAATTCCTTTTATGTTATTCGGAGAGATTTGACTCGAATTTTAATCCACATTTTTGCTTTTTCAATTTCAGAATGAATACTGAAGAATTAGAACACCATTCATCGACTTGAGTTGAAGGCTGGCAAGAGTGCAGTTTTCCTCGTACGCTGTGCATTGCCGTAAATTTTCATCAGGTTTACATGAGGTAATCTTGAACGTGAAATGGTAAATTAGGGCCCACCTGAACCACACAACTGGAGTTATGAGAGACTCCTGGTGGGAAGTGAATTCACCCTCGATTATCAAAGCACGAGCTCTAGGTAACAACAGTACACGAAAGGTAACGGCTCGAAGGAGCAAGTTTAAAAAGGTTTCGAAGCAGCGCTGAAACAAAGGTACCAGAAAGTGCACTTTAAAGTTATTTACTACGAATGAGACCGGTCCTAGGAGATTAAGAATGCATTCTTAGGCCGGATATCCATGTGGGTATTTTTGTGTGTGTAGTTTTTTTAAGGTATTTGGGTGGGTTTTGTACTAACACCATTTATTGCAGGAGTGAAGAATGAAGAACGAAGACGTAGCTGAGGCCCCGAAGATTGAAGACATCGCAGGGGGCCTCGAAGAATGAAGAGGGAAGATAATGTGTGTGTGTATCGGGAATGAGTGGACATTGCTAATCCCTCGCCTGAACTTAGTGTTATTTGTACTTAATTGTAACATGTCTGTAACTCTTTCCCTTCTAGCCATGAAGATTGAAGACATCAAATTGAGCTCGAAGAACGGCAAGACTTCAAATGCGTGTGTTTTTTATCTATCGTGTGATTTCGTGTGACATTTTTCTGCGAGTGATTATTTATATTTGCGTGTGCTGCGAGTATTTTTCCGTTGCGTCGCGTTAGGGCTTGCATGTTAGTGTTATTTATTTATTTGTTTGTGCATGCACTAATCTTACCTCTTGACAGATTCAAGCCATCGCTGGACTTCAAGGATGGAAGAGTGAAGATTGCACGAAGAAGAGGAGATTGAAGACGCAAGTATTCACTGAAGAAAGAAGAGAAGCATCGTGAGAAGACGTGTGCGATATTTGCGGCTTAGTTTTGGGCCCTTTTGGCCAATGAATAAAAATTTGCGTAAGGCTAGGCGTTTTTTGCGTGCGTTAGTTTTAGTTTTTTGCCGTGGTTTTGCATTACGGGTTCCATTGCGTCATGCAGGAATGTGGCTGTGGCTAGGTAGGAAATTTATGATTTCCTATTGACGCCATTGTCACGTTCTTGTGTGCTGCTTTGGAGTGATGCAATCCTCGGAAGGGTTATTTATTTGTGTATGCACTAACCCGCTCTCTCCCTAGGTCCGCAAGCCATCGCTGGATGTGAAGAGAAGAATGAAGATTCATCGGAAGAAGAGAAGACAGAAGAGGATGACATCTCGGGACCAGAAGAAGACGACATCTTAGCTTTGGGCCCTTCTGGCCAATGAACATAAATTTGCGTAAGGCTAGGCGTTTTTTGCGTGCGTTAGTTTTAGTTTTTTGTGCCGTGGTTTGCATTACGGGTTCCATTGCGTCATGCAGGAATGTGGCTGTGGCTAGGTAGGAAATTTATGATTTCCAATCGATGCCATCGTCACGTTCTTGTGTGCTGCTTTGGAGTGGTGCAAATCCTCGGAAGGGTTATTTATTTGTGTTTGCACTAACCCGCTCTCTCCCTAGGTCCGCAAGCCATCGCTGGATGTGAAGAGAAGAATGAAGATTCATCGGAAGAAGAGAAGACAGAAGAGGATGACATCTCGGGACCAGAAGAAGACGACATCTTAGCTTTGGGCCCTTCTGGCCAATGAACATAAATTTGCGTAAGGCTAGGCGTTTTTTGCGTGCGTTAGTTTTAGTTTTTTGTGCCGTGGTTTTGCATTACGGTTTCCATTGCGTCATGCAGGAATGTGGCTGTGGCTAGGTAGGAAATTTATGATTTCCTATCGATGCCATTGTCACGTTCTTGTGTGTTGCTTTGGAGTGGTGCAAATCCTCGGAAGGGTTATTTATTTGTGTATGCACTAACCCGCTCTCTCCCTAGGTCCGCAAGTCATCGCTGGACATGCTGATAAGGAAAAAGAAGACACTTGGAAGAAGATGGGATGGTGCACCTTACCGAGCCGGCTTCTTGCGGCTCTACACGAGTTGCAGCAGATAAGGAGCGGTATGATCTCTTAATATTCATTCAAATTTGGTTCATTTTTCCCATATAAATTTATAAATTATCGAGTTGCTTGAGAATGTTCAATTTTGCATTCATTAACGGAACTCAATTGTGTTCATGCTTATACTGAACTTCTAATTTGCCCATAATGCCATCAACATTAACGAATAAACTTAATATCCTCCTCAATTTAGTCATTGACTACTTAGTTTGAAAAGTGTACTTGGTACTTAGTAACTGGAAGTGATATTTCATTGATCTATATTAAATTTGAATTGAATTGAAAAGTTGTGAAAAAAATGTTGCAATGTGCTAAATATTTTTTTGTGCCAACATTTTTCTGGATGACTCATAATCACACATCAACGTATTTTCTTTACAAATGTTTTCGAGTCAAAACATCACCTCCCTCAACAGTCTCCGCAAAATATTTTCACTTTATAAAGCAGTGCGAATAACTTTTGTTTATAATTAGTTTCTAATTATCTCTTTATTCATTACAAATTTTATTTTCTATCATGATTTTTCATTCTGAATCAGAATTATTTAACTATTTTTTTTCCTGTGAAAGGATACCCACTTCAAAATCAATCCTTAATTTTTCCTATTTAAACAAAGATATAGTTCCATTTAATTGGAATTATTTTATTATAATTATTATTATTAATTAATTGAATATTATTTTAATTTCCTCTGCAATACGGGAAATTTTATTTTTCACTCAAAGTTTTTTAAATCTAATTAAAAGGTGAGCCTATTCACTCTGTAACGCCCATGCGCCATAAGAAAATTTATTGATTGATTCGGCCATGATGCCGATTTTCTAGGACATTGCTTCTTCTCTTTATGAGTGTTTTTTTTTTTTTAATTGCAGAGTTCATTGGATCGTATTGTGTGAGCTGACTGCTCGAGGCCTCGATGAAAGCACGTGCAAAGATATCGAAAGAATACAGCTGGTTGCCGCAGGCAGACGGTGAGATTTCATTCATTCCTCTTCCAAGTTTTGAGTTCAGTTCAGAACCATTATTTAGTGATCATATAGGTACACTATAATTTTTACATTCAGGAACCTCGATGATAAAAATAATGATTGCGTGAGAAAATAAATAAATATTTTCACTTCTGCAATGGGAAATATTTAATTAAACCGCACCCAAAATTATGATCTCTTGCTTCTTTTGCAACACTCTCAAAACTTAATCTCACGCTGAATCTCAAGGCATTGATTGGTTGACGACGACGATAGCGTTTGTTTTCATATATTTAGATTTGAAACTTCATTTCCATTAAATTTAATAATTCGAATGAAGGACAGTTATGGGGACTTTCGTGAATCGATCATAAGTGTTAACTTTGCTGTTTAATATTCTCATTGTAATGTGGAGGTTGAGGTTTCCATATTGGCCTTGCTTATGGTAACTCAGCATCCGTCATGCATGCTCAAGTATTTACTTCCTCAGAGACCCTACTGGAGGGAAACATGAGATTCTGGCCATATTTTCTACCTTTCTGAATTTTTGAATTTAATGAGTATAAGTGACATATTTAAAAAAAAGTCGCAAAAATAATGTTAATATTAAAGAGTATCAATATTGATACTCTTTTTAGTTTAATTTATGGTACTTAATTTCCGGTGACGCATTTTTCCTTGGTATTGAATATTTATTAAGCCAATGGTGTCAGAAAAATCAGTATATATTTTTCATTTCTTTTGGCTGTTTTGTTTCTGAAGTGATATTTTGGCCTCTGGCTCTTTGCATGTATGATCTTGAGAATTAACTTAAATTATTTCTTTCGTATCAGAAGACTTCATTATTAAAATATATCCTAAAAGAAATTATAAAAATACATCCTCCTGGATAGGTGTGGTGTCCTTAATATGGATGCCATATTTGTAACTTCTGTTTTCATCTTTTTAAATATTTTCATCGAATTGATTTTTATAATTTCATTATTGTTTTCCAATTCATATAATAGTGCTTATATTAAATGCAGAATGGTATATATTTGCTATCAATTTTTAGTAATACCCATGAAGTCCAAGTAAGTCTGAAAACAAGTTATATAAATAACACAGTCAGTTCACTGTAATGATTTCCGGGAAAATTTTCTAATATTGCCCAATCATATCTTTAAAAAGTTTAAAGAATAATGAAAATACATTGAAATATCGCGATATAGATAAGCATAAAATAATTTGGAATTACCCATTCTTGCACTTTTTTAATTTTAAAAATTTCTAGACACTTTAAAAGTTAATATTTTCTTAACGTCTTCCTCGAAATGATATTTCTGAGCTGAGAGTTAACTTTTTAGGTCTCCCCTTTGTTGGATTATGAGAATTTATTTGATATACATATTACCACAGGTCAAGCTTGTGGACAACGACAGCGATTGCTTTTGGAGACAACTGTGGAGGTCCATGAAATGGACACCTGAAGGTTACTGCACCGACAACTAGAGACTTCAGGATTTTATCGTGAAGAAAGGAAGAATGAAGAGAGGAAGGAAGAAGACACCATGCCTGAAGATAGTTGTTTTTTTTGCATTTTTTGTTGCTATTATTGTACAGGGTGTTTGTATATTTTTTATTGATGCATGTATTTTTTCCAGCTATAGTTAGGATTTGCAGCAGGAGAGTAGGGATTTTATATTGCGTCATACCGTCGAGTAGAAAAATACTCAGATTAGGCAGGTCTTCGTATATCGTGGCCACGATTCCGTTTTTAGTCGTTTAATTAATTCAGGCATACAAAGCAGTAATTAGGTAGGCAGGGCTGTATGAATGGATGAATGTGATTTTATTAATGAGTGAATGGAATGTGATTTTATGAATGAGAGAGTGGAATGTGATTTGATGAATGAGTGAATGGAATGTGGTTTATGAATGAATGAGTGATATTAGTAGTAGTAGTGCTTGATTGTTATGAATTGCTAATTATATTTTGTGTAGTTTTTTAATTCTTATTAATTTTGGTCGTAGTGTAGTGCATGCCCCCCTCAAATCCAAACTGTTCCCTCATCGTGGGGAGGGGGTGTAACAGGGTTAAGTCATTAATTTGCACCAATTGCTTACAAAATTGCACCCTTATTGGGAATGTGATGGAATATTTTTTCTTCCAAAGTTTGTGGTTTTTCCGCATGAGTTGCAAATTGTAAAGGTTATTCAATAACAAGCAAATATGACTTATCCCTGGCTAAAACAGTTGGTGCATTTGTGATTTGTATTTAAATATGTGAAACCATCGAATATAATATATATGTTGCTGTGATCTTTATTCCAGTGATTAGTACTATTTGCATAACTATTTTTGTGATGTTTTTCGATAATATTGTACAGAGCCTTTTTATTTTTGTAACTAATGCATGTATTTTATTCCAGCTATAGTTGAGACTTGGGGCAGGAGAGTAGGGATTTAATATTGCATCTTACAGTTGATTAGAAATGACTTATAATAGGCAGGTCTTCTTATGTTGCGACCATGAAAATATAATTAAGTAACACCCTGACCAGAATAAATTGCACCCATTGCTAAGGGCGATTTGTTTTATTGTTAGTGATATTTTGTCTCGATTTTTTAAATGATATTATTTTAATAGCATTTGAAATTATTAATTTTAAATGCAATTAAATGGTGTGCATGTAATTTCTCCCTACTACTTTGTACAAGTAAAGGCAATAAATGTATTTTCTATTTACCTTTGACTATGTAACTAAGGAGATGTTGTAAAAATAAAATATTTTAATTTCTTTGTAATTAATGACATAAAATTTGTATGATGACATTTTACATGTAATTTTTGTGAAAATTAAAGTGCTGGTACAAATCCAGTAAAATGGAATGTCATTAAGGTATTGAGAACATTTTACATTCGTCAGTTGACAATTAACCAAAATAAAGTGAACATATTCAGAAAGGTGCAATTGCATTGGGCATATATTGTGTGAATAGCAATATTTTAATTCATTCAATTGTATGCAAATAGGCAATTTGTTAGCGTTGTTAATCCATTTTTGGTAATGATAATATGACATTGTTACACAAAAAGATTAGGAACATGTATTTTTCCCGCTACAGTTTAGCTTTGGAACAGGAGAATATGGGTTATATATTAATTATATAATTCTGTCGATTATAAATAACTCAGACTAGGCAGGCCTTTGGACATATTGTCACAGAGTCCATATTGTGGCGTTAGATTAATTCAGGCGTGCATGTTGAGGTATTTAGTTAGGTATGGTTTTAACAATGGATTGGGTACCAATGGATGAAATTGATTTTGTGAATAAGTGTAATATTACTGGTAATGCTTGATCAGTATAAATTGTTTTTAATATTGTACGTTTTAATTTTTTATAACGATAGGGGTGTTTTGGGGGGCATAAACATCCCCCATATTTTTCCCCTGGAGGTGACTACCAGCAACGCATCTGCTGAGAAGACCACAAGCCCTCCAGCACTCCAATTTTCAAATTATGTGGTTACATTTCATTATGCCTTCCAGTAATCAATGAATTGTTATAATGCTGAAAGATTATATCATCGTTAAATAGCTGAAATGTTTGTAACGAGTGTATCGTTGTCTGATGCATCCAGTGTGTATCAAAACAGACAAAAGAGTATCAGTGCAGGCAAACCACACCTAGATCCACCTATGATGGTAACACCCAAACTCTTCATACCTTTCTGGCTATGTGACTGAGCAGCGATCTGCCAGGTCAGTTCAACCATGGAAATTAGAGCCTCATTTGCATAGCTAATTTGCATTGTTTTTTTTAAATATATAACACTGTTAGACAGTAAGATGGAGGGTAAGGGGCTTTGGGATATCAGCCTCGAATATTTATACATATAAGATGAAAATATTCCAGGTGGGGCACACACAGTACAAGACAATTTAATAAAAATCTTCCTAACTCTGAAGGAGGTGGTAGGTGCCCCTGAAAATTTATTTTCATCTTCAAGTGAGTATTTTACTGTGTGTGCCCAACCTGGGATATTTTTTTGTTATACACCTCATAGAGGAATTTCCTGAAGTATATGCATATAATGGTAAGCAGGGGCGGATCTAGGATTTGTTTCTGGGGGGGGGGGGGGGGCAAGCAAGACTGTATCCAGGATTTCGTTTTAGGGGGCACAAGGATGCTTCGTAATGCAAAGTGAAGGCAATGATAATGGGACTGTATTAAAAATATTGCATATTTTTTTATGGGTCTGGGAGGGCACTAGCCCCCGTTCCCCCCTCTAGATCCACCTATGATGGTAAGTTATTAGTTATATATATATGTTGCCACTTCTTAGTAGGGTAAGGTATCTACCCCAAAAATCAGATGCAGTAAGATCCAGTATTATATGCATATATTTGAGTGCAGCAAGAGCAATCTCACATGGCCACTAAGTGTTCGTCAAGGTCACAAGGTCACGATAGAATATTTGGGTAATACGAAAAAAGACTTGATGAAGCAGTTTACCTGACTGAAATATTTTCCATATTATCGGTGCATTGATATTTCGGTAAAAACAAATTATGATATCTGCGGCAAGCAAAAAGAGAATTTTCTCCATTAAAATTTTTATAACGACAGCAGTGTTTAATTAAGTTAATGTGCGTTAGAGTGGATTTAAAAAAATTGTTACTGCCATACCATGTAACTGAAGAGAAATTATTGCAGAGAGGTTCGAAACACGGACTTCGGATTACTACCGTAGTAAGTCTTCCCCTTAACCATTAGTTCATTGTTCACTAGGCGCATTGATATTTCGGTAGAAATGAATTATGATATCTGCGGAGCAAAAAAGAATTTTACCCATTAAAAATTTTATAACGGCAGCAGTGTTTAATTAAGTTAATATGCGTTAAAGTGGATTTAAAAAATTGCTACTGCCATACCATGTAACTGAAACTGAACTATACACTTCATAGAGGAATTTCCTGAAGTATTTATACAGATAATGGTAAGCATGGGCGGATCCAGGATTTCTTTCTGGGGGGGGGATACAAGTGCGACCTAGGGGGTACAAGGATACTTCGTAATACAAAGCGAATGCAATGATAATGTGACCGAATTAAAAATATTTCATATTTTTATTAAGGGTCTGGGGGGGCACGAGCCCCCGTGCCCCCCTCTAGATCCACCTATGATGGTAAGTTATTAGTAATATTTATATGTTGTCACTTCTT